>NC_061141.1:3133889-3759167 GCF_905220365.1 Vanessa cardui
ACATAAGTTTGCCTACCACTGTCACTGTATGCCGGTAACTACAGATACAAGGGACTCAAAATCTTTGTTTCGAAAGCTTGGTAGCGTATTGGGGATCTATGGAATGGTTAATGTTTTTTAAAGCACCGATTTCTATAAGCGTTGGAATTATAGCATTAGTTGGCCCATTTTAATTTATTTAGTTTTCCCAACGCTTATAGATATAAAAAGGAGGAAATATTTTCATTTATAATATTATCATCACTTTGTATACTTACTTATACTAACATTGTATTTTACCATTTAAACTATTAATTTTGCTACTTACATACATTACATAGATTATACACAAGAAAATATTTAAAGAACACAGTGTAGGTAGCAAGGGGTTCATCTCAGTATAAGCTGTGCTAATGCACAGCACTGATTTTCAGATGGCCCCTGACTATTGGGTAAACATAAACACATGCGCGCACACGAAAATGAATAAATGAAATTATAAGAACAAAAAACTAAAACTAAAAAGCCCTTATCCTTAAGAAAAAAAAAAAAACATATTACACAAGAAGAAAAACATTTTTTAATATATCTATGTATTAAGTAATGGCTGTGTTAAATGATTGGATGCAACTTTGTAAAATATGATCTGACGTGCAACAAGAAACAAGTTGGGTTAGGTTAAGTGAAATCCGCAATAGGCAGGCAGGCAGGTTTCCTTTTTAGATAGCTAACTTATAAGGACGCTTTCTAATGTACTTACACGAGAAATACATTTTTCATTTGTAGCGGTTTTTACTGGAAATCGCGTCTAATGTTACTTGGTATGTGTAACTAATTACTCAGCCTACGAGAAGTATATCAAGTATTCTCATATAAATACATATGTATATTTATTAAAAAGTAAATATTAATGACCTATAAATTCTCAAAACCCAACTTAAAAAAGTAGCTTGTAGTATTTTTTATGAAATAATGTATATCTATTTGAAAAAATGTGAAAAAAAAATATTACAAACTTTAAAAAGTTATCGTAAAAATAATGTCTTATGTATTATTATAATCCATAATTCAATAAGAACATATTTTTATAAACTTCAAGAAAATGATATGAACCATTAATTTTATTGGTAATTAACTGATAAACTCTTATAAGTTATTTGATCTCGATTGTTCTAGGCGAAATATTTTGGAAATATTTTTTAAACATATATTACTGGGAACTAAGATCTATGTGCCTTATGTATACACTGGCATTTTTCAAGCGAATGCAACAATTCTAAGTATTTCTGTCAGCTGGTAGAACATATTACGATGAATGTTTGCAAGCCTGTAACACACGAAGTAAATTTTGTAAAATAATAAACTAATGTACTCTTGAGAAACTTTATCAATAAAAGTAAAAAAAAAGTAACAGCCTGTAAATTTACCACTGCTGGGATAAGGCCTCGTCTTCCATTAATTAGAGGGTTTGGAACATATTCCACCACGCTGTTCCAATGCGGGTTGGTGCAATGCACATGTGGCAGAATTTCGATGAAATTAGACACATGCAGTTTTCCTCACGATGTTTTTCTTCACCACCGAGCACGAAATGAATTATAAACACAAATTAAGCACATATATATAGTGGTGCTTGCCTGGGTTTGAACGCGCAATCATCGGTTAAGAAGCACGCGTTCTAACCACTAGGCTATCTCAGCTAATTTAATAAAATAAATTATACTATTTTTATTTGAAGAGCAAACTTTCTTTTGCGTTGAGTTGCGTTGCACTGCCTTACTTTGATGGATACTGTATAATCTTTGATATAACAATTTCAACGTTAATTTATTTTCTTTGTTCTATATGAGTTATATATTGTAATACATATAACGTTTAGAATGTTAATTTATCTCAAAATTGACGGTTATTCTTTCCTCGACTTTCTTCATTACAATTCAAAATTACAAGTCCACGATATACGTAAACATTAAAACCTAGATTAAGCAGGTTAACAAGAGCAGTGCGCTGAATAACAATTACGAAGGTCAATATAATGCGTGGTTTACACTTGCGTTGGTTTCGTTTTGATAATATATCTACAGCGACAGTTTGAAATATACAATAAAAAGTTAGACGACAACAGCAATAAAAACTTTTTTGACTAAAAGACTAAAAACTTTTTTGTCTTTGGCCTTTTTTCAATTTGTTTGAACATGATATTTAATTTTAGTAATTGGCAATGCTGAATTTTGTTAAAGAGTCGTATATTAGGATATGTTTATTTTGTATGTTTACTAGCTATACCTGATGGTGAGTTGTCATCACTCCCCATATATTTTGGTACTGTAAGAAATAGTAATTAATTTGTGCCTAAAATTACCCAAATTTAGATTAACTCAAAGTGTAATAAAACAAGAATATATAATTATAGCTGTTTAGGGATATACTAGCTGTGCCCGCGTCCTTGTAGGCGTTTTAATTTAACAAAAAAATATATAATTTCACCCTGAGTGACTCCTTATTATATTAGCTATCTGCCAGTGCAAGTCCCAACAAAATCGGGCCAGCCCTTGCTGCGGTTATTCGGAACAAACAGACAGACAGACAGTCAAACAGATGAAAAATTGTAAAAAATCATATTTTGGTATATGTACCGTATACATATGTATTGAGTAAAAAAGGGCTATTTTAATATTGCAAATAGACACTTCAATCTTATTATAAGTACAAATGATTATTTATTTATTATTACATTAGAAGTATTAGATACTAGTTGCTGCGCCCGCGGTTTCGCTCGTGTTTCATGTGTCAGGCAAGAAAGGTAGCCTATTTCTTGGAGTTCAAGTTTGCTTCACACAGAATTTCATCAAATTTGATTCAGCGGTATGGTCGTGAAATAGCGACAGACAAACAGAGTTACTTTCACATTTATAATATTAAAATAATAAAGATTTGAATAAATGCATGCGAGACACGGGCGTGTGGTAAAATATTCAGCAGCTTCACATTTGGTACATTCTAAATAATGATTAACATTTACAGTTTACTGTGTAAAAACATTTTTAGTTTTGAAAATACGCAAGTCATAATGACTTATAACGTTTTATTTTTGTTACGGTGATACGCCATTTTGAAACGTGTGTTCTATAAATTTTATAACGATTAAAGTCCAAGTCGCATATGATATTCTGATATCTTACGCTCTTTTTGATGAGTTTCGGGCTTTGCAAAATGACTCCATAAAATAGATTTAGAAACATCGTAATCATTTACAATTAGTAGAATTACACTGAGGAACATTTAAGATGGAAGCAACAACGCTTATATAGTCGATATAAAAATTAATTGATTTACAAATTGAAAAGATAAAATATATTGTATAGAATTGAATTAATCCCTTATATAATAATTAAATGACATAAAAACGAATGTTGCCATAAAATATTATTACAAAATCGATTTGTTACGAATAATTACGTGTGGCAATATATTTTTGTAGCATACGAGTACATGTTTTTTAAACTTTCTACTCAACTTATGTTATTATGTTACAGCGAATTACTACACTTGCTCTGGTTTTAAAAACTTTAACGTTCATAGTCCTTGGACGTGTTTCCATAGTCTTACGACTTACGATTATTAAAATATTATTACAAACTGGCAACTCATCCAGACTTCGCATTTTTTTGTTTCTTTTTCCGACATGTTTAACAATTGTCAACTTATTCACACAAAAAACCTTTATTATAATTATATACCTAAACCTTCGAAATGAATAACTCTGCTTATTTGTGAAAGAATCATAAAAATCATTTCAGTAGTTTTGGAGATTATCGCGAACATACAGACAGTCAGACGCGACCGAGGGACTAGTAACATGAATAAATCATTGAACCGATTAATGTAAGGGACCTTCAAATCAAATCAAATTAAACTTTATTCAAGTAGGCTTTTACAAGCACTTTTGAATCGTCATTTTACAATTAAGTGAAGCTACCACCGGCTCGGAAAGTAGATTCTACCGAGAAGATGAAAATGAAAAATTTCACCCGACAAATGGCTTAGGTATTTTCACACTGTGATCCTTCACAGTCGATTATAATAATAATTGTTAAATACAGCTTATGTTAACTTAAGTAACTTAAGTTTTGAATTCTCTACAATGTCAATATGTATGTTTTTAAAGTAGGCTTTAACTAACACTTTGGAATTGTCATTTGTTTAATCTTTAGCTTACTTTTTATGTTTTATATTATATTTAAATTTCGAATCATTGTGTTAAAAAAAATAATCATTACTAATTAATCGATATTCTAATAATACATAAAAATTTGTGATTATAAATTTATCTCGTGCTCGGCGGTGAAGTAAAACATCGTGAGGAAACCGACATGTGTCTTATTTCATAGAAATTCTGCCACATATGTATTCCACCACGCATTGGAACGGCGTAATGGAATACGTTCCAAAAACCTTCTCCTCAAAGGGAGAGGATGAATTCGCCCAGCAGTCGAAAATTTACAGGCTGTTGTTGTTTGTGTATAATCGATATTAATATATTTAAAATAATCGATTATTACATATCGATTTTCACACTTTCTCCGCACTATTGTTTATATTGTTACAAGTATATCGTTTGCTGAAACATCGGCCAAGTACTTTCAGTCTCGTTACGAAATGGTATCGATAAAGGGAACAAGTCACGGTGCGGCTGGCGTATCAAATTATATTCCGTGTGTGCGTTCGCATTATACCCATAGTCATTTTTGTGTAAAAAAAATCATTATCATTGATATAAATAATGACATATACGCTTAGCACGATTTTATTAGGCATAAAAAGTAGTGTATGTATATTCAAGAAAGTCTTGAATTAAACGTTTGTTTTAAATTTTTCATATTTACTTGACATACTTTGGACAATTCACATAAAATCATTATGAAATATAATTACTGTTTTATTCTTATTTATAAGTTATATTATTGTAATGTTTCATTAAAATACATTCAGTATTTTTGTTGTTTTGTGAAAGAATACGAATCCATCCAAATACTTCCCAAAAATAATTTGACCGTCGTTGATACTATAGGCTAGAACGTTGAAGGTCGAAATATTTGGAATTTATCACATAACTTCTTATGATATGAACTCATAAATAAACATTATAAAATAAATAAACATATATAAGCTACTATTACTAAGTACAAAGTCCTCTCATTATCATTATTAATAAACTGCACTCATACGAAAAAGTGTTATAAATAAAAAAAAATGGCAATAACATCATCTTAAATTTCAAACCTGTAATTAAAGGACTCAATTTTAAAAAGTATATATAATCTGTCGTAAATAAATGTATTTTTGTTTATATTATATGGTATAATGGAAACGTATCAAGAAAGCCAAACCGCGGTTGTATATATGGAAAGCGTCCGCGGTCAGTTCGTCCGTGGCGTGCGAAATACTAACACAATACAATTTTTTTTATTTCCTAAAATAATTTGTTTGTGTGTGTGTGTTTAATTGTTGTATGTGTTGCGTACTGTAATAAGGAAGTTTATTGTTTTGCAGTGGTATGTTTTTAACTTAAGTGAATCAAAGGTAAGGATGTAATTAAGTTACGTAAATTTTTTTTTAATTGTAAATCTCAAGCATTTTTATAAAATACATAAAAAAGCTAATTTGTTTCATAAAAAAAACTTTTTTATTATTAAACCTTATGTTAGATTATGTGTCGTATTCTTCATATATTTTAATCAAATTAAAATTACAAGATCTTTTTTTAGTGAATATACTTATTATAATATATATATTTATTATATAAATTTTGAACACTTTTTGTTTAAAAATACTGTAATGTTGCTTCTTTTATACTTTATAAGTAGATAGATATGTATTTGCCTTAAAAAATAATTAAAAGGGCTAATTAGGGCCTATAGACCTCCCCCTAATCATACAGCATATAGTATCAACATAGAATCATAGTACTTATACTGGTCAAGGTAGAACGACTCTTAGTGTTTATAATTTCGTAATCCCATAGCTTAATATACTAAACGACATTGAATTGAAACGGGTGATTGTTTTTAATATACGGCTATTAATAATACCTACACCTGTTACGATTTTTTAACTAAGTAAGTATACTTAGTTGTGTTATGATAATTGATATGTATATATATATATGTATTATATGCTATGTTACGCAAATGGACCGTAAAATGGATAGTACATCGTAAGTATGCACTAACCTTTGAAGTTTTAAGTTAAGACATATTTATCATCTATTTATAATCTTGGAGCTAGAGACTCTCTTCGGGATGTTTTTAACAAAGTAGGAATACTCACTGTTGCGTCACAGTATGTTTACAACAATATTATGTATATTCACAGTAACATTGGTATTCATTGTATGTGCACTAGAAGTAAGGATAAGCTTATAACGCCAGTTTCCGAATCCGCAAAATCAATAAATCCTTCTTGGCGAGGTATCCGTTTCTATCATAAAATTCCGCAGACATTTTTAACTTTGCCGTTTCGTAAATTCAAATGGTTTATAAATAAATATATTGGTAAAAAAGGCATAGTATTCGATACAAGATTTTATAGATGATAAAAAAGCGTGTAGTTAATACCTGTTGACTTCCAAGCAGGATATATTAATTTAAATAATTTTGTTTACCTAACTTGGCTTTGTATTTTTTTAAATGTTGACAAAGAGTAACTACTGATTTTCTTTCCGGATCTTCTCGGTAGAATCTACTTTCCGAACCGGTGTTAGCTTTACTTAATTGTAAAATGACGACAAAAGTGCTTGCAAAAGTCTACTTGAAGTTTATTTTGATTTGATTTGATTTGATTACAACGCCATGGCACCACTTATCTTAGGAATTAAGGTATTATATCCCTTGTGCCTGTAGTTACACTGGCTCACTTGACCTTCGAACCGAATCACAACAATAACTACCTATTGCTGCTAAGTTAAATATATAACAGGTGTACCTTGGGTAGGTGCGGGTGTAGGTGGGTAGGATCACCAAGTAACGTATATAAATAAATAAATAATAATAAATAAACATTAGACAACATCACATACATTACTCTGATCCCAATGTAAGTAGCTAAAGCACTTGTGTTATGGAAAATCAGAAGTAACAACGGTACCACAAACACCCAGACCCGAGACAAATAGAAAACTAATGAACTTTCTCTACATCGACTCGGCCGGGAATCGAACCCGGGACCTCAGAGTGGCATACCCATGAAAACCGGTGTACACACTACTCGGCCACGGAGGTCGTCGTATATTTTCATAATAATCATAATCAGAACATTTTACAAATTTAGATAGAAAAACTATAAATTACGGTATAAATATATGTACGAGTATAATTATATTTCCTGGGGTACGGTGTTCATTATTGTTTGAAGTGTCGTAATACGTACAGTTGCTAGTAGCGACTTGCCACGTTTTGTTGCAAGCGATCTAATTTAGCCTCAAAACGCGCTTAAAAATCGTGCTTGTATCTACACAGAGATGTCGCGTAGGTGGGTTATGGTTATACATTTCTATAGTTATTTATCACATGGTGTTTTTGTTTAATTTAAAACACATGTATAATAATTAAATGACTGTAGTATCGACGATAAAAAGTGTAATGTGGGTAGTCGTTGATTTTGAGCAGAAATTGTTTTAAAATTAGTTTTTTTTTTTTTTTTTACATTAACATCATGTAAATTTCCCACTTCTGGATTAAGGTCTTCTTTCCCTTTGAGAGAAGGTTTGGAACGTATTCCACCACGCTGTCCTAATGCGGGTTAGTGGAATACAAATGTGGCAGAATTGCGATGAAATTAGACACATGCATGTTTTCTTGCGATGTTTTCCTTCACCACCGAGCTCATGATGAATTATAAACACAAATTTAGCTCATGAATATTGAGTAATGCTTGCCTGTATTTGAACCCGCAATCATTGGTAAAGATGTACGGATTCTAACCACTGAGCCATATATAAAAAATAAATTAATTGCATTAAAATAACTTATCTATGTAAAAAGTTGCAAAAGAGTAGCTAACTAGTTTCTTGCCGGTTTTTCTCGGTGTAATCTATATTCCGTACTGATGGTACCTTTTTTATACGTACAACTCAATGAATCTCCTTAAAAAACTGTAACTTTTTTTAAAGTTGGTATTTTTTTTAATTTTTAACTGTTTACTTGGTAGTAGGGCTTTGTGCAAGCCCGTCTCGGTAGGTACCACCCACTAATCAGTTATTCTACCGCCAAATAACAGTACTCAGTATTGTTGTGTTTCAGTTTGAAGGGTGAGCCAGTGTAACTACAGGCACGAGGGACATAACATCTTAGTTCCAAAGGTTGGTGGAGCATTGACGATGTAAGGAATAGTTAATATTTCTTACAGCGTCATTGTCTATGGGTGATGGTGACCACTTACCATCAGGTGGTCCATACGTCCGCCAACCTATACATAAAAAAAATTCATAGCGAAATATAATTAATGATAGTCCAACTGTTTTGCGATCTATTTATTTGATAAAATGAACGGGAATCCGATTCAATATAACGATAGTAATATTATGAATGTGAAAGTAACATTGTCTATCCGTAGAGCTTGAGAGAGCGAACTCGAAACTCACAGATCGTTTTCGTGAAATGTCAGAGAGTGTAAGCGATATTGACTTTAATAAATCGTATATTTAATATTCAATAAAAGCCGTTTTGCAATATTTCAACGAGTGACTTATTACATACTAACTCTAGATGCGTTTGTAATTACTATCAAAATTAATAATTAATGTATACATATACAATTCATAAAATTAATAATAGATTTATACATGTACATATTATATACAATTAAATTGAAGCATCTATTTGTAATATTATAATGTACCAAAATGACGGTTTTTTTTAAATTTATTGTCTGTATACTTGTTCCGGCTAATCTCAGGAACGGTTTAAAATATTTCGGCGGGACTTTCACTGGCTGGCTAGCTGATCTAATAAGGAGTAACTTAGGCTACAGCAATAACTTTTTTGTTTCAATTCGAAAGCGCACGAAGTAGCGGGCACATCTAGTTGTAATCTAAAATCTCTTAGTTTAATATCAAAAGTCAAAATCGAAAATCTTAATTCAATATAGAACTGTTACACGTGTTTATATATATCAAAAACCTACTTTCATTTCAGAAACAATTATTTTGGAACTGATAAGTTTTGGCGAAAGATAATGAGCGATTTTTTTTTTAAATATACAATTTATCAATATTTTTTCATACAATAGCAATAAATACATTAATTATTTGGAAATGCTTGGAGGTGATCATTTCATTCCCAAGGTGTGCAATCAACTGAAAAGTCATTAGTGTTGTAATATCCTTTAGCATACAAATGTTTTTTAACGATTCTTTTAAATTTTACTATTGAATATTTTCGAACGTTTTCTGGGATCCTGTTGTCAATTGCTCCACAAAAGAGTTACTGAGCGTATGTGATCAGGTACTTGAAGTAACAAGTTTATACTTGTTCCTAGTATAAATAGTGTGTACGTCACAATTTCTGACAAATCATTTGTATTTTTGCGTACATAAATAACAAAAAATATCAAAAACCAATAACGAAGCAGGTCATTATTTTAATTCATTTAAATTTAGATCTCAATTAATATTTTTTGTATTCTAGGATACATGCCTTTTTCACAAAGGCACAACTTGTTTTATTCTACACTAGCTGTTCCCACGATCTTTGAATTTAACATAAAAAATAAATATGATTGTAGCCTGAGTTACTTCTTATTATATGCCAGTGAAAGTCCCGTCAAAATCGGTCGTAGAGATTAGCCGGAACAAACAGACAGTCGGACAAAAAATGTAAAAAATGTTATTTTGGTATATGTACCGTGTTTACATACATATACATCGAGTAAATAAGGGCTATTTTAATATTACAAACAGACACTCAAATTTTATTAGATGTATAGAAAATATAATATCACCTTAGGAATAATTATTTTAAAGTAAAAACAAAAGTATATGAAATCACATTAAAAAAAAACAAATTTAATCTGTTAGCAAGATCACAAGATTACACTGTACAATCGAAATTTACATCGAAATCGCTTTACGATCTTATTAAATTATATGTAATCCTATTTGTGAGCTCAGCGTGTGACCTTAAAATTTGGACCTCGTCAATGGGAACCGAGAACTATGAAAAAAGGTTTTATTTTATGCTATAGGTTGGTGCACGAGCATATGGGCCACCTGATGGTAAGTGGTCACCACGGTTCATAGACAATGGCACTGTAAGATATATTAACCATTCCTTACATCGCCAATGTGCTACCAACCTTGGGAACTAAGATGTTATGTCTCTTGTGCCTGTAGTTATACCGGCTCACTTACTCTTAAAACATGGACACAAAAATACTAAGTACCCACTGTTGTTTGACGGTAGAATATCTGATGGGTGGTACCTACCACACATAGCCCTACCATCAAGTAAGTGAGATATAAGACTATGAAAGTATAACTTGATACAGATATGATGGAAAAGTATTAATATCCCTGTATCTGACACCGAGCATTGTGAAAACGCCCAAGTTAGCATTGCGTTACGTCACGACGGTAATGAGATATCTTTGTCAATAATTAAAAAAAAAACGAGGCACACTTTGCTCATTTTCTTATGTTCGAAGTTTAAACATTTAACTCATAAATCAATATTGGTATACCAACGTAAATGGTTCGTGCGTTAATTATGTAATGTGTTGGGTAATTAAAAGGGATGTGACAGATATTTGCTTTATATTTGATACTAGCTGTGCCCACGACATTGTAGGTGAATTAAACAAAAAAAAATATTATTATAGCCTAAGTTAATCCGTGTTATATCAGATATCTGCCAGTGAAAGTCCTGTCAAAATCGGTCCAACCGTTCCATAGCTTAGCCGGAACAAACTGAAAGACTGTCTGTCTGTCTGTCTACAAAAATTGTAAAAAAATATTATTTTGGTATATGTACCGTGTATACAAACATATGCACTGAGTAAAAAAGGGCTACTTTAATATTACAAACAGACACTCCAATTTTAATATATCTATAGACTAGCAACTCGCCCCGGCTTCGGTACAGTCGCAAGGCTGATACTAAATATACTACAGAATTTGTTTATTTACGAAATCACATTAGAAACTAAAATTGTCAACATATTTTTAATATACTGTTCATGTATTATACATAAAACCCTTCCTCTCGAATCACTATATATGAAAAACAAAATCGCATCAAAATCCGTCCTGTAATTTTAAAGATCTAAGCATACACAGTGGTAAGCGACTTTGTTTTATACTATGTAAATATATCTTGGTGGGTGTGTTATAAGGCTACGGATCCCAAGGTCCTTCGACCACCAGGTTAGGCCGATAGAAAGTTATTACCAGTCCAGAGTCTGCTAGTTGAAATTTTTGTACAATCTCGTGCCTCGGAAAGCACGTAAGGTCGTTAGTCCAGCACCTGAATTATTTCCGGTGATGTTGGATTTACCGTCCCATTGGATTATGAGAGTGAGGTTACAGAAAGTGCACCTATGATTCTCCATACACTTTTCCTTCGCAAGATTGTATATTTGTTTTTCCATACACTTGTACTGTGCAGGATCAGTTAGGTCAACATCATCTGGGTAAAGAAGCAATCGAATTATTATTTTTTTTATGGTTTAGGTTGGTGGACGAGCAGATGGGCCACCTGATGGTAAGTGGTCACCATCACCCATAGACAATGACGCTGTAAGAAATATTAACTATTCCTTACATCGTCAATGTGCCATCAACCGTGGGAACTAAGTTGTTATGTCCCTTGTGTCTGCAGTTACACTGGCTCACTCACCCTTCAAACCGGAACACAACAATACTGAGTACTGTTGTTTGGCGGTAGAATAACTGATGAGTGGGTGGTACCTACCCAGACGGGCTTGCACAAAGCCCTACCACCAATTACGAATAATTTATAAAATTTAAATATTACACACGTATATGTTTACTTTAAGCTGACGAAAAAACTATTTAGCGAACACATCGATAATTATTCGATCACATATCACACATTTTATTTAAGTATTAATTTGAATGTCATTGAAACATATTCCAATATAAAGCACTTAACAATTATAACGATAAATTTGTAACTTTGTGTGATACGCACTTAATTCCATCAAATTCGCGTTTGAATTTAACTAAAAGATATATAGCCTAAGTTACTTTTCACTACGTCAGCTTTGTGCCGATTTCTGAAAATCCCGTCACAATCGGTCTAGCCATTCCAGAGTAAACAGACAGATAGACTGACAAAAATAGAAAAAATAACTCTTTTTTCGTATATGTATCGTGAATACATGCATATGCATTAAGTAAAAAGTGGTTCTTTTAATATTACAAACAGATAACCAACACAACACCAACTTCAATATATGTATTCGATTATTCGTCCGACTAATCGATTCGGTAAAATTTTATTCGGTAAGAGACAAATCAATTTCGTCACTAGTAAGAATAATTTAATATACTTTTATTTTATCTCAAATTGATTTTAAAGTAAAAGTAATCAAAACCAGATCAAAACAAGTTACATTTAATCAATATTAATATACAGTTAATATTAATTAAATGAATTGGGATTTTATCTCAGCAGATCTCGCTATCATTAAGTGTGAGGTTTTTCGTTAATTAGAATGAAGCTGCTTGATCCGCCGATTAAGCCGAGATTGCCCAGCGGTTAGAACGCGTGCATCTTAACCGATGATTTCGGATTCAAACCCAGACAAGAACGACTATATACTCATATGCTTAATTTGTGTTTATAATTCAACTTGTGCTCGGCGGTGAAGGAAAACATTGTGAGGAAACTGCATGTGTCTTATTTCATAGAAATTCTGCCACATGTGTATTCCACCAACCCGCATTGGAAGAGTGCGGTGAAATATGATACGAAATTACAGGATGTTGCTGTTGTTGTTCTTGGTCAATGAGATTTGTCTTTATTAGAACTATAAACTGTTATCAATATTGTTTATGTTTATTTTGTAATATTTTATGTCTTGGGCTATTAAATATGTATATTGAAATCAAATCAAATGTATTTTATTCAAGTTAATTTCGCAATGAAGCGTTTATTAATCGTCAAAATTTAAACAGTATCTTCGTTTCGGAAAGCAGCGTCTAGCGAGAAAAATAAACTTGCATAGTTGCTCATTTCAAAACAACAGATTTACAATTAGTATTGGATCAGTCCTGTGATGGAATCTAAAACCTTAAACCTTAATTGAACTACTTTAATTAATGATATAATATATTTGATGAATCCAGACGTAATAAACTTTTTAAATTTGTTAAAAAGTAAATTATATTTACATACACCAATACTATATTGGTTGTCGTCTGCGGCTACACTCATATTTCTAGGTTTCCTTTCCTAGATTTCTAGCATGCTTTATACAATATTTAATCAAATTCGAGTCAATAGTTTAGCTGTAAAACACAAACAGACCGAGTTACTTTCACATTTATATTATTAGTATGGATACAGGTAAATGTAAGAATATATTTATCTTTAAGATTACATAATGATGCAACTTTAATAGCAGCTTTAGTTGAAGGTAACATTATGAACGTTTTGCGAGGCGCGGGCAACAGGATGTGATGACTATCAAAATAATACACGAACGTTACAATGTGCATTTAACGCAATTTTTATGTTGCATTTTTTATGCTATTGGTTGGACGAGCATATGGGCCACCTGATGGTAAGTGGTCACCACCGCCGATAGACAATGGCGCTGTAATTTAAGAAACATTAACCATCCCTTTCATCGCCAATTCGCCACCTTGGGAATTAGATTTGATGTCCCTTGTGCCTGTAGTTACACTGGCTCAATCACCCTATAAACCGGAATACAGCAATACCAACTACTGTTGTTTGGCTGTAGATTATCTGATGAGTGGGTGGTACCTACCCAGACGGTCTTGCACAAAGCCTTACCACTAAGTTATTACAAATGTATAATATAATATACATATGTATAAATAGCTTCTTTCATAAAAGTTTTTTAACTTTGTTTTTTACAGTAGCCTACAATGAGACATAGAGCCTTAGTTGTGAAATGGCCTCTCCAGCGCCTCAGAGGTCGGAGCCTGGGAACTTCAAGTCTCGTGAATCAAGCGGCTGATACAACAGATATAGGTATTTATTTAATATTTTTTAATAATTTTATTTAACAAGAAAAATGTAAATGAAAACAAAATCGCCTTCAACCAATACTCAACTTTGTACTTACAATTTTTTTTTAATAAAAATCGTTTAAGTTTAAAAATAGAAAGGACGTGAAATTAAATTACTTATAGTATGCTAGTTGCCCGCAGATTTGCTCGCGTTTTAAAGGGTTGTCATGTGTTAGGCTAAAAAAGAGCCTATGTCCTTTTTTGGAGTTCAAGTTTGCCTCATAACGTTGTTTGGTCGTGAAAGAACGACAGACACGGCTACTTACACATTTATAATATTGATATAGATATATGTATGTCGGATTGACAGCGACATCAGTACGATCGTCAGGCATCATAGGGGCGTATTACTAGGGTGATCGAGAAAAGAGGAAACCGCGAATACAGGAACACGTTTACTCTACGTTTAAAGTACTTAATACACTTAGTAGGAATTCAGTATCACACTTGACAACGAAGCGAATGACAGTTCCTAGGATGGAGGTACTGATCTTCACGAGAGCGGAATCGTAAGTGAGTCGTCTCTGAGCGCCTCCACCGGGTAGGCTCCGTCGTAGCACGAAGTTAGTCGCGTCGTGACGTAATGACAGTGCTGCCGCCACGCGGGATTCGTGCCGCGCTTCGTTACGCTAAGGAATTCATGACCGTCTCCGACATGTATATATTTTAAATTGGACGTTGCCTAGGACATACCTGTTAATGATTACTTGTTATGCTATTAAGATCATGATCAAGTTGCATTATTCATCCATATTGAATTGCGTTTAAATAAAAAAGAAAATAAAGGATAAGAAAGAACCGATTTCAAATATAAATATTTCAAAACGTATGCAATGTTTTGATGTGGTTTTTCTTAAGTATTCTTTTATATCTAAAATAAATCCCACCAAAAACATTAAATGTAAAAAAATGCCAAGTCTCTCGATGCAGTCTTTCCATCGTAAAAAGTTTTGAGATCTCATAGAAGCCAAGTCTTTTTTAATGTTTTTATAATTTTTCCTTTATATATGGCTAATGACCTATCTTGGTGCAAAATTTGAAGTTTCTAAGTCTGCTAGAAGTACCTTAGATTTTTGATGATCGGTCAGTGAGTGACAAAATGTTGTAACTTTGATCGACCGTAAATCCTAAACTATTAATTCAATTGGCATGTAATTTCGAAGTTAAGCTTTGTTTTAATGCTTCTATTATTCACCGAAAACCCAAACTCCTAGCTTTGTCCACTTCGAAGATATAGAGGGGGCGAAACAGCCGCGAATCGCTTCGAGAAAAGATGATACGACCGTGCCGGTTTTGCTCGAGACTTGGCTGGAACACTGCCGTGCCCTCAGATACATTTTTTGAACACTTAGACGAATCACTAATAGAGGAATTGCTATGTTTACAATACTTGGATTTTAAACATCTAATATATAAGCATAAAGTAATTGCCGCATCTATTTATAATTAAGGATTAACCTTTGATAAGAGTGTAATCTATACATATAATTAAGTTGAAGTATCTGTTTGTAATATTAAAATAGCCCTTTTTTACTCAATGCATATGTATGTATACACGGTACACATAACAAAATGAAATTTCTTACAATTTTTGTCTGTCTGTCTGTTTGTTCCGGCTAATCTCTGGAACGGCTGGACCGATTTTGACGGGACTTCCACTGGCCGATAGCTGATGTAATAAAGAGCAACTCAGACTACAATATTTTTTTTCGAGTACAAGGTCGCAGGCACAGCTAGTAAAGTAAATAATTAAAAACCCATTATGTGTTCTTGACTTTTACAAGAAGGCTGTTGAGGTTTTTGTTCAAAGTGAATAATATATAAAAGTATGATTACTTGAAAGATCCGAATTTCGCTTGGTTTTATATATATTGAACGTTAGTATATCTTTTAGAAAGTTTAATGAGATTTTACTTTATTTATACGTATAATAAAACAAGTGTCACCATGGTCCGCTTGCGTTTTAGATGTTTTCTTGTCGTGTGTCGTCGAGATGGCCCAGTGGTTAGAACGCGTGCATCTTAACCGATGATTGCGAGCTCAAACCCAGGCAAGCACCGCTGATTCATGTGCTTAATTTGTCTTTATAATTCATCTCGTGCTCAGCGGTGAAGGAAAACAAGAGGAAACCTGCATGTGACAAATTACATAGAAATTCTGCCACATGTGTATTCCACCAACCCTCATTGGAACAGCGTGGTGGAATATGTTCCAAACCATCTCCTCAAAGGGAGAGGAGGCCTTTAGTCCAGCAGTGGGAATTTACAGGCTGTTGTTGTTGTTGATTGTTGTGTTAGGCAATGAAGTAGCCTATGTCCTTCTTTGTAGTTCAAATTTGCTTCATAACAATTTTCATCAAATTCAGCTCAGTGGTTTAGTATTGAAAGACCGACAGACAGACAGAATTACTTACACATTTATAATTTAGAAGTATAGATTGGAGTATCTATTCGTATTATTAACATAACTGCTTTTTACAAAATGCGTACATATGTATACTCGGTACAAATACATACTTAGCATAATAATATATTTTTTAAATTCTCTTAGTCTGTCTGTCTGTTTGTTTCTGCTAATCTTTGGAGCGACTGGACCGATTTTGACGGGACTTTCATTGGCAAAAAGCTGATGTAATAAGGAGTATCTCAGGGTACAATAATAACTTTTTTTCATTATTCTTTAATTATACCTGGGAGTTTAGTCAACAGATTGACTATGTCACCCCCGTACAAGCAAAACACAATATACAAACAAACTTAACATCTAATTAACTTAATATTACATCACTAATAAAATAATATAATACATCAATTGTCTGTTTTTTTTATATAAGGTGTTAAAATCGAAAAGGTAAACTTCTATTCACACATTTTAAATAATAGCTTAGCTTCTTTTGATGATGGTACCGCAAGCAAACTATTACATATACTTACCCACAATAATAACTTGCTTTAAAATTAACAACAACGTTGTAACATTTAATAATGTATTAATGTATTTTAGGAAACCTGTCTCGACCTCAAGCTTGTCCTGCTAAGGGCCAACGAGCCCGATCGACGCACGCTGTGGCCTCTGTGCTGGAATCTATAGGCCCCGCTGTGAAGTCCTGGGACGAAGTACCTGGACCAAAGCCGCTTCCATTACTGGGCAACACTTGGAGATTCATACCTTATATTGGTAAGTGACCCCAGTGTAATTATTAATAAATTTTGTAATTATGTGCACAACAATAATCATCCAAAAGGAAAATAAGCTTAAGCGCCAAAATTGTTTCATTGAAAAATGAGATTTAAAGTAAAATCTTTAAGTCATAAAATTAAATGTACCATCTCGGCGCTTTCGACATTTTATTCTTAAAACTGACGAAATAATGTGAGTTTTGTATCTCAGCGTGCTTTTGAGATTAAGCTAATCTGACTTTATATGTAATCTTTGAAAGATAAATGCAAAACGTTGTGAGGTCAATGAATCAGGTCAATACTCATTGACCTCAAAACTGAGGTATATTATCTTTGAAGTTTGGATTCTGAATGAGCATCTTAAGAAACCTTGGATTAATGTTTTATCATATGAAAAAACGATTCATGTGTTTAATGATTCATGTGCTTAATTTGTCTTTATAATTCATCTTGTGCTCAGCGGTGAAGGAAAACATCGTGAGGAAACCTGCATGTGACAAATTCCATAGAAATTCTGCCACATGTGTATTCCACCAACCCGCATTGGAACAGCGTGGTAGAATATGTTCCAAACCTTCTCCTCAAAGGGAGAGGAGGCCTTTAGCCCAGCAGTGGGAATTTACAGGCTGTTGTTGTTTATGAAAAAACAGTATTTAAGTGCAATTTATATTTTTATCTTATTTTAAACAATGGTCTTTTGATTTACTTTATGAAATCCTCATCATTGACCGCGTTTTAAAAGAACGTTACAAGTTGATAAAGATCTGTATCGAGATGTGAGATATAAATAGGCTATTTCGACTATTATTGTAATCAGTATAAATAATGAGTTTTAAAATGGTTATTTATTAACGAAAGTTGAAAATACAAATTAATTTATTTATTATTTTTTTTTCATTTTTTTAAATATTTGTCATATTACACAAAACGCTTCTGATTGGCCGGGCTTATGATGAAGTCACTTACTTGTTAACCTTGCTTGCCTATATGTACGATAGACACAGAATACAAGCAAGTGACGTCACCGACCCCATTGGGACCCCAACTTTTACTGGGTTCCTTGACCTCTACTAAATAATATAAAATGGATTTATACAATATATAGGATAGGATATGAAAACCAGTTAATTATCCTATTATAAATAACGACTATTGTCTCGGAATTTGTTTTTTTTTTAATCTTCAGTCTACAAGAGAGTCCATTGAATGTTATTCACAAACTATGTCATTACAGTTCAAAAACTATGTGAAGAATTGGGAATTGCTATACATTTTATCTTAACATATAGTAAAATTGGAGTGTCTGTTTGTTATATTAAAATAACCGCTTTTTACTAAATGCATATAAATGGTACATATACCAAAATATTTTTATTTTTACAATTTTTGCTACACACACACTACAAGCTAGTTTGATATAAGATTGAGATAAATATTATTCAGCGCAACATATGACATAAAAATACGAAATAAATCATTTCTATATTTAAAAAAAAGAACAATGAAAAACAACAAATATATGAGTAGATACATTTTAAGAAATAATCACTATGCATGATTCACGGCCGTTCCATGAAGCTACCACCTGTTGCCACCGTCGCGGCTTTGTTTCGCAAGACCTCCCAAACATCGAGCCCTACCAAGAAATACCATACCGTGGGGACCACCCAGCAATTCACTGAGTGCGTTATACCGTTCGATTTTATTTAATTGTAATTGATTTTAAAGATCTTCACGTTTTGTTCCGACATCGATAGATTGTCACATATGAGAAATGAGAAATAATTAATTGTTATATTTAATCACTTAATTAAACGTATACGGTAAATTCGTTCGGTTTCATTCTGCATCTTCAATGTCAGTCCTATTAATTCACACGTAAGCAAAAAAGCGCAATGTGTTCATAGAAAATTCTCATCTAGAGTAATAAACAAAACCTTCGATAGCACACCTTGGGAATGAAACGATCGCCTCTTGGCTATTTCATCTCATATTAAATTGTTTATATAATATATGAGACACAAAAACCCGCTGAGTTTCTTTCGCCGGTTCTTCTCAGGTCAGGGTATTTTCTTTTCCGAACCGGTGGTAGTGTTTCAATTGACCATCAATAAGAAAGTGTAATGCTTCTATATTGAATAAAGTTATTTGAGTTTGAGTTTGCTTCGAAAAAAGAGCGTACTCCTTCCTTAAAGGCCGGCAACGCACCTGCAAGCTCCCGGTGTTACAGATGTTTAGGGGCGGTGGTGATCGCTTTCTATCGTTTGCTCCCTATAACATAAATACATATATGTATATATATCAGTGTCTGAATTCATACAGACATGATCAATCCCAAATTTTATTTTTATTTTATTGGTTTATAACTTGTGTCAACAAGATATTTGACGGTCACGTGCATTTACATATAATTGTTTTTAAGATTAAGGTATTATGTAAAACCTACTTGAATAAATGAGCCTAAGCGTTATTGACACACACGCTTGAGAGTATCTCACCATAATAAATCTCTCTTAAATAACGTGTTCACGACGTTAGTTACTATGAGCCAAATTTGGTCACTGTGTATTTTGAAAAGCCCATCTGTATAGTAGTGTGAGTTCGTATAAAGGATTTGTTTACTAACTAAACTTAATATCTGGATCCGAGATGGACCAGTGGTTAGAACGCGTGCATCTTAATAGATGATTGCGGGTTCAAACCCAGGCTAGCACCACTGAATAATCACTTGCCTAATTTGTGTTATCATTCATCTCGTGCTCGGTGGTGTAGAAAAACATAGTTAGGCAACCTGCATGCTTTTAATTTCATTAAAATTCTGATATATGTGTATTCCACCAAACCGCATTGGAACAGCGTGGTGAAATATATTCCAAACCTTCTCTCCGAAAGGGAGAGGAGGCTTTAGCCCAACAGTGAGAAATTTAGAAGCTGTTATTGTTGTACTATTAAAATTATAATGCATGTGTGAGTGCACAAACACAAATGTACCTTTATGTCGAATAGAGAGATAGGGCTCCATATATTTTTATATTATCTGCTTTCAAAAGTCCGACGATACTTCATCATCTTCCGCGTTGATACCGGTAATATTTTTCCGGGAAAAACCCAATTCGTTGTTATTAAATGCTAGCGGGAAGAGATCGCTATGTAGCGATAAGGTCGCAAAAATTATACGCCTCTATTATTAAGGCTTAATCTGTGTTGTATTTATTTATTTTATCTGTTATGTGGAACATATTGTGAGGAAGGTCTTGAGAATGAATGTGGATGGATATTGAGGTAGGGTACGACCAATGAAACGATGGGTGGATTGTGTGAAAGATGATATGGTTGGAAAGAATGTTACTTGTGAAATGACGTCAGATAGGGAAGTATGGAAGAAGAAGACATTACGACGACTTCAAAAATTGGGTTAAGGGTAGGGGGATGATGATCTGTGTGGTGTATCATAAAGTAAAGTAACTTGTCAATTTGATTTAAATATTTATCAATACTGGATATGACGCTTTTTAGCTTAACGGTATAGTTTAGGTCACTTGATAATATAGCTGTTAGCTGTTCTTTATAAAATCAAAATCGAAATAAACTTTATTCAAGTGGGCTTTTACATGCACTTTTGAATCGTCATTTAACAATGAAGTGAAGCTACCGCCGGTTCGGAAAGTAGATTCTACTGAGAAGAACCGACAAGAAACTCAGTTGTTATTCTTTTTCAACATTTAAAAAATACAATCTTATTACGGTTTAAAGATCTTTATTTCTCAAAAAGATTTACAAGAAAATCACTTGCATGAGAAACAAATAAACAAAATTACAAAAAAAAAGAAAAAAAAATGTTGGGACAAAAAAAAACGGAAATATTAGTAAATACAATTATATATATACATATACATATTAGTTAAATACAATTATATATGTGTGTAATGTATCCTGCCTGGAAGTCAACAGGTATTCATTCCAAGCTTTTTTATCGTCTATAAAATCTTGTACGAATAAATATACTTTTTTTACTAATGTATTTTTTATAAACGATTTGAATTTACGAAACGGCAAAGTTAAAAATGTCTGCGGAATTTTATATAATATATGACCGTAAAGGAAGTCACTCAAGGTCGTTGAACTATGTATATTACAATGCCTCATATATCTGTGGTTGTTCAACGCATTTCTGCATTTTAAAGAGACAAGATATGAAACACAAAATTACGTCTGTAGAATATTTAAAACGATATATATAACGTATGTAAATATGTTATACGTATACTTTTTCCAAACATAACGGGAATAAAAAACTTTTGATAGCAAATTGACACGATATCATTGGTCAAGAGCTTGTTTCTTCTCGATATATTTATATATATTATATATATATATATATCGATTAGCTATTTTAACATATGTACCTGGCTAGGCAAGTTACACCACGGACGGTGTGTTGTAACGCCATCGAAAAGACACCAATGCGTTTAAAGCCTTATTCATAAATACGTATGAATATTTATGAAATGTGTAAAGCGCACAAAATATATTCTTTAATCTAGGACTCTAAAATGATGTTCAATTTTTCACTCATAGTGGTATTACGGAACTAAACTCGCAAGTTATAATTTGTTGATTATCTATATTCAAACAATCAATCTTTTCAATTTTATATAATTACTGGTAGTCGCACGCGGTTTGCTCGCACTTTAGGTTTGTCATGTGTCCAGCAAAAAAAGTAGCCTATGTCATTTTTTAAAGTTCAATTTTGCTTCATATCAAATTTCATTAAATTCGGTTCAGCGGTTTGGTTGTGAAAGAGCGTCAGACAGACAGACAGAGTTAATTCCATGACTATAGATTGTTTATGACTGATTAAGACAGTTGTAATACGATAGTGTTACAGAAAAAGTGTCGATTTGAGAACTTCCATTTTTGAAAAGTTTACCAAATACAAATATTACTTTTGTTTTTTTTTTATTTTATCTGTATTTTATATTTGCTTTTTTTCATGGTGCTATAAGAAATATTAACTATTCCTTACATCGTCCATGTGCCACCAACCTTGGGACTTAGATGTTATGTCTCTTGTGCCTGTCGTCACACTGGCTCACTCACCCTTCAATCCGGAACACAACAATAATGAGTACTGTTATTTGGCGGTAGAATAACTAATGAGTGGGTGGTACCTACACAGACGGGCTTGCACAAAGCCCTGTCACCAAGATGAGAAGATGTAATATTTTTTTAATCATTCGTTCTCGGTATAATTTAAATATCCAAACTATATAGAATATTAACTCATTTACCTCTAATATTAGACATTATTATACAAATATACCTATACGGTTTTGGTTACAGGGTCCCACGCTTAGTGTAATTAAGATTGGTAATTTGTAATAATTACACAATATAAAAGAGGCCTCCCGCTGTCTGTTTGTTTAAATTTAAACAACGCAATGGTTTTAAATGCGGTTTTTATTAATAGACGTGTTGATTCAAAAGGAATTTACATGTATAATACATACATGCATATTATAGTAGAGAAATGCCGAAATTTCAACTTTCATAGCCGAATAAAAAAAAACATTTTTTTTTAAATAAAAGTAGAACTATATTCATATTATAAATGTGAAAGTAACTCTGTCTGTCTATATGTGTGTCGATCTTTTACCACTAAGCCGCTGAACCGAAAATCATGAAATTTGGTTTGAAGCAAATATGAACTCCAAGAAAGTCGAGATGGCCCAGTGGTTAGAACGCGTGCATCTTAAGCGATGATTGCGGGTTCAAACCCAGGCAAGCACCGCTGATTCATGTGCTTAATTTGTCTTTATAATTCATCTCGTGCTCAGCGGTGAAGGAAAACATCGTGAGGAAACTTGCATGTGACAAATTTCGTAGAAATTCTGCCACATGTGTATTCAACTAACCCGCATTGGAACAGCGTGGTGGAATATGTTCCAAACCTTCTCCTCAAAGGGAGAGGAGGCCTTTAGCCCAGCAGTGGGAATTTACAGGCTGTTGTTGTTGTTGAAAGGACGCGCTATTTTTTTTTTGCTAACACATGACGCGAGGGAAGTCGCGGGCGTCTACTAGTAGGTTGTATACTCGTGTGAATCTGGGACGGTTAGCTAGTGAAATAATATGTTAACTAGTGCACGCGATGTCATTTCCAAGTTATTTAATGGTACCCGTGCTCTGAATACAAAATGAGTACAAAAACTTTCATAACAATGATGAGCGATTACGAAATATCGGAATCGGCACAAGGTTGTAATTAGCCATGACATTTTAGATGCACGAATTCGGTTTGACGATTTATGTTATAGGCATGGTGTTCGCTTGTATACGAAAATTATACTGATTTTGTCAATTCAATATCATCATTAAAAAACGATTAGTAATTGTAAGTATGTATGTATGATAATATAGAAGATGTGAATCTTAAGCAATAGTTCTGATTCAGTGATGTAGGTAAGCCAATACAGTCAAACCGGTCGCATGTAGCTTCCTATTTTTATTTCGCTGGTAAAACGCCTTACGCGCTTCCCAGATACACCGTAATACCCACTAAAAAATCAGCGGTACCGGCGGGCACATTCGCTTACGCATGCTACCGTGATGCCCTGACGCTCGATAGGCTTTTGCGGGCCTCCAACACCTAGGGGGGATTTCCGAGGTACTGAGACCCCCCCTGGTCCCTGCGGCGCCTATTGAGGCGGGGTGAGAAGGCGCGCGCGTTTCTTCCCGAAACCATGCGACTCTCTGATCTAAGGCACCGAACTACTTTTCAACCGACTTCCAAAAGGAGGAGGTTATCAATTCGTCTGTATTTTTATTCTTTTTATTTTATTTTTTTATGTTTGTTACCTCATAACTTTTCACTGGGTGGACCGATTTTGATAATTTTTTTTTTTGTTTGAAAGGTAGTGCTTCCCGTGGGGTCCCATTTTTTTCCGATGATGGTATCCTTATGAAAACGACATAAGTCTTAAATTTGCATTATGTATATGCGCGACAAATAGCGTGTTAGCGTGTTTCCACATCACGATTCGTAATGATGAGGTGTGCGTGATCATTATTATAGTATATTATCTTCTCTTGTCATTAAGTGAAAGTTATATATAAATGTAACACTAATGTTATATACAACATATGATTGAACACATTATTGCTTTCATGCAACTTTTTTATTTTGTCTATTGTTTATTTATAAAAAAAATAATGTACCTCTATTTCTCAAGGGAAAACAAGGATTTTATTCTTTTTTTTTAGCCCAAATAGATGTAACATACGTCTGGGAATTAGAGGATGGTGTGCCTTTATATTTAATATATTTAATTTTTATTTTATATTTTTGGCTGTGTTAAACTATAAAGAAAATAGTTTAAATGGGGTTAGGGTAAGGCGCTGGCTTCTGATGCCCCACCGGTCTCCTAGTTCGGATGCAGATGTATTTTTTATTAACCATTAAAAGTGTTACGAAATTTTTGGGTGTACTTATTATTAAATAATTATTATACACATAAATTATAAAGCTTTCATTAAATAAATGGTAATGGTTTTTCAGGCGAGAAATTTACACCCAAAGTAGATTGGTATTCGGCTGCATATTTCTGTTATATATCTCGAGTGTTGTCCTTTTAATAGGCTTACAAGTTGTAAGTTTATTAAAACTTGAATATTTTATATTTACATCCAGGTGGTTATTCAGTGGAGCACGTGGATAAAGTATGCCTTTCGCTACGACAGCAGTATGGCAAGTGCGTTAAAATGGCGGGTCTACTGGGAAGACCGGACATGCTCTTTGTATTTGACGCTGGAGAGGTTGAAAGGGTCTTTCGAGGAGAAGACGCTGCTCCTCACAGGTAGGAATATTAATCAACTGATACTCTGTGGTTGGTTTCAATGATTCAAATCATTATGTTTCTACTCTGTGTAATTTCCAACTGATGTAGGTCTTAATGTACGTTTAATTCCAGACCTTCGATGCCGTCCTTAAATTATTACAAACATAAGTTGAGGAAAGACTTCTTCGGAGCTGAAGAACATTGTGCTGGAGTTATTGCTGTGTAAGTTCGTGTATATTTTTAACAGATTCTACAAATATTGTGCATATTACACAAAAGTCTTTTACCACAATGTTATAAATTCATGAAATATGGCGACTTGGAAAAATCTAATATTGGCTTTACAGTCTAATTGTCTGCAATAAAAACTACCAGATGTTCAGCAATTTTTGTCTTATAATGTGGAAAAGACTGAAATTGCTAGACATCTGTACTGTTCCAAACCCTGGTTGATCTAGTAAAAATAATTTAGGCAAATCAAATTATTACTTATATACTGTTAGTAATATCATGTTCTGAGCTTGATATCTTTTTTGGTCGTATTACAATAGCAATTTCATCTATTTAGGCTATGAGAAACACAAAAAATGGAAAGTAGGATTCCAATTCACTAAATTGAAATTCTACTTTCTTTTTTTGTAAATTAATATAAAACTGGAATAACAGATGAACGATGTAATTTTTAAAATTATATTAATTGAATAATTTATGATTTTGAATTTAAATTTATCAGGCACGGTGATTCCTGGGCAGCGTTTAGGACAAAAGTATCTCGAGTGGCCTTAAGTACCGGTGCTGCGGCGCAATATACTGAACAGGTCGGAGAAGTAGCTGATGCTTTTGTTAACAGGTGAATAAAATAATTAAGATTAGTGTCTGTACGTATAACTGTTTGGTAATATGACGAGAATTACAGCATTTTTTTTTCTTTTGGATCACAATTCAGTTTCACTGGACAAAAAATTATGAGCCTTTTTCAAAAAAGTACAAGATAAAATGAGGTTTTATATGTTTTAGGATTCTTTTTTGTACCTTGTGTAACTTAAGTAATTTTAGTTATCATTTGGAAAACGTGTTTTTTAAAAACAATAGTTATAATTCCTTAATTATGATATGATAAACAAATATCAAAGATTCTTGTTAAAAATGTAACTGAATACGCTTACATTTTCAAATTTACAGGGTGCGAGAAATAAGAAATAGTGAATCAGAAACTCCAAGCGATTTCTTAAATGAAGTTCACAAATGGTCTTTGGAATGTAAGTCGATTATATTTCCAAAAACTGGAATATTTCATAAATCAAATCAATATACTGTTTATTTAAGAAGTACTTTTGAATCATCATTTAAATGGAAAACTACCGCTAATTCAGAAAATTGATTGTATTGATAATTCAATCAGACAACAATCAACTACTAAGTTTCTTGTCGGTTCTTCTCGGTTGAATCTATTTTCCAAACCGATTCTACTCAACTATATTAAGTTGTTAAATGACGATTCAAAAGTGATTTCGCGTACTTGAATTAAGTATCTTTTGATTTTTGACTATTTTCCACCATTTTTATTTCAGAAATATAAATAATCGTAATAATCTTGTTATTTGTCAATTCTGCTATGAATTAATTAGTTCTTATTTCCATTTTTTTAAGATGGATCTTATGTTATTTCAGCTTTAGGATTAATAGCATTAGATACGAGGCTGGGATGTTTTGAGTCACGCGAAGGTTCAGAAAGTCAGCATTTAATAGATGCTGTTAACACATTCTTTCTTTGTGTGGGTGAATTGGAATTGAGAGCTCCTTGGTGGAGAATTTATCCGACCACAATGTTCAAGAAATATGTAGCTGCTTTGGACACTATACTGAGGTAATTAATTATATTTTTGTTTGTCACAATTGACAGTTCAGTGAGGTCATTTCGTTAAGAATTTCAGGAATATTACCTACCAATTAATTATTCAACGTAGTTTTCTTTTGAGTTATATTAGTATAACCATAGTGTTAGAAGACAGATTCGATTTTTTTTTTAAAGTACAATTTATTACCTATAACTAAAACATGTAATTACTTTGTAATTACTTCAACAATTGTTTGGAAATAAATGAGACAAATTATTTCAAAATCAAAACATATAACAATCTACAAAAATATGTCAAAGCTTAAATAATGAACCTCAAATCAAGATATATGATATGATATGATGCAAATCGAATAGGGGCGAGGCGCTGGTATTCAGCCGCTTATGTAGCAACTGTCATCATAACCTCACTCTTAACTTAAAAATGTCCAACAATAGGATAAATTGTATAAATGTCTACACACCTAAACTTAGAATGTAACGTTATCAACATGCTTAATTACGTATGGCGTATCAATGCAGTAATATTTAAAAATTTAATAAATTAAATCTTTACAGGCTAATATTCCAACGTGTTTAACTTAATTAATTAATTTTCAAAATTCTGTCTATAGTCGACCAATTGTTAACTGAAGTTAAATTATCTCAGTAGTTATAAAAGAAATTTAGAAGTATGGCTGATATTTCCAGAAACTATATACATTAAAATGTACTTATCCTTGTACAGTCAGAGTAACAAAACCTTCGTCAGTTTTCAACTCATAGTACATTTTCAATCTAAACGTCAAATCATTGCAACGCAATATGTCATTCTCGATCGGTGAAGCTGATTATCGCTCATACTGAGCACACGAAAATAGATCTTAAGGCGACGAACCTTTTCTTACCCCGACTGTGCATTTGTATTGATATAATATCTACAATAAATGTCATGCTCATCAATGATTCCAACAGCGATCATAAATGCTTCATTAACATCATTAATACGTCCACAGTGTAACTCTATCCCACGTAGAGCGAGCGTTGCAAGAATGTCGAGACAATGATAGCAAATCCCTCTTGCAAGATTTAGTGGCTGCTGCTGGACCGAGAGTTGCAGCTGTGACAGCACTGGATATGTTCCTTGTGGGTATTGACACGGTACGTATGAAAACTACGATGACTTAAAGCGTGGTCTGAGCTGACCATGACGAATAATCATTGATACAATATTCGATATTTATTTAATCTAAAATCTTCAAAATTTCCAAGCCGAAAGTTTACGGTTTATTCCACGAGGCTGTACTATTTCAGATAATTTATTACACATTATGATTGATAATCTTTACTAATTATTTATGAAGGATTTATTGTTGAGGTAAGCGGATTGGCAAAGCGTAGATTAGCAATGTAAGAAATAACTAAATAAGATGTCCCTCGTGTTTGTATTTACACTAGCTCACTCATCCTTAAAACCAGAACTCAATGATATAAAGTGTTGCTATTCGACGGTAGATTATGTGATAAGTACATAGTTACTTGCACAAATTACGACCGAATAAATTACTAAGAGTTGTAATAACAACAACAGCAGCCTGTAAATTCCCACTGCTTGGCTAAAGGCCTCCTCTCCCTTTGAGGAGAAGGTTTGGAACATATTCCACCTCGCTGTTCCAATGCGGGTTGGTGGAATACACATATGGCAGAATTTCTATGAAATTTGTCACATGTAGGTTTCCTCACGATGTTTTCCTTCACCGCTGAGCACGAGATGAATTATAAAGACAAATTAAACACATGAAACGCGAAAGCGGTGCTTGCTTGGGTTTGAACCCGCAATCATCGGTTAAGATGCACGCGTTCTAACCACTGGGCCATCTCGACTCAGTTGTAATAACAGCCTATATATTTCCCACTGCTGGGTTAGCCCAGTGGGAGAGGAAACCTTAGGGTCTCCCAATGGGGAGAAGATTATTAGGGTATTCCATCACGCTGCACGAACGAAATTGGTGGATTCAAATGTAGCCTTCGTTAAAGTTAGGTACATGCAGGTTTCCTCACGATATTTTCCTTCATCGACTCGATATGAATTATAAACACAAATTAAGCACATGAAACTTTAGTGGTGACCCCTTGGATTGAACCCGCAATCACCGATTAGGATGTACGCGTGACCACTGGGGCATTTTGATCACTATAAGCCATTCAATTGTTATTCAAAGATATTTTTCGAATGATCTTTTATTGAATTTCAGACATCAAATGCAGTGGCTTCGACTTTATATCAATTATCACAAAGACCAGACGTACAGGATAAGCTATACAAAGAAATATCTGGTGTTTTGAAAGGCAGACCACTGAGAGCTGGTGATGTGGCTCAAATGCCATATTTAAAGGCCTGTATTAAGGAAGTTCTAAGGTATACAATACAGGAATAATATTAATTTGATAATTTTAAATTTGTGTTCCATTTTGTTATTTATTTTTTATTTTACAGAATGTATCCAGTTGTCATTGGTAATGGAAGACAGTTGACCAAAGATACTATTATCTGTGGCTACAATATACCAAAAGGTGTAAGTTAAACATTATCTCGTTTCATAAATGTCTGGTTTCTGTATGTACGGATTTGTTTTAATTAGAATTGGATATGAATACTAATTCGAAAGTGATCCTGTAAATGACGTACTTATGAAGTTATGTCAACTTGTATGTAGGGAAGTTGTTTTAAATTTATTGTGTATTTAATTGGCTGTGTCTCTAGCAATTTGTGTTCAGTCTTTCCTAGATTTTTAGTAGACTAATTGTACAAAAGTGTTGAAATCGTAGTGATGTATTTATATATAG
The DNA here is from genome assembly GCF_905220365.1 of Vanessa cardui. NCBI lineage: Eukaryota > Metazoa > Arthropoda > Insecta > Lepidoptera > Nymphalidae > Vanessa > Vanessa cardui. Next base: position 3,163,845 of record NC_061141.1, read on the forward strand.
TGATTTAGCGTAACTTCAGGCACAACTCACAAGGAATATAACATCTTAGTTCCCAGGGTTGCTGGCGTCGGTGATGTAAGGAATGGTTAATATTTCTGAGCGCCTCCTTGTCTTTAAACGTTGGTGACCATTACCATCATGTGTCCTATTTGCTCGTTCATCTACCACATGATAAAAAATATATAAATTGTTAATATAGAAATGCGTGATATGATTTCATGATAATGTCTGTTTTCCAGACGCAAGTAATATTCCAACATTATGTGATGGGTAACAGCGAGGAATACTTCTCCAAAGCTTCAGAGTTTCGTCCTGAACGTTGGCTACAACGATCCACATACAAACATCATGCGTTTGCTTCTCTTCCATTCGGTTTCGGGAAACGGATGTGTCTTGGACGACGATTTGCTGAATTGGAAATGCAAGTTGTTATTTGTAAGGTATGTTAATAGCCAGGTCATTAACCTAAGAGCTAAGATGGCCCAGTGGTAATAACGCGTGCATCTTAATCAATGACTTCGGGTTCAAACCTAGACAAGCACCACTATATAGCTTGATTGTGTTTATAAATCATTTCGTGTTCGGCGGAAAACATCGTGAAGAAACCTGCATGTGTTTTATTTCATCGAAATTCGGCCACATGTGCATTCCACCAACCCATAAATATGTTTCTCCTCAGTAGGAGAGGAGGCCTTAGCCCAGCAATGGGAAATTTACAGGCTGACACTTTACACACTTTCATTAACCTTGCAGATCAGATCATGTATCATGTTCAGAACAAAATCATGTTAACCTCTCGTTTCAAAGAGTATGTGATAAAGAAGTTGTATTTCACGCTCTCATTTTCATTAAAAAGTCGTTTAAAATGTTAGCAGATCTCAATCGCAAACCATTGCTACCGACCATTTGTACTCATGTACTTAATGGTACGATGGTTATAAATCGAAATTTAATTACATAAGATTATTTAAAATGCATTTTAACTATTAACAAATAAGACTCAAGAATACTTACTTTATTAATCAAGAACGCTTCGAATTGTGCCAAGAATGCATTCAGCAGTTCACTATTGAATCGAAATTCTAATTATTTCGGAAAATAGTAAACCAGCCCTCCCATAACCAGTGAAGGTAATAAGGCGAGTTGTTATAGTTTTAATGAACCTTTTTGCGCAACTACTCCAAGCTCAAAGTGTATCTATCAACTGCAGCAATACATTATAATATTTTCAATACACGAACTTATTTTATTAATACTATAAATTATGGTTTATTTTACAGATGGTGAATTCATTTAGAATGGAGTATCATCACGAGCCGCTGGAATATCACGTACATCCCATGTACACGCCAAACGGTCCTATTCGGATAAAATTGATCGATCGATGAACATCTGTATAATAGATATATATATGTACATATTTTATACATAATAAAAGCATATGTATATAAAAAAATCATGTATAACTTACTGATGCTCAGCTTGTTAACTAATAGTGATATTCTGTAAGTAGGCACTTCGAATCTCACTCGTGAGAATTTGAGATGGTATCTTATACATTTTATAATGATTGTAATGTCACATATCATATTCTGGCATTTCGTAGTTCTGAGGTGAGTTCGAGATTCTTCTTGTAGAATAATTCTACTATTTTGTATGTTATTTTGTATTGTTGTTCAATGGATGTTTTGATATAAATGAATATTTGAAATACGTTTTATAATATTGTTAATAAACTTTTTATAATTAAAATATTCATTATGTAATTTTATTTTTGTTTGCGTATGCACAGGTGGACTAATCCAATATTTTTATATCCTTATGAAATAGCTTAAACTTAACGCCTTTGAAGAAAATATAGCAACATTTTGTGATACAAATTAAAGTGATGTTAACAGATATTTTTTTTTATTTAATTCATTCGTTTTATTTAAGACAATAATACAAATATTTTTTATAATAAAAGTAAATAGCAATGAATCGATACATCAATCATTATACCAATATTATAAAATTGAGTTAGTTCTGTGATAATAATAATGAATTAGAGGCTTTTATAAGTAATGTCTTCGAAACGCCTGGCAAAAGTTAATAGCAATATCATAGTTAAACGTTTTAAGTAATAAAAAGTTACTCTCCTGTACTGAATAATCATATATTAAATAGTCAATTATAATTATTTTTTTGTAACATTTAGAGAATTAAATAAATAATTATTTTTAATTGTGACGGTTGATATTAATTTCGAATCTGATATGTTTGACTAAAGACTGATGATAGTGGAGAAAGATTGGCCTTTCAGAGTATAACATATATAATCTTATTAATGGCTATGTAATTTGTTGGATTACAAGGTACTCTATAATCCGACAAATTTGATAGTACGACAATGCCCTGCAAAATGTTTGTCGGATTGGGGGGTCTACAGTATTTTAAAATAGAAGCAATTTCCCTGACCATAGTGTATTGTGCACATACTTATGTATTGTACCTATATCTAAAAAAGTACATACCTACTATAAATAGTTTCATCTCACAAGATATATTTACGGCTTACTACACAAATCTTCACAAACATCACAATCTGAATATACATTTTGATTTTGAATAGATTTTTTTTTATTTTTAACCTTAATAGGTTACAAAAAATTTCAGTTAAATGAGAATATTAGCTATAATTTTGTTTTGATATTAAATTAAGTGTAAGATTGTTCTTTTTTTTTTTAAATATTATCTGACTCTGAATTAGAAATTTATATTTACTATCATAAAAATATTTTTAAATTAAGTATTGTTTTTAATACTAAATCGTCAGTGTTTATTTCCAAGCTTCGTATCTCATATTATAAGGCTTTTGTGCGACTTTGAATAAAATGATATTTCAGAAATCGTTACGTGTCATCGTTTTTCTCCCTTTTTTATCTCTCTATCTCTTTCTATTGTTTTGGTTTCATTTTTATTTCATTTAATTATCATTCCTTTAAATCAGATTTAATTTATATATTTTCATTCCTGTTAATAATTTATTCTCAAATGACAACAATTTTGTTGATTTATTACATCATCTTAATAACACAAACATATAAGAAAAAGAAATTGTGTTTCACTTGGGTGTAGAAATAAATCTCATTTTTTATTTGAAAAGTTTATATATTATAATTCTAAGGGTATAATGAAATAAAACAGTTTTTTACACATTCATAGAATGTTTTACTTAGATTGACTCAAACACAATATTCAAACATTTAGTATTTCATCAAAAACATCTATTTCCTAACATTCTGCGTTGTGTAATGTTCTTTTAAAATTATAAAGTACATATATATAACACAACACACAATGGCAGTTTCACAAAAAAAATAAAATGTATTATAACCTTAACTATAAACGGATGGCCACAACATAATATTGTTATATATTTACAAATATCACAAATGAGTATAAGTATAAAAATTATATATAGGGAATAAAATACATAAAATATATTGACATTAATATAATGGGTCATTATGTATTTTGACTAGTAATATAGGTAATTATGTTCATAATCAAGTTTTACATTGCTAATATGATAGTCAAAATTTATCAACCTATGGCACCCTTATAATAAAAAAGGCATCCATATAAAATGCCCGTATGACATATAAAAAGTTTAAAAGGCAGTGATTATCGTTACATATAAAATCGATTCGTTTTATAAAATAGGTATTAACATTTCAAAAAAATGTATTACATTTCAAAAATAAACGTATCGTTTTAGCAAGCATGAGTATTTGTAATTTCTACATTTTGTTTCCGTTTAAGGCTTGCCTTGTTCTTATATATAAAAATAGTTACACCTAATGATAATATTACGAACATTACAGATCCCACAATTGCTGAGTACTCTAAACCAGTTAATTGTCCAGCGTTCTCTTTGATTGTATCGTAGAAGGATTTGCTTACGTCCCTAACATTCCTTGTTTTTGGTTTCGTTCGTGAGGAATCAAAGTTATCTGAAAAAATAATAAAACACATTAAACGATATAAAAATACGAGATCAGCGATAAACTGAATTCAAAGATACGAATAACTCACCTATTTCAGCCTGAGAATCGTAATAATCGAAGTTTTTTATAGCTAATCTGTTCACTCGAGAAGATTTTACTTCATTTTCTGCTGGAAATGGTGGCAAGTATGTCGAAGGTGGGTTTGTACTACTAGGTGCGAATGGTTGTGGACATTTAGGGTCTTTAGAACCGGGGTAACATGAACTTGGTGTTGCGGGCGTTTTAGTTGGTTTAGGGCAGCGAGGGTCGCTACTACCGGGGTAACACCTGGGAGCTTCAGGTGTCGTAGGTTTAGGGCAGCGAGGGTCGCTACTACCGGGGTAACATCTGGGAGCTTCAGGTGTCGTAGGTTTAGGGCAGCGAGGGTCGTTACTACCGGGGTAACATCTGGGCGCTTCAGGTGTCGTAGGTTTAGGGCAGCGGGGGTCGTTACTACCGGGGTAACATCTGGGAGCTTCAGGTGTCGTAGGTTTAGGGCAGCGAGGGTCGCTACTACCGGGGTAACATCTGGGAGCTTCAGGTGTCGTAGGTTTAGGGCAGCGAGGGTCGTTACTACCGGGGTAACATCTGGGAGCTTCAGGTGTCGTAGGTTTAGGGCAGCGAGGATCACTACTTCCCGGGAAACATCTGGGCGCTTCAGGTGTCGTAGGTTTAGGGCAGCGGGGGTCGTTACTACCGGGGTAACATCTGGGAGCTTCAGGTGTCGTAGGTTTAGGGCAGCGAGGATCACTACTTCCCGGGAAACATCTGGGCGCTTCAGGTGTTGTAGGTTTAGGGCAGCGGGGGTCGTTACTACCGGGGTAACATCTGGGAGCTTCAGGTGTCGTAGGTTTAGGGCAGCGGGGATCACTACTTCCCGGGAAACATCTGGGCGCTTCAGGTGTTGTAGGTTTAGGGCAGCGGGGGTCGTTACTACCGGGGTAACATCTGGGAGCTTCAGGTGTCGTAGGTTTAGGGCAGCGGGGATCAGTACTTCCCGGGAAACATCTGGGACCTTCAGGTGTCGTAGGTTTAGGGCAGCGAGGATCACTACTTCCCGGGAAACATCTGGGAGCTTCAGGTGTAGTAGGTTGTGGACAGCGAGGATCATTACTACCGGGGAAGCATCTCGGGGGAGCGGGAGTTGTTGGTTTAGGACAACGAGCATCTGTCGAGCCGGGATAGCATTTAGGTATTTCTGTGGATGGGGGCAAGTAAGTAGGTGGTGTTAGAGTTGTAGGCCTAGGGGGTTGTGGACACTTCGGGTCAGGTGACCCAGGATAACAGACTGGTTTGGTAGGTGAAGGAGTCGTAGGTTTTGGACAACGTGGATCAGTACTGCCAGGATAGCACCTTGGTGCAGCAGGAGTTGTAGGTTTAGGGCAGCGTGGGTCTGTGCTTCCTGGATAGCAGTTAGGTGGTGCTGGTGTTGTTGGCTTGGGGCATCTAGGATCGCTGCTACCAGGGAAGCATCTTGGAGGAGCAGGAGTTGTTGGTTTCGGACAACGAGCGTCTGTACTTCCTGGGAAACATCTTGGGGCTACCGGAGTTGTTGGCTTAGGGCAACGAGGATCTGTGTTTCCAGGATAGCAGTTCGGTGGTGCTGGTGTTGTTGGCTTGGGGCATCTAGGATCGCTGCTACCAGGGAAGCATCTTGGAGGTGCAGGAGTTGTTGGTTTCGGACAACGAGCGTCTGTACTTCCTGGGAAACATCTGGGGGCTTCAGGTGTTGTTGGCTTAGGGCAACGCGCGTCTGTGTTGCCTGGGAAGCAGTTTGGTGGTGCTGGGGTGGTTGGTTTAGGGCAGCGAGGATCACTACTTCCAGGGTAACATCTGGGAGCTTCAGGGGTCGTAGGTTGAGGACAGCGAGGGTCATTACTGCCGGGGAAGCATCTCGGAGGCGCAGGAGTTGTTGGTTTAGGACAACGAGCATCTGTCGAGCCGGGATAGCATTTAGGTGTTTCAGTGGATGGGGGCAAGTAAGTGGGCGGTGTCAAAGTTGTAGGCCTAGGAGGTTGTGGGCACTTCGGATCGGGTGACCCAGGGTAACAGACTGGTGTGGTAGGTGGAGGAGTTGTTGGTTTAGGACAACGTGGATCTGTGTTTCCAGGATAGCAGTTCGGTTGTGCTGGTGTTGTTGGCTTGGGGCATCTAGGATCACTGCTGCCAGGGAAGCATCTTGGAGGTGCAGGAGTTGTTGGCTTGGGACAACGAGCGTCTGTACTTCCTGGGAAACATCTTGGGGCTTCCGGAGTTGTTGGCTTAGGGCAACGAGGATCTGTGTTTCCAGGATAGCAGTTCGGTGGTGCTGGTGTTGTTGGCTTGGGGCATCTAGGATCGCTGCTGCCAGGGAAGCATCTTGGAGGTGCAGGAGTTGTTGGCTTGGGACAACGAGCGTCTGTACTTCCTGGGAAACATCTTGGGGCTTCCGGAGTTGTTGGCTTAGGGCAACGAGGATCTGTGTTTCCAGGATAGCAGTTCGGTGGTGCTGGTGTTGTTGGCTTGGGGCATCTAGGATCACTGCTGCCAGGGAAGCATCTTGGAGGTGCAGGAGTTGTTGGTTTCGGACAACGAGCGTCTGTACTTCCTGGGAAACATCTTGGGGCTTCCGGAGTTGTTGGCTTAGGGCAACGAGGATCTGTGTTTCCAGGATAGCAGTTCGGTGGTGCTGGTGTTGTTGGCTTGGGGCATCTAGGATCGCTGCTGCCAGGGAAGCATCTTGGAGGTGCAGGAGTTGTTGGTTTCGGACAACGAGCGTCTGTACTTCCTGGGAAACATCTTGGGGCTTCCGGAGTTGTTGGCTTAGGGCAACGAGGATCTGTGTTTCCAGGATAGCAGTTCGGTGGTGCTGGTGTTGTTGGCTTGGGGCATCTAGGATCGCTGCTGCCAGGGAAGCATCTTGGAGGTGCTGGAGTTGTTGGTTTGGGACAACGAGCGTCTGTACTTCCGGGGAAACATCTCGGTGCTTCAGGTGTTGTGGGCTTAGGGCAGCGTGGATCGGTGTTTCCTGGGTAGCAATTTGGTGGTGCTGGGGTTGTTGGTTTAGGGCAGCGAGGGTCGTTACTACCGGGGTAACATCTGGGAGCTTCAGGTGTCGTAGGTTTAGGGCAGCGAGGATCACTACTTCCCGGGAAACATCTGGGAGCTTCAGGTGTAGTAGGTTGTGGACAGCGAGGATCATTACTACCGGGGAAGCATCTCGGGGGAGCGGGAGTTGTTGGTTTAGGACAACGAGCATCTGTCGAGCCGGGATAGCATTTAGGTATTTCTGTGGATGGGGGCAGGTAAGTAGGTGGTGTTAGAGTTGTAGGCCTAGGGGGTTGTGGACACTTCGGGTCAGGTGACCCAGGATAACAGACTGGTTTGGTAGGTGAAGGAGTCGTAGGTTTTGGACAACGTGGATCAGTACTGCCAGGATAGCACCTTGGTGCAGCAGGAGTTGTAGGTTTAGGGCAGCGTGGATCTGTGCTTCCTGGATAGCAGTTAGGTGGTGCTGGTGTTGTTGGCTTGGGGCATCTAGGATCGCTGCTACCAGGGAAGCATCGTGGAGGTGCAGGAGTTGTTGGTTTCGGACAACGAGCATCTGTACTTCCGGGGAAACATCTTGGGGCTTCCGGAGTTGTTGGCTTAGGGCAACGTGGATCTGTGTTTCCAGGATAGCAGTTAGGTGGTGCTGGTGTTGTTGGCTTGGGGCATCTAGGATCGCTGCTACCAGGGAAGCATCGTGGAGGTGCAGGAGTTGTTGGTTTCGGACAACGAGCGTCTGTACTTCCGGGGAAACATCTTGGGGCTTCCGGAGTTGTTGGCTTAGGGCAACGAGGATCTGTGTTTCCAGGATAGCAGTTCGGTGGTGCTGGTGTTGATGGTTTAGGGCAGCGAGGATCACTACTTCCAGGGTAACATCTGGGAGCTTCAGGGGTCGTAGGTTGGGGACAGCGAGGGTCATTACTGCCGGGGAAGCATCTCGGAGGCGCAGGAGTTGTTGGTTTGGGACAACGAGCGTCTGTACTTCCAGGGAAACATCTCGGTGCTTCAGGTGTTGTGGGCTTAGGGCAACGCGGATCTGTGTTTCCCGGGTAGCAGTTTGGTGGTGCTGGTGTTGTAGGCTTTGGGCAACGAGCATCTGTCGAGCCCGGATAGCATTTAGGTGTTTCAGTGGATGGGGGCAAGTAAGTGGGCGGGGTCAGAGTTGTAGGCCTAGGAGGTTGTGGGCACTTCGGATCGGGTGACCCAGGGTAACAGACTGGTTTGGTAGGTCGAGGAGTTGTTGGTTTAGGACAACGAGGATCTGAGTTTCCAGGATAGCAGTTCGGTTGTGCTGGTGTTGTTGGCTTGGGGCATCTAGGATCACTGCTGCCAGGGAAGCATCTTGGAGGAGCAGGAGTTGTTGGTTTGGGGCAACGAGGGTCTGTACTTCCTGGGAAACATCTTGGGGCTTCCGGAGTTGTTGGCTTAGGGCAACGAGGATCTGTGTTTCCAGGATAGCAGTTCGGTGGTGCTGGTGTTGTTGGCTTGGGGCATCTAGGATCGCTGCTGCCTGGGAAGCATCTTGGAGGTGCAGGAGTTGTTGGTTTCGGACAACGAGCGTCTGTACTTCCTGGGAAACATCTTGGGGCTTCCGGAGTTGTTGGCTTAGGGCAACGAGGATCTGTGTTTCCAGGATAGCAGTTCGGTGGTGCTGGTGTTGTTGGCTTGGGGCATCTAGGATCACTGCTGCCAGGGAAGCATCTTGGAGGTGCTGGAGTTGTTGGTTTGGGACAACGAGCGTCTGTACTTCCGGGGTAACATCTCGGTGCTTCAGGTGTTGTGGGCTTAGGGCAGCGTGGATCGGTGTTTCCTGGGTAGCAATTTGGTGGTGCTGGGGTTGTTGGTTTAGGGCAGCGAGGGTCGTTACTACCGGGGTAACATCTGGGAGCTTCAGGTGTCGTAGGTTTAGGGCAGCGAGGATCACTACTTCCCGGGAAACATCTGGGAGCTTCAGGTGTAGTAGGTTGTGGACAGCGAGGATCATTACTACCGGGGAAGCATCTCGGGGGAGCAGGAGTTGTTGGCTTAGGACAACGAGCATCTGTCGAGCCGGGATAGCATTTAGGTATTTCTGTGGATGGGGGCAGGTAAGTAGGTGGTGTTAGAGTTGTAGGCCTAGGGGGTTGTGGACACTTCGGGTCAGGTGACCCAGGATAACAGACTGGTTTGGTTGGTGGAGGAGTTGTTGGTTTAGGACAACGTGGATCTGTGTTTCCAGGATAGCAGTTCGGTTGTGCTGGTGTTGTTGGCTTGGGACACCTAGGATCGCTGCTACCAGGGAAGCATCTCGGAGGTGCAGGAGTTGTTGGTTTCGGACAACGAGCGTCTGTACTTCCTGGGAAACATCTTGGGGCTTCCGGAGTTGTTGGCTTAGGGCAACGAGGATCTGTGTTTCCAGGATAGCAGTTCGGTGGTGCTGGTGTTGTTGGCTTGGGGCATCTAGGATCACTGCTGCCAGGGAAGCATCTTGGAGGTGCAGGAGTTGTTGGTTTGGGACAACGAGCATCTGTACTTCCGGGGAAACATCTTGGTTCTTCAGGTGTTGTGGGCTTAGGGCATCGTGGATCTGTGTTTCCTGGATAGCAGTTTGTTGGTGCTGGTGTTGTTGGCTTGGGACACCTAGGATCGCTGCTGCCAGGGAAGCATCTTGGAGGAGCAGGAGTTGTTGGTTTAGGGCAACGAGGGTCTGTACTACCAGGGAAACATTTAGGTGCTTCAGGTGTTGTGGGTTTAGGGCAGCGTGGATCGGTGTTTCCCGGGTAGCAGTTTGGTGGTGCTGGTGTTGTAGGCTTTGGGCAACGAGCATCTGTCGAGCCTGGATAGCATTTAGGTGTTTCAGTGGATGGGGGCAAGTAAGTAGGTGGTGTCAGAGTTGTAGGCCTAGGAGGTTGTGGGCACTTCGGGTCAGGTGACCCAGGATAACAGACTGGTTTGGTAGGTGATGGAGTCGTAGGTTTTGGACAACGTGGATCAGTACTGCCAGGATAGCACCTTGGTGCAGCAGGAGTTGTAGGTTTGGGGCAGCGTGGATCTGTGCTTCCTGGATAGCAGTTAGGTGGTGCTGGTGTTGTTGGTTTAGGGCACCTAGGATCACTGCTACCAGGGAAGCAGCTTGGAGATGCTGGAGATGTTGGTTTAGGACAACGAGCATCTGTGCTTCCAGGGAAACATCTTGGTGCTTCAGTTGTTGTTGGCTTAGGGCAACGCGGATCTGTGTTTCCTGGGAAGCAGTTTGGTGGTGCTGGGGTAGATGGTTTAGGGCAGCGAGGATCGCTACTATCGGGGAAGCATTTTGGAGGAGCAGGAGTGGTTGGTCTAGGACAACGAGCGTCTGTACTGCCAGGGAAACATCTTGGTGATTCAGGCGTTGTAGGCCGTGGACACCGTGGATCAGTATTGCCAGGATAGCAGTTAGGTGGCGCTGGTGTTGTTGGCTTCGGGCATCGGGGATCGGTGCTACCAGGGAAGCATCTCGGGGGAGCAGGAGTTGTTGGTTTAGGACAACGAGCGTCTGTTGAGCCCGGAAAGCATTTAGGAAATTCTGTGGATGGAGGTAAGTATGTAGGTGGTGTGAGAGATGTTGGCTTTGGAGTTTGTGGACACGTTGGGTCTGGTGATCCTGGGTAACATACTGGTTTTGGAGATACAGTAGTTGTAGGACTTGGGCAACGTGGATCGTTACTTCCTGGGAAGCATCTGGGTGATACAGGTGTTGTTGGTTTTGGGCAACGCGGGTCTGTACTTCCAGGGAAGCAGTTAGGTGGTGCTGGTGTTGTTGGCTTAGGACAACGTGGATCTGTACTACCAGGGAAGCACCTTGGTGCCTCAGGTGTGGTAGGCCTTGGGCAACGAGGATCTGTACTACCAGGGAAGCAGTTAGGTGGTGCTGGTGTTGTTGGCTTAGGACAACGTGGATCTGTACTACCAGGGAAGCACCTTGGTGCCTCAGGTGTAGTAGGCCTTGGGCAACGAGGATCTGTACTACCAGGGAAGCAGTTAGGTGGTGCTGGAGTTGTTGGCTTAGGACAACGTGGATCTGTACTACCAGGGAAGCACCTTGGTGCCTCAGGTGTAGTAGGCCTTGGGCAACGAGGATCTGTACTACCAGGGAAGCAGTTAGGTGGTGCTGGAGTTGTTGGCTTAGGACAACGTGGATCTGTACTACCAGGGAAGCACCTTGGTGCCTCAGGTGTAGTAGGCCTTGGGCAACGAGGATCTGTACTACCAGGGAAGCAGTTAGGTGGTGCTGGAGTTGTTGGCTTAGGACAACGTGGATCTGTACTACCAGGGAAGCACCTTGGTGCCTCAGGTGTGGTAGGCCTTGGGCAACGAGGATCTGTATTTCCAGGATAACAATTAGGTGTAGCTATGGTCGGTTTTGGACAACGAGGATCGTTGCTGCCGGGGAAGCATCTTGGAAGAGCAGTTGTTGTTGGTTGTGGACAACGTGAATCAGTACTTCCAGGGAAGCAGTTAGGTGGTTGAGGAGTTGTTAGCTTAGGACAACGTGGGTCATTGTTGCCAGGGAAGCAGTTCGGCTGTGCAGAAGTTGTAGGTCTTGAACACAGAGGATTAGTTGATCCCGGATAACATTTCGTATCTGGTATAGCAGTTGTTATTTCCTTTATAATTCCATTGCAGCTTGCATCACAGTTGTTTGTGCATAGCTGAAATAACAAAGATTATCAGTTCCTCCATGTTTTATTTGTGAAATAAATTAACTGCATTATTTTTAAATTTTATAGCGTTCATTTCAAATTGATATTTATATCTCACCTCAACATTACAAGTCAGATAGACTTGGTCGGTCTCTGGAAAACGGAAAGCACTTATTTTGCTGTAAGCGATCAAAGTTGCACCAGATTTTCCAGTATTTGTAGATTTCTGCCATGAGTCGATGAATTTCTTTTTCCTTTAATTTAAAATAAAATCATGAACATATGAGTTAAGTTTAAGATATTTTTGTTTCAAATTAAAGTGAAACTATAATTTAATAAACAAACTTTTTAAAAAATTATGATAAGTGAGTCTGTGACGTAAAAGATCTTTCCAAGTTTTTGTATATTCGTTTTTAACAAATTTCGTTAACGAGCTGTATCGTATATAATTCGTGCGTTCTAAGAATATGTCAGTTTGTAAAAGAAATATATCGAAAACTACTGTTTTCTATTTGTTAAATGACGATTCAAAAGTGCTTATAACAGCCTACTTGATTAAAGTAGATATTTGTTTTTGATCTACCAAAGGAGCATTCCCAAAAAATTCGGACAATTCTATTTGACTCACAAAGTAATTATATTTACGATTATCATTAGCCTGTTATCACACTATCACTATAATTAAAAAAAGAATCAATTTTATGACCTGCGTATGAGAGAACGAAGTTAATCAAACTTTTGTTATAGATGCATGACATTTCAAAATATTATACTTACTTGGGGCAACCATCTTTGTCAGTCAATTGAATTTTATTTGTCTTGGAACTATCATAATCTTCATTATCATAAGCCCAACAATCGTGAATTTTAAGATTAAATTGATTTCTGATATCTTTCAAATAAATAAGGATTGTGAGGTATTCGCCGATTTTGATCGAATTTTCCAATGGAGTTGTCTAGAAAAAAAAACATGCTTATTAGTAAAATGTTGCCAAATGTAGCGTGAAGATTTGAATAATGTTTCGTTCGAATCATCGAATCATTTAAAAAAAAATTAAAACCTACTTGAGGGAAAACTCCTTTCTGAATATCCATCCAACATTCTACACCACCGGCCGGTCCTTGTACTGCCACTACATCAAGCATGTCAACCATAAAAGGCTTTAGCTTTAGCACATGTGATTGTTCCTTTTTGACACCAGTCGAAACTTCTAGAGCAGTTCCAGCACATGATACCTGAAACATATTTAGGATCAAAATTTGATTTTACAAAGATATTTATTATGTACTAGTTAAATCCCTGGCTTCATCAAACATTCATGTCCAATAGTAGCATCTTATAGGTGAATTGAAATAAAAGTGGGCTATGTAACCCCAAAAAAGGAGATGGACAGCAATGAAATTTCATCAATATCATTTTTATGGTTTAGTCGTGAAAGAGTATCAGACTGATAGAGGTATTTTTGGAATTAGTAATGTAAGTATGAACAGTGTTATAATTTATTAAACTTTATAGTAAGCCCAATCAAATATCTTGCAGACTTTTAGGTCGTAGTAGCGCTTTTGACCTTAGTGTTATATCGTGTTAATAAGTTACGGGTTTATAAGGGTTAGCCTTTGTAAATCTGCTACATATGTATGTCTGCTACATATATTATGTGACAAACAATCGGAGTAACAGCAAACAATTGAATTAATGAATCTCGAACTTGTTGTGGAAGGTTTTTGCCTAGCAGTTGGGCAGTTGTATTAATATACTCAATGGTGTTACCAATCGTACCTTTCTGGCGAAATCATAAGATCCTTGAACTAATTCATCTCCTTGGAACACGAGAATGTTGTCGATGGTGCCGCAAGCATTGCAAAGTGGTCTACTTCCACAGCCATTCAATGGTACTCGGAACGAGTAACGAGACTGACTGCCCCCGGCAGACACGTATCTGAAAAAAGTATTATAATCTTGATTAGATTGATGTTTTGTATGTTTTTTGTTACAAACAAAAATCACAAATGTGAGATTTATTGTTTAAAAGTAAAACTAGGTACTAGACTGATAAGCAGCTTACGAGCAATTGTGATAATCAATGATCCTCTAGACTATACACATTTATAATTGGTATCATAAATTATTGGTATCAGAAATTACTCACTTGCATTTGGGATCATTCAGGAAGCCCTTGCTGTAAATTATTCCATCGTATATATCAGAGAATTCAACCGTTACTTGAATGTAATCGGCTGAACATTGTACATCAATATCCGGTGACAGCGGTGAATCTGCAGCTCTTGAACCCCTAACGAAATTGACTCCGGCTTCATCACTTGAATCTTCGAAAAATGGAGATAAACCATCTCCAGCCAGCTGAAGGTTCAGCTCGGCTGCGGTGAGCGTTCCGACATCTGAAACAGCTGTAGCGAGCGACAGCTACAGCAGGTAATAAAGCTTAGTAAAAATTAATTATGTATGATTGATTAATATCAACTTGAAATTCCAGACAGTTTCCCTTCGATAAATAAAGATGATTTTCCAACAAACATTTCCTACTGAAAAGTTGCTTTATAAAAGAAGTCTATGCACCAAATTTCAGCTTTCTAAGTATGGTAGTTCAGCTGTGCTTAAATGATCAGCTTTAATTTGAACATTTTAAGTTATCAATAAATTATAAACCAAAATGTAAAGAATATTACAATTTTAATACATACAGTTACTTAAGTAATAAAAAAGTGATAACAAGTAAGTAAAATTAATTAGATGTCAGCGAATCATCTAGGTTAACTAAATATACATATGTCCACTTTGAACAGCTTTGTCAAAACGTAATGTTTGATTTAAGCATAACCTTCATTTGTTTCAACTTGTTATTTTAACGTTTAAAAATTTTGTTCTAAATAAGACAGTTTCACATATATAAAAGATACTACATTATGTACAATTTTCTTTGGGATATAGTGATAGCCATGTCAAGCAAGTAAAGAGACCATGACGTCACCCCGACCAATAGCAAAAGCGTATTTAGCATTGTAATGCTCAGTGCCATCCTCATAAACCAATAGGACGGTTTCTTCATACGACCAGATAAGGATCAGGGTTCCCAACAAATGCTTCTGCAGACCCGCGCCACTGAAGACAGCCGGGGAGGAGGAAAAGGCGCTACGGGCACCTTATCCCCTTCCCCTTAAAGGCGGCGCTGGAGGTTCTCAGTACCTCGGAAATCACCCCTAGGAATTTTAGACCCACATAGGTATCAGTCAGGGCGTTACGCTAACATGCGAAAGCGATCCCATGAGGATGACGACCTAGTGAAAGTCTAAGTACTTTTTACGAGAACCTACGATTAAATGGCGGAAGTATTTAACTTTGAACATCTCGTTACAAGGCGATGTATTTTGCAATTTTTCTTTAAAATGAACATCTCAACGTCAATTTAGCCATTGAAAACAACATGGCCACCCATTTTTGAATATTTGATTGATTTGGTTGACGAGAGTCACATCGATTGTAGGTGAATAGACAAGTTGACCACCGTATGGTAAGTGGTCACCACAACTCATAGGTATATGCGTCTTAAGAACTTTTTAACCATTCCTTACATCGCAAATGTGCCAACCTTGGGAACTAATTCGTTAAGTCCCACCACCATACCATACCACGTCACTGACCTCATAGGTTTATCTCAGAACAAAACTAATCTCGTTCACATGTCCCAATAGCTCTCAAACCGGCCAATTATTATAATTAAGAATACTATCAATTAATCTCCATAAAATTAAAATTACACGTGTACCCAATACCGACAAAGTTATGAGATTTATTTATGTAAAGTCGGCTGCGTTGCTATCAATTTATCTATAAGATTATTGTTACTTGTGAACACAATGCGATTTTTTTCTCCTCTCACGCATTATTCGCCTGATTACAGCCATTTTGAGTTGAGAAATAAAATCGTTATATTGTTTCATAAACAGCGCCTGTTTATACATTCAACTGTTTCTGAATTCTTAATTTGAACGCCGCCAATTTGAAAATATATCTTTATTAACAATTTTGAGCAATTCTATCATAGACCAGATGGAAATCTATCCATAATTATAGAACGTTAAAAAATTATAATTTTTATTGAACAACATATATACGTATGAGCTGAGATGGCCAAGTGGTTAGAACGCATGCATCTTAACCGATGATGGCGAGTTCAAACCCAAGCAAGCACCACTATATATATGTGCTTAATTTGTGTTTATAATTCATGTCGTGCTCGGCGGTGAAGGAAAACATCGTGAGGACACCTGCATGTGTCTAATTTCATCTAAATTCTGCCACATGCGCATTCTACCAACCCGCATTGGAACAGCGTGGTGGAATATGTTCCGAACCCTCTCCTTAATGGGAGAGGAGGCCTTATCGCAGCTGTGGGAAATTTACAGGCTGTTACTTTACTTTACTTTATATATACGTAAAATTCGATTAATCGAGAAACTTTGATTTTAAATCTATGACCTAACAGTTTAATGGGCGGCCATGTTTGACGTTTACGGATGCGTTCAGTAAGTGTGTCCCAAACAATATACTCGCTGGAATTTCGATTGAAACTTATCCAGCATTAAATATAGTTTAATGTTTGTGAAAAAGTTTTTAAATTTTATAAAAGTAAAGGAAAAATATTTTTCTATTTCAGCCGAAAAAGCCGGGTTTTAATTTCGCATTTAAAAAGCTGTTGTCAGCGGCTTCGCTTACATTTTAGAAGTTGTTCGTCAGGCAAAAAGAGTAAGGAATAAAAGAATTTATAATATCAGTATACCTAAAATATAAATAAATTTTTAATAAAGAAAAAAAATCGAAAATCAATGTGTTTTGGAACCAAATTTTCATACGTTTAATTTTCAATGAATAGAAAATGTAGTCGCAGTGTCCCAATGACGGAAGCTTATGGGATTCACATTAAGTTTCAACATGTTGAATAAATTGGGAGATTTATGCTATAAGCTATGTTGCATTGCAATCATCAAGAATATTACATAATAATATATCATCGACCTTTCGCAGAATAATGTTCACTTCTTAAGTAGTTAACAGATTATATAATCTAACACACAGCAATCATTGGTATTGTTGTGTTCCGGTTCGAAGGGTGAGTGACCCAGTGTAAGGCAAGGGTCACATCTTAAACTCAAACTGAAATAATTTTGTTCAATGTAAAAGCATTACACTTTCTTATTGATGGTCTAATTAAACATCACCGGTTCGGAAAAAGAAACACCCTGATCTGAGAAGAACCGCCGAAAGAGTCAATTCAATTAAATGCATATTTTATATGAATAGAAATAGCTTAGTTCCCAAAGTAAAATGTAAAAAAATGCTGGTGATCGGAAGACTTGCTTGTTGCCTACATATAATTAAAAAAAAAAACAAATGAAGACTGGCAATCTATATTATTATAAAAAAAATAAGACAAATCATGTCAATGTTTTTTTTTTCGAAAATTTTAATTTGGATCTCACGATCACAATATTTACAACCATATACAACTATGTAGTCAAATGGTAAATTATATTCATTTAAAATTTGACGTGAACGCGTATTGAATTAAGATGGAATGACGTCATCGTATATTAATTTACTAAAATGTTAAATTAAATTGTGTTGAAGCGTACATACCTGCACGAGTGCAATCAGTGTCGCTATGTGCATGACAGCCGCTTCATGGGGCCCTGGAAATAAAGAAATCATAAAATTAATTGAATATAATTAATTAAATAACATTCTTATACTGTTATTAAAATAATCATTATTTATAAAAACAAATTGCTATAAACATATATGTATATAAGGAAATTTAAATAAATATTCTAATTTATTATGTGAGGATAATTAATAAGATTTTGTAGTGAATTAAATGTTACTACGAATGCCATAAAATATGAATTAAACAGTAAAAAAAAATATTGGAATAATGTTTTGTTATAGATAAGATTAATAGTTAAAGATGTATATGCGGAAACAATATTATTGGTTATGAATTGATTTTAATTTCGGATATCTGATGGGTAGTACCGTACCGTAGTATAGTACCGTAATAGATACTAGTACAGTGTTGTACTCATGCAGAACCCGTTTCGGGTCTATGTTGATATTATAAACGTCAAAGTAACTTTATCTGTCTGTCTGTCTGCTATAAAACAAACTTGAACAACTACTTTTTTGCCTAACACATGACAACCGACAAAGAAACGCAAGCGTAGCCGCGGGCGACTATTATAGCGTATAACAAAATGAATTATTTTTAATTAATATCATTTTCAAGGTTGTACATTACGTATCGTTTATATTTTTATTGGTTACCGCTCGTTACGAGTAACACAATATTTGTAATTAAAACCTTTGTGGAGAGAATTAATGTCTGTGTAAAGATTAACGCCGTCAGACATTGCGACGCTCGTTTTGCAAGAATAAAACGCACCTTAAGATAAAATGTCATTGACCGAAGCCACACTCTGTGTTACTTATGACACGACAATGGATGGCGATGCTTGGATAAATTAAAACTTCCAATATTATGTAAACGTTTTTACAAAACGTCAAGATGAAATCGCTTTTAAGCAAAAGGTTACTAACTTTTGTAAATTATAGAGATGGCCGAGATAGCTCAGTGGTAAGAACGCGTGCATTTTAACTGATGATTGCGGGTTCAAACCCAGGAAGCATCAATGACTTTTCATGTGTTTAATTTGTATTATATCTCATCTCGTGTAGGAAACCTGCATGTGATTAATTTAAACGAAATTCTCCCACACGTGAATCCAACAAGCTTCGGAACAGCGTGGTGGAGTATGCTACAAACCTTCTCCTTAAAGGAGGTCCAGCAGTGGGAAATTTACAGGGTGTTAATGTAAAAAAATGTAATGTAACTTTTAGTCATCTTACGCACACTAAGATATCGTGTAAATACGCAACACTCATACAAATGCACGCAGATACAAATTTAAGGTGGAGAAGCGCACCTTCCTGACATACTAGATCTGTACCGCGATGCTATTTGACATATTAGTGTCAAGTGGCATCTGCATATAATAGAAGATGTTAAGCTTATTTCGTAATACTTTGCAAGATTTGTCACGATTCAGTAACATAAGGCAGGTAGCACATTTGATATTCGGACGCGACGTATAATATTACCGCGTTTCGTTACACCGGCGTTTATTTCGATCGCGACTTTAGCCCCAATTATATTATGATCCGCCTATATTTGATAGTATATAAGGAAATAATATAACTATATGTCCTGCGCATCAAAATCAAAATTAACTTTATTCAAGTAGGCTTTTACAAGCACTACTTTTTTGAATCGTCATTTTACAATGAAGTGAAGCTACCACCGGCTCGGAAAGTAGATTCTACTGAGAAGAACCGGCAAGAAACTCGGTAGTTACTCTTTTTCAACATTTAAAAAATACACAGTCGTGTTACTTATTACATTTATTTAAATTAATATATCCTGCTTGGAAGTCAACAAGTATTAACTCCACGCTTTTTTATCATCATTCCATTAAATGGATATTACACGTTTGTCTATTGTACTGACTGTTAGTTTTGGATATTAATGCATTATATACATCGTACAATATATTTCAATAAAAGCTATATTTTTAAATGATCCGGCTAATTATTGAATGTAGGCGTATTTAATAAATGTGTGCGTTTATCTTTAGTTTGTATTTCCTCGACTATTAAGTGGATACTACACGTCACTACACTTTCTGGTAAGTTGAGAAGTTTTGACATTTGGTAAATAATCTTTGAACATGATATGGCTAATTATAAAATGAACTTGTAATAAGTAACAACAAATGTAGACCCAGCTTTAGTTTAATTTTTTTTTTTCGTTACCCAAGAGGTCAAAGTAACGAACTTAAGGGTAGTTACGTAAGAACGAATATTTTTATAGTAAGATTCTACACATATTTCTATTAATTAGCCTTCTTACACAAGGGAATGCAAGTGTCCGGTTCACATAGTATCGCGTGGTGTAAATACTTAAGTCGATACTTGTGTTGCCTTGTTTAAGTACGAGTAAATTGGCCGCAATTAGACCAAAAAGTTTGTTATTATAATTTGGGTGTTCTATTTTTCTCTTCATTACATAGTATAAAACAAAGCAGTTAACCGCTGTTTGTCCCTATGATCTTTAAAACTACGCAATGGATTTTGATGTGTTTTTTTTAATAGATAGAGTGATTCGAGAGAAAGGTTTTTGTATACAATACATAATAACACTATAGTAGAATACGATATAGTAAAAACGAATACTGTAGTATGTTTAGTATCAGTATTGAACATGTAGGAAGCCGGGGCAGGTCGCTAATTTTTAATAATTAAAAAAAAAAGAAAATGTGGATTATTAACATTTTGAATATAGAACACATTGTTCTATACTTTGTTTGATTTTATTTCGACTAACAAATTCCATTGTCGTGAATGAAGTCGAGAATGATAATTTGTTTGGCAAATCACGTAAACTCCAATCGATGTATTCGTGAGGTCAGATGAACCCGGTCTTTGTGTGTTTCCGCATTTTTCGACACAGATATATTCATAATCAAAACATATATATTTCCTTTATTATCTAATTGAAATATATGCTAAAAGCATAATTTAATATAGTTATAAGTATGTATATCGTGTATTTACTAACTCTTATAAAATTAACAGCTTTGTGAGATATAATATGATTTCAAAAATAGAAGCCTTATTATTGTGGTATGCACTATGCACTCCGATTGTTGAATAACATTCAAAATCTTTATGATTTATTTAGAATTTACTTTTTATTATAGAATACCAGCAAAGCTCCAAATTAATTAAGGAATTGTTAGTATTCCTATTTACTTTTTCTTTAATGGTTATCACTTCTGTTAGGAGTGGGGACGATAATAGCCTAAGGTCTCAGGATTAATTCTGCGAACTTTGACTAGGCGATCCGCAAACCACTGCGATATTGGCGCTTACTTGTTTATCGTAATATTATAAGAATTAATTAATAGTAAAACTACGACCAATTTGGGTACAAGATACTATTGAATTAATCTTTTCTACCATTTCTATTAGATTACATATCCTCTAGAGAAGAGTGAGGATGATTCGTGACCAAAGGTTGCGAGAGCAACCTATTAATTTTTAATATTCCATCTCGTATTCGGTGATGAAAGAAAACCACCATAGTTTGGATGAAAATCTGCCATTTGTATATCCATTAATCCACATTAAAAGAAAATGGAATCAAATCCCTAAACCTGCTCAAAAAGCTTTCCAGTTTAGTCAAGAAATGTGTAACGGACTGTTTCTATGACTATACAGAAACAATTGATCGTTTAACTGACTTATAGAGAACAATATGATTGATTATGATTGTCGTAAGATCACGTTCCCAAGTTTTTTTTATAGCTAATTACTTACAAGTATACAATGCAAATATAAAATACTTCGTGCAACAGCGCAGGGACTTTTAAATTACCTTTTGTTGCTTAACTTGTCGTGTATAATAAAATATACAAGTATGTAACTTTTTTATATTATCATCATTACACACAATATTAAAATATTAGCCTATTATATAGTCAATGCATCGTCAACCATGCCTGCCTACACTCACTCACACTTCAAACCGGAATACTACAATACTGACTATTGTTTTTTGGGTGGTAGAACATGTTATGTGATGGTACCCAAACAGATCTCCAAAAGGGAAAAACATAATAATATTTCTTTATATTTTCCTTTCGATTGGATCGCTTACTATATATGATGAGAATAAGTGATTTTCATAACATTGGTAAAAGGAACAAACACAATCTTGTTACTTCTGTTACTCGACTGCATAGAGCCAGTAACTCTTTTGTGGGGCAATGTACAACAGAATGCGCTTTTACAACAGAAACCCAGAAAGCGTTCAATATGTATTTGTTGCCAAATTTTAAAAAATGTGTGCAAAAGGTTACTTTACAATTAGCGAGTTTATGTTTGATAGCACACCTTGGGAATGAAACGATCGCCTCCTGGCTGTTTCTATTCATATACAATTATGTATCTTATTAATTTGACAAAAAAGACCCGCTGAGTTTCTTTTGCCGGTTCTTCTCAGGTCAGGGTGTTCCTTTTTCCGAACCGGTGGTAGTGTTTAATTTGACCATCAATATGCAAGTGTAATGCTTCTATATTGAATAAAATTATTTCAGTTTGAGTTTAAGATGTTATGACCCTTGCCCTACACTGGGTCACTCACCCTTCCAACCGGAACACAACAATACCAATGATTGCTGTATGTTAGATTATATAGTCTGTTAACTACTTAAGAAGTGAACATTATTCAACTCTAGGATATGTTGATGATATATCTCTATCTCTTACCCCCTACTTCTATGAAATTAGTCTTTAGACACATGTAGGTAACCTCACGATGTGTTAAGTGCACGCGGCCTAACCACTGGGTGATCTCGGTTTTATAAATATACGTAATATATATTATAATTAGCTTAATAATTTATTCTCTCTTTTGTTAGTATATATACATTACTATTTCAGAATGAAGTCATCGTCATTTATGGAAATATAATAATTATATGTTGCAAGTTACATTTCCGAACTTGTATGTCAAATGTTAAACTAGGAACACAAATAGGGTTTTAATAATTATGTATGAAAAGGTCGTTTCCAACAAAACATATGTGATGATTATAGTTTTGATGCCATTTGTCAAAGTTCAAGGGTTATTGTAACGTAAGAAACGTACTAAGCTCAAAGCAATTTAGACTTTGAGATGACCTTTTTAAGGTACATATTGCTTGTTTCAATATCAAGACATTTGTTTATATTTACGAGTTGAAATTGAATTATGTGTTTATGAAAATTTAAATATATGGTTTGATTTGGAAACTACTATTTTTTATCACGATATTACTGTAATATGTTTTATGATGATGTTATTTTTGTGTTAATCATCAATGGAAAGGAAAATAATCTAACGAGCCAAAAGATTACTTTAGAGATGGATTTCATTTTGACTTTAAATCCTTCGTTACAACTTTGTATCCCGTAAATATAAAGTATGAAATATATATAGTATGATGTTGATGATGAGAAAATGGGCTAGTAATGTTAAGTGATTACCACCGCCCATAGACAAGGGCACTACAAAAAATTATAACCATTTTTTCTAGTTAACTTTGCTAATGCACCAAATATATTGGGAACTAAGATATTATGTCCCTTGTTCCTTTACTACTGTAATACTGAATGCTACTATTTGGCGGAAAAAACACAAAGCCTTACTACCAAAAAATATTGAAAATTCACTGTCAAATTTGAAAAGAAAGCGCAGAAGGTATGCTCTACTTAAAATCAGCAACAGGAGACAGTAATTTTCTCTTCTTATATAAAAATGATTTAAGATCATTGCGTCATCAAATATATGAAATAGCAATTCATAGATTCGAAAATGTCTAAACACATAATAATATTACAATACAATCCATAAAGTATGAAGATCGAGTAAGACATTAAGATTCCGAAACGATGCCAATGTCAAACTTAGCCATAAAATTCACACAATACACCGAAACTTATTAATGTTCGCCGAAAGCGGATTAAATGTCGTTACGTTACAGTACGGTCAGCATAAAAAATATCATAATTCCATCGCTTCCAAAACGGTCGTGTTTCGAAACATTTTTCTTTTTTTTTTTTACAAGTAACATTGGCCGAAAAGTTATTACCTAACTAAAGCTGAATGAAGATGAAATTTATTTAAGATCTGGTACTACATGCTTAAGTTTGTGTGTCATGGTCAAAGTGACATGGGCAGGCTCATCGTAAACCCTTCTGACCGGTCTGACTGGTCCCCATGAGAATCAGCTCAGTATATTATATAATTTTGATTGCAACAAAACGAGACGTCTTAACTTTTTTTAAAAATCGAATCTTAATAGTTTATATTAATTGTCTGTTGAATATTCGATTTTTATCACTAGTAACATTTATATTGAAAAATAAAAAAGTTAATGTGCAGTAATATCTAATTCGAAAAACGTACATAACTAACAATTTGTGGTAACCTTTATGTATGAGTGTATGTATATATATAGATTAGAAGGGTCCATAGCACAATGTTTTTCAGGCATATGGTGATATTTAAAAAGTCGTAGCTTTGCTCTTGCGCTATAGCCTTATTCCAAGCAAAATCATTAAGCTTAATCGGAATTTAATAATTCATTAAAAAGGGTCATTGTTCGTAATTTAAAAAAGCATGACATTTTCCTTAGCTGACTACGAGATAATTATCAACATAAATAAAACAAATGAAAATTCAGAGGATTCGAACCTGATACCTTGGGCTAAGATTAAAGCATTCAACCACTGGACCTTCTCGTAACGTATTCATAATTAATATCTCACCGTGAATGATTAATCTTAGGATCGTGTGTCTGAGGGTCGACGCTTGTGTATCCGTGATCTTTATTGTGAATAACTAGTGGCATGCCCTGGCTTTGCACGAGTGCAATTATTAATAAAGATAAATATGTGACATACATTTTATTTATATAGGGTATGTGCTATGCTATGCATGCAGTTTTCTAGTAGCGAAACATTTAAAATTCGAATATTTGTTTCGGGGATTACCCTTTATAAATAAATAAATAAATAAATAAATATGACAAACATCACATACATTATCTGATCCCAATGTAAGTAGCTAAAGCACTTGTGTTATGGAAAATCAGAAGTAACGACGGAACCACAAACACCCAGACCCAAGATGACTTAGAAAACTAATGATAATCTACATCGACTCGGCCGGGAATCGAACCCGCGACCTCGGAGGGGCGTACACATGAAAACCGGTGTACACACCACTCGACCACGGAGGTCGTCCTTTGCATACAATCAAACAAATTTAACTTTTCTATAAAACGTTTAACGCCCGTTTTCAATAACCTATCTAAGATTACAGATAGATCGCTATCCTCGATTGTCAGATAGAATTTATCTATCGTTAATATGCGTTTCACAATCAAGGATAAGTGCCATCTGTCTTCGACCAACGATAGATTACTTTTCCCTCTCACCTATCTTAGCTTCTTCCAACGTTTCGTTTAACGATAACCACGAAACGATGTCACTTTCAAAATATGTTTTTCATTTATTTCTTTTTTATTTGTTTACTATTATAAAATTGAGTAATAAATTAATTTTAATATAAATTAAATATCAATATATAAAAAAGTATTTGTTTAGTGATTTTGCATTCTTTTTAACAAAGTCACGGTAATGCTAGCCATCCAAAGTCAATAACAAAACGAAACATCTTGACAGTTTGAACTTTCAATTTTGACAAAATGGCTCATGTAAATATCTACGAGATATATTTATGTTTAACAGTTACAATGCGTTCATCTCCTCTTATCATTAATATACCAACTTCTTCAGTCAACAAAGGCAGCACCTATGACCAGAGACGAAACATTGAAAAAGAAAAAAGTTGAATTATAGCTACAGGAAAAAGAAATCATTATTGCTAAACTTCAGCTAGAATTAGAGAATGCAAAGTTAGAAAATTTAAAATTAAATAATGAAATAAATAAATAGTTTTTTCATTTAAAAGAAGGATTTTTAATTGTTAAGTGTAAAATACCTATATATTTAAAAACAAATAAAACGCTGACAAATTCAATATTTATATGTATAATTATGTGTTGTTGAAGTAATCATTTATTAGTGATTGCCGTGAATAAAAAAATTCTGGTTATCTAGAACAAAATTATTTTCATCTGGTATAATTGCAATTGATATTTCTGGTTCTAATTCTTGTAAATTAGAACCAGAAATATCAATGCATTTTTCTCGCAATATTATGTAGCACAGCAGCTATAATAACTGCTTGCAAATTTTGAACTTTGAGTCAACAGCTACCAGCATAGTGCCCAATGCATTAAATCGTAGCGCTAAAAGTATCTAATGCAAGAGAAATATACCATGGTTTCTGAAAAAAGTTAAAACATGAGTGAATTCTTATATTAGGTACCTTATGTAGGTAATGTAAGGAAATTAGAATGACAAAATTAACCTTTTAGAAGTAGTCTTCAAATAGGGTTGAATTAAATTATTTAATTCATTTACAGCACCTTTGCAGTCTGAATTGATATGCAAATTCGTAATCATTTAGCTTATTCGTGTAATTTATTCGTGGCTTATACTTCTTTTGTGATCGCACAATATCGGAAACACTGCCACTGTCTGTATAACAATCATTTATAATTTGTAATAATTCTATATCACTATAATCACTGCTACACTTTCCATCATTAATAAAAATTAGAGCAATAATATTTCAAAAGTTCAAGTCGATCGCCCGAATTTGACGGATAAGCGATTGACGTTACTAGAGATAGCTTCGTCTATCCGAGAGTAACGTCAAACGTATATAGAAACGTAGGTAACCACGAATTATATGAGCGTTCCTATCTCTAGTAAACTATCTGTCCTCCCGATGACAGATAGCTAGTATAGATAGGAAATGCTTACCGTCGATAGGTAATTGAAAACAAAGTAAAGGCAGAATGATAGATTTGGTTATCGTTAGTTACTGAAACAAGGGATAGATAGATTATTGAAAACGGCCGTTAGACTAGATGATGTTTATAGTTTTTTCTCATTGTTTAGGTGATTTGGTCCTCGTTTTTCGGCAAGAGGGAGTTATATCCTATTAAATTGAGATGACTTCCATAACTTTATTGATCTGTAAATATGTCCATGATCATTTGTGTATAATTCGATATTATTTACGTCATAACTATTCTAATCTAAGCTTATAAGATGAAGAGATACAAACTATGCGAATGTTATGTGTTCTTTAATTATTTTAATTCGACGTTACAAAGTAATATGGATGATTAATTTCAGTAGTTACTCAGTATCGCATAAAAAAATTTCTGTGGCTTTACTAACTGGATTAACTATGCTAATCGCTGGATCAACTATGTTAAGTCAGGATGTTTTATTTTCCGAACCGTTTCTAATCATTTGACAATCAATAAGTGAGGGTTCAACACTGCGCTATTTTTCTGATCACACTACATATATGAATTAAAGCTCCAATGCTCTTGTAACAACTCGTTTTATTAACTCGCACACCATATTCCATTTATTTCAATTCAATTCAATTCTTAGTTTCATGGCTTTTAGTTGTGCCGGCAGGGTACAGATTACCATTTATTATAATTCAAATGAAAAAATTGACATTTGACATATAACACAAACTATTTCAAGACATAATAATACAAACTATTTTAAACAGTGAGTGTAATTCTTCTGTAAATATAATATTGGATTTCGATTTGATTGGTATGCAGTTACCAGGTGTTATAATTATTAATAATTTTGTGTGAAAAACGTTTTTAAAAAATGTTGCTTCTGAGATGACTTCAAAGAGAAGTGTGGAAGAAGAAGAGATACTGCGCCAACCCCAGATAAAATCGGGATTGGGATAATGATGAGGATGATGACAGTACCACATGGTCGTAACAAAATGCGTATAATTATATCAAAGACGTTGAACGTGATTCATTAAAAAATCCCAATGTCGCAAAGAATTCTCTTACGCATATTATAATTATTCAGAATAAAATGTTATTTATGAGAATGTCGCAACATCGCATACAAACACACTTATGTATAATTATATGTTTTCATTACAAATATTTAAATAAAAATACTTAAATAATTGTGTTGCGTTATGAAAGCCACGGTATGAAACAGAGGAGGTTTGCGTACCTTAATCTTAGGTTTATTTTATAAATTAGACTCTTAATAGTATTTTTATCGAATGCATGATGTTGTAAATATTAAATATAGTTTTTATATAATTTAGTTTGCAGGAAGTTTAATAAAGATTTTAACATATAATTAACATAAACGATATTGTATGAAAATCTTTTTTTCCACTTAATTTTAGTCGTGCACAGATGAAAAATATTGTTCAAATTATATTTGTTATTTAAATAAAAAAAAATTTAATGTTGTAAGTTACATTTCAATAAATGCTAGGTAAATAAACACATCAACTTCCACGATATGAATAAACAAAAAAATTAAGCACATAAATATTCAATGATGCTTGCTTGAATTTGAACCCGCAATCATCAATTAAGAGGCACTCACCACAAAACAAAACCCGCGTACAATAATAAACATAATTACAAATTATCAAAACCAAATTACGTTAACAAAACTACGAACAAAGTTATATGCCAGGGCCATTAATTTCTTGTTGAGCAAATCTGTGCCCGTTGCCCTAAGAGTTGTGCAAGAATTAAATTACAACTCAGAATTTGACGTCCGTATATCGGATGCATAATTAAGGACTCTCTTGTCTCGTCCCGACGAATATTTTGCAACGACAATCATTATTTTATAAATAAACGTACCCGTAGATCTCACACTGAGTAAAGGAATTTTTAGAAATTCCATCACGATAATCCACTTTTGTTTTGTACACAATGTATGTGTGAGTATATATGTGTATGTGTGTGTTTTACCAAACCATTGCAACCCATAGATCAACATTGGAAGCATAGTGGAATAATTTTCCTCCCAAGAGGATAGTTGACAAGTGGTACCTGTGTGGTAATATGGTACTACCGCCCATAGACAATGGCGCTGTAAAGAATATTATCCATTTCTTATAGCGCTAATTAGCCAACCTTGGATACTAAGATGCTATGTCCCTTTTGCCTGTGGTTACTTTGATTTATCCCCTTGAACCGGACTTAACAATACTGAGCACACCTCTTTCGCGGTAGATTATTCAGTTGGTGGAATCCCTATCACCTAGTAAACCATCTACCCAAAACCTCACAATCATCATACTCCTGCCCTTATCCCAATTAACTTGAGGACGGCGAAGCATATCTTCTGCTTTAATACTTCCCTATCTGACGTCATCTCATAAGTAACATTCTTTCCAGCCATATCATTTTTCACATAATCACCAGAAACTCATAATATACAACCTTTTTATTTAAATACTAGATTAGTGAAGCAGTTTATATAAATGTATGCGTGGTACAGTCATCAACAATTATAATAATACATTTCCTTATGTAGTTGAAACTGCCGCATCACATTTGTAAGATGAATAAAAATGTAATATTTAAACAAAGGAACCGATTTAATTATAATAATATTAAATAAATATTTATCTCGTATCAAATTATGTTGAGAAGAATTTTTAGAATCTGCTGTTATATAGTACATATATAAGTTATATACGCGAAAGTAAGTTTACGTGTTTCAAGAGCAAAATGAAAATATTCTTTATTCTAGTACTTAAACATAAAAGCACACACACATAAATGCACTTTTGAATTTACTTATAACAGTGTGAAAACAATGTAAAACTACTACCAGTTCGGAAAGTAGATTCTACCTATTCTACTAGTATAGAGAAGATCCGGAAACAAACTCAGTATTTACCCTTTTTTACGTTTACACGGTTGTATACCTAGGAGAATTTAATGGACATGGAGTACTTAACACTTTCTATAGACAAAGTCGCGATCAAAAGCTAGTACTGTTTGGAAATATTTGATAGATTTGAATAAAAAAATCGTGACAAAGAAAACATTATTAAAGAAAAAAATCTAAACAATTGTTACAGTGAAACCTCCTTTCACAGTTGATAAAAATAAAATGACATTAAAAATAAATTTTAAACATGTGTCATGTCATTTGATGTTGTTTCGTGCTTAATAAAGCGAGCGTAAGATGTTATGCAAAATGTTTGTCTGTCTGTGTCAAGGAATAATGATCAGTTTACCTGATTATATATAGAATGTCAAATATACGTAGAATGATTCATAAGTATTGTTCTATTTGTTTCTGCAAATGACAAACAAAATTATAGATAAATGTATTATAAAGAATCAATCCTTCTGTTTGTGAATTGTATTTGAGTGTGTGTGAGCCTATCGCTAATACACATAAAGACAGATGCAAATCTTTTAATTATTATCTCCCAATAGTTTCTTAATATTTAATAATAATAATTTGAAAAAAATCTTAGTTACTTGATTATTACTTTATTGATATTTTCGTTATTTGCTTGGTTGTTTTGTTACTAACAATGACAAATCAAGTTATTTACATACAATCCAACCTACCGGTTTATTCTTATAAATATTTTATAAATAGAAATACATTAAGAATACCGATTATAAAAGATTATCCAATAATATCCTTATTCATTTGCTTATTCATGTATTACAGTATAATTTTACAAACTTTATTATATTACTCATATAATCTCAGTTCCGAAAATAAATGGTTGTGGTGACACTGACACATTTTGGCATCTGTCTACTCTTTTTTTTTAATAGGGGGCGAACGAGCAGGAGGCTCACCTGATGGAAAGTCCATGTACATCTGCAACATGGGGCTTGCAGGTGCGTTGCCGGCCTTATGCCATATACACATGGATTTATCTATAATTTATAATATCTGACGTCACACCTTATTAATGAATTCAATAATATTTTATCCTAGTATGCTATAACTACGCGCATTAACCCGATTTTATGTAACGCACTCCCGTTCGTCATTATATGACTGTATATAATATATAGATATCTACAATATACATACATATACCTATATTGTATCAGTGATATATACACAGGTGTCAATGTAGCTTACGTTGCTTATATTTATTTATTTATAATCTTTTGATTTGTGGTATTAATACTGTATGTAAAAATATGACATATAAATATTGTTATTTTGAAATTAAAGCTGACGAAATAACTTTACTGAAGTTGGTTCATAATCGCATAATGAAATTAATTATCCATTCAGCCAGTACGTTATTGAATAGGCGGTAATTTTCTTTTAATTTAATTTGACATAATAATTATTTAATCTGTGGATCTGAATGTGTTGACCTTTTTGGTATTCGGGTCAGCGTGACACGTGAAACTCATGTAAAGTTCAACCATTAGTGTATCAAAACATATACATTAAGTTTTGTTACACTTCGTATAATATTAATAATTAATATTTATTTTACATGTAAAATAATGTTATAAGCCTGAATTAGATGAATTACATGATAGATCATGTATTTACTTTATTATACAAACCAAGTGTACGTATATCGTATGGAAGACTCTATATTAAAAATATTTTCTATGACAACATTAGAAAGTGTATGAAATAACGTTTGTTGGTACTTAATATAAATAAAAATGAATTTATAATGAAAGAAAACCACAGTAGTCGTGTTCATAATTATAAATGTGTATAGTATGCTATGAGTCAATTAAATAATTTTATTAATAGAGTAACATATACAGTTATAAATTATGAGGGTAGTCCACAATAAATCTATATTGCTGATGTTTGAGCAAGTAGTCGTTATTTAAAAATGAATTCTTCACGATTTAATTTAGCACAATTTTTAATTGAATCATTTAAATCGAAAATCGAACTTTATATATTTTACGATTTATTACAATTTACGATGATTGATATATGAATGTTGTTTAATTTTATTTAGTAAACTCAACACACACCTTGAGAACTATTCTTGCAAAGTTAATAATAAGCGATAAACCACAAAACCCAAATAATAAAGTTTTGCGAAAGAGTAATTACTACATTATTCTAGCATTTCAAAAAGTTTGCATCAACAATGACAGCTTAAAAACAAATTCTATATTTAAATGTACGTATATTTTATTTTTATTCGAAATTAATAATCTTATCGTATTAGAACCTTCTTTGTTACTCACGTGTTCTACTTGGCTTTATGCTTATTACCTTGTACAAGAAGTTGACGAGAACTGTATTCTAAATTTAAATATTAGAATATCAGAATTTTCTATAAATATATTCGTTCTAAAACGGTGTGAAAAGTTCAAATAATAAATAAAATCTACGTAACCGCTAGGCCTTATGAAATGTTACCTTGGACAAATATATGTTTCTGAAACAAATGAAATGTATATAATTACATTAAAGGCTCAGCGTGAGGTTCACATTCTATATATTATCAAAGAACACATCGTAAGCTTTGTAAAGTTCATATAATAGTAATGTGCCCGAGTTCAAATGTGAAGATTAATGATTGTAATCATGTATAAAATATATAATACTGTTTCTGATGGCTTCACAAGCGTTAAGCTGCGTCTGCATTTTAGAAAATTGACTATTGAATGTGACAAAAGTATGTTGTCAATTTAAATTGTCACTAAAAATTATACGTTCTTATTATGCATAGCATGCATGCATGCAAATTTCAATTGACAACTTTTTCAGTGTAATAACTACGTAATTACGACATCGTTAACTGCTTTTATACTAACAAAAGTCGGAAATAAAATAAAATTTGAATTTGTTAATATATACGTAATATAGGCTGGATTCTGAATGGATGGGAATACTAGTTGTGTTTGAAAGGTATTCCGATAAAGTAGCCATAATATCTAAATCTTTGGATTTTGTAAAACGAAAGAGATATAATCAAAGATTAACTAACCGTCAAAATCAATTTGTATAATATTAAATAAGCTATCGTAATATCGAAATTTGATGAACCTAACCTTTGCCGTGCGACCGGGACCTTTTGCGTGAGTATGCTAAAAACGTGCATTCGTTTATGATATTATCTCTAATATAAGATAATCGCATTTAAAAATCTATACTGTACTAGTAAATGGGAAGACGCTTTTTCTTCTTATCTGAAGGGACTGCTGGACTAATACATATACAATTCAAGCCCAGGTTTAAAGGTCTTAAGAAATGAGAGCCTTGGGGTATCAGGCGGTTGTGTTAGTCATTTTAGAAATTAATTTGAACATTTTAGTTTTTATCAATCAGGTTTGTCAACATATTTACTCTTTTTGTCAGTAAGTTTTAAAATGGTATTTAATTATATTTTTATATAAGGTACTCTTTACTCGCTTTAGATGTGTAGTATCGAAGTGACATGATGCGACTCGCTGACTTGAGAAGAATCAATTTCAAGTTCTCGTGGGTGATAAATTGTTTTTATTAATAATTAATTTAATATGTTTATTGGACACAATATTCAGCATATATTATAAGTAAGAAATATTAAACATTTCTTACATCGATACCACCACAAATTTTGACAGCTAAAAGGTAGCTACACTGGCTAACTCTTTCAAAACTGTATGCAACAATAACAATTATTGTTGTTTGTCAGTTGAATATCTGGTAAGTACCTGCCCTGATGAACTTACACAAAGTCCTTCCATTAAGTAATAAGTATGTAGTTCGGTTTGATGGAACAAACTATACCCCATTATGAATTGGGCCAAAAACATTTCGTGATATTTACTAAGTACTTATCCTCATATGATAAGTATCATCGTACAGCATAATTAATTACGAATGGGAATATAAAGGCATGGCAATGCATATGACTATTAATTAAAATTTAAGTAATACCTCTTAAGAATATTAATGAATATTTTTGAAAATCGAAGCATTATTTTTTTTTTATAAATACATTTAAAGTGTCCATGAATAATTTTAAGCGTCTTGAATGCTTCGCAACGATATATTTACGGTAATGTATGTACGTTTCTAATGTATTACTCATTAACCTTTTGTTCTCACGATGATTCGTTACAAAATCCCTGCGCTTCATATTCTTGCTCATCACATTTTATTCAATATATTCCAAGGATAATAATATTGAAGATTTTTAATTAAATACTTTTTGCATTGTTCTAACTATAAGATGGAGATTATCGTATATGCCCATGGTATACAACAACAGTCTGTAAATTTGCCACTGCTGGGCTAAGACCTCCTCTCCCTTTGACGAGAAGGTTTCGGAACATATTCCACCACGCTGTTCCAATGGTGGAATACACATGTGGCATTTCTATGAAATTTGACACACGCAGGTTTCCCTCACGATGTTTTCCTTCACCGCGGAGTGCGAGATGAATTATAAACAAATTAATAGATAGAGTAATTCGAGAGAGGAAATTTAGTAAAGAAACACTGATAATCTTAGATGTTTTTACTGTGATGTCTTATCAAAAGCCGAGATAGCCCAGTGGTTAGAACGCGCGTATCTTAACCGATGATTGCGGCTTCAAACCCAGGTAAGCACTAAGCAATATTCATGTGCTCACTTTGTATTTATAATTTGAAAAAAGAAACATAAACCATTGTGAAACCTGCATATGTTCAATTTCATATAAATTCTGCCACATGTGTATTCCATCAAACTAAATAAATTCTCCTTAAGGGGAGAGGAATCCTTAGGCCAACAGTAGGAAAGATATACAGACCGTTGTTTTGTCATGACATTGTAACCAAGCGAATCCGGAGCGGGTCACTAGTTTTACACAAATCTCAATCAGAGTTACCGTTCCCACAGTTTATCCGTAATATTAAGATGTATCGTGTATTATTCAAGGGCGAATTTAAAATATTGCGGTACGTTAAAACAATGGCCGCGCCGTTGGGTAACACTGTGGGTGTCATTTCAGTAACACAGGGACAATGGAAACGTCTTCTCACAGAACCGCTAAAAACCGTAAACGGTTTTATTTCGAAACATCGATCACATTTTATCTTTGAAATAATTATTCATGTAGAGTTGTGAATTGTTTACAATTCCCAACTATTTTAATTACTTAACAGATATAAAAAGTTATATATGTATAGGTCTGAAATTGTGGTGTTGAAATGGTTGAAATATTTCAATTATTGTGATATGCAATATATATGTTGTATTAATTTTAACTGTAGAGTTATTCTGTAAAGAAGAAACTAGAAACTCACCGTAGAACAAGAACGTGAAATGTCAGTGACAGAATAGTTTTCAGTGAAATAAGGTTTTTGATTTCATACAAAGTTCCATCAAAATCGGCTCAGCATTTAATTAAGCAAAATGTGTAATAATTATAAAGATGACAGTTTATTTGAATGTCTATAATATTTTGATTAGCTGTTTATCATAGATTTCAATCTATATGTTATTTAAAGGTTTTTATTTTCTTATAAACTGTTATCGGTTCTACAATGTCATTCCATTAATGTTAACTTTATTATGATTACTCGTTTAACGTACTTTTTTATCTCGCTGGAAAAACTCAATTTACGCGTTTCCCTCCCAAGCTGGAGTGTGATCATCAGCCCCTGGTATGACAGGATACCTCGTAAAGAGGCAATACTCACTTCATCTTTATCATAAGCGACGCCAAGGGAAGGCTTGGATATACTAAGTATTGTAAAGTTTAACGTAACTAAATAAGGAGAAAAGTATAATTTTATCATTTGATTTTATTTTTAATCCGTTAACTAATACCTGTATTTAAAACTTCTTGAACAAATATTTGAAAAACAGATTTTTTTTTCTTTTCTCCTTTAGTAAAGATTGATACATTTATTTTCTATTAAAAATAATTTGAATAAAAGTATAACTTTTTGTAATAGCTTCAGTAGTGTTCGGCTAATACCTACATCGATAATTATCATCAAGTACTTAAACCCACCGTACTATATTGTTATAATATACAGTAAAATCAAATAACTAAATGTTGAATTAAGAAAAATCCAATTCAATAATAATAAATAACTCAATAAAATAAATTTAACTACTCCATCCGATGATCATTAAATATATATGTTTATAAATTTAATAATAGATATATATGCAAATCGAATCAGTATCGTATATAATATAAAAAATAATAAAAATCCTTGGAAATTAGTAGGTAAAGATACTTAACCGAAAATCATTTTTTATTTAATTAATGCAAAATATCAAAACAGGTCGACAGTGGTCGGCAGTGGTCGGCGACCTTGACATATGCGAAATTTATGACACTGTAATGTTTTCATTTGATAATAATTGTCTAATGTAACACGGATGTGGGCGTGGCCTGTTTGTTCAGTGATTATCGCTAAACGATTTTATGTTGTAAACGTTGACAGTATCTGCACTGAAAGGGCATACGATATGTTGGTTTGATTTTATTAAAAAAATTGTTATATTCACCTTTCAAATATGGAATTTATTTAAAAAAAAATAATTCTATTTTTTAATGGAAATGATAAAGGCCAAAAACATACAGACAATTTTTTAAATGTTTATATTTTGTATAATAATATGATAGCATTGGTTTGAAAATGTAAAACTATCATTTATCAAAATAAATACATACATTTTTAAATAAATAAATCACGTTTTTTTATCCTTAAAGTAAAATTGTTGCCAGTTAAAAAAATATAACATGACATAAATAAATTAAAATTTAAACATGTTAACAAAACCCGACCTAATACTGGTTTTCGAGTGATTAGAATTTCTAATGAGCGGGAAAAAATACATATTATACACAGATGATAAACGTTTGACACAGTATGTTGTCGAGTGAAAATAATTTTATGCACAGATTAAAAAAAAAGTAATGACCAGGATCTCTTTTATCGTCTGCCATTCATCAGTTCATTCGTTATTAAACACGTGATTTTTGTATATATTTAATCGCGAATTAGTTTTATACATATTTTAATGGTATTCGATAAAAATAAAAATATGCTAATAACAATATATACCTATGTGTATTTGTTTCGCTTTTGTTTAAAAATGGCAGATTTTTTTAACTTGCACAGTATATAAATGTTTAATCATCAACGTATGTATGAGTATGTTATATTATGTTAAATAAAAGAATAAAAGGTGGCGCACCTTTTAAAGCCCTTAGTTATACACTTTCTATATAGTTACACACATGCCAGCCCATCTCTTTCAGTTCATAAATCTATATTAGATATCATTATCATTACATAGTATAAAACAAAGTCGCTTACCGCTGTCTGTCCCTATGTATGATTAGATCTTTGAAATTACGCAACGGATTTTGATGCGGTTTTTTTAAGTGATTCGAAAGGAAGGTTTTTGTGTATAATACACGGACAATATAGTAAAGAAACATGAAAAAATCTGTAGTATATTTAGTATCAGTATTGCACCCGTGCGAAGCTGGATTCGGTCGCTAGTATTGTGTATAATCAAAGTGCACGCCTTTTCGTAATACAATATAGTATTTAATAATAATTTAGATCAGTATCCTGTATCCTTAAAATAATAATAGAAAAAAAATTCGAACCGGTCAAAAAATCAAACAAAATTAACTAACATTCATCAAGGTTTCCAT
This sequence comes from Vanessa cardui, assembly GCF_905220365.1. Classification (NCBI taxonomy): domain Eukaryota; kingdom Metazoa; phylum Arthropoda; class Insecta; order Lepidoptera; family Nymphalidae; genus Vanessa; species Vanessa cardui. The sequence continues at coordinate 3,200,806 of NC_061141.1, forward strand.
TTACAAAAAATACCATAACAGGATAAGGTCAGAGGTTGCTTGAATCTTAAATTAATAACTAATAAAACAGAGGTTACTTTATATATGTGGGTTTTTATGATGATAACTTAACACACCAAATATAGATACCTATTTCATAATGAACACGTTTTTAATTAAATGTTCTATAGGGTTTTATTTATGCCTACGATACTAAATGGTGAGAGTCGAGATGGCCCAGTGGTTAGAACGCGTGCATCTTAACTGATGATTGCGGGTTCAAACCCAGGCAAGCACCGCTGATTCATGTGCTTAATTTGTCTTTATAATTCATCTCGTGCTCAGCGGTGAAGGAAAACATCGTGAGGAAACCTGCATGTGACAAATTTCATAGAAATTCTGCCACATGTGTATTCCACCAACCCGCATTGGAACAGCGTGGTGGAATACGTTCAAACCTTCTCCTCAAAGGGAAAGGATGCCTTTTGCCCAGCAGTGGGAATTTACAGGCTGTTGTTGTACTAAATAAACTAGTTATATTTCCTAGTATTATATATAATGATCTGTTTTATAAAAAGTCCATTAAATAATGCAATATTAATTTCTCAATGGTAGTGACTATTTCTTTGCGAGGAGTTCACTTCTCATTCCGATAGTATGTATTATTTCATAGAATATGTGTAATATACATGGTGAGAGACGGACGCTTGTAATCTTAATGTATGTATAATTATCATTATTGTTTTTAGTCTTTCTCAGTTACTTAATGCCGAGCAGATATGACCCAGTGGTTAGATCGCGTGCATCTTAACCGATGATTGCGGGTTCAATCCGAGGCACCACTATTCATGTGCTTAATTTGTGTTTATAATGCATCTTGGTGGTGAAGAAAAACAAAGTGAGGAAACCTGCATGTGTCTAATTTCATAGAAATTCTGTCATATGTGTATTCCACCAACCCGCATTGGAACAGCGTGGTGGAATATGTTCTAAATCTTCTCCTTATGGGAAGAGGAGGCCAGCAGTGGGAAATTTACAGGCTGTTGTTGTTGTTATTATTTGTAGTTACTTAATATATATATACTAATTAGATAGTCTTATAACTCACTCTAAACTCACTCAACTCAAACAGCCTTTTGGCGCTGTCAAATATTTATGGTAATGTGTTTATGACATAGACATTTTTTTTTAAATATAACTTGTGTTGACCTGTAAATATCATTCGGTTGACTTGGGTTGGATCTATTCGATCTTAATTATCATTATGTTATTCTATTGCTAGATTTTGATTTTGGTTTGGTTTTGCGTCATTGATGTCCGAAAATCCAAAACAGCGGGAGTTTTAAGGAATTTTTTGCCTCGCATACTTACTTACTCTTTGGAACCAGTTTCAGCTGGTGGATTTTTTTCGAATCGATACGACTTGGGATTCCCAAGATGGGAATCTTAAAGAAAATAGTGTACACATTTCGTATAGGTGGCAATACACCTGGAAGACCCTTGGTGTTGTTCTTGGGCCCTACCTGATGGAAAGTGAGTACCACCTCACTTTCCATCAGGTGAGGCTCCTGCTCATGTTCGACATATATCTACCATAAAAATTGAGCAGGTATTCTAAATATAATTAAAATTACAAAATATGAAACGAAAAAGACAATTTAATGCTATGAAAAACAAATCTTGTAATAGAAAATATTTCATATAATACATAATATTATTTAATGTAAAATTACATTCAAATCTCAGATCGACTATCGATCTTAGTAAGCATCTGTCAGCCCATTCATCCACAGATTATGCAATATTATCACTATTGTAAGCGTGTGACATAACAACACAGATAATAAAGGCTCGGCGACATCTTGTAATATTTTTTTGTCTGTGATTTATGATTATTGGTTTGTATTGTTCTATTATTTTATTGTGTTAACTTTCTTTTATAGACCATGGGTCTATTTTAAATATATAAGGATCTTGTGTTAATAACGATAGATAATAAAGACTTTTTTTTGTGTGACTTTTTGCTTTGTGCTGATATTGTCATAAAGAGGTCTTATTATTATTATTATTAATTATTTAATAATAATCGTTTTCAGATTTTAAATTATGATTATTGATATTATTATATATTTATGTATCATTGTTGCTGTGGTAGGTAGCGATTTTTTTTGTAATTAATAAAGAGGCAAATTTAGAATATATTACATTTAATTGTAACAGAAAAAACATTGTGCAATCGTCACCTTTACACATATCGCAATAAACCTAAACCTATTTCCCACAATGAGTACGTGCTTTCTCTCGTGATCGACCGTTTGTCTCGATTGAGACGTATCTAAGAAGATTTCGCTTTCATTGACATCGATCCGAATGACGTAACCTTTATTTATCTGTAGACATTAAATAAACTGCCAGTATCTATTTTTTTTAAACTTGGACATGATTTAAAAACATTCGAATTTTAAAAATAATAATTATTTTTGTTTTATTCTTATTCGTATTTTGAATAGGTGCTATTGTGTGTTTATTGCGTTTTACGATTTTAATAGTATGTAAGTATTATTTTCGTATATGGAATGTGGATTCCCTATTACAATACTTTAGGTCATATATCCGTTTATCCGCATATACGAGCTGTTGTGCTTTAAACTTGACATAGTTTAATCTGAAACTTGTTTAAGGAAATTATATTCCTTATTTTAAGGTTATATCGATAGAATACGTTATAAATTTATTTTATATTACTGTAGCGCTTCCTCACATTGGCTTTAAATATTATTTTATAATAATTATACACGTATAAGTTATTGCATTTTTATAATATATTTTTTTTTCTCTTTTGGCAACATTCTTGAACTACAGAGGTTGAAAACAAATTAGTCACTAAAATACAATATACCAAAAAATTTAGCACAGCCATTTATGAGGTTCCGTAGAGTATTGCGAGAAAATTTCATAATATCCTTTTACTTATAAATTTATCTAATGTCTAATGGTAGGAAAGCATTAGAACTATTTATTTATGACAGGAGCTATCCATGACATTGAACGTAGAAATGAGTTATTATAAATATTTTCATTAATTCAAGCCATATATGTATATCTGAGTTTTGTACATTCAACAGGCCACTGGCTGTGGAATCCAGCTGTTATGACTCTAGTACTTGTTACACTGGTTCACTCAAACTTTAAATATTAAAGCGTCAATTGTATACATTAGCATTTTAATTTTAGTGTAAGTATTTCGAAGTAGTTACACGTAACTAAGAATATATAAAATATTATTTGGACTAATGAACAGTTTCCTTTGCCTAGTTTCCGTATTATATTATACTGACGAAACAATATTTGACACAATTCAAATTAAGAGCGTATCGTACGTTCAGAATTAAAATTTTAAAGTTGCGTTCGATGGATGCGTAGGAACAAATGAATAATGAAATATTTAAAAAATAATATTTCAAAACAAATTATTGACATAAACGTGTACTATCTCACGAGCACATTAATGTTATTTATTCTTAGCACATTAATAAAAACATGATAAAAATCGTCTCATCGTTTATCGTCAAGGTAACTTTGTTTTTTTTTTATTATTATGTTAAACGGACTTAGATTGGTATTTATAAGGTCAAGAATTTGAGGACGTTACTTTTGTTGAAGCGGTATTCTTGACCATGGTTGAATTAGTTTTTAATTATATTAGCGTGTTTTTTTTAATTATATGTGCATTAAAATATCGAACACTAAGTGGTTCATAAGTTTCAAGAACATTTTTTAATCGTTTGATATTAAAGTCATTTTAAAACGTATCATAGTAACTTGAGAAGGTTTTTTTTGGGAATAAATAAATATGAACATCTGTTGATATATTTTTTAATAAAAAAGCTTCAAAATCAACGTACGAGTAGAACGAGCGTGAATGTCAGTGATAAGCGAAATTATCAACAATAATTATGAAATCTATAGGATATAAGTATCGAAATGGCGAATCATCGTGTCAACAAATGAGTTGTCAATATTTCATGAGTGAGATTTGGAGTGAATTCTTACATGGCATTTCTGTTGAATACTTACAGTCATCACAATTTAGTTTTTAATCAATTTTATTTATTTCAAATGAATTAATGTCCATTTTGCATTTAATCTTAAATTACTTAATATAAAATACGTTTTGTTTACTAATTATAGAATTGTCCAAAGTCACTTGTGAACTTGAAGTATCGGAAAGCTCTTTTTTCTTACTTTCCGTTACCGATGTTAAATATTGAAACGATAAATGAACCAAAAAATTGTCGCTAATAATTTAAGATTTAATTAATCATATCATTTAAAATTAATGTTTGAGAAATATATTTTTAAGTCATACTCTAAGACAGATATAGGAAGTATACGAATAACTAATCGTCAAATATATTTCTATATAGTTTTTGTAAAGCCTATTGTGTGATGAAAACAAATGAGATGATAAAGAGATAAATTTGAAGTTACCGAATTGAAAACAAAAGACAACCGGAAATGTTCTGAAGTGGGTTCGGAAGGTTAACCCGAAGCGTCTTAAGCTAATATAGCAAATTATATTAATTACATTATAATAGTTGATTAAGTAATTCTGTAATATTTTAGTACCTATTAGTATTAATCTAGTAGTACTAGTAATGAAACCGTGGCGGGTCGCTTTTAGATTTATAAAATGAAAGTAGAAAGAAAACCAAAGTACGTTATATTATTATATTAGCTTGTTATGTATATGAATTTTGTTATCTGTGTAAGAGGAATAGCAAATCTGACGTTGGTAAGGGTAGATAGTATGTGTTTCTTGTAACTGAGTTACTGAGTTGTAAAAGCGTCATCATAAAGTATTACGATTATTTAAGTTCTGCCAAAATTACAATATCGTAATTTTAAAAGAACGTCCTTACAGCGCTGCATGAAATAATCAATTAACATCCATCGGCATATTAGAGGTTTTGTAACTATGTATACATGCAAATATACAGATGCGTTGAACAAATTAATTTATGCAAACATTGTGCAAACAGACAGAAGTCGGTACACGTACTGAGATGACAGATTGCGTATCAGATTTTCGATGGAATGCATCGTAATGACGTATCTCTCGTCTAGTCTATGTATACTATGCCAAGGGTAAACATGCAACTGCTAGAGTTTTCTAGTCACGAAATTTATTGTTCATTAGGAAGATTGGGTTTCTCAAGGCGTAGCTAGGGAGAGACAGACTGAAGGGTGCTAGTCAATCATCTCTTAGGTCTAGTATTCGGTTAAAAGAGTTCTGATGCCGTGACGTCAGACCCTGTTGGAAACAGATGACTATTTTTCTATAGGAAACTTGCAGACGCATCTCAAGTTTTAGCGTAGTAGCGTTTTTAATACCTTAGTAAGGCTGTTAATCTTGCACCCGAACTGATTACATAGATTTTAGTCTTGGTTTAATTATCACCCATAAAATTATGAGCTTGTGGGAATATAAAATGCGTTTCTTATTCTGTACCCTTTTGTACGATTAAATGCTCTACATAATTGCCTTTAAGGCTGTCGAAGTCAAAATTGGTCACCAAGCTATCATTACATTTAATTATATAAATATTTTATTGTTTGAAATTGTTAGTCAACATTACTATGATAAAATTATGTAATACGAATAAAAATATGAATAGTAAACTCGTGAGATTTTAATCAAAACATATATAACTATATATGTTGACCTTTGCCACAGCTAACAAAAAAAAAAAACAAACGCGTTCGAATTAAATAGAACGTTATTTAAAAATAAACATTCGTTTTACCGAATCGAATTAAATATTCATTCATTTTCGTGAACGACTATTTTGTCATACGAACATAAATATGCAAATAAAAGATCAATAATTTACGTTCAAGTATAGCATACAGTTGACATCGTGTAATGTCCATTCGTTAAAAGGTTAATTAGTTTGCAAATAAAATAACTATGTTATTGCATCTTCGAGCGTTCGAGTGCTCATATTACATTTTAATATGTCATTCTCTATTTGGTAAACATATCAATAAACAACAACTTCTCTCCCTTTGAGGAGAAGGTTTGGCACATATTCCACCACCCTGTTCCAATGCGGGTTGGTGGAATATACATGTGGCAGAATTTCTATTAAATTTGTCACATGCTTTCCTTACGATATTTTTCCTTCACCGATGAGCAACTAGATTAATTATAAACACAAATAAAGCACATATATATAGTGGTGCTTGCCTAGGTTTGAACCCGCAATCATTGGTTAAGATGCACGCGTTCTAACCACTGGACCATATCGACTCGATATCCATAAACATTTTACTACCTATATCTCAAAAAATTGTATCTAAGTAAGCTTTTAACTTAAATTATATATATAATGCTTCTATTAAATGAATACTTTTGATTTGATTTTATTAAAATACATGCTTTGAAAAACATTCCAATATCTTGATCGTCTCTATTTATATGAACTTATATTTCTTGTCATACATATATACTAATATTATAAAAGCGATATTAACTCTGTCTGTCCGTATATTGCTATTTCACAACCTTAGAATTAAGCTACTTTTTGATAAAATAGATACGATCAATCCCTAAAACACAAGCAAATCCAAAGGCGGCAACTAGTATGTTATACACACTGATTATATAAGCTGTATTTTTTAAAAATGATTATTGATAATTATTATAATATTGCAGGTGTTTAAGAATTCAACATTCCATGATAAGTGATAGAATTAATTACACGAGAAAGTTATAAGTCACGGCAATTAGGTTCCGAGGTGAGGTTAAATGGAGTTTTCAAAATGAACTTTACTTTCTTTTGAGTGTTTTATAGATATACTAGCGATCCGCCCCGGCTTCGCAAAACTGATACAAAATATACTACAGAATTTGTTTATTTACGACATCACATTAGACAAACTTCTAAAATTATCAATATTTCTTTATTATATTGTCCACGTATTATATACAAAATCTTTTCACTCTAATCAAACTATCTATTTAAAAAAACCGCATAAAAATCATCACATACATAAGGACAGACAGTGATAAGCTACTTTGTTTTACTAATGTTATGATTTGAATACGGAAACAAATATATAAATTCGTTATCATCTTATAATATAACATTGAAAATATAGCTATAGAGATTTCCTTTGAAGAAATATTAGGTGAAAAATACTTAATAATATTTAAGTATTATGAAACGGAAGTAGTGCTATCTCGTTTTTACTAAAGCCAACTTAGGCAGTCTCATCAATATCTATTTTTAAAAAATATAATAGAGTCTTAAGTCACTATCAAGTCATATTTACTTATTACCTTTTGAAAATTAGCGACCAAACTTAGGCTGTATCATCCAAATCTAAAAAAAATAATAAAGTCTTAAGTCACAATCGAGTCATATTTTTCACATTTTCATATTACCTTTTGAAAATGTACGATTTTCTGTTTAACACATTGTGTAACATATGTTCATAATGACTGTTCAAGAAAACAATGGTCATTAAATTTTAATGGTGGATTTTCAACGCTAGTATTATAAGACTTTATGGATTTGACCTATTGCTTGCTTCTGATATATACATAATGAAATTTTAAACGCCTTTTGTAATCTCAGTACCAATGTAGTAATATAAAAATACCTTTCAATTGATTATATATGATAATGTTTTAATTGTTTATTTTTGTACTTATTTACGCTTTTATTTAGAGACATGTTAGTTGTGATGATGACGTCATCAAAGTTACCTTCACAAGCACTTTAAAGTTCAGTACAAGTTACGTTTAGTTACATTGAAGATTGCTTTTATAGTATTTATTATATGCCTTTATTTGGAGATATATACAAATATACAATCTTATGTTAAATAAAGCAAGTGTGACGTCATAAATTGCCAGTTTGGCTTTAGTGGGTAAAATAAAAGCCTGTAATATCGAGGCTTCGAGATTCAGTGCCCTTACATATATATCTCGGTGACTTCGAACGATGGGGATATCTTGAAGGCAGTATTGTATGTAAACGAATTTTAAATTTAAATTTAGCCATCGTAATGAAATTATTTTAAAAGTATGTAAATAATTCAAAGTATATAATTATGTGTAATACATAGTTCAATTTAATATTTTTAACTCATATGTTTATACATAATTTTATTTTATAACTAGTAGTAATAGTAGCAGTAGCCCGTGGCTTTGCTCGTTTTAGAGTGTTGCTTATCACGTGTCAAGAGCGACAGACAGACAGTTAAAGTTACTTTCACATTAATAATATTAATATAGATTCAACAACAACAGCCTGTAAATTCCCACTGCTGGGCTAAAGGCCTCCTCTCCCTTTGAGGAGAAGGCTTGGAACATATTCCACCACGCTGTTCCAATGCGGGTTGGTGGAATACACATGTAGCAGAATTTCTATGAAATTTGTCACATGCAGGTTTTCTCACGATGTTTTCCTTCACCGCTGAGCACGAGATGAATTATAGAGACAAATTAAGTACATGAATCAGCGGTGCTTGCCTGGGTTTGAACCCGCATCATCGATTAAGATGCACGCGTTCTAACCACTGGGTCATCTCGACTAGATTCAACATTTATGTGTATGTAATACACATGATACATTACTTAAAAATGCGACAAAGGGAAGCTTATCTATAAAGCTTTCTTATCAAGTTAGACATAAATATTATATTTGCGTTTCTATTCATAATTAAAATCGTGAGCAACGGAGAAAGGAAACGTGGATGGAACGGAAGAAATTATGTGACCTCTTTATTCGCAAATTCACAATGGACGCCTCACTGAGATCCCCCACTTTAGTGTGACATATTGCAACAGTGATATATTATTTGACAGCACTTTATTCAAGTAGGCACAAGCATTTTTGAATCGTCATTGAATATTCTATATTGAGTGAAGCTACCACAGGTTCGAAAAGTAGATTTTACTGAGAACCGGCAAGTAACTCTATAATACTAGGACTGGGATAATTTATGGCCATATGTAATTAAAAATTAAAAAAAGAATGATTTATTTGAGATTATTTATATAAGGGTTATTACGGGACCGTTTTCTGTTCAACCTAAATCAATTTTGAATATGGAATATAACTATCTCTACGATTTTATTGGCTCCTGTTCAAATTAAATACATCTGTTCCAATTTCAAAAGTCCAGAACTTTTGGAACAATGGGGTATTTGGATACACATTATGTACACTCAGGGTGAGAAAAGGTTCGTCAACTTAAGATCTATTTTCGTGTGCTCAGTATGAGCGATAATCTGCTTTACCGATCGAGAATGACATTGCGTCGCAATTTCATTACACGTCTAGCAAAGAGTAGTCTGTAAGTTTAATTTTATATGCAGTTGTCTGTTTAGTGCTTTAGTTTCAAAAGGTACTAAGAGTATACGACTTTATAAAGGAATCAATTTGAAAAGTGACGAAGGTTTTCTTACTCGGACTGTACATAACAACTGTATTATATACATTTTCACTCACGACTTAAGCGTTCACCGATTGGCTACGTGTTTACACATCGATTTTGACATTTAATGTTTATCTAATGATGTGATCCGTAGTGAGTCTGTGTGGGCGTGTTTTACGTAAGCCATCTTAAAGGTTTTCGTTGATTTAACGGATAATACTGAATAACCGCGGCACTCATTGAAAATACCGCTATATTGTCTAGCAGAACTGTCAGCAGGTATTGTCTGCCCTGTACTAACATGACTTTGTATTATTAAATGTTGAAAAAGAGTAACTACTGAGTTTCTTGCCGGTTCTAATCTACTTTGTTCTTCTCGGTAGAATCTACTTTCCGAACCGATGGTAGCTTCACTTAATTGTAAAATGACGATTAAATGAATCTACTTGTATCAAGTTTATTTTGATTTGATTTGATTACCTTAAAACCTTCATTGAAACACATTGCATATATTGATACAAGTGTTAATAGTTTTTGGTTATGCAATATTAAAATAAAAACGGCTCAATATTTATTTATGTAGATTAATTAATTTTATAACTGATTAAATATGTACTGATTGGTGTCAAAGTGTTTTTAATAGATAGCGTTCAGTTGTATATATTTTTATTATTGAAAATTTACCAAAAATATGTATTTTTTTTTTTGCAATTCCAAACCACATGTCCTAATCATAGGACAATCTACGCAAATAAGTATTTCTTAATGTTTCTTAATCTAATGTTGAAAAAGAGTAACTACTGAGCTTCTTGCCGGTTCTTCTCGGTAGAATCTACTCTCCGAACCGGTGGTAGCTTCAATTATTTGTTAATTGACGATTCAAAAGTGCTTGTAAAAGCCCACTTGAATAAAGATTTTCTTTTGATTTTAAATATATACAGATAAAAAAAATCGATTAATGTGAAATGAAAATCGGAAATCTTTTTTATACGTGTAGTGAGGGCAGACAAACAGTTACACGTGTGTTACGACACTTTCGCTTTTGAACGTCGAAGTGTGAGACGAATCGCTTAGTTTGTTTTGATGTCTCGTGTCGAGGCGACAGTAACCGGCCATAACGTCTTTCTTGGCTCGTAGCCTGCACGAATACTTGAATAATGTATGAAATACATAAGAATCTGTAGAACAACAACTATATATAGATTAAGTACTTATAAGATATATATACTGTGTTCATTAGTGGAGTTAAACGTAGCGATGTTATTATTTATTTAATTTTTTTTTTTGCCCGTGTCTGCGCTTGAGATTTTGTGGTTGCTCGTTAAGGGTTAGATATGAAAATGTAGCCTATATCCTTCTTTATACTTCAAGCTTGTTTCAAACAACATTTTATCAAAATCATAGCTTCTACCGTGAAAGAGCAACAGATAGATAAAGACCAAGACAGCAGTAACATTACTACTCAAATGTCCGTGTAGAATAAATATCAATAAAGACACAGATGCCGATTATACTCCTCAGTCTTCTGTATAATCTTACTCACTATGGTCTATGGTGCTTAATACTCATATAATAAGAGGTTATCATTAATATTAATAATATTCTATCTACTATTTTCGCAAAGCAAATAAAAAACTGTCTCTCTTATATACTCCAGTTTTTCGTTTAACGGTTGACTATTTAAAAAAAAATAGTAGTTTCTTAGCGTGCAATTAGAATCTTAATTGTTAATCAATCAATAAAATGTAATAATAAATATTTGACTATGTCAATGAATTAATAGTAGTAACATTTGTTTATAAACATCGCTTGCTAATTCTGAATGACATGTTATTTTAAATTTAAATATAATATAAAGATGCTAATTCATTATAACATAATTATGTAAATATTAAAGTAAAAAATATTTTGTCATTTGTATATATTTCATTGATATTAGTCAATATTGGTATAAGAATATTATTGGTATGTAATATGATACAATAATTTACAAATATAAATATAGTAATTTATTCCATAATTTAATAAGATACGAAATAAATACTGTTTTTATTCAAATATAATAAAAAAATATTTCATTAATTTATTGTTTATATATTTTAATATAAAATTTTTATATAAGTACTGGCTTTTCAATGGTGACATTTATTAATAAATAAAATTATATGATATAAACATAATAGCACTCAGGGGGATATATATGCATACATTAATTATGTATATTACATACCTCATTAATAATTAGTATAGAAGAATTATTATGAGGAAATTACAACTGGCCTGTGATTTTAAAGTCCTTTATACCTATTAAGAGAATAAGTACTAAAAAGTACATTTCAAATGTAGAACAAAATACACTCAGCGGCACAGAATGTGGCCCAAACTCTAAAATTCTTATAACATGCAATTTTGATGTTGCGTATGAGAATTTTAAGTGGCAGCGTATCGTAGCGTTAGTTTTTGTTAATTTATGAGTTTCAAAGTTATAAAAAAAGGTTATTTGTTTAACGTAAGTGACACTTAACGTTATTAAGTGTAAAAACGCCCAAAACTCAGTTGAGTTAAAGTTCGATATTCAAACGGTCGTGCATTTAACCCTTATTGTTTTATTTTTAATTTAATCTTTAGTCATTTTTCTTACTAAAAACTGAAAACTATGGCCTTAAGTTCAGCACAAATCGCTCAAGCTGTGTTACTTCGGAGTCAAGGTTTAACGCAGCGTGAAATCGCTGTATCTTTAAATGTACCACGTACAACTCTAAGATATGCCCTAAAAAGATACGATGAGACCGGCCTATACACGAGGAGACCAGGAAGTGGCAATATCAGATGCACATCAGCTCGAGATGACCGATTTATCATCCTCGCAATATTGAGAAATCGTTTCCTTACTGCGGGTGAAATAATGCAGCGTCTACAAACGACAAGAGGCGTCCGTGTAAGTGAGCGAACAATAAGAAGAAGAATGGAGGAACAAAACTTGCGTTCCCGAAGACCAGCACGAGGTCCAGAACTGCTCCGACACCATCGTGTAGCTCGACTTCAATTCGCTCGCGAACACGCTAATTGGACTCACGAGCAGTGGGCTAAGGTTCTGTGGACCAATGAATGCAGAGTAGCCTTAAGGCATCCAGATGGTCGCGAACGTGTGTGGAGAAGGCGAGGAGAAAGGTTTTTACCCACCACTACCTGGCAAACAGTAAGTTTTTATGGTGGCTCTGTTATGGTCTGGGCAGGAATAAGTTCAGACGCACGTACGGAGTTAACAATAATCGAAGGTCGCTTAACAGCAGTGCGATACATCGAAGAGGTCCTCCAAGAACATGTTCTACCATACATGGAATTTATTGGAAGCCAGGAATTTCATGCACGATAATGCGCGACCTCACACAGCATTTTGCGTGAATAGCTACCTATCGGAGGTAGGAATTTCAAAATTGGACTGGCCAGCACGAAGTCCGGATTTAAATCCAATAGAACATGTATGGGACATGCTTAAAAGACGCATCAGATCCAGCATCAACCCTCCAGAGTCTATCAGTGATTTAAAAACCGCCTTGATAACCGCCTGGGAAGAAATACCCCAGGTTGACATAAAAAACATTATTAAATCCATGCCTGATCGCATGCAGGCAGTCATCAAGGCTAGAGGAGGCAATACCCGGTATTAATTTTAAGTCCCGTAAGTTTTTGTAATTTTTTTTTAAAACTTTCTTTTGTTTATTTTTTTCCAATTTTAGAGTTTTTTGTTATTTTTAAGATAAAAAATTAATTAATTGAGGTATTACTTTTTTTTTACTAAATATCCACTTTAATACCTTTAAATTTTATGTACAAAAAAAAAATACCCCTATTTCGTGTTTAATTTTGATGTTTAACCACATTATGTGTTTGGGCCACATTCTGTGCCGCTGAGTGTATTTTTAGTGTATGAAAACAGAGGTCAGTATTTGTATGAAACGTTGTTAAAACGATGTAATTTAATTGAATTTGACAGCGAAATCATTAATGATTAATATGGTCGAGTATGTAACTGTACGGACGGGTATATAATTGATGCTATCGATTGACAAGCGATTAAATTATCAATTGATCAATCGAATTGTAATGATGTTGTTTACTGACGCGTTGTAAGTACAAATTTGTACCGTCATTTTGACTTATTTCTAAATTTGTATGTTAACAAATTTTGTAATACTACTAATATAATATTATAGTAAGTAGTAATACTACTAATATAATCAAAATTAACCGTGGTTATGTGCTTTTAAATTTCAAGTTACCACGGGTTGGAATTGTAATTTAAACGAGATCAACCTATATGACATTGGGTTATTCCTATTACAAGATATACATTACATTATCAGCCTGTAAGATTTCCACCGATGGGCTTATGACTTTGTCTTTGAGGAGAAGGCTTGGAGCACATTTCATTATCCTGCTCCAATGCAGGTTGGTGGATAAAGTTTTATGAGAGAAATTATAAACATAATAATTATGCACATGAAAATTCAGTACTGCTAGTCTGGGTTTGAACTGACATAGATAAAAGATAATTACATATGTACAGGTAACATATCACTTGCCACCGTAGCAAATTAGTAAGGAATTAGGTAGCCAATTCGCCAGTCCACCTCCCAACTCTAAAAAAACACTCGAAATTTATTACAAAATACGAATTACGAATTATAAATGTGGGTGTAATTTCGCGTTACCGAAAATATGTTAAATAATTATTCCAAGTTCTTAAAAGTTGTGAAATATGACACATCATAAGTTAAGGCAAACTTTATGATGACAGGTGTTTAAAAAATTCCAACCATAAACGGCATACGGTTACCGTCGCTTATGTGAAGACGAGTCGATATTACACATAATCGAGCAATCGATTTCGTCATCGAGTCTCAATATCGATTCCTTAATAATATACCTTTTCGATGTATTACAATCGAAAGGTACTGTAATTACTTTTAATTTAAAAGGTGACATTTGACCGGATTTTCTTACGTAGTTGTATAGAACATATACTCTATTAGAAGTGGCATGTTGATAAATTAAAAATAACAGTCATTTTTTTAATTACCGCCAAAAATAATATTTTATACTGCTGATAATTTTTCAATAAACTCATTATTTATAAGAAATACATATATATTATAATATATGTCGGTAGGTGGACGAGCAAAAGGGCTAATTACAAAGAGCTACCACAGGTCAATGGGTCTGTAAGAAATATTAACCAATTCTTACATTACCAAGTGTTTGAGGACTTTCCTTGTGCCTGTAGTTACACTGGCTCACTCACCTTTCAAACCAGAACACAACAGGAAAATTGTTTGATGATAGCATATAAAAGTAAAGTAAAGTAAAAGCCTGTAAATTTCCCACTGCTGGGTTAAGGCCTCCTCTTCCATTAAGGAGAGGGTTTGGAACATATTCCACTACGCTGTTCCAATGCGGTGTCATAATTTCTATGAAATTTGACACATGCAAGTTTCCTCACGATGTTTTCCTTCATCGCCGAGAAAGAGATGAATTATAAACACAAATGAAGCACTTGAATATTCAGTGGTACTTGCCTACATTTGAACCCGTAATCATCGGTTAAGATGCACGCGTTCTAACCGCTAGGCCATCTCGCCTCATATAGCATGTGTGACGAGTTAATTATGCGTAGAATTAAGTTCGTGATTATCAGAATATTATTATTACGAGAAAATAGTTTTCTGATTATGAAATAGTCATTAAAATATACAGAATTAATTATTATTACAGGTCAACAGGTCAAGCTATTTTTTTTTAATTATTTAATAATTTTATCATTTTAAATGATTCCAGACGCCATTTTTGACTCTAAACTAAGGTCTGTTACAATATGTGGACAGTGAAATATGACCTGTACCGAATTATTCGTAATTCTTTCATTAATACATATTAGCCGGTAAGTTAATAGTATTTTAATAACTGTTCGAAGGATGCTGCAATATTATGCAACTACAGATAGTGTTTTCGTTAAAGATCACACTGTAATCTGTATACAGGGTCGTGTGTGGTAATAGTTTGTTATGAGGATAATTTGGTGTCACGTTTTTGAAGATACCTTATTAAACATAAGGCCTAAGCTTTCTAAGCTGTTTGTTCTATGATATACTTTCTTATCTATACATATAATAAAATTGGAGTGTCACTCAATGCATATTTATACGGTACATATACCAAAATAACATTTTTTTTCAATTTTTCTCTGTCTGTCTGTCAGTTTGTTCCGGCTAATCTCTGGACTGGATTTTGACGTAACTTTCACTGGCAGATAACTGATATAATAAGGAGTAACTTAGGCTACAATATTTTTTTTTTTTTGTTATATTCAAACGTATTAATTCGGACACAGCTAGTATATATCAAGTATGAGACACAAATTCACATGTGAATAATTAAACGTAATTTTGAAATTTCATTCATTATATTTGAATGTTTAAAATCTTTTTACAAAGTTTATTTTGAATGGACCACAATAAACATTCGCTTTATAAGCGTGGGATTTATTTCTAATTTGTAAATAATAGATGTTGCTTCATTGCAGTTATTTAGAGTGAAAAATAACACTTCTTATCTCGTCTAATTTGCCATCGCTTGCAGCGTGATGGATTGGTCAAATTTATTCAAATGTCAATTGTTTAGTAGGGATGTCGATTTTGAAATGTTCTATTTTTAAAATTACAAATCACAAAATGAAAAATCTGTTAACAAAATAGATTGGACGTGTTAGAATGACGTTTGTAAAATCCTACTAATATTATAAGTATAGATGTATGTATGTTTGTTACTCTTTCATGAAAAACTACTAAATGCATTTGGGTGAAATTGTATAGTAATATAGGACATACATCAGAATACCACATAGTCTTTAATTTACAATGATTTTATGTAATTTGGTCATAATATAACGATACGTATAAAGTATCCGTGCGAAGTGGTGGTAAGTCGCTAGTATTATAACTTATAAAATAAGAAATAAATCTCAAATCGCCAGCCCTACCGTTCAAGTTTGTAAACGAGACTTACATAATTGAAGAAGTTACAGGTCATTAAATAATTTAAGAATCATATAGTTTTAATCTGCCAAACTCCGGCTTCGAAATTGTAAACCATCTATCAAGTTTTTTATGTAATAGAACCATATACTTCCTTATATAAGATTTGTTTTCCTCATTTTAATATTTGCAATATACATTTAAAAAAATCAAATGTTACTTCTATTTTATTTATAAGTCTGCGTGACAAATAACTATTAATCTCAAAGTTTTTTTTTTTTTTTTAATTTATTAACGATGAGGTTTTATATATAAAACAATAAAAAAACCTACTTAAGTTAAATATATCATACACTTTATAATCATGACTACTTAGTAGGCTGTTTTTTTAATCTATGATGAAGGTATATATATATATTTAAATTATTAGACTAAGATATTCGACAGTGATGAAATATAGTATATTCTATTAATATATGTTTTTTACACACATGTCAACCTAACCTATTTTTGCAAATATATACTTTTATTGTTTAAACAATAGGTCTGACAATTGTATTACGTTTGAAAAAGGAATATATTTAGAGATTTTTTAGGCAATAACTAGATTCATTATTATGATTGTACATTACATAATAAACAGATGATGTATCGTAAGATAAAGTGACCTAACCGAAATGTTTATACAAATGTTTTCAACATTCTGGAAATGCAGAGTTAACTGGCTTTGGATCTTATCAGACATTGTTCCGTGGATTCTCACGGAAGTTGACCCACTTGCACAGTTCCCCAGCGCCGCTCACGAGGCGTTTGATTCGTTTTGTATCGATGAGTAAATGCATTCGGGTCTTAGGTCAATATGTATTTTTGGGGGACTAATTACACGCTATGGTGTTACGGTATTAGGGAAATTTGTAACGAAAATAGAAAACATCTGATTTGGTACTGATTAATATGAAAGATATTTAGTTCAATATTTTGATTTTTATACCATTCATTTTTCTTTGTAAAATATTCCGTATAAATTATTGAATTAGTCAAAATGAGTAAGTGTGGCTCATAAATAATTAATTTTTTATTGTCTTTTTAGGTGTATTTTGTAAAACGTTTTATTTGAAGTCGTATAAAGAAGTTTTGATAATTTTGTGTGTTAAAAAAATTTCCGATAGAGCTTTCGGTGAGATTTAAATAATAATAATTATAAGGTGTTTCTCAAAGGTCTGCTTGAATGAAGCGTATTCATATTTAGTTTTTGGTATTTTCTTTCAAATACAATCACTGTTAATTATTAGTGCTAACCGAAATTCTTGTGTAATCAATATTTTAGAGATTTATTAGGTTTAATGGTTACAGGGATATGTTTGTCTACACATCAAGAATCTAATAGACGAGTATTAATACGATATTTTCTACAAATAAAAAGCATGGTACGTAATGTATGAGGATAGTGTTAAAACTACTCCTTATGTAATGAAACTCATGCTCACAAAGATGTAACACTTCATAACCAAATCTATAAAATATTATTATGTAATCATTTTCAAAGTTCAAGATTCATCTAAATTAATGTTCTTGATACTTTATCGATTTTTTAAATTTCGTATAGATTATATCAAAATTGACCAAATAATCTTTTATTATGGTAGCCTGTCATGCTTCGATTGTGTCTGTGTGTAAAACCACCCATTTAAAACTTTTCTATAAATAATAGGTCAACTGTTGTTTATATTTGAAATATGAAGAGAATTAATGGATAAAATCTATATTAATATTATATGTGTGAAAGTAACTATGTCTGTCTGTCTTTTACGACCAAACCGCTGAACCGAATTTGACGAAATTTGGTATGAAACAAACTTGGAATCCAAGAAAGGATATAGGCTACTTTCTTGCCTCACACATGGAGCCGCTGGTAACAACTAGTACTAAATGTATATATATGGTGTGGCAGTAGTATAAAGAATTGAGAATAAAGAGACTCCATATCAAGCCGTTTATACAAATCGCACAAGGCTTAATTCGTTAGAAATGTTATGTCAAAACATTTTTTTTTTAATTTATAATAATTTGAACATGACATTCCTGAATTCTTCCCACGGTATGAATTAAATATAACTTTAATAATGATTTTAAAATACATATATTGAAATGATATTATTATTATTTATCGAAGTATTAACCTTCAGTAGCAAAACGCGATGACATACAAGGATACGTTACAGATTAAAACAAAAACACATCTCATCTTTACCTCCAAACCTGTTAATTAAAAACGATACAAAAACAGGCTCCTATTAAACTTGACATTTGCGCATACCTGGACCAGACAAATGTTTATAATGATGTTTATTTAATAGTCGATGTTAGCGGTTGTATGGTTTGACGATAACCATTGTAACGTAAATTTCGCCTGTAAATTTCCCACTGCTGAGATAAGGCCTCCTCTTCTATTAAGGAGAGGATTTGGAATATATTCCATCACGCTGTTCCAATGTGATTTAGTGGAATGCACATGTGGCAGAATTTCGATGAAATTAGACACATGCAGGTTTCCTCACGATGTTTTCCTTCACCACCGAGCACAAATTAAGCACATATATATAGTGGTGCTTGCCTGGATTTGAACCCGAAATCATCGGTTAGGTAGATGCACGTGTTCTAACCACTGGGCCAAATCAGCTCTACAGATCAGATAAATGTTTATAATGCTGTTTATTTAATAGTGGATGTTAGCGGTTGTATGGTTTGACGATAACCATTGTAACGTAAATTTCGCCTGTAAATTTCCCACTGCTGCGCTAAGACCTCCTCTTTCATTAAGGAGAGGATTTGGAACATATTTCACCACGCTGTTCCAATGCGGTTTGGTGGAATGCACATGTGGCATAATTTTGATGAAATTAGACACATGCAGGTTTCCTGACAATGTTTTCCTTCACCGCCGAGCACGAGATGAATTATAATGATTGAATCATCATAATTATAAATGGGAAGCTTTGTAGATTTTGTGCTCAATCAAGCAAGAACGGGCAAATTTGACTAAGATCTAACTATTTATTAATAAATCGTGGATGGTAACTAGTTATATAATAAGTGGAAACTATATAATAAGGAAAGTGAAAAATAAATATTATATACTATTTGAGTCAGCCGATCTTTGTCGCAGTGATTATGAGATTACAGCTGAACTTAAAAAATCGGTAATGGGGCATCATTTTGAAGAGTTCTAGACGTAGATTTGAAAACAAAACAATAAAAAGATTTATTTTGCAATTTACTTGAATAATAATTGCTTATTAAAACTTAGATATAATGAACGGTTAGTATTTGGCGTAGGAAAGACAATTGTAATGAAACTAGGTCATATGCATAATATCAGTAGTCTAAATTAAAGCAGGTGAAATTGCGAAGCTATTAATATAATAAGATTATATTAAGCAATGCATCTTCTATTATAAGTTTGATGTGTGTTAGATATCCACCAATCCGCAATAGAGCAGCGTGGTGAAATACACTCCAAACTGTCTTCTCAAACGGAGAGGCCTTTAGCCTAGCAGTGGGAAATTTACAGGCTGTTACTATATGTTTAGTATCTTTTTCAGTTACAAAACAGACGTCATCATTACATAGTATATAACAAAGACGCTTATCGCTATCTATACCTATGTATGCTTACATATTTAAAATTACACAACGGATTTTGGAGCTGTTTTTTTTAATACACAGCATGATTCGAGAGGAAGGTTTTTGTATATAACACATGGACTATATAGTAAAGAGACATTGATAATTTTAGAAGTATCTAATGTGATGTCGTTAATAAACAAATTATTTAGTATATTTAGTATCAGTATTGCACCCTTGCATTTTATTCAGACGAAGTTCTTTTCCGAATGCGCAACCATTTGAAATCTATAGATGAATTTTAACGAATTATACACATCTTAGCCTGACAGCGTTACCCAGTGACCCGCCTGTGCATTGTGAGTCGTTACCGATGTCTGGTTGCGTAACCCGCACGTAACAGCGCTTTCGCTGTTCGAACTCTGACATTAATGCAGTGGACAAAACTATAAATATATATTTATAAATATAACTAACTTAATTTGGGTTATATTTATATGCGCAGTCTATGCATTAATTCTTAATTTGAATATTTATACGTTCGTGTAATATTCTCCTGTTTACTGGTTTTGGGTGCTTACAAGGTTCCATTCAAAGTCATTCTATTGTATTATATTAATTCTATAAGTATATAATATATATTTTTTATTACACTCAAAATAAGAATATTTGAAAAACCTTAAAAATATAGCACAATACAAAAAAATATTAAAAAAGATGCATTTTCTTTAATCGGATTTTCTTTAGATTCATTGTGTTTTGAAACTCGATAAATAAAAAGGTTTCCCTATACTGACACAAAATTTAATAAACACACACACATTTTATTGTTTTCTAAGGCATAAAATGGGATATATCTAGTTTGTAAATTATCGTTGAATTTTGAGGCAAACTGTATAAACATATTTTTTTTTAATATTTAAATCTTAACATATAGGTATTATTTATCTGTATCTCAGTTTTATCTTCTTTTATTGGATTTCGATTATTTTTGATAGAACTGCGCATTTATTACCACATTTCAATTTTAGAACTTTTAATGACTATACAAAATTTTAATTGGGATCTAATTTAGTTTTTTAATTTTTTATTTGTCAACTTCTACATTCAATCGGATTGTAGTGTGCCAGTGGTCTTCCTTGAAGGATTATTATTGGTCGTATGTTATATATAATTAGTTTTACGTGTATGTAATTAACAAAGTCGGCACGTAAACAAATCTATAAAATCGATTTTAACCTACTCTTATTTTCGTATCGATACTTCTGTATCTTGGAAGAGATGTCTCTAGTAGAGTTTGGTATTTACTTGCCTATTATAAAATATAAGTAGTTGCCCTCGGCTTTGTTAAAGTTTTAGGTAAAGATAGTCTGATGTTAGCCATAAAATATAGCCTTCCTTGGAGGTCAAGCTAGTTTTATTCAAAATTTTATCAATTAAGGTTCAGTAGTTTGCCTGCGAAAGAGAAACCGGCAGACAGACATACAACGTTACCTTCCCATTTATAATTTTTTTATAGATATATAAAATATCTTAAAATTTAATTGGGTTAGTGGTAAAGATTCTCATAATATAATTATATTTATAAACTCGTTTCTTATTGGTTATTTTAAAAAAGGAACGCTCATTTGACATCTAAGATTAAGACGTTGAAAGAACCAAATAAAAGCGTTTGACTTTCTATTAAACCTTATCTGGTATCATACATCCTATACGCCTTAATTTAGAAGTGTCATGAACTCTATTGTTTAGGATATAAGTGTCAAAATCACGTATCACTAAAATGATAGATTGATATTGTCTTATAAACACACACATGTTACATAAGACCTTTTTAATATAGAAATTTTAAATGATTATAAACTGATTTTTGTTGGTATAATTGTTATTGAGCTATTAATACATAAGTGCTCCATTATACCATTAGACATACGACCTTATCAAAATGAAGATTTTATGTGTCAAAGTCGTTAAAATATTTTTAAAGCTAGTGGTTGGTAAGTTGGCTTTTCGCTTGTAACTTTTGACCTCTACAAACCATTAACGTGAGTACGTTAATCGAATTACCACTTAAAACCTTAAAGATGGGTTAATATAATTGGTTGATCGCAACCATTGCATAAATATACAATTTATATACTAATCATTCATGTTCATGTTATCTAATAATCAATATATATAATTATTTTATTAGTAACATATTTTAACATAGTCATTATTGTGTAGCCATCTGCGATGTATATGATTCTGTATGTAACATGTATAGCTTGTAAATTTCCCATTGCTGGGCTAAAGCCTCTTTGAGAAGAAGGTTAGGAGCACATTCCACCACACTACTCCAATTCGGGTTGGTGAATTCATATGTGACTGAATTTTGATGAAATTAGACACATGAAGGTTTCCTCGCGATGTTTTGATGAATTTTTATTTATAAACACAAAATATGCACATGAAAATTTACTAGTGCTTTTCTAGGTTTGAACTCATAGTCACCGCTTAAGATGTGCGCGTCGTACCCCTGGGCCATCACGGCTCAAATTTTATAAACATTTTACACATTATGTTGTTATGAAAGCAAAGTGTTATAACCGCAAACGATAGGAATACATACCTTGGGATTATACTATACATATAAAACTATACTATTATTTAATTATGTAGCCATAAGTATGCTTTGTTTGTTTCAGTGCACTAATATCAAGATTTGCTGTCGAGTTTAACACAATATCAAAAAGAGGTTGGATAGTATTAAATAATCGAGTTTATAATTACGTACGTATGGAATAATTGATAATTTTATTCCAAATGGAATTAATCGTTTGAATAAAGAAATGTTTGCTGTTCGAAGTAAATCATGAGCTTGGATAAGAGTTCTCTCTATAGCAGACTCGTGATTGATACTCACCGTGAAATAAACTTGCTTTCACCGTTTATATTGCTTATAAGATAACCTTCGTAGACTCGTAGTATCTTAAATATTATTATTGGATTATATGAACAATGATATTTGATTAATTTTAGAATTTCTCTAATAACTTGAAATAAATATAAATATTTACTTCATTCGATTAAATTTTATTCTGAAGTCTGATTTGATAATTGAAAAAATATTCTTTCATTTAATTAATATTTTCGATGTTGGCTCAAAATGAAAAAAAAGATTATAATATATGTATGTATGTTTACTATGATGACTTATTTAATGAAAATATATCGTGGTATTCAATACAATTCAAATTAATTTGTGCGATCGTCAGTTCATTGCGATGTTACGTTTTTAAGTACGCGACACAATTTACCACATAATGGTGAAATACCACGAGATAAATTATAAATGCAAACTCTCTGGGAACATTGATATTTAAAAAAAAAATCCCCCCTACAAAGATTACTTTAAACATCGTTAATAAAACATTTACTTATTTTTATATATTATGTATCTCGGATAAGATAAATTTAATGTAATAACACTACAGTATCAAAGAAAGCAATATAATAACATAATGTGTACATTTCATTGAAAAAATGAATTCATTTAAATATTTTAGGGTAATTAACGCAAATTGTGTTTCTAAGCATTCAAAACCTCATTTACATAATTATGTATTTTCACTTCACGTCATATATTGTTATGTTTAAGTGAAAATTTTAAAATAACAGTTTTGATATTTAGTTGACACACTAAACTATGATGAATCAAGTAACATATCTACTGTAGATATGTTACTTGATTCATCATAGACTGACAGATGACTATCAGTTTACTTGTAAACGCAGTGACGCTTTGTACAATTGCTTTTGATCGCGCGATCAATCCATCTCATTTTGATCTCTTTTGTCTGATTTGTTAAACTGTATGATTACTTACTTCAGATTTTTATTTAATTTCTAGTTTATTATTGTACAGGTCAAATTATATTAGGTGTGAAATTCGAAAACGTTAAATGAAAATCTTTATAACGATGTAGATTTTTTTATGGTAATTTGGCGGACCAGCATATAGGCCACCTGATGTTAAGTGGTCACCGTCACCCATAGACAATGACGCTGTAAGAAATATTAACTATTTATTCCTTACGTCGTCAATGTGCCACCAACCTTGGGAACTAAAATGTTATGTCCCTTGTGCCTCTAGTTACACTGGCTCACTCACCCTTTAAACCGGAACACAACAATACTGAGTACTGTTGTTTGGTGGTAGAATAACTGATGAGTGGGTGGTACCTACCCAGACGGGTTTGCACAAAGCCCTACCACCAAGAAGGTATATATAGATATTTCTAATAAATGAAATTACGAGTAGTTTCTAAAAACGGGTTATTAGTATTTATTGGAATGTTTAGAGAATGGGTATGGAGTCTAAAGGGTCACAGTGCGGGTCAAAATATATTCACAAGATGGTTCACTAACTGTTATTTATTGACAAAGTAAATATCATACTGGATTAATAGTTCATGATTTCACAATTGAAAAAATATCTATAAATTATTTCCATATAATTTTCTAAGGCTTATAAAAATAATTAAACTTTATTATAATCTATTGATTAACGTTTATTGTGTAGAATATTTATTGTTATTAATTTTCAACGTATTAGTTAGTAAATTATATTTTATTACAACCATTAAACGCATTGAAAATGTTCACAATAATATATTTTTATAGTTTGTATGTATAGATATTTGATATACAATCATATTTAAAATATAGTCAGGCAGCTTAGACGGACGAACTTTGCCATAAAAGTCACTTACATGCTAAAAAATTCTTATTAAATATGGAACTCAAATTTATTGAATGTAATACAACATTTGACCTTGATTTTTTTAAATTAAATATATTTTCATTGTTAAGATATGTATGTATTTATAAAAAAAAAAAACAAACATTATATCATTATGGCAATCACATAAAATCGTATCGGAAAACTTAAACGATACAATGAGCGATGCAACTGGCATAAGATCTATAGATCATGGCAGAACGAACGCTTCCATATAAGGACTTAACTACACGAGTCATAAATATAGAAAAGCATTATTTTTAACCAATGAGCTATACATCGTTATTGTTATATATACATGTTATATTATATATAATCATTTATTAACATTTACAGATAATATATGAAATAATCAAATTCGTTATATTTTTAAATAAAAAAAATATTTTATTAAAACAGTAGGACGATTGTGTAAAATGATCAATAATAAAAAAATTTATACTTTTAAATATTTTTTTCATATAATTTTACCTTTAAATGTAACTATGTATTACGATAGTGTGACCCTAGCATTACATGCGCTTGCGCATCCTACTATTCAACCTTTAACTGTCATCGACTCTACAATACGTTGAATACTAAACGACTAAAGCTTTAACATTTAACGTAAATGTCCTAGTTTATGTAAGTTCATAGTTATTTTATTAATGTTTTAATATAGGTATTTTGTATATTACATTGTTGCTTTTTTAGCGTGAATTATTTTAAAATTATTTTCATATATATTTTTATAAAATGTTTAATTATTTTTAATATTACTTTACCTATTAATATTACCTGTTTAGTTAGTATTCACATATATATAATTATATTATTCCAATGATAGAAATAAACTCGACGATTGGATCTCGTTGATGTCTTTTCCATCACGGAAATCTTTCGTGTAATGTTATTTGAAAAACTTGTTATTTTACTTGAATAATAATAATAATTTAAATACTTTATAACTATTGTAATTAAATATGTTAATATATTTATGTCGATAAAATCCTAGTTACTACATTAATACAGAGAGTTTTAGTAGTAAAGTTTAAGTAACGCACATACGTGCGATCTTAGTTTGATTAATATTTACATGTATAAATTTAATTTTGCGATGTGAAGACTATGTCTATAATCAAGTAATACTGTAAAATAAACCCTGCTAGGGCGTAGCAAATGTTAGAGAGACGGACGTTATATCACAATATTATCTGTCAGATATTCCTCGAGATGTGTAATAGCATTTTTTATTAAGAATTTCTTTTAAATTATTTGGGTAGCTTGGTTCATTTATATTTTGCTTAAATACGTCCGGCAATTTATTGAAAATTTTTATGCACATAGCATTTGTGCCCGATTGGTGAAGTTTCAGTTTTGATGTTGTAATTTCAAAATTATATTTATATCGTGATTCAAAGCGCTGCGGGTTTTATAATCGATGTTCTTTTTAAATCAAACAGTTTTTTTAAACAAAAATATAATTAATTACAATAAATATAATATATATTACAATATTAAAAAAATAATTCAACTCACCCTGCACACAAGAAAAATAATCACGACACCACACAAACACAAGTTCAATATATATCGATGTGCGCGTGCGCCGGGGTCAGAGTGCGTTCTGCGGCTGAGTCGGGAGACTCGCGCGCATCGCTAGAGAAAGCTCTTATATAGCCTCACACCACTGACATCATTGATCACTAAACAATTGGGATCCTTTTGGAATCCATCGAAATGATTTTTTATATATATTATTGTAGTTTTCGGAAACAATAGCATATTTATTGAATTATTAAAAACAAAAGCGTGCCTTCTGATTAGTTTTGCTTGTTAATTTAAGGTCAATTTATACATAACAGGATTTAAGTATGACTCTATTGTTTAGATTAAACGCTAAATATTTCAGATTTGTTATAATTGTATATCTATCCACTTCGGTAGATTTTCTTCTAAATATCTGACTATAGGTACATAAGTAAATGTCCTAGATAATATTTGCGATGATTGTAATCTTCTTTCGTTTTTATTTTTACATATACGGACAGGAGATTTTTTACAAATAATATATGTAGGAAAACACAATTGGGTTAGTGGGAGTAAGTGTTAAAGCCATTGACATTGGTGCTGTGGAAATATTAATCATTACATCACCAACGCGCAATGTTGGACACTGCGATTTTGTATCCCTTGTGCCTGTACACTGGCTCACTCATCTTTATAATACGAGCAATAATGTGTAGCTGTTTGCGAATTCATTCTATTTTCGAGTGTATCAAAATATTTAGGCTGAATTGTATCGCACCTTTAATATAAAAAAAAAAAAACAAAAACAAACGCTAAAATATCAGTAATATATTTTGAAATACATATCGACATTCTTTTATCTGGATTAATTGCATTTAATTTTGAAACCATTAAAGGTTAGAACTTCATAAATCTCAATTAAAATAATTACACCAAGTAACTGTTGGATGGGTATTGCTGATAGTTTCTTAAATCTAATGTTAGGGACAGACTTGATGATTCAGGCAGTGCATACGATTTCTTAAATAGTGATACTGCGAATTCTGAATCTGAAATTTGTTTTAACAATTCATCTCGCGTTCGGCGGTGAGGTAAAACGGTGAAGTAAAATACGTTTACGTTTAGTATACGAATATATACTGAAATATAAGAAATAAACTCAGCTGACGGTCAGAGTCCTTTAAGTTTCTCACATTAATTATAAAAGGGCAAGACTTAAATTATGAAACTACGAATAGTCTGTTGAACTATACTTAAGCTCGGGTACAATGTATGTATAGGTCATCTATTAACTGAAGTGATAACGTATTAATATACAATATTTTGTGTTAAATAGTCTTGTATTTATAAATTGCTAGTTGGGGGTTAAATCCTTAAGATTTAAGCTTGCTTCATGCATCATCTAACTTCATCATTGGGATAAAACAGACAGACAGACATTGTTCACAATTGTAATATTCGTAATAGATGATTTTATTTATTAAATAAAAATACTTAATTATTAATACTGATCAATATTTCTTAATTGGCAATATTTTTTTCTTACTTTACAACGTTATTTCAGCTATATTTAAGAATTTTTCGATTATTTAGAAAATGGCCGATACAGTCGTAAGAGCTGAGATGGCCCAGTGGTTAGAACGCGTGCATCTTAAACGATGATAGCGGGTTCAAACCCAGGCAAGCACCACTATATATATATATATATGTACTTAATTTGTGTTTATAATTCATCTCATGCTCGGCCGTGAAAGAAAACATCGTGAGGAAACCTGTATGTGTCTAATTCCATAGAAATTCTGCCACCGCATTGGAACAGCGTGGCGGAATATGTTTCAAACCCTCTCCTTAATGGAAGAGGAGGCCTTATCCCAGCAGTGGGAAATTTACAGGTTGTTACTTTACTACTTTACAGTCGCTATAACTACAGGAATAAAAGCGAACAGATGTTAAAGTTGTACCTATAATTATAATTTAGTAACTGTTTTTAAAAGTTGAAGCATCGATATATATATTTTTTAATTCTAATAAAATGATAGTTCCAATGAACAGGATTTTTATTGTTCTTTATAAACACAATGTTAAAGATCAATTTATAGTTTTATAAGCGTCTTTAATGCTCGTAATATCTTTGTTTTAAATACAGCGCTTATACGTTGAAGTGGAATTCCTCTTTGTTTCTATAATTCTTTGAAAATTATTCATATTTTTTAAAACTTATTTGCGTGTAGGCGTCTACAAATTTAGTTATATTCTATTTGACATGTGAAGGTTTCTTTTGTGGTCAATAGTTCAAACTATTATCTCATATAAAACATGATAAAAATTAGAGTCGTTTTAGATTTAAATTTGTTCTATGATTTTCTTAGCCGCACAGCAAAGGAGACACATACAAGGCGTATTAGACTTTGCTTCGCATTCAACGTGTTATCACGATGGCCGAGCCATCATCATCAGAAAACTTAATACAAGTACTTATTAGAATAGACGACCTCCGTGGTCGAGTGGTGGTCGCCACTCCTAGGTCCCGGGTTCGATTACCGGCCGAGTCGATGTAGATTATAATTAGTTTTCGATGTTGTCTTGGGTCTGGGTGTTTGTGGTACCGTCGTTACGTCTGATTTTCCAAAACACAAGTGCTTCAGCTACTTACATTGGGATCAGAGTAATGTATGTGATGTTGTCTCATATTTATTAAAAAAAAAAAAAAAGAATGGTTTATTAGACCCCGTAACGTTGAAACTAAAACTCGATGTTGTCAAAGTGACCCGACCCTCTGTGTTATGTTACACATGACCGTAACGATTTATGAAAATAAAAACCGAAAATGATCATTAAGCTATTTATTTAATAAGCCTTTCGTTGAAATGTCAAATTAAGTATTAAAAAAACAGCTGACGGAAGCTTGAAAACATTTCAATGTATTACAGATATTAAATAACAAATACAAATATGATATTCAAAAGTCAGTACGTCAGGTCTTTCATCCTGATTGAGATTTTATAACGATTTTTGTGTTACTTTAGAAAAGTTTAAGAGAGAGATCGCATGTATGGACATATGTGGTATTTTGTAATTAGCATTAGAAACGCCCGTATTGTGTGTTTAGTTAACTTTTAAATTATTAAATTATACGTTTTTAACCTTTGTTAACATATCTGATGAACTATTGTTTATTTTCGATCACATAAATATTTGTAAATACTAATTGTTGCCCGCAGTATCGCCCGCGTTTTAGGTAAGTTCTTCATATCAAATTTCATCAAATTCGGTTCAGCGGTTTGGTAGTGAAATAGTGACAGACAAACAGAGTTACTTTCACATTTATAATATTAGTATAAAAATATAGATTTTTCATAATATATCCTTTTTTTTGTGTCAACGTTTAATATTTCCAAATTTTGATTATTATCATTATTATCATAGCTAACAATATGACATTTTTAATAATGTAGGTAATTTATAAAACATATATAATAAGTAGATTTCAGTAATATCGATATAATCTTTATCTGAAGTACCAATTAAGCGTTATCTATGTCCAAATTTATTTTATGATTATGAAAGCAATATTATGTAATTCATATTCAGGTCGTAAAATTTTAGCTAGTAATAGCTAAAATTTTATTTAAGCTTAGCTAGTAAAGTAACAGCCTGTACATTTCCCACTGCTGAGATAAGGCCTCCTCTTCCATTAAGGAGACGATTTGGAACATATTCCACCAAGCTGTTCCAATGCGGGTTGGTGGAATGCACATCTGTCAGAATTTCGATGTAGTAGTAGTAGCTAGTAATAAATAAATGGTAAAATATATATTAAAACTATTGAAGCGTGTTTTAATTACTTATGTCCTTGTAAATAATAAATGGAATAATAACAAATTATTGCTGTTTCTTCTCGCTAGAAGCTGTTTTCCGAAACGGTGGTAGTATTTAATTGTTGACGATTCAAAAACGCTTCATTGTGAAATTTACTTGAATAAAATTGATTTGATTTGATTTAACATAATAAGTTTGTAATATCATATTCATAAATTTTGCTTATTTCAAAATTTAATCAATTAATAAATAAACATAAATAGGTAAGCATTATTACGCATTATTTGATTTAAGGGAGCCGAGATTGCCCCGTGGTTAAAATGTGTACAACTTAACCAATGATTATGGGTTCAAACCCAGATAAGTACCACTACATTTTCATGTGCTTAATTTGTTTTTATAATTCATTTCGTGCTCATCACTATGATACATCTTAATATATTTAATACAAACATTGGGAAATAGAAACCTAGAAGAAACCGTGCAGTTTTTTGAATAAAAAAGGCAGCACAGAATATCTAGCTTGTAAGCAAAATTATGAACATTAATAATAAAAACAGTATACAAATGTGTTTGGTATAATTTGAATTAAGAATTCGGATTTAAATTTAAACGATACACAAATAAATAATGCGGTCCTTAATTATTTGAATTGAGAATTCGATTTTTGTTTTAATAAAACGCAGCACAGAATATCTATATTATGGAAAATTATGAACATTAATAATAAAATAATGTTATAAAAATGTGTATAGTATTAATTTTAATTTGAAATTCGAACTTAAAGTTGATTGTTACACTAATAAACAGCGATGTTCTCATATATTTGAATTTAGAATAATAAATAGCGCGGTCCTTAGTTATTTTATTGTCCAACATATTGAGAGTGAAATTATTTCACCCTTTCAATATAAAAGAAAATTTATAGCATTTATATCGTTATATATACAAACGTTGCATTTTATTTCTACATTGAAGTTTTCCTTCTTGCGCAGAAATAAGTTTCAAAGCGATGACCTAGATTTGAACCCACAACCTTTGTACCATAAGTTCCTAACTATCTTTATTATTCTTAAGGATTATATGATGATATGCAATACAGACAAAAGCGTGTTCACACACGTGCTAAGTCCAACCCCGTGTCCTACATATATTTCATACACTAAACACATGACTTATAATTATCGTAGTAATAACTAAAACGTGAATATGTATTATTACATTGAGTATTGTAAAGCTAAGTATACATGGTATCACTTTTCTTTTGTTATCTGTGTTAATGGTCTATATTTTTATTATTTAATTCATTATTTATTAAATACTCTCCCGTACACATAGTAATATTTAATCAGGTAGTGTTCTCTTTTGAAAGGGAGATAACATCCTTGTTTTATATACTTAAACCGCAGTAAGGGATGGTGCATATTTTAACAGTTTACGTCTATGGGCGGTAACTTAGCTACATTAACTTGAGTTCAGTCCAACATATTTCAAATCCTTACATTGTTCAGACATCATCCTGATACATTAACTACCATTATTCCTTGACTTTCCAAAATATTGAGAGGGAGGATAAGTTATCCCTTGTACTTCTCTGCGTACTCTTGCTTACTTAATCCTTAAGGTACGAAGTAGTTTTCTTTGGCGGCAGTCTTGCAGTTTGAAGTCTTCCAATCATTCCATAAGCATTCATTACGTTTAGTGTTCAATGACTAATAATACTATATATTGAGATTTATTAAAATAAATATTAATTATACTATATATTCAGATTTACTTAAATAAATATTTTTTATTCGTTAACTGAATTCCATTTCAATAACATTTTTAAGATAAACAATAAATTAATTATAGAATAACATCACATTTTTGTTTACTAACATACAAAACTATGTTATATATCAGTCGTCGAACCTTGATTTAATAATTAATTTTATTGATTGAGTGATATTCAAATGTTACAACTAAATTTTAATTATATTATAGATTATCAAGAATCAGCTTCTGTTTTTATGTAAAACGTCTTATGTATAATATACATATTAATTACATTATTATATATGACTATTTTGTTGAGATAATTATATATAAATAGAAGTACCCATTATGACTTGACTGCACAATTATAAAGTAATATTATCGAATGTATTTTTAGTGTAAGTAATTGAATAAAGTTCATTGACCTATTAATATAAAAAAGTTATTTTTCTTTACTCATATATAATACATTTTTAAATATAAAATACAAAGTATATAAAATATATTTTAAAAATATAAAACACAGAGGCCAACCAGTGGCGGGAACAGGGTCCAAGCCACCGGTGGTCAGGGCTCCAGCGAGAGGAACTTCCTCACAATACGCGCCGTGCCGAGGAGTACTGCCTTCTGCATCAGGCCCTTGACCCAGCTGCCTAACGAGAGCCTCTTAAGGTGTTGGCTCTTGGCCATTAGGCCATTCGCTGAAATGAACATCGGCACAATAAAAAAAAAAATATATTATTACAGTTATTAATTACGGTATATTTACTATGTTTTTTTATTTTTGTCGGTGGAGCTCGATATTTCGACATTATCTACGAATGTCTTGTTAACGAGAACAATAATAAAAATGACCATATTCATTTTTAATTGTATAAAAGTTATTTTTAGTTTGATTCTGTTACTAAACTATGCTTTATAACTTAGTTTGGTTATATAGTCATGGTTATTGGAAGGGACTGGTCATCATCGAAAATAGACATTAATTGGCACTGTCTTCATCCTCCTTGTAATCATGCCCTTATTCTATTATTCCATACTTTCCTATCTGACGTCACATAAGGAACATTCTTTCCAGCCATATCTTCCACACAATCCATCCATCGTTTCATTGGTCGTCCTCTACCACTATATCCATCCATATTCATTCTTAAGACCTTCCTCACAATATGTTCCTCATTCCAGATTCAATACTTAACTGTACGAAATGTTAATCATTCCTTGTATAGACAATGCGCCACCAACCTTGAGAGCTAAGATGTTATGTCTCTTGTGCCTGTAGTTAAATAAATACGAGACAACATCACATACATTACTCTGATCCCAAAGTAAGTGGCTAAAACACTTGTGTTATGAAAATCCGAAGTAATAACGATATCACAATCACCCAGACCCATGACGATATAGAAAACTAATGGTAATCTACTATTCTAGCATGAAGGTTGTATACATGATGAGCGGGCGGTACCCAGGCGGTTTTGTAAAAAGCCCTACCTACAGATTACTTCAAAGATCAAAAGTCAGCGTTTTATATAAACAAATTGTATATAAAAATGCTCTGCGTGTTTAAATCGTCATCTATAAAACGATTTAATCTGTATTTCTATGATAGTAAAAATAGTTTGTCTCAAAATAAAGGTGAACTATAAAGAATTTTATTAGTATTACTTATTTTATAAAGTTCGTAATAAAATAATCTGAATAAATTGATCATGTATAATCAAAAAACGAACTAAAGTATATTAATGATATACATTTTAAAACAACAATACAATTATTAATTTAGTTATTCATTCCAACAGTATTTAGATTGCGGGCCTTGATTTTTATATCCAAAGTAATGATGAGAACATGAAAATAACAAATTAATTTTAACAACTATTTCACCGATTAATATTTATTGTACATCGTTTATAAAGTTTGTAAATGTTAAAATTAAATAGTTGTATTGTACACAACGCTATTGTAATATTAATGTTTTATCGAAGTAAAGATCCATATGTCAGTCACAGTTCGAACGCTCGTTCGTATGCTTAATTTTACATAAATTTACGAATCCCATTTTCACTTTAAGTTAAAATTTTCAAAAAACTTTTCTTCCTTAGTGACATCATTAGTATATTCATAGTGACACGATAAACTAAAAAAAAAGAAATAAAAAAAAAAGAAAATTTCAGTTAACCGTTCCATGATGGCATGACCAAGGAAACAAGGTACCTAAAAATTTCGCTCGATGGAATAGAAGTAATAAAACTATGAAGTTGACTTGAATATTAACTTAAATTGTTTAATTGGTTAAAAGCTCGATCCTACTTGCATTGCTAGGCGGCCCGCAAACCATTGCGTTATTGACGCTTATTATTAATTGTTTAGGTATACTCAATGTCAATATAAATTCACTAATTTTATAAAAAAGCTTTTGCAAATATGCGTTCTTTAACATTCATTTAAATTTGGCAACAGAGGCAATTTGTTATCTGGGAACTCAATGCAGTCGATTTAACAAAAACCCTAATTAATTTTATACCTAAATCTTCCTTATAAATGCCTCTGTCTATTAGTGAAAACCGCATGAAAATACGTTCAGTAGTTTTGGAGACATGGGGGACTTTGTTCGAGAGTCGAGATGGCCCAGTAAGAGTCGAGATGGCCCAGTGGTTAGAACGCGTGCATCTTAACTGATGATTGCGGGTTCAACCCAGACAGGCACCGCTGATTCATGTGCTTAATTTGTCTTTATAATTCATCTCGTGCTCAGCGGTGAAGGAAAACATCGTGAGGAAACCTGCATGTGACAAATTTCATAGAAATTCTGCCACATGTGTATTCCACCAACCCGCATTGGAACAGCGTGGTGGAATATGTTCCAAACCTTCTCCTCAAAGGGAGAGGAGGCATTTAGCCCAGCAGTGGGAATTTACAGGCTGTTGTTGTTGTTGTTGGGGAACTTTGTTTAATAATATGTAGTGATAACACATGTATCGTATAAAAAAACTCCAAATTCCCCTCTTTTTTATGGAATAGGTTGACGGACGAGCATATGGGCCACCTGATGGTAAGAGGTCACCATCACCCATAGACAATGACGCTGTAAGATATATCAACTATTCCTTACATCGTTAATGTGCCACCAACCTTGGGATCTAAGATGTTACGTCCCTTGTGCCTGTAGTTACACTGGCTCACTCACCCTTCAAACCGGAACACAACAATACTGAGTACTGTTATTTGGCGGTAGAATAACTGATGAGTGGGTGGTACCTACCCAGACGGGCTTTCACAAAGCCCTACCACCAAGGATCTCTACTAAGATTTTCACGATTTTAGTCCCTACAAGTCACATGCTAGCGACAAATCAAAACAGTGTGATTAATTTCCGTATGACTTAATACTTACAAACATACAGTAAGCCACATTGTTTGTTCATTCATATAATCGATTCTCCTATTGAGTCGTAATTATCCAGCGGTTATAAGGTGATTTTTAACTGATAAATGCGGGTTGAAAGATAGCCTAGCAGTACTTAATTTCCATCTGTATAAATTGTACTTATAATCATCTCATTATTTATCGGAGTCAAAGGAAAACATTGCGAGAAAACCTACACATGTAATGTCAATGAAATTCTGATACATGTGTATCCATCAACTCAAATTGGAGCAGCGTAGTGGAAGCTTAAAAACCTTATCCTCAAAATAGAGAGGAGACATCACCCATTGATAATTTAAAGGCTGTTCCTTTACTATAGTTTAATTCATTCATGTATATTCATACTCGTTGTAACACACATATGGTGTACTACAGCTCGTATAATTCTAATCTGTTCGACTGAACGCCGTGACAATTGGAACATACGACCTCCGTGGAATTGACGATTTTCTTGGTCGAGTAGTGTGTACACCGGTTTTCGTGAGTACGCTACTCCGAGGTCCCGCGTTCGATTTCTGGCCGAGTCGATGTAGAAAATATTTTATTGGTTTTCTATTTTGTCTTGGGTCTGGATGTTTGAGGTACCGTCGTTACTTTTGATTTTCCATAACCCAAGTGCTTTAGCTACTACATTGGGATCAAAGTAATGCATGTGATGTTGTCCAACATTTATTTTCTTATTTATATTTGAGCATGAAAAACATAAAATGTTTCCACATTTTAAGGAGGCTTCGAGATTACGTATGAGTATTATTGCCCACATTT
Organism: Vanessa cardui; assembly: GCF_905220365.1. Taxonomy (NCBI): domain Eukaryota; kingdom Metazoa; phylum Arthropoda; class Insecta; order Lepidoptera; family Nymphalidae; genus Vanessa; species Vanessa cardui. The sequence continues at coordinate 3,236,956 of NC_061141.1, forward strand.
TAGCTAACTGCTAGCTAGTAGTATTGTATCTTTGACAGAAACATTGTCTTGATGTATCGTTCTATTATTAAGTTTAGTAAGTAAAAAAATAAATGATGTTATTGTATATTTCCAGCCAGCATCTCTGCGTTGCTTAAAAAAACGTATAAAGCCTTCAACTATCAATATTGTTAAAAAATTTGTTATTGTCTCCAAAAATAATTGCCACACAGAGTTCATTAGAAAAAATATCTTTAACACAAATTATTATTATCTCTGTAACAAAAATCTCTGCCCTTGGTGGCAGGGCCTTGTGCAAGCCTGTCTGGGTAGGTACCACCCACTCATCAGTTATTCTACCGCCAAATAACAGTACTCAGTATTGTTGTGTTCCGGTTGAAAGGGTGAGTGAGCCAGTGTAACTACAGGCACAAGGGACATAGCATCTTAGTTCCCAAGGTTGGTGGCACATTGACGATGTAAGGAATAGTTAATATTTCTTACAGCGTCATTGTCTATGGGTGATGGTGACCACTTACCATCGGGTAGCCCATACGCTCGTCCGCCAACCTATACCATAAAAAAAATAAAATATTTAATGATCATTGAGCAAAGCAACACACCTAATATACGTATATATGTTCGCTTTGTAACATATATTTTTAAACAAGTTTCAATATGATTTAATAATTCTCATGGTAATGACATAATAAGATGGTTATCACAACATGGGCGAAATAGCGATGAGAACTGGTTTTGAACTGAGTAACTGGAGAGGAGCCGTTTACGAAACAGTAGTTAAACGCACTCAATGTGTCATAGGCTCAAAACTTTTACTTTCCTAGAATTACGTTTTGACATATTTTTTTTTTATTTCAGAATTAATAGCCTGTTTGTCCTTATAGTCATTAATCTTTTTGAATTTGGAATAGGATTTTTTTAATATTGAAACATATTGAGCAAAAAGTTTTTATATTGGAATTACGATTGAATATTAAAAGTCAGTTTTAATTTTAAAATTACAAATAAAATCTGCTTTCATTATTATTAATACCACTTTAAAATTATTGTTTATTATATAAATATGAGCAGGCAATTGAGATGGCCCAGTGGTTAAAAAGCGCGCATGTTAACCGATGATTGCGGGTTCAAACCCAGGCAAGCACCACTTACATATATAGTGCTTAATTTGTGTTTATAATTCATCTCGTGTTCGGCGGTGAAGGAAAACATCGTGAGGAAACTTGCATGTGTCTAATTTCATCGAAATTCTGCCACATGTGCATTCCACCAACCCGCATTGGAACAGCGTGGTGGAATATGTTCCAAACCATCTCCTTAATGGAAGAGGAGGCCTTCTCTCAGCCATCGGAAATGTACAGGCTGTTACTTTACTTCAATATAAATAAACAAATTCTGTATATATTTAGTATCAGCATCGCACCCGTGCGAAGCAGGGCAGGTCGCTAGTACAATTATATATATATATACAGATCCAGTCAAGCCATGTCCAGTAGTAGTTAAAAATGTTTTGAAGAGGCATTGTAAAGCATGTGGCTTAAGTTAGTATTACATAAAGCCAAAGCATATATACGGCGTCGGCGCTTTTGACGTTTGTAATAGGAAGTAATACAATTTAATTAACAATGAATTACATCTTATTTATGATTAATATCGCGTTACAATTAACCTACAATGAAAACAAGTGAGAATGGTTTAGTTTCTCTACAAGTGTTTCAATCGTATAATAAAGATGGCGGCTCTGGTATATTTAATTTTTTTTAATACGTGAATTATAATTAACTTACAATTAGGCACAAGAGAGTATTATGATTCAATAAAATTATTGATAGCTCAGTTGCAAGGCTGTGTAAAATCAAAATAAACTTTATTCAAGTGGGTTTTTACAAGCACTTTTGAATCGTCAATTAACAATTAAGTGAAGCTACCACCGGTTCGAAAAGTAGTTTTCTTTCTTAAAGGCCGGCAACGCACTTACAAGCCCCCTGGTGCTGTAGATGTCCATGGGCGGTGGTAGTCACTTTCCATCAGGTGAGCCTCCTGCTCGTTTGCCACCTATCACATAAAAAAAAAGATTCTACCGAGAAGAACCGGCAAGAAACTCAGTAGTTACACTTTTTCGACATTTAAAAAATACAAAGTCATGTTAATACAATTATTTAAATTAATATATCCTGCCTGGAAGTCAACAGGTATTACTTCCACACCTTTTTTACCAATGTATTTTTTATAAACGATTTCGATTTACGAAACGGCAAAGTTAAAAATGTCTGCGGAAGGGTACCGACTCATTAGCTTTTCTATAAAAGAGCAGTAGTTAGTACTATTGTTCCGGTTTGAACGGTCAGTGAGCCAGTGTAACTACAGGAACAAGGGACATAACATCTTAGGACCTATTCTTCTCAGCTTTAACAGTCTATTCAAATGAAATTTAAAATTTGAATGATAATATAACTTTCGTGCAATGTTCAATTTTAAAACAAAGTTTACAAATTTTCTTTACTAAGATGCAAGATGTTATAAATGGTAGAAAAAGCAAAGCATGTTAAAATGTGCTTAATTAGATTTCAATGTCTTAGATATATTAACACCAAGTAGACCCGTCCTGACCAGGTGTACTCGTCGCCTTGTCGTCGTTATTTAATAAAATAATTAATAAAACTCCTACTTAGTGTATAAAACTTGACGGTTTTCAATTAATTGAATCTCATATTAATTGAAAGTTTCCGGTATTAGACGTGAGGCATCCAACGCGATGTACCGTCGACAAAAAAAATCACATTTTATGTTAGTTTTTTATATGTTTGATATATGAGACTATTTTTAATTTAATGGTTTTACAAAATCGAGATCGCGCCTGCTCAAATTTAAATTTATATTTGAAAAACGATATTACTAAAAAAAATATTAATTGTGGTTTTCAAGGTATTTTTGAGGTATACAAAATCTTATACAAATAGAAAGGGACAATTAGAAAGAGAGGGAAAGGTCATCTGGGGGGGGGGGGGTAAATCCTTTTTCTTCGTCCCGTAAAAGAACACTATTCCGTAAACATATTTTAATATTTTTAATGATAACAATGTATAAAACACTTCAGCAATTAATATGAATTTTGTATGTAAAACTTAAAGTAAATTTATGTCAACAAATCAAACGTACTTTAAATATTGTTATTATAATACTGAAAATTACAGTCAATCTTACTATTCAATCAACATATTGATAAGGTTTTTAAGGTTTTCCAGAACCCATACGACATGGGAACCTTGAAAAGAGCGTACTTCCTTGAAGGCCAGCAACGCACCTGCAAGCCCCTCGACGTTGCAGATGTCCATGGTTAGTGGTATCACTTTCCATCAGGTGAGCCTCCTGCACGACTGACAGCTATAACATAAAAAAATTAATTAATTTATCTAATTTGACACACATGTCATACTAACCGTACGTGTTGTCTGATGTGAGTTGATATACACGAATACAAATAGGATATCTGTTAATTTACATCACTTATAATATCAATGATTTAATGATCAAGGTCTCTGGGTAAATTGGTTATTATCGGCTACTTACACGATTTAGGCAAAAAACGCTCACATATAGTGTATAAAAAGCTTATCGTTACTAATATTATAAATTAGTACGATTTGATTGTTTGTATGTAGGAAATCTTCGGACCTATGATGTAGTACTTATTTTTTTTGGTTGAATGTTCCATTATTTCTTCTATGTGGTATTAATTATCTTATATATTAATATAGCGTAAGCCAAGATTTGTTGAAACGCTTTTGTTTGGAGCAGAAAATTAAACTGTTACTAAATTGTTACGAATTAACAAAGAATTGCTTTTGAAAAAAGTCTCTGGTTGGTTTGAGAGCGAAGCTATGGATGTTTCAACAAACTCCGAGAATAATTGAATTGATGTACACTATTTGACATTAAAAGAGGTTTCATTTCATATTTTAAATATTATATAAGCACTTTAAAATAAAATGAAACAAAAAAGCATTTTCATAGGCTGTCGTAGGATTCGAAATTCCTAACAAAACTTTTTTATGAACGAGAAATGAAATGAGCACTACTCGTTTTAAAATAAATTACAACCCTGTGAACCCAGGGCACGTCAATAGTTATTTTATCTAAATATAAAACACTTATTTCGTTAACGATTACTGACTGGCTTTGTTACTACTTAATAAGGCAGATTAAAGGAATCAATTAAAAATAACAAAAAATCTTGTAGCGTTCTGTCAGAGATCTGAATGGTCCGAAGTTTGAATATTTTGTAAACAATTCTAACTGAAGCGCCGTTGGATAGGACATGTAGCACAATGCAATTTTGTCTGCTATCAATGGGCAGAGAACCTTTGTGCGTCATAAGCCGAACTACCTTCACCACAAAATGTCGGTTGTTATCAACCAGGTTCTTACCATTAGGTAATATGCAGTCTTCTTACTTCCACAATCTGTACAAAACGGACAAGGCAATAGGCCTGTATCTTTAGCGTAACCAACAATACATCCAATATATTAAAGTCAGCACAACGAGGTAATAGGTGCAGGCAAATTAGGTTTCCACGGTTCAAGGTTAGGTTAAGGGTACCATTTGTTTTGAGTAGATATTCAGGCACTCGGCCACTATAGAGATATATGGACACATTCAATAATAGGATTGATTGAATTTTAATCCAAAAAATATGTTCGATAACGGGACGAAACTTTTCAGCATCTCATAGATTTCAAATTCCTAACAGATTCTGAGTATCATGAGAAATATATTTATTATTTATGTAGTGATTATCGAATCGAAAACATTTTAGCACTTTCGAAATTTATATATGACTATATGTTTGGCCTTAAAGGTAATTTATACTAAGTAGTTAAAATCAAATCGAACTCTACATAGAGCATCTTGAAATGACATTGATATTTTAAATAGCAATTCTTTTTTTAAACATTTTACGGTTATAAATAATAAAATTAGAATCTCATCAATAATAAAAAAGGATTCCAATAAACTTTGACCTAATTTATGAAATTATAATTAATTATTATTACTATTTTAATTTCGATTTTATGTTAATATCTGTGATCTGTTTATATTTTTAAGTATATATAAAGTATTAATATACATACTAAAATAAATCTCTCTTTTAAATATTGTCTTCAACTCTCAAGATTATTGAAATGACTGCAGTTTGAGTTTCGTTATGATGTGATTGGAATATATATAATTCTTTACATGGATATTTAAAAAGCATTCACAATAATCGTGGTCGAATATATATATTTCCGATCCTCCTGATGAATATATAATATCCATGTTGTAAATATTTTTATACGTTATTTTCTATTATAATATTTTCTATTACTTGGTGGTAGGGCTTTGTTCAAGCTCGTCTGGGTAGGTACCACCCACTAATCAGTTATTCTACCGCCAAATAACAGTACTCAGGATTGTTGTGTTCAGTGTAACTACAGGCACAAGGGGCATAACATCTTAGTTCCCAAGGTTGGTGGCACATTGACGATGTAAGGAATAGTTAATATTTCTTACAGCGTCGTTGTCTATGGGTGATGGTGACCACTTACCATCAGGTGCCCATATGTTCGTCCGCCACACTATATCATAAAAAAATAATAATAAGACTAGTCTTACTTTCGTTTAATTTCATGGAACATCACTGACCACTGTTTTATACAAGAGTTTTATTTTCGTAATTGAAAACGAATTTGTAGGTAAAATACGTACATAGCAAATGTGCCTAATGTGTAAGTCTCCATCATCTACAGATATTGGCACTGTGGGAAAAATCAACCATCCGTTCCATCGCCAATACACAACAGCCTTGGAAGCTTAGATATTAGATTTTTTGTGCCTGTATTCACTTACACTGTAAACTGGAACAACACAACATTTCATCAGTGGCTATTATTGAATGACATTTACCATCAAGTGTCACTAGGCTTAAAAAGTAAAAGTAACAGCCTCTAAGGCCTCCTGCCCCATTAAGGAGAGGGTTTGAAACATATTCCACCGAGCTGTTGGAATGCGGGTTGGTGGAATGCACATGTGGCAGAATTTCGATGAAATTAACACATGCAGGTCAGACCTCCGAGCACGAGATGAATTATAAACACAAATTAAGCACATACATGTACAGGGTTATTGGTAACTCGACGTATATCCGTTAGGAGGTAATAGGGGTGGCTATTTGCAAAAATTTTAACCCCCATATGCATAATCCAAAAGCGAACCATTTTGAGTTATCACGTTTTTTAGTTTTTTTTCAAAATTTGTCAAAAATGCTACTTCAAAAATTTATTTTAAAGAGTATCAATTAAAATCTATCTTTTTTTTTTGTTTCATAAAAACGATTAAACACTGGATGTTTGTCAATATTTAAACAATAATTATCGGTCCAAATTTAAAAATGCGAGACGGAAAACGAATTTATTTCAATATTTTTTCCTCAAAAATGCCTTAAAAACTAAAAAAATCATTATGAAACTTGGCCTGCAGATTGTTTAAAAAACATAACTGTTTTCTTAGCTTTTCAGAAATGTAAAGTGCTTGATTGAGTTTGAATACGAAATCATCAGTTAAGATGCACGCGTTCTAACCACTGGGCCATCTCAGCTCACATCACTAGGCTTACTACACATAAAAAATTTGAATATAACAATATGTAAAACGAAAAAAAAATCAACATTTTCTCAATAAAAGTTAAGGCTAGATAAATTGATAACATAATTTCGTAAGTCAGTTTAGAACGATAGCATCTTATTCAATAGCATTACAAATTATCGCTTCGCCGCTAATTCTGCGATTTCTAAACAATACCGACTTGAATAGCCCTGTCACTTACGAAATAGCATTAAACGGACACGACAATTTTCTTTCGTCTGTTGTGACATTACGCATTAAACCCATATCAAAATAAACTTTATGTAATCTCTCTAAAGCTCTTTGACATTGGACTATCATTATATACTCTGTCTCTCTCTATATATATAAAGATTTTGTTTTTTTAATAGATTGTATGTAGAGGAAGGTTTATGACCCTGAAGGCTAGGTTAAAGGAAATGCTAACACCCTTAAGGATCATTATTCAAGACCCAATTATTATGAAGCATTTACACAGTAAGTTATGTACAAAGGATATTATGTAAGACCCAAAGAATTTTTTTTTATTTACTTTACATTGCATTTATAAAGACAGCTCTAATATGGTATATAAAGACATTCTGTTGTATATTTAGTATGAGCACCCGTACGTAGCCAGGGTGGGTCGCTAATACTAAATACATTAAACCTTAAGCTAGTAATACTTGGTGGTAAGGCTTTGTATAGGCCTGGATAGGTATTACCCACTCGCCATATATTCAACCTCCAAATAAAAATGTTTTAGTATTGTTGTGTTTCAGATGGTGAGCCAGTGAAACTACAGGCAAAAGGGACATCGGGGACAGGAATATCTTAGTACCCAAGGTTGGTGATTCATTGGCAATGGGTAGGGCATGATTATTGGTTTATATTTTTTGCAGCTCCATTGTAAGTAGTGGTGATCACTTACCATAAGTTGACCTAATTACCCGGCCTATGTCAACGCTAGTCGATTCTATAATTGTATGTCATTAAAAAATAAAGCTCTCAAATTGGAAAGGTTTTAAAATCAATAAACTTATATATTTTTCAATAATAACGTACTGTCAGAGTAAGAAAACCTTCGTCAGTTTTCAAATTCATTCTTTTATCAAGTCTTAAACTCTTAGTAACTTTTGAATCTAAACATCATGTGTCATTCTCGATCGGTAAAGCAGATTATCGCTCATACTGAGCACACGAAAATAGATCTTAAGGTGATGTACCTTTTCTAACCCCGACTGTACATTAATCTAAAGTACTTAAAATATGTAGTTTCTTAAAGGTTACTACTGTTTTTTGTGATAAGGTTACATAGGAAACATATGAATATAACCTTCTATGCTTAATATCTGGAACTGTGACGAAATTTTAATAAAACCAATGCTAAAATAAAATAAATTTGACCTGATCACCGTGTGAACATCTTATATTGAATGTCAAGACTATAACAACATACTTGCTACCCGTCCCTGCTTCATACAAAAACGGTACACGGTTTAAAAGCAACGGGTATATGGGTAAAAAAGAAAAGGAAAATTAATATTTTTCCATCTAAGAAAATTATCATTCTGCGTTTTTCTGTTCTATATATGTATAATGTTTATGCATTGAGTCGAGATGGCCCAGTGGTTAGAACGCGTGCATCTTAACCGATGATTGCGGGTTCAAACCCAGGCAAGCACCGCTGATTCATGTGCTTAATTTGTCTTTATGATTCATCTCGTTTTTAGCGGTGAAGGAAAACATCGTGACGAAACCTGCATGTGACAAATTTCATAGAAATTCTGCCACACGTGTATTCCACCAACCCGCATTGGAACAGCGTGGTGGAATATGTTCCAAACCTTCTTTTTAAAGGGAGAGGAAGCCTTTAGCTCAGCAGTGGGAATTTACAGGCTGCTGTTGTTTTCTTTATTGATGAAAACCGCATTTTAATGTATCGTAGTTTTAAAGATCTACGCATATAGATAATAAGATTTTTTTAATACTATATCTGTCTATCTAATAACATATAGAAGCTATTGTAAAAGTAATGTATGAAGCTCGGTGAAACAAACCAACTGATTCTAAAATCGAGGAACTTACTTATTCATAGAAGCGTTCCATTATCAAACTCCATTGAGCCAGTGTATATACGCACAAGATATGTATAATTTTTGCTATATCTCAATTGACATTGCCTAGCTAAGACAAAGAAATGATCGTTATTTTATTGATTTAGTAGTGAACTAAATTGAATACGGCAATTTTATGTCGTGTATATTTTCTCACAATGTTTTCTTTTAACACTGAGCATGAGATAAATTCAAGACACGAGATGGCCCAGTGGTTAGAACGCATAGAATCTTAACCGATGATTATGGGATCAAACCCGGGCAAGCATCACTGAATTTTCATATATTTAATTTGTGTTTCTAATTCATCTACAGTACTGACCGTTATTTCGGTGTGTATATTTGCTTGTCAATAAAAAACAGTAGCATTGATAGATTCCAATTCAAATACCAATTAAACATTGAAGCTAAGCAATTATTAATTAAAATTAAGTTTTACATACTATTGACAATCCAAAACCGAAATGATACAATTGTTTCTGGAAACAATAAGAATATATTAGAAATATGTATATACAAGTTTAAACTACAAATCAAAGGTTGAATGAAATATTTAAAACATTAATAACATCATCATCAACAAAAACCTGTAAATTCCTCTCCGTTTTTGGAGTAAGTTTTCTAGAAAATGCGAGTTGGTGGAATACACATGTGGCAGAGTTATTATGAAATTAGACACATGCAGGTTTCCTCACGATGTTTTCCTACACCGCCGAGCACGAGATGTATTATAAACACAAATAAGATTTATAGTAGTTAAAACAATATGAAATTATAAACCTCCCAAGTCTTAATATGTAATTATAAACGAAACAATTTAATTTATTAAATCGTTATGAACATAAAACGTGCTGAGCAAAGGTAACTTTTGATCTGAATATTTAGTAAAAATATAGGTTAATATACATTTGTTCAATAGTCTCTAGTTTGTAGAGCCTCATGGAAATTACACTGTAATTACAGACACAATGGGCCTATTGTGAATGTATACAATATCAGAAGTCGATTCAATGAAATATTTTACCAAAACTACAAGTTCTGATATAATTGTTGGGTTGTGGTAAAGAAATTATTTCCAAATGGTTCCGTAACTTAAGGGACATTAGGAAATTTTAAGGTAAGTAACGAAATGAGTAAAAATATTCGTGTCATTTCTCCTAATCTTAAACAGTTCGTAATTTGTATAAATATAATGAGAAAAGTATCATAGTAATAATCTGTCTCTGTCTAATGAATTGTGTTGCCGAATCTGCTAAATATCGCTAGTTAGGTTAAGTTTCACTTAATCTTGAACAGTTAGTAATTTGTACAATTATAATGTGAAAAGTATCATAGTAATAATCGGTCTCTGTCTAATGAATTGTGTTGTTGAATCTGCCATAAATTGCTAGTTAGGTTAGGTTTCACCGTAGCATGGGAAAGCGATCTTGTGACGCCCGCCGAAGAGACGGAGAAGATACCGCTGGTTTTTGAGTGGGTAGTCCTAGGTACCGAGTGCTAGTTAGTGACCCACATACCACCACCACTTCCTCGTAAAAACGTTTTAACGTTTTAACGTAACGCGTTTTTCAAGCTAGATAAAAAAAGGTAGGTTATGTTAGTTTTTCTAGTTTTTATAGTTATGCTTAGCTTTGAGTTTTGGGAATACAATAAAAAAAAATCCTATACTACTGATGAGGAATAGATTTTGTTTTTAAATCAATAGTTTGCTGAGTGTGTTTCAGATCTAAAATCTCTCTATATCAACGAACCTCGAAGCAATTTCAAATTATACAAACTTGGATAAACCCTCACCAACTTCATTCAATTCTTTTTTTAAATCATACGACTCATACAACTAAGCAAATTCAAATTATATATTATTTATTTACTAAACAGTTAAATTTAATATGTAAACTAAACTTCAGAAATACCCAAGTAACCGCAGAAAAACCGATGTAAAAAATCATAATAGTTCGCTGAGCACGCACGTAATTTTTGTATGAAAATTATCAAAACAAACTTTCAATTTTTTACAGTTAGTCTATTTATAAAACGTTTAAATATCCTATTGGCTAGTAAAACCTGTTATAACTGAAATTGTAGTACAGAAGCTAATGGTAATATTTTGTTAGTGATTTGTTTTTCTTTATATTATGCAGCTTATATAATATATTTTTAGAACCAGAAGTAGGAAGTAGGCTAACCTCTAAAACAATTATCTTTAATTTACCGTATCAGTCAATCTACCGCAAAAGAAAATATTTAAACTACAACACAAATAACCAATAATGTGGAAAAGAGAGGTTTTGTGATCTTTAAAGAAACGTTATAATATTATTTAAATTAGAAGTAAAGGCTTTAAATGTTGTTTTTTGTTATTTCAGGTAAGCTATTTTGTTTACAATATGTTAATTGTAGTAAAACTTCTGTATAAGTGCGATGTGAATTAAATAAAATTTGTTATTTCAGAAAACACAATTTCGTCTTTATTTCGCCTGAGCATATACTATTATAAATATTATAAATGTGAAAGTAACTATGTCTGTCTGTCTGTCTGTAGCCCTTTCAAAAGTAAACTGTTGAACAGAATTTGATGAAATTTCGTATGAAGCAAAGTTGAACACCTAGAAAGCATATAGGCTTCTTTTTTGCCTAACACATGATAACCAACACTCTAAAACGCGGGCGAATACTAGTATACAATATATGTGGATTATTTATTTTTGAATCTTTATAAAAAAATACCCTATATCTATTTCACGATGTCATGAGCATTCGTACGATATTGCAAGTGAAGTTGAATAAATAAGACGATATATGAGTATATATATGAGGGATGTGATTTAATTTGTATTTGTTAATATTAAGACTTATCCCAAATAAAATAAAATAAAATAAAAATATCTTGTACTATACCCTGGACTATAAATTGTGTTGGTTAAATAATGATGACCTAACAATGCCCGCAAACGGATCTAATCAAGGAAATTGTTTATCGATGTATTAAATACGACTGCATGTACCTTATAGAGAGGCGAGATGGTCCAGTGGTTAGAACGCGTGCATCTTAATCGATGATTGCGGGTTCAAACCCAGGCAAGCACTGCTGAAAATTCATGTGCTTAATTTGTGTTTATAATTCATCAGGTGCTCGGTAGTGAAGGAAAACATCGTGAGGAAATTTGCATATGTCAAATTTCATAGGAATTCTGCCACATGTGAATTCCACCAACTCGCATTCTACCAGCATGGTGGAATATCTTCCAAAACCTTCTACTCAAAGGTAGATGAGGCCGAAGCCCATCAGTGGGAATTTTACAAGCCGTTGTTGTACCTTATAGGTCTATTCACTCACGAAGGCGCTCCCCTCCACGTCAAATTATATTTGTATGCATTGGTATTTTTTTTATTACGCTGGAAAAACGCTTTACGCGCTTCCCCATGTGATGGAAAGTGGGGGGGTGTGTAGGACTCCCCGGAGCCCTGAACGCCGAGTGCGCCCAAGCACACCGGGTTTACCCACTAAAAAACCAGCGGTACCCTCTCCGTCTTTCGGCGGGTGCCACGGGATCGCTTATGCATGCTACCGTGACGCCCTGACGGTCGGCCCGCCTATACGGGCCTTCAACAGCTAGGGGGGATTCCCAGGGTACTGGGACACCCTGGAGTATGCATTGGTATGACCGACGTTCGTGATTACAAGATGTCTTAGTGTGCGTGACAGAATACAAATAAGAGTGCAGACAGCAAAAAAATAATAATATCTGTTTATATTTATCAAATTAAATTCAATAGGAATTATATTTAAGACAAATTTGTCGTTATACAAAGATATATATTAATATTGGACAACATCACACACATTAATCTGATCCCAATGTAAGTAGCTAAAGCACTTGTGTTATGAAAAATCAGAAGTAACGACGGCACCACAAACACCCAGACCCAAGACAACATATAAAACTAACGAACATTTTATACATCGACTCGGCCGGGAATCCAATCCGTGCCGGGTTTGATTCCCGGAGTGGCGGATTGGCGGGTCACCGGTTTGCATGGATACGCCATTCCTCGGAGTGGCGTATCCATGCAAACCGGTGTACACAGTACTCGACCACTGAAGTCATCAATGTAAAAAACAATCAATAACTAACAATAGTTCAGCAGTTGAAGCTTTTTCTCGCCAGGAAAAGCTATTAATATAAATTAGTTATTTGTGACTCGACGAAATACCTACTAAAAGCTAACGGTTCGGTATCTTCAGCATCACAGGATTACTTTCCCATGCAACCATGACATCTGCTGTAACTACAACTTGATTTCATGATTCTATTCAATAGATAAATAATTATATAACATGATTGCACCAAATTGCAAGGGAATCGTCTTAATTAGGAGGTACACAAAAATACAAGAACAGAACAAGACAATAGCGATCATTGTCAGCGTAATTGTGTAATAAGATTAATTTTGCAGAGACTAGAACAGAGATTATAATGTCCTCCTTACCGAATTACGGCATTAACGACCGAACATAAGCTGAACATTGTGAGATTTGCACAAGCATAGGTAGGTAGGTAAGGTAACATCCTGTACATTTCCCACTGCTGAGATAAGGCCTCCTCTTCCATTGTGGAGAGGGTTTGGAACATATCCACCACGCTGTTCCAATGCGGGTTGGCGGAATGCACATGTGGTAGAATTTCTATTAAATTAGGCACATGCAGGTTTCCTCACGATGTTTTTCCTTCACCACCGAGCACGAGATGAATTATAAACACAAATTAAGCACATATATATAGTGGTGCTTGCCTGGGTTTGAACTCGAAATCATCGGTTAGGATGCACGCGTTCTAACCACTGGGCCAAGCACAGGTAATCAATGAAAATGACACACAACCTTTGTTATGTTATAGATGTCAAACGAGCAGGAGTCACCTGATGGAAAGTGATTACTAGGGCCAAAGGACATTTGCAGCATCGAGGGGCTTGCAGATTCGTTACTGGCCTTTAAGGAAGAAGTATGGTCTTTTCTTGAAGGTATTCAAGTCGTATCGATTTGGTTAGGTTAGGTTAGATCTGATAATCTGATAAGGCTATGGGGTTAAGATTTAAAAACATAGCCTTCGGATGTACAAGACTGCTAAATTTTAGAAAGTTAGATTCAATCAAAGCTTTGTGTAATTTAGAATTTTATTTTGATGAAATTTGGAAACAAGAAAGCAAAATTATATTCAAAATGTACTTTATTCAAGTAGGCTTTTACAAACACTTTTGAATCGTCGTTTTACGAACTGTATTAAGAGAAGCTACCGCCGATTCGGAATGTAGATTCTATTGAGTTGAACCGAAAAAACTCAGTTGTTACTCTTCTTCATACTCACTTTCCATTTCACTCGTTAAATATTAAAAACCGATTTAGGGTAACGCAATTTGTGGTGTGATTGGGTGATGGGTGTATCCCTAAAATTTTATAATCTAAACATGTAATAAAGTTTGAGTGTCTGTTTGTAACATTAAAATAACCGTTTTTTAATAAATGCATATGTATATACGCGGTACATATCCCAAAATGTCATGTTTTTAATTTTTGTCTATCTCTTTGCTTGTTCCGGCTAATCTTTGCAACGGCTGGCCCGATTTTGACGGGACTTTCACTGGCAAAATGGTGAAATAAGGAGTAACTTAAGTTATTACGTTAACTTCTTTTTAAATTCAAACGACGTGAAGTCGCAAGCACAGCTAGTTATAAGTATAACAGTAAATGTTACATAATTCTATGATATTTCAGTGGTTTTTTGTGTTTTGAATTTGTACACATGTAGCATATTAATATATATTTATATTTATGGATACCATACTGACTTACTAATGAGATGTTTTGTTTATATTCATTCCGTATTGAGTCATATTTGCTCATGTACTCATTACACATATAATATAGGTAGTATATTATGTTTTAGCTATACTATCGTTACTTTAACGAATCGATAAATTAATCATTAATTTTATTAAGTGATTAAAGAAGTTAATGATGAATTAATAAGTTAATGAATTAAATATTAATCTTAATCTTGAATTTGGAATTACTAAAAGCATGTTCTCTTTTATCCTTCAATACGTAAATATCATGATTGATTTTTTGCTGTAAGTATCTTTAAACTTAAAAATTAGGTCATACTTTGTCATTTTTACTACAAACGACGCTGATACTATTCTACACAAGAACGCTTTAAAAGAGACATATTTAACATACAAATATTTAAATTTTTGTTTTAATTTCGATGAAATTAGACACATGCAGGTTTCCTCACGATGTTTTCACCGCCGATCATGAGATGAATTATAAACACAAATTAAGCACATATATATAGTGGTGCTTGCCTGGTTTTGAACCCGCAATCATCGGTTAAGATTCACGCGTTCTAACCACTGGGCCATCTCAGCTCTAAATAGAGATAAAATATTTAAAAAATACATTCAATATTGAATTAATAGTTATTTATTACATGTTTC
Source organism: Vanessa cardui (assembly GCF_905220365.1). Taxonomy (NCBI): domain Eukaryota; kingdom Metazoa; phylum Arthropoda; class Insecta; order Lepidoptera; family Nymphalidae; genus Vanessa; species Vanessa cardui. The sequence goes on from NC_061141.1 coordinate 3,252,214, forward strand.
TTATATACAAAGTAAGTAATCGAAATCCTATTTTTAATTAAACTTTTACATACCTAATTTTGCATTAATTAAAAAGTTTTAAATCGTCTATTTCAATGGCAGCAGTAGTAAATAAACATATACAACCTCGAATTGAGAACAAGAGTGGTCGGGATATCTGGTATTCAATATTGATTCTTAAAAATAATGACACCAATTTGTGTTTTGGAGGAAAATTAAATTGGATAAGTAGGTAATGAAGAATATAGTACCTATATTATAATAGTGTTCGTATTGTTGTATGTGTCTATTGACAAATATAATAGACTATCTAGTTTTCTTAATATTACTTCTTCTGCCTTTGGAACATACACATATGTACATATATCGAAATTTTTTGAACGCGTGCCACGCAAAAATCGGTGATCATATTAAGTGCGGTTCAGAGGTTTTAGTTATCATACAATAGATTTCAACATACAACGTACATATATAATTACAACGTTTAGCCGTTAGTATTACATAAGCATATATACAATGATTTTAATCTATTTGGAGATTTTTATATGTGTATCTACAAAGATATATTTATTTAATTATTTCAAAACTAGCTGTCGGCTGCGGGTTCGCTCGTGTTTTAGAGGTTCGGTCATATTTAAGACATAAATGTAGCCTATGTCTTTCCTTGGATCATGTTTCCTTCATAGCAAATTTCATCAAAATCTGTTAATTGGTTTGGCAGTCAAAGAGTGACAGACAGACAGAGTTACTATCACATTTATAGATTAGTAGTAGTCAATTATTAAAATAAACATAAATAAACTTATATATGTATGCAACTATTACAATTGATACTATTAACAAATAAAGTTCTGAAACCTATAAGTTATGGTAAAGAAAAAATAGATTTACTTGGTGGTTGGGATTTGTGCAAGCTCGCCTGGGTAGGTACCACCCACTCATCAGTTATTCTTCCGCCAAATAACAGTACTCAGAATTGTGGTCCGGTTTTAAGGGAGAGTGAGCCAGTGTAACTACAGGCACAAGGGACATAACATCTTAGTTCCCAAGGTTGGTGGCACATTGACGATGTACAGAATAGTTTATATTTCTTACAGCGTCATTGTCTATGGGTGATGGTGACCACTTACCATCAGGTGGCCCATATGCTCGTCTGCCAACCCATACCAAAAAAAAAAGATTAGATTATTAATAATAATAAATAATCATTGAGCTAGTAACTCGATACTTTCCAATGAAAACGATCGTATATTTTAATTATGCTATATATATTCTTTTGTATAAATAATACTTAATTAATATAATTAATCGATGTAAAACATAACCGAATTAAGAATCGAATATTTTAATCGATTACAACATAATATTTTTGAGCCACTCATTTGTGTAACGGTTATTGTTTATGAAGGAAATTAAACCTTAGATAAGAAAAAAGTATGAAAATGGCGTACTTGTGGTTGTGGCATAAGCATCTGTTCCTTTAGCTGATGATTACTATATAACAACAAGAGCCTGTAAATTCCCACTGCTGGGCTAAAGGCCTCCTCTCCCTTTTGAGGAGAAGGTTTTGGAACATATTCCACCACGCTGTTCCAATGCGGGTTGGTGGAATACACATGTGGCAGAATTTCTATGAAATTTGTCGCATGCAGTTTTCCTCACGATGTTTTCCTTCACCGCTGAGTACGAGATGAATTATAAAGACAAATTAAGCACATGAATCAGCGGTGCTTGCCTGGGTTAGAACCCGCAATCATCGGTTAAGATGCACGCGTTCTAACCACTGGGCCATCTCAGCTCTATTAGATTACAATATACTATACTATAATTATACTATATCGTGTATAGTACACGAGAGAGTTGCATTTCATTACAAAGTTATTTTGGCCGAGCCACACACCGTTTTATGTAAACAGTATATGTATGAACTTATCTGTGTGTGTGCTTATTTGAACTATCACACTGTTACTAATAACATATAGGAAATGTATACATATATGATACCATTTCCAAACGATTGCTTAAAAAAAAACTTACTCAAGTTGTGTAAAATTTAGCAATCAATTTACATAATATACTATATGCTAATATCCATATTATATTTTTATTACGCTTTGCATGTATTGCTTTTGACAGTTATGATTCTATTCCTTTGTTACTTATATGTCAAGGATGTGTTTACTTTGTAATAAGTTTTAAGTTTAAGTGTAAGTGACGTTAAGTGATATCTTTCGCTGAGATAAATTGACAACCCTATTGTTCTTTTTTTAAATTTTCTTTAATTATTTTGTTCTTTAATGTCATTTATTTGGCTTAATATATACGACCTTGGATTATATGTTAACGTTTATTAATTTAAAAAAAAAAACAACCAATTATTATTGCTGACAACCTTTACGTTATTGCTGGATCTGGTAGATGGGCCTGACCTGAACAATTGAGCACCATCTAGAATAGGGAGGAAATCAATCTGAATGGCTAATAAATGTGAGACAACATCACATACATTACTCTGATCCCAATGTAAGTAGCTAAAGCACTTGTGTAATGGAAAGTCAGAAGTAACGACGGTACCACAAACACCCAGACCCAAGACAACATTGAAAACTAATGATAATCTACATAGACTCGGTCGGGAATCGAACCCGGGACATCGGAGTGGTGTACCATTGAAAATCGGTGTACACACCACTCGACCACGGAGGTCGACAATTGCTAAGATACTATAAATGAAGCTATGAGCTTCTAATGATATAAGTTCACACCTCATATAAAACTATGTGTTAAAAGAATGACACGGTAATCGTAAACGCCTCACAATATTGCGAAAAAATTGAATCATGAAATTATCGTACAAATTTTACATGAGAAAAATTTCGTAGAACAACTAGTTATCAATGAAATGTTATTTTATATTCATGTCATTGCTATTACAATTAAGAATAATTTCGGCTTTGAGGCGTTACTCAACAAGATGATATTGTACGCAGTCACAGACACGACTGTAAACAGATCTTCGGGTCAATACTTGATGTGCTCTCTGAGACGTTAGACTGTAACACTGCCAGTTTTCTGACACAATAAGAATTCACTGCCAGTAAAACCCAGCACTTATACTGCACGATCCCAAATTGCCCAAAACCTAGAATATCTAGCTGATTCAGATATCAGCTAGTCAATAGTTAGAAGGGTTTGTGCAAGCCTGTCTGGGTAGGTACTACGAACTTATCATATATTCTACCGCCAAGCAAGAGTACTTAGTATTGTTGTGTTCCGGTTTGAAGGGTGAGTGAGCCAGTGTAACTACAGGCACAAGGGCCATAACATCTTAGTTCCCAAGGTTGGTGGCGCTTTGGCGATGTAAGGAATGGTTAATATATGTAACAGCGCCAATATCTGCTTGTCCGCAAATCTATAGCATAAAAATAATAATAATAATAGAGTCAGTTCAAAGAAACAGAAGCCACGCTTGTAATTTTACAATTAGACTAAAACATTTTATGAAATTGTTTGATGATGAGTAAGACAGTGAAAATTCAGGACAGGAAACGCATTCCACAGATGCATTGATAACCTTTTGCAAATGATCCGATAGCATATTGCATAACGATCACAAAAATAATACCAGTAATTTAAATGCATGACATATATTTAACAAAACCAATACATAAAGGCAAATCCACATGAGATAATAAACCACATTTTAGCCTAATGTGTGCGCTTGACAAGCGCTGAGATCACATACATAGAAGTTGAAAGGGCACGTGTGAAGGCCAAGCATTGACCGCATCCGCCTCATAGTGACTCACCGTATCGATATATCGATATCGTGGGACACCTGTAACATCTTTGTGACGATATTTCACATTCCTATGGCTTCTTTCTAGATATTTATCATTCTTTTTCGATCATTATTGCATTTTTAATTTGTAATAGTATGATGTTTCAACTATATTGTTTGTATATTGGAAATTCCGATAAAACACACACTCACTGACATATGGTACTATTATTTTATTTTCAAAGGTTTTTATCATAATACATATTATTTAATAACATAATATAAAAATACTACCTGTGGAAAACGCACTAATATTATAAATATAAGTTAATATTAATATTAAATGAGGCGTATGCAAATTCAATGAAGTGCATTTTTATTTCAATATAAAATAAAACCTTGCTTCTATATTTATGCTTATTTGAAGCTAATTTATTTTGAATAAATCAATATGTATTTGAAGTAATTTAATATGTTAACCAAAACAAATAAAATTTAATTATATTTTCCAATGCAAATGATCGATAATACAAAAATACTTGCATCCCTGAAACGAAAAATGTTGATTTCATATGCGATTTGAAGATATATTTTTGATTTATTATAAATGCTATCATTAGCTAATGTTACTTATTTTATAAACTGAGGTTAATAATGAAATAGGTTTTTTACAAAGATCAAAGATTTTAACGAACAATCAATACCCAGGGTCATATAGGACTGACATCAATGCAGGATTTATACTAGCCATTTCAATTACATTAAAAATTGAATTTTAAGTAGGGTACTGAAATACCCTATCGGGTTTCATATCATGACGTCATTAATATTATTCATTAATGTTAACTTTATTAAACAATAACTTAAACGAATTAAAAGATGATACGTTCAGTGGAATGCACATGTGGCACAATTTCGATTAAATTAGACACATGTAGGTTTCCTCACGATGTTTTCACGCACGAGATGAATTAAAAATACAAATTAAGCACACACACATATGTATATATATATATATATATATATATATATATATATAGTGGTGCTTACCTGGGTTTGAAACCGCAATCATCGGTTAAGGTACACGCGTTCTAACCACTAGGCCATCTCAGCTCAAAATACTTAGCTTAAATTGGGACAATATTATTCCAAGGGGTCAGGATCATTGCGCTATTGCCGCTTAAATTTATAGTAACTTTAAAAGATTATCAAATTTTTAGGCAAAAAAATTCATAGCTAGTATCATAAAAGTCTATTAACAAACATTACAGTATTACGGTAATCATAAAACAATCAATAAATAGTTTATAAATACAATATTCTATTTATAAACGTATGTACAGCCGGAGTAAAAAAAACCTTCGTCAGTTTTCAAATTAATTCCTTTATCGAATCTTAAACTTTTAGTACGCAGATTATCGCTCATACTGAACACAAGAAAATAGATCTTAAGGTGACGAACCTTTTCTTACCCCGACTGTACATACTATATAATTTTGATGGTTAATAATTTTAAATATACTTAACAAACCAAAATAAAAGATAGGAGTGCAATGTATGTACATATATTAATCATAAAGAATATTTTACGATTTTTTAAGCAGTACTAAACGTTACAGTTAACATTTGTAGATATAAAGGATGGTATAATCATTATATATAAGTAATATTACCGTAATTAGCAACTTTTATTGATGGAGAATAATAAAAATTCAGCCATTTTGAGATGGAAATATTCTACATCTATTTTTTTTTATTTATACCTCAAACCTTAACATACTATTAACAATACACAGTATTCATGATTGGCATTTGAAAATATGATGAAAGATACTTCCACAGGTACAATATTCTGTTAATAATAATAAAATAAAATATATTAACACTTTGAAGTGACTTGTAACATACTTGAACTAATGTGTGCAGTGGAAATTACGTTTTATCAAAAATGAGACATCCATTCACTTTTTCACTTCACTCAAAGTGTTGGATCTCCAAGGCTAGTCGACTTAATGAAACATAAGTATCACTTAAACGCTATTAACACGTTAAAAGTTTCATTACAAAGGCTTTGGACACACTGGTGGAATGATTAGTAATTAAAAATAAAGTTTGTATCAAAAAATATGAAAAATGACTCTGATGGCTAAGATTAAAGAACGTCATAACCGAATGAGTTCGAATTTTTAAAAATGTCTGTCACATACACAATGACAGTTTCACCTCTCAAAGGCAACTAGACCCTAACTACCTACCTACTTTCCTGTAGAGCTTACAGGACCTTATATATACCCTAACAAAAATACTAGAAGTAACCTATATAGCACATATTTGATTCGTTCGCTTAGCATTCCAAAGATTATTTACCGAACTTGGTGTAGTGGAGCTTGAGGAGTATTAGTGACTTGATTTCTCCCCGAGGAAGTCTCGATAGAATTAGCTTGGAGAGGTTGAAATATATTGTTTAAAAAAACAATCAGTACAAATAAACTTCATAAAAATTCGAATGAAATTGATTCCCAAGTTTTGATAGGTATATATGTCACCGTAAGATTACAAAATTAGTTATATTACAATCTGACGAGATAGATTATAATCTATCTGTGAATATGATTGTAATTTAATGTATTATTTTTCTATATATTGTAATCTTACGGTGTCATACACATACATTTATATCCTTGTATAAAGAATCTTTTGAAAATTACACTGTATTCCGAAATCATATAGTCATCGCCAATAATATATTAAAATTAAATAACATTAAAAAATATTATGATATAAACTTAGACAATCACGAACCTACTTACATACATTATTACGAACAATTTCGATATAATAATGCAAGATGGAATCTAATTTTAATTTCACATTAAGTATTCGTAAAATCACCATTTCGTATAAACAAATGTTCGGGCTAAAGGTCATATTTGAACACAGCGAAGTTGTAACGTGTCGTGATGTCTGCCTCACGAACGATTGTCCTAAAATGTTACGAAATATTGAATTGTTCTTCTCATCGAAGTCAGAAGGTTACACTAGATAATGTTACTCTTCTTCTTTCATTTATATTATGTATTATGAATTCAGAAGTGAAATATATAAAATAATAACTATGAATTTCATTTACTCAAAACTATTTACTATTTACTAACATACCCAAAAAAGGAACTTAAATTATGAAATATCGAAACGCAAATAGTCTAGTTACACAATTAATCTTAAAAGTCCAAATAAAACGTAATAAATCCTTTAAACAAATTATAAAGCAATATTGACCTACAGTTATAATTATTGAAAAATTAATGACGCTTTAATTCAGTTTCCAGCGCTTTTTTTCTTTTTATTAGTTCTAGCCCGTTGTATGGATAAAGAAATTTCCTTGATCGTGAAAACTTTTTTTTAAACAGATTTTTACGAGCCTTGATTTTGAATTTAAAAGAATATTTTAATGAGACGAATCATCGAGAAAATAAATTATTTAAAAAAAAAGTATTATTGCACGGTCTATTAATTAAAATTCGAAATTTCAAATCCATTACGTTTAAATGGTATGGTATATTTTTAGACGGTAAAAATAACTGAAACCAAGTGTTCTTCTTTAAGTTTAATAAATAAACTTTACGTTTCCTTGTAGGTCTATCCTCCAGGCAGGTAGTAGTTTTATGTAGTCAACCTTTCTGTGCGAAGCCGGGATGGGTAACTAACTAACAAACATATCTCTAAATAAAAATGTTAACTATTTTCTTAATATAATATGAGACATGGGTGTACCATGTAGGTACTGGCTATATGATATATTTGTATAAACGGAAATTTAACGCAATAAAAAATTAAATTAAAAATTTCAGAAACCCCCGCCACAAAAAAACATAAGCTACCTATAAAAAGTAAAAAATAATAAAAGAAAATTAATCCTAAAGTACCTATATGTATAAGTGTCACATGCTTACCTATCTCATCTTTCATGTTTGTTGCTTAGATTAGTAATTTTTAATTTTGGTTAATAGATAGTAATTTAGTTTTGGAGCTATGCTGGAGCTATGATGCCGCAGAAATACACACACACAGGAAGACAGACACGTTAAACTTATAAAAGTTGTTGTTTTTTGTGATGTACAAGTCATAACCTTTCATTTGATACCCCACTTGCGCATATTTGCAGACACTCGGTTTTTCTTCCCCACTTTAACCCCCCATAACTTTTAAACGGCTAAACCGATTTTCAGCAAACATGTCTAAGAATACTCGCCCGTAAAACACCTATAATACAAAAAAAACTAAATTGAAATCGGTTCATTCGTTCGGGAGCTATGATGCCACAGACAGACAGACAGACACGTCAAACTTATAACACCCCTCTTTTTGCGTCGGGTAATTAATAACAGCCGGATCTAAGATTATCATGAGATGATGCATAATTTTATTAGTACCTACTAATTGTTATAATAATAAAATTTAATTTATTTTTAATATAAGACATGTAATCTCTTTATTTTTAACTTATGATTAAATGTTCTTTTCGTTTTAATTTTTTATTTTGTGAATTAATAATACACTCGATTTATATATTATATAAATAGGAATAAAAAATAAATAATATAAAATCAAAAATCTACTTTAATATTATTTGTTATGTTATTTTAATTTTAATTTAGATTCTACTTGTGCACTGATATATCTCCTGCGTAGATGATAGTCATCAGATCTATAAAATATTCGAAATATACTAAGTAATTATTATAAATCAAAAACATAAAATAATATAATTAATAATATATTAAATAAAAACTACCAAACGGATTTTCCCATGGGTTTTACCCATGGCAGAAAATATTAGTGGGAAAGGTGTTAGGATATCATTAATTACGGTTTGATGTAAATTGGATAAACTATGACGATAATTGAGTTTTGAGTCGGAAAGAAAATTCATGTTTATATGTACATGTTTCCTTAAATATATGTAGTATTATGTATGTATCTACAGTTTTTCTATCCACGCGAAGCCATTGAAATAGTATATTATGTCGATCTGAGCATGATTGTTAACAACAACAACAATAACAGCCTGTAAATTCCCACTGCTGGGCTAAAGGCCTCCTCTCCCTTTGAGGAGAAGGTTTGGAACATATTCCACCACGCTGTTCCAATGCGGGTTGGTGGAATACACATTTGGCAGAATTTCTATGAATTTTGTCACATGCAGGTTTCCTCACAATGTTTTCCTTGACCGCTGAGCACGAGATGAATTATAAAGACAAATTAAGCACATGAATCAGCGGTGCTTGCCTGGGTTTGAACCCGCAATCATCGGTTATGATGCACGCGTTCTAGCCACTGGGCCATCTCGACTCGACTTGTTAAGATACGTCGTAAATGTGTACCAAAGTGTAGTCACCTGTAATAATCAATAGTAGAGTTCTGCTATGTCTGCTTGAGTATGAATAACACTTGTCTTTTATAATTACCTTGTGACTACAGTCAAAACTGCGATCACCTGTAAGTACTAATATAGTGGTCTTCTGATATTTGACTATGAATTACACTTTTATTGTATAATATCATCAGAAGTGGTGTGAAGCTGAGATACAGATACGGCCTAATATTGTAAAGTAATTGACGTACTTACGTAACTGAAATATATCAATAAGTTAAGGACTTACTACTTGGTGGTAGGGCTTTCGGTAATTCCCACCCACTCATCAGTTATTCTACCGCCTAATAACAGTACTCAGTATTGTTGTGTTCCGGTTTGAAGGGTGAGTGAGCCAGTGTAACTAGAGACACAAGGGACATAACATCTTAGTTCCCAAGGTTGGTGGCACATTGACGATGCAAGGAATAGTTAATATTTTTTACAGCGTCATTGTCTATGGGTGATGGTGACCTACCATCAGGTGGTCAACTTATACAATGAAAAAAAAATTAAATATATGCATTATTATGTGTTGAAGATAAAGATTTTATCGTATTGTTTTTTTTGTTCTAACACAACATGTAACATGTTTGAAGGCGTGATCTTTTTCTCTATATCGTGCGTTAAACGCGTTACAACAGCCTCTAAATGCCACATGTAATTACAGATTACTCGTAAAAATAAAATGTGATTGCTAAGAATAAAAACACGTGTCTGAGGTCAGAGGTGAATATACCTATATCATATTATTAATTTCGTAATTGTTGCTTTATGCTAACTATATTTATAGCATTTGTTTTAATTTATTATTATTATCATTTGGTGGTAAGACCTTCGCCCAGAAGATTGAATCATAAATCACTTCTTTCCCCAGGGTATAGATATTATTATAGCAATGTCATAATAATAATATTAAATATAATTTACACATAATGCCATAATTACACACTTTCAGTGTTGGTAAGCAGTATTATAAATTGCCCAAATAAACTTACTACGTTATGTAAATAAATTCACTTTAATTTAGCCATACTTGTTTAATTCAAATATGAAATTTCGTTTTAATAAACACAGAGTTTTAATCCTTTATAGTAAGTAAGAAAAAACGGTTTCTATCTTTTAAAAATTAAGCTCTTGGACTGGCTTCATGTCTGCTTCGAGTCTCTCAGTGATGTTTATTTGATACCCACATATGTCCTCTGAAGAACTGCTCGTTTGCCGATATATTCTATGTATTCATTTATAATATAGGTCACAACAACAACAACAACAACAGCCTGTAAATTCCCACTGCTGGGCTAAAGGCCTCCTCTCCCTTTGAGGAGAAGGTTTGGAACATATTCCACCACGCTGTTCCACCCACAAACATCGGTTAAGATGCACGCGTTCTAACCACAGGGCCATCTCGACTCGAATATAGGTTAGCGGAATTCCAATTGGGGCTGATAATAAATGGTCACCAGTAGTAGACCAGATCATAGACGGAATGTTAATAATTTCTTATATTGTTTTTTGTGTAATGAATACTATTTTGAGTCAAGTCAAGTTCAATGAGTATTTGAGGGTAAAGTGATGCACGAGATAATTTATAAACACAAATTTGGCAAGAATAAATTATGTGGTGCTTGCCCTGGCTTAAAATCCCAAGATTAAAATGAACGTGTTCGAAAAACTGGATGTCTATTACGATGACACCGCAATTTTTGACTAACTTAACTTCAAAAATAGGACCTCCTCATAAAAATTATATTTTTTGATATTTTTTTTTAAGCGGCATATCTTAGCACATACTGGGCAAAACTTTCAAATTATAAAGTAGAAACATTATAATTTGAAAGTTTTGAAAGAAATAAACTCGTAAAAAATCATAAACTCATAATATATAACTATAACAATAGCGTTATATTATTTTTACATATCAGAACGCTTAAACGTATTTATTGTAAAAAAAAATGGACGCATCAACCAAAATTACAAAGGTCAGTTTATAAAATGCCAGTCGGACGATAATTAAAGAATCAATCTATCAATCGCTGATTAAATCATGAGCTTCTGATTCGTATTCGCGAGTTCCCAAAAACTTGATTAATGTATCAAGCTAATCAAGGTCTCAATTGTTATAAGGCTCTTGTTCTACTAAATTTAACAAGCCTAAAGCTAGCGTAACATCATGAATATATTCCATCGGCTCTGATGAAGTATATGATTGTTATATACCAAATAAATGTGAATATGTCCTAATGCACTTCTAGCCGAGTTTCGTGCCATAGGCCTGTCATAAAAGGCTGGCAAACCCTTCGAGCTGATGATCGCTGATATCAGTTGCACATTTACACAGGTACCGAACGCTGATCCAGAGGTAGTTTTAATTCTAATTGGGTATTTGAGCAAAGAAACGATCATAATCGATTCCGATATAAACTTCTTAGAAGCTACCGCTAGAGTTATCGATCTGTTGATATGCAGCCATCAGGGTACAGGTCCAGGTATTTAATCCTTGGAATGTCTAAATCTACGTCATTCTGGTAGATTTTATAAATTAGAACAGTATACTTAACTAATCCAGTCAAAACGTGCCTCTTAAAAGTGCTCCTGTAAGATGATGGAGTAAGATCAGAAATATGGCCATACCGTTTGGCAGTGAAGGTGCGTGACGTTTTTGTGACTATTATACGTTTTCGTGCACATGGCAGTATCTTTTGGATTCATATTTATGTACATTAAGCTTCCTTTTACAAAACTAGCCGCTCAAGTTAAACAATTGTCGTTCTATTTCAACTTATTTACACAGAACCTTATTAAAATATATATTTAAACATCCTCATGAATCCCATCTATTAATGAAAACCGCATGAAAATCCGTTCAGTAGTTTTGGAGTTCATCGCGAACAGACAAATAGACAAATGTATTGATAAACATCTAATTAAATCTGTTTTTTAAATAAAGCAATTGCTAAATAACTTGACGAAGAGAAAGCTAGGAATTTTGGAATATGGGCAACTAAATACTGGATTTGATGTGACTGATCTGATCTTAATCACAAGGACAGATTTATAAAGTCTGAAAATACCGGAATTAATTTTAATAATTCATTTCCCGGGTCCAATAGGTCGTTTATGCATACTGAATGTATACCGATAACTAGCACGAATATTTTTTTCCATAGTCAGTGCACGCGGTGACCTTTTCAACTGTAATTATTCAATGCTAGCCTTCATAACACTTGCGTTTAACTCTTGAATCATCTTCGTTGGATGGCGATTTGTAACCAACAATTTGTCTGCACACATTTGAAAGGCACTTGGTATTTCGATCACTATGAAGGTTTTATTAAATCATTTTATGACATAAAATAAACAATTTTATATCCACCAGTTTCTACCCGTTTCCAATATCCTTTTATATGCACGCAATATTTCATGATGATCGGTTAACTATTTATTTGTTAATATAATTATTAAAAGAAGAAAAAGAAAATCACTTTCCATTTCTTAAATATTTTGCCACGATTTTCTCTTGTTTTCTATAAACACACACATACAGAAAATCTAAAGTTGCTCTTATCACATCCAGACATAAATTTATTTGACTCTTTGTAATATATTATTACAAAGAGTCAAATAAATTTCGGGTTCGGGTTTTCGCCCGGGGCATAGCACCACAACAGCTTTGATCAAAGTCTGTGATGACATTCGCTTTGGGATTGATAACAAAGAAATTACTATTATAGCTCTTCTTGATTTTTCCAATGCCTTTAATACTGTTGACCATGACATTCTCTTAGCTATTCTTGATTCTTTAAATTTCTCTTCCAATGCTGTTTCTTGGTTTCAGTCTTACCTTTCAAATCGTCAACAGCGTGTTATTGTTGACGGTAAGTTTTCCTCCTGTTGCTATCTCAGGGCGGGTGTCCCACAAGGTGGTGTTCTGTCTCCTCTCCTTTTCTCAATCTTTATAAATTCCGTCACTAAACATCTTTCTGTTTCTTTTCACCTCTATGCTGATGATTTGCAGGTCTATTTAACGACTCCTGTTGAGAACATCGCTAATGCGATCGATCTTATGAATAATAACCTTAAATCGATTAGTGAGTGGAGCAAGTTATATGGTTTGTCGTTAAATGCCAGTAAATCACAGTTAGCTATAGTTGGCAATCCAAAACAACTTGCGAAACTTAATCAAGTTAATCTTCCTCCCGTAGTGTTTGACGGTACAACTTTGATCAACAATAACATTGTCACTAACTTAGGTCTTATAATAGATGATAAATTTTCTTGGGCAGCGCAAGTGTCAAATCTAAGTCGGAAAATGTTTGCAGCTTTCGGCTCATTAAGAAGGTGGAAGAAGTTGTTGCCAATCAAAACTAAAATTTCTCTTTCGAATGCACTTCTTCTTCCCATCCTAGACTACGCAGATGTATGCCACTTAGGTCTATCCGAGGAGCTACTTAACAAGCTTGAAAGGTTGCAAAACATGTGCATACGGTTCATTTTTGGTTTGAAAAAGTTCGACCACATCTCCGAATATCGTACCCGACTTGGATGGCTTACAGTCAGACAAAGACGTAATTTGCACGCCCTTTCTCTCCTTTACACTATTCTCTTCTTTCCCCAAACTCCAACTTACCTCAAAGAACGCTTTTCCTTTCTTGGCTCTAATTCTTCTCTTCATCTCAATCTTCGTTCTCTATCGGACAACAAACTACAGCTGCCACTCAGCCACTCACACTGTTACAATGATTCTTTTACTGTCAGATCGATTAAATTATGGAATGCGCTCCCACATGACATTAGGATGTCACAGTCCTTAAATATATTTAAAAGTCGAGTCAAACATCATTATATGTCTTCGTAACTATTCCTTTTTTTTTTATATATATATATATATATATTTATATGTATGTAGGTATGTATGTATATATGTATTTATGTAGATATATATGTATGTGTATATATATATATATGTACAGGTATTTGCATGTATGTTTATTTTACGTTTTCTTTATATGTAATTTTATATTAAATCAAATATCGATTGTATAATATGTATGCATCATAATATAACTATGCACTACCTTCTTTACAAAATATGTTGTCCTCATCTGTTGGGTTGCCTGTAAGAGATCGCTTTTAGTGATAAGGCCGCCCTTGCCTTCAATTCTCTGTAATTAACCATTTTATATGTACTGTTATTTTATAAGATTTGGAGTGCAATAAAGTTTTTATCTATCTATCTATCTATATTATATAACTGGTCCATGTAAGATGGTCTTTAAAAAACTTCAGATTTAATTATCACAATTGCTTTCCTGAGAATCTATTTTATCCTTAAATAGATGATACTTAAGTTACATTTGCTATCTTCAAATATTAACCTGCTGACATGAATTTTAAGATTTTGATTACGATATAATCTCAACTTCACGAATGAGAAATAAGATAGTCAAAGATAATATAATATTTATTTCGTTTATAAAAAAAAAACTTTTTTAAGCAATACATTTTTTATATGCATATATAACGGGGCACGGTTACTCTGTTTGTTGAGTAGATGGCAATAATGTTAGATGGCTGATTTACTTTAAGAGAGGGTCACCCTGAATTGAGTTGTGTCATGTGTACGATTTGAATCAATAAGTACAGTAATCAGGCGATATTAAATACGTTTTATATTGTGGATATCTCCATTGCCCGCCAACATAGTCTAACTGTTCGACATCTTGTTCCTCATATATATGTATATTTACTTATCATCGGCAGAAATGACAATAGGACAATAGCAATATATGTATATATAATAATAATATATTCATGATATTAGCAAGATATTCTATTATATAAAAAAAAAGAAAAAAAAATACAATACATTAATTATTACGAAATAAAAATGAAATATATTGGAGGAAAAATATATATAATTGAATGTAATAAATAATTGCATTTTTTTAGCAAAATAATTAGGATTTTTAACTAATTCAAACATACACAGCTGTTAATAGAACAATATAAAGACAAATAAAGTAAAATAAATTCAATAACATTAAAGAAATTATATAATTTGCATTTAAAGATAGTTAAACTATCATTTATAATGTCAAGGCCAGAAATCTTTGTGGACAGATCATAAGTACTTGCCAGTCGGGTCAGACGACATTTTTTCCTAAAATATACCTGTATATCAATTTAAGCAATAGGGCGCCTGGTTTTCTGCTTCTTTGTGGAACATTAAAATTAAACAATTGGACAATCCATTTCATATACAATTTAATTTTTTTTAGAAAATCATATTTGCGTTAGTTTGCATTTGAAGATATGTTATTTTAATATACAAAATATTAATTTAAAACTATAATTATTTACTTAATGAGTGTTACATTATTAAAATAATGATTTTATCTGTGCTATGTTTTTATCGCACAAATCAAACTAAAAACGGTTAAACTTGAATTTTAAAAATGCCGCCATTTTAATTAAAATAGCAATTTAGTATGAGATTTAATTTGCTTTATAATTTTATGAGGCACACGAATATATTATGTACCTACACCATAAAGTTCACGAAATAACTTGGTTTATTTAATAAGTTATTTAAAATTTGGCATTTCCTGTGAATATATAACTGCTATGATGCTTATAAAGTATCAAAACAAGATGAGATAATCGATATAAAATTGAGAAGCGTGTTTATTTGATTGTAGTATTTAACGCAACTCTTTAAGTGATTGTCACAATAGACATTGTTTTTTATTTCTCTTACAAAAGCGTATATTATTACGTTTGTAATCAAGTTTGTAAGCTTCAAATAACTTTTGAATTCAATTTAAAAAAATTGAAATCGCATTAAAAAATTAAAACATGTAACAAGATTGGATGCCAATCATGTAATGAAAGACTGGAATTCAAAATTAAACAATATTAATTTTAAAGGAATCCGCAAGTTTCCCAAGGATTCCTTAGTTGTCAGAAGCTATGTAATGCATAACAAACTATATTGTTATAGCAAGCACGTTTTGAATATTCAACTGTTTTTTTATAGATAATAAAATGTTGTTTGACGTTTCCGCCTTTATATAAAATCTACTATGTCTAGATACATTATAATCGATAAGGCATTATAGTAAGGCAATTTTAGCTTGAGAAATGCCTAGTAAACAACTCTAACTAAAACTATCCACCCTGGGCCATTTTAGCTCCACACACCCACAGATACATTTATGTATGGGTCTATCTGACAATATATAATTTGATTAAAATAATATTTATAAAAATCAACATATATAGACAATAACATAATTTATACTTACAGCAATATTGTTTTACTAATATATCGTCTTTGTTTTTTCAAAAGTGTGTTTATTTAAATGTATTAATTATGTAATTTACTGAAGTTAGTCACAGAATAAAGACTATTGTGAGTTAAAATCAAACATTATTTATATTAACATAATTTCATCATAAGACTATATCATACTAGCGACCAGCCCCGTCTTCGCACGGTTGCAATACTGATACTAAATATACTACAGAATTTGTTTATTTATGACATTAGAAACTTCAAAAATTTTTTCGCATATAGTATGTATGAACTTGTAATAAAATCTCTTTGGCTATACCATTTGTATCTGGCTGGTTTTGGTATCATTAAAAAGTTTTAATTTTAAAGAAGGCACTTCCAAATTCAAATAAGGAATTTGTGTGATTTTCATTTGTTTTTGTTGTTGTTAAAATGAGTGAATCTAAAGAAGAAATTCGATACATTTTAAAATTTTACTATAAAAAAGGTAAAAATGCACTCAAGCCGCGAAAAAAATTTGTGATGTTTATGGACCTAATGCAGTATCTGTGAGAGTAGCGCAAGTTTGGTTTAAGCGTTTTCAAGCCGGAAATTTTGATATCAAAGATGCATCTCGCTCTGGTCGCCCTGTTTGATGCCATTTTTGAAAAAGTGGAGCAAGATCGGCATATTAGTAGTTACGATGTAGCTGAAGAACTGGCAACTGACCACAAAACGATTTTGACTCATTTGAATAAAGCTGGGTACACAAAAAAGCTCGATATATGGGTGCCTCATGAACTCACTGAAAGAAACCTAATGAACCGTGTACTCATTTGTGATTCTTTATTACGACCCAATGAAACCGAACCATTTTTGAAGAAGCTGATAACTGGTGATGAAAAGTGGATCACATACGACAAGAACGTGCGAAAAAGATCGTGGTCAAAGGCCGGTCAAGCTTCACAGACTGTGACAAAACCCTGATTAACTCGCAACAAGGTAATGCTGTATGTATGGTGGGATTGGAAGGGCATCATTCATTATGAGCTGTTACCGCCCGGCAGGACCATCGATTCAGAACTGTATTGCGAACAATTGATGAGATTGAAGCAAGAAATTGAGAGAAAGCGGCCAGAATTGATCAACAGAAGGGGTGTGGTTTTTCACCATGACAACGCTAGACCTCACACATCTTTAGCCACTCAACAAAAATTACGAGAGTTTGGCTGGGAGGTATAAATCTATCCGCCGTATAGTCCTGACCTTGCACCTTCAGATTTTCATCTGTTTCGGTCTCTGCAGAATTCCTTAGGCAGTCTCAGGTTAACATCACAAGAGGACTGCCAAAACCACTTGTCGCAGTTTTTCGATCAGAAGCCCCAAAATTTTTACAGCAATGGGATCATGTCACTACCAACAAGATGGCAAAAAGTTATGGAACAAAATGGCACCTACATACTTTAGTCAAATGTAAATAAACTATAAAAAAAAACTTTTTGAATTTTCATATAAAATACAAAAATTTTCCTCTCGAATCACTCTATCTATTAAAATAAACCGCATCAAAATCCGTCTGGGAACTAAATTCTGCGACTTAAGATTTTAGTATATTATGAGATTATAGCTATTTATATAATTAATAAATGTTAAAATATTTATTAATCAATCTATTTTACAAAGAACAATAAATCTTAATCATCTTCGATTGCGAATATATGGAATTGTGGATATTCTTTTGCATTCACCTTTGACCTTCTCACCTTGATCTCAGTCTTTATTTCACGAAATCTCTTATCTATGCTTCGAATAATAAGCTTATCATTCTATATGATTTGTTTAAGAAGTACTTGTTTCATTCAGCAGGTATATGACTAGCTGTGCGGACTTCGCGTGGGTTGTTTAAATATTTTTGAGGCCTAAGTTACTCCACATTACATCTATCAATGGCAGTCCCATCAAAATCGGTTCAGCCGTTCCATACAACAGCCGGAACAAAGATATAGACAAAAATATTGTTTTTTTTTGTGTACCGTTTACATTAATATTCTGAAATAGCTACTTTAAAAATATTAGACTCGTGCAGATTTTCTCGACATATTTTAAATCACCGCCGAATATAAGATGAATCATAAAAACAAATTAAGCCAATTAAAATTCAGCGGTGCTTGGGATTTGAACCTACAACCATCGGTTAAAATGCACGCGTTCTAACCACTGGGCCATCTAGCTCATTACATTATTTATCCTATAGATTTCATTGGAAATACTTGTAGTATTATATATGTTGTTATTCGTAGATCGTCGGGGATTTCCCTGGTACAGGCCATAGGTTATATTACATATCGTGTTACAGTTAATTATTACATTTCGACTGAATCGCCTTTAAAATGATCTTATCACTTACAACGCTTTACACTTGATAGTACTTTTTATTTAAGAACTAACTGAGCCCGCAACTTTATGCGAGTTTGATTTTAGACACAAAATATTATTGTAGTCTAAGTTACTCCTGATTACATCAGCTATGCCAGTGAAAGTCCTGTCAAAATCGGTCCAGCTGTTTCAGAAAATAGCCAACACAGACAGACAGGGAAAAATTGTAAACATATGTTATTTTGGTTATTGTAAAAAGCGGTTACTTTAATATTACAAAAAGACACTCCAATTTTATTATATGTATAGATTTTGATTTAAATACATATTTTTATATGAGTATTTAATATTTGTCTTGTATGAAGTCATGACATACTCAAATTTGATCTGTCATATATCAAATTACTTTTACTGGATATCTTTTTAAAAACAAAAGAACAGTTATTTTACGTTGAGTATTCGATAGTAATAATAATAACAATTTATTGTTACAAAAGAAAAAAAATATTTTTTATGGAATAGGTTGGCGGACGACCATACGGGCCGCCTGATGGTAAGTGGTCACCATCACCCATAGACAATGACGCTGTAAGAAATATTAACTATTCCTTACATTATCAATGCGCCACCAACCTTGAGAACTAAGATGTTATGTCCCTTGTGGCTGTAGTTACACTGGCTCGCTCACCTTTCAAACCGGAACACAATAATACTGCGTACTGTTGTTTAGCGGTAGAATATCTGATGAGTGGGTGGTGTCTACCCAGGCGGGCTTGCACAAAGTCCTACCACCAATAAAATAAGCTTATTATGTCTATTGTTAAATATGAGTAGTAGCTAAGTACTCTATTTTCATGTGGTTTGGCACTTTAAAAAGAGTGAAACTTCCTTTATGGGTTAATAACATAACCTGTGTTAAGGATAATTAGCCCAATAGTAATAATCTTGGAGAATAATTGTAAATTGAATTTAATTATTAAATTCAACTAAACTAATACTACTTATTATTAACAGAGTAATTACTGAGTTTATTTTTGGCATTCTTAGATCTAGTCTTCAGTCGAGCATTTTTTGAATTAAACTTTAAATAAATGTCAGGCGCTTGTAAGGTCCTATTTTGATATTAATTTTTATTATTGAAAAATTGATTGCGTTTGAAGACATTTGTGACATATATATTATATTCGGTGTTCGGAAGTTTTAATGAGTTTAAAATCAGCTATAAATCAAAAACATTTTTTTAAAGATTGACTATTAGAGCCTCTTTATTTTAAATCGTTTTTGTTTTAAACGATCTCCTTAGAATACAACATATAATATTATATACATAACGTTTCTCATTTAGATGAAATAGTTGCAAAAATTTCTACCAAAAAATTAAATTCGAATGGATAAGTTCCATCACATATAATGACTTAATGAAATATATATATATGATATATTTTATCCTGGGGAAGAAAACAAACAACATATACGCCAATAATAAGCTACTATCACGTGATATATTAAGCGTGTGGCGATAACATATCCAGTATATATGTTACTGTGACAGGAGAACATCGTGCGGGCTAGTTTAGTGTTTGCGATGTTTCTGAGTTCAATATATATATTTATATCATATGGACTTTTATATGTTAATGGAGATGATAAGAAAGTCAGTCTTACTTTTGTTATTGATGACACGGGGTCAATGTCCGATGATATAGCTCAAGTGAAGATTAAGACGAATGAGGTGTTTGACGCCGTTTTACACGCAAATGCATCGAATATAGACGATTTCGTATTAATAACTTTCAACGATCCTTGTAAGTCTAAATTTTTTTATCTACTTAATTTTATTGATATTGTTTTTCTCTGTATTTCATTAGTCTGTATTCAGTATTGTTACTAAATAATATATAACAGATCAAGTCTTTGTGGGTGTTGTTTTTCTCTGTATTTCATTAGTCTGTATTCAGTATTATTACTAAATAATATATATCAGATCAAGTCTTTGTGGATGTTGTTTTTTTTCTCTGTGTTCCATTAATCTGTATTAAATGGTTATTATACAGGGTTATGAATACGTGTTAGTAATATAGGGGTGATTATTTGCAATAATTTTAACCCCCATATGCATGACCAAAGTGAACCATTTCTGAGTTTTTTCAAAATTACTTAGAAAATGTAACTTCAAATTTTATATATAAATTATTTTTAAAAATAAGAAGACTAAATAAATCTTTAATGACACATTTTCTTACCCCTATTACCTCTAAACGAGAATACGTCGACGAGTTACCGATAACCCTATATTATTACGAAAATAGGTTTAAATAAAATACAAACACTGTCATTTAAGCCTTTTTGGATTTTAAGAAAATTCGTAAATATTTGTTATATCTACAGAGTAATTATAATTTATTAATTATAAATGACACGATCATTGCTTATAGATGCTCAGTTACGAACGATAACAAGAGACCGCGATGAATTTAAAAGAGCCCTTAGTTCTATACATGTGAACGGGGGCGGTGACTGCCCGGAGTACGCGATGGCTGGAATCGAACTAGCTTTGGAGAAAAGCAAATCCAACTCATATTTCTATGTGTTTACGGACGCGTCGGCCAAAGATTACAGTCAATTCGAACGGATAAAGAGTTTTAGCCAAAAGAAATCAATCCAGGTGAAGTATTGATTAGAGTCGAGATGGCCCAGTGGTTAGAACGCGTGCATCTTAACCGATGATTGCGGGTTCTAACCCAGGCAAGCACCGCTGATTCATGTGCTTAATTTGTCTTCATAATCATCTCGTGCTCAGCGGTGAAGGAAAACATCGTGAGGAAACCTGCATGTGACAAATTTCACAGAAATTCTGCCTCATGTGTATTCCACCAACCCACATTGGAATAGCGTGGTAGAATATGTTCCAAACCTTCTCCTCAAAGGGAGAGGAGGCCTTTAGCCCAGCAGTGGGAATTTACAGGCTGCTGTTGAAGTATTGATTTGTGTTCATTAAATTTTACCTGTATACGAATAAAGTCTAAGAATGTTAAATGTGATACTGAATATAAAATTTATAAGATACACGTATGAAATTTGCGTAATAGTATAAATCAGTTGTCCATATTTAACGAGTGAGAAATGACATGAATTTTTACAGAATTGCACTGTTGAAATTATCTATTATATAATTAATAATTTTAGTGTAGTTTATATTTTTTGTTTATTTTTTATTTAGTTTATTTATATTGATTTAACTATTCTATTAAATTATTATTTTCATTTATAATTGTGAAATTGCCATTGGATAGCCCTTTTCGTTAGGAAAGCCTAATAATCAATAAGTACTGTAAGTAACAAATGTTGAACAAATTGAAATGTTGCTTGAAGGCGGCTATCATGGTATGTTATGTAGAGGAATGAGGAACATATTGTAAGGAAGGTCTAGCATGGATGTGGATAGATATAGAGGTAGAGGACGATCAAAGAAACAATGGATGGATTGTGTGAAAGAAGATATTGTTAGAAAGTATGTTACTTGTGAGATAACGTCTGATAGAGACGTCAGAAATATGGAAGGATGAAGTAAGGAGAAGATACGCTGCGTCAACCCCAAATAAAATTGGGATCAGAGCAGGAAGATGATTGTGACAACTTTACTACAGCGTGACGACTTTTAGAATATCATTTGTTCTGATTATTAATGACTTTTAATATTCGTGTGAGGGCTCTAAGCATCTTGGTGGGTAGTTTTCCAGCTTGAGTACCAACAGCTACGGTGTTATATATGCACGAGAGATGCAATGTCTTATTCCCATAGTTTTTATTGTCGCTATATGGACTGTGATACATTTAGACCCCTCTTTCCCAATAGGAACCTCATCAGATCAAATAAATAAGTATAAAATAAATATGTGACTGTTACAAAAAAAGATATTTATACTTGTTCATCTGGTTGTATTCCTAGTATGCCTAGGGCCTCCAATAGCTTGAAGATGGTTCTCGATGATTTTCCTATCAGCAACAGTGTCCACCAGTTTATATTATAATGCAATACTTTACTATCAATATATGCTTAAATAAATATGATTATTTCCACTCAGGTATCTTTTCTCTTAACTGGTTACTGCGGGACTTTAAAGGATCGTGACTATGTTGTTTTTGAGGAACTTTCTGAAGCAACGTCAGGACAAGTGTTTCATATTCAAAAAGATGATATACACAAGGTAAGCCTACCCTATACCTGTCCAGTGTATGAGATATATTTTTTAGTATTTACTGTTTTTCTCGAATTTAATACACATGAAAGTATATCAGTTTAACTATTCAATTAATTCGAAGGATATTTTCATTACTAATGCCCTTAAAACATTGTAACCGCTTATTGCTTCAATAACAACTGTATTAAAGCATTTAAATCAATTATGTGACGCATATAATTTAGCAAAGTCTATTTTGATAAATATATTCAGTACTTATTGAGGTTTTCAATTAAATATAATGCGAGCTTGACGATGTTATACAAAATGACAAATTAAAAACATGACAGATACAATTATGATGAAGAAAAAATAACTAATATGACAACATCATAACATTTACCCACGATAACATCTATCCCTGAAAACCTTGTCCAATCGTTTCTGAAGCTTTTAATAATAACAATTAAATAATAAATAACAATTAAAATAGTCATGATAGTACACTAAAAATTAAAGTGTTATATTATTTGTAGATTATAGATTACATCATAGCATCGATCACACACAAGAAGACAACTTTGGGCCAAAAACTTTATGAGAACGGTTTTGGAAAGAAAATGACGGTACGTAAAATATTTGTTACAACATTTTAAACAGCATTTTACTTCAATTCCTAGTTAACACTACTACTTCTACTTATTTATTTATTTAGTACTAATACATAGTTTTCCCTGTATTGGAATTTGTTAACTGTAAATATTGGCAATCCCGTCATGTTGTATATTTTTATTTTTTTTTTATTTTTATATTTAACTATGATGTATCGGTAGATATAATTATATTTAGATGTATAAATCACACATAGAAGATTTGTATTATTTATATTAAATAGCATGTTAGAAAGTATTTAATAGTTTTCAAATTCTTCATTACTAATTTGAATGAACTATAAATAAATAAATAAATAAATAAATAAATACTACTTCTACTACTAACACCTAAGGCTGAGTTTGCCAATATCTTGGATTTTATGATTCTTTCTAAATATCAGTTAAGTAGCGTGGAGCCTGATATATGGCAGTTACTTTCATGCTCCTGAAAGATGCTATATTATATTTGTTGAAGGCCTATCGGATTCTGGCATTGATAAATGCCAAATAGGTGGGTCATGAGAACCCTGATATATTAGTCTATCATTCTTTTACAAATTTGAATTTTATGTCACCGCGCATTTAATTGTAAACCTTTTCGATAAACACTTAAGGTGTTTATTGCAATAACTATTTAAGCCAATTCTGTTGTTTTTATTTTGAAATGGATAAGACTCCCTGATAAAAATACTCTTTATATGATTTCAGTTCACTGTAGATAGTAAGGTGTGGGATGTTATAATATCTGTATCAGCGAAAAATCCAAATTTTAAGGTCATTGACTCGGATGGCAATGTTGTAGAGACAGAAAATATTGCAACTACTGAGATGACATCTGTAAGTTATAGTTCGATAAATGTTTCAATATGGATACGAAATAGTTTGTTCAATGTATTTGTTTCGTGAAGCGATAAGAACAACACGTAAATTTCTTGATGAGAGATGAAATCTCATTTCTTTGGAATACTTGGCGTATATTCACCATGCTGCAAATTTAGTGCCCCAGCACAAAATTTATTAGACTCGAAATAAAATTATTTATTAATTTGAGAAATATACAATTACAACAACTAATTTAAATATTAAAATATATATATGAAAACCATCCAACTAACCAAGTCATTACTTAAAATAAAAATCATTTCAGCGTAAATTAAGAAAATATTTCTAAATTCACTAATTATGAGTTAAATATCTCATATGTATTTACTAATATATATAAACACGTAACGATTCCTTCAGAAGTAATGAATGCAATACAGAATATGTCTGATTATATTGTTATTTTAACCAATCGCCACCAATGTTGGTACCGTTGGGGAACAATTGCACCAGAAGTAATGAATGCAATACATAACATGCATCACCAAAATGGGAACTGAGATGATCCCTTGTACCTTTAATACCTATCTCACTTATTCATAAATCTGTTGGCTAGAATATGTGAAGACAAGGTGGTACCCAGACCAACATGAACGAAGCCTTATCATCAAGTAAAATTGCGACTACAACCGATGTTTTACATTATTAATTGTATTTTTTTCATTTCAATTATGGTATTTATGTTTAATCAACAAAATGTAACGAATCACTGACTGTGTATTTTCCCTTCTAAGATAAGCAAATTGAACGCGAAGCCTGGTATTTATACGATCGATTTATCCAGTGACGGTAAAACTTCAGTAGTTGTAACTGGATCCACTTCCGTTTCCTTCCAACATGGTTTCGCATACGTCAAACCTGCCTCTATCAATGAAACATCTACTATGCCTGTTCCAGGTAAAATATTAAAGTATTATTATAATATAGTTAGAATTGTTGACTCTTGGTGCACGGATATATGGCTCACCTGGTGGTAAGTGGTCGTCACAGCCTAGCCCATCACATAGGCGTGTTCAAAAATAACCCAAACATCGCCAGTGCGCCACCAACCCTGAGATCTGAGATGCTATGTCCCTTGTGATTGCACCTATATTGGGTCACTCACCTTTCAAACTGTACAAAGCAATACTAGGTATTGCTGCTTTGTGTTAAAATATATGACGAGTTAGTAACCCAGATGGGCTTGCAAAAGGCCTACCATTGAGTAAACACATTATTCAATCTAATGAGATATCAGTAGTACTAGTTAGGTGGCGTGGTATAGATTTACCTTTCTTTTCCTTATAGAAATCGTGAATCTCAGAAAATACCAAGAAAGTCCAGATTTAAATCAATATGGGATTATTAGTCTCAAATATTTTACTGTAATAGTTTTCGGAATACAACCTGACAATTTGGATATTTCAAGATGTTATTTCTAATTATATTTTTTTAAATCCAGGAGTGAAGTCATATTTATCGATCGCTTTAAATAATGACAAAAAGGACGTTGTCTTAAAAACAGCTGAACTAAGAGATCTGGATGATAATGTAATCAAAAAACTGCCGTTGACATTAGTAGATGCAGATAAGCAATTCTACATAACAGATCCATTTGTACCGCCAAGTACATTGTTCAAAATTGCGGTAAGAAATACAAATTGGATTATAATAATCAGAATATATCAAACCAGCGACTTCGCACGAGTATAATACTGATACTAAATATATAACAGTATTTGTTTATTTACGACATCATATTACAAACTTCTAAAATTATTCGTGTTTTTACTATATTGTCCATGTATTATATACAAAAACCTCCCTCTCGAATAGCTCTATCTATTAAAGAAAACCGAATCAAAATCCGTGCCGCAGTTTTAAAGATTTAAGCATAGATGGTGATATAGAGACAGAGAAAGCGACTTTATTTTATACTATGTAGTGATAGTGATGTACAAGAAACTTCTGTGAGAGAAAAACTATGATGTATCAGTAGATATCATCATATTTAGATGTATAAATCACACATAGAACATTTGTAATTTTTATATTAAATACTTTTGTTAAAAGTATTCAGTACATCATTTTCAAATTCTTCATTCTTAATTTGAATGAACTATATTGCATTAAATGTAATTTAAAATTCGAATAATTAATTGCTCGTTTATTTTAGGTGAATGGCTTTACAGAATCAAATGAAAAAATAACGAGGGTATCATCAACGACAATTCAGTTACAGAAACCAGAATTGGGTTAGTTTTACAAACACTTAATATATTTGAGACCACCGAGTAATTTTTGTAATCCAATTATTGAAATAATAATTTTGAACTAATGATTACAGAAAAGACTGTGACCAAAAAATCGCCTATGGTGACTCTTCTAAGCGATGACAAAATAGAGGTTGAATACGGCCAAGCTCTTGACATTAAATGCAAATTACATGGGTTTCCTCAACCCGATGTCATGTGGGAAGGTACATCGGGTGACATTGGACCTACTACGGTAAAAATCAATATATATTTTTTTTCATAAATATTCAACAACATCACATACATTACTCTGATCCCAGTGTAAGTAGCTAAAGCACTTGTGTTATGGAAAATCAGAAGTAACGACGGTACCGCAAAGACCAGACCTAAGACAACATTTTTAAGAAATTAATTTTCTTTCTACATCGATTCGGCTGGAAATCGAACCCTCTAGGACTAGGACCTCGGAGACGCGTAGCCATGAAAACTGGTGTATACACTACTTGGAGGTCGTCAAATAAAGCTAGCAATACTCAAATAGAGTTGATTCTTTAAGTGCAGATATTTGGGAAATGTTTGACTTACAGGTAGTGCCTGTCGATCTCCCATATGACTATATGGCTGTTCTCACCATCGATAAGGTGATCGAAAATTCAACAATTACTTGCAAAGCTATAAATTCAGAAGGAGAAAGTTCTAAATCTGTGAAAATTGAAATAAAGAACTACTTTAATGTGATTGAATATCCCAAAGGTATGTTATTCGTTTATTTTAATATTAAGTAGCTGCTTTCGATTGCTTGGTGCAAGCCCGTGTGGGTAGGTACCAAGAACTCATCAGTTATTCTACCACACAACAGCTACTAACTAGCCAGTGTAACTACAGGAACAAGGGACATAAATTCTTAATTCCCAAGGCTGGTGGAACATTGACGATGTAAGGAATATTAAATATTTCTTACAGAGTCATTGTCTGTGAATGAAGGTGACCATTTACCATCAGGTGCAATCACCAACCTATACCATAAAAAAAGTCTTTAAATTAAATATTATGCAACGTTAATGATTTCTACAAAATATTTTGCTTTTAGGTTATCCTTAAGTACTATCAAACATTCAAAAACAAGGTTCAACCAATATAAATCCACATAATGACATCATCTATACTATTTTAATAAATATTATTTAATGACCTCAATTTATTTTTCAGACGTATCAATTGAATATGGCAAAACAATTGATTTAAAATTTATAATTAACGCTTATCCGCCTGCAACAATAACTTGGTATAAAGATGACGAGCAAATTACTATAAATGATAATTACAACTTGTCATCTGATAATACAGTTTTAACGATAAAAAATATGCTTCCGAAACTAAAAGGAAAATATACAGTGAAAGCAGTAAATGATATCACAGAAAGAAATGTTACTTTTAACGTTCTCATAATCGGTGCAGGTAAACATATTATATATTTCGATAAATGATTACTATGTAATTTTAAATTGTATTTTAATGTATTTATATTTTTTCTAGAAGCACCTGTAATCGACAAATCTGTTACAACATATTTTGCTAAGGAAGGTTCTGATGTAGATATAAATTGCAGGTAATTAAAAAGAACTGATTTTTGATAGAATTTGATTTGATATATTTATTTCGGATTATAAGTAAATCAGAAATTCATTATACAGTGTGTCCGGTCACGAACTAGCGATAGTCTAGATATTTTAAAACGACTATTTTAATACACAAATACAGCATATATTTGATGTAACCCACCTCCACTCAAAATGGCAGCCATTTTGATTTTTTTAATAAAATTTCTTTACGTGTGTACAAAAAACATCATATCAGCAAAAGTTTAAAGTTCTGCGATAAAATCTGGCTAATTCGACGGTAAAAATACTGTCTGACATTTAAATTATATGTATTATAATTAGAAATCTTCTTTGAGGATAATCATAAAATACTTCTATTTGTTTTTTTTTTCAATTTAATCCGAAAGTAATATGACACTTTTATATTGATTTTTAGATTATTAAAGGGTAAACCGAAACCAACGATATCTTGGTCACTAGTTGTTGATGACAGTCTTGAAGATATAGAATTAGATGAAACAGGAGAAACGATTCACATAAAAAATATTAAAACTGACGATACTGGATATTACAAATGTATGGCGCGTAATGAAATAGGAGAAGATTCCCATGGCATTGAACTATACGTTGAGTGTGAGTCTTTATCCAATTAATAACAAAACCCAGTGGTTAGAACGCGTGCATCTTATCCAAAAATTACGGGTTCAAACCCGGGCAAGCACTGAATATTCATGTGCTTAATTTGTATTTGTAATTCATCTCGTGCTCGGCGGTGAAGGAAAACATCACGAGGATATCTGCATGCATCGGAATATGTTCCGAACATTCTCCTCAAACGGAGAGGAGGCTTTAGCCCAGAAGTAGGAAATGTACAGGCTGTTGTTGTTGTTGTGTCTTTACTCAATTAATAACAAATTAAGCACATTATTATTAATATTTATTTTATCATTTAAGATCCGCCATCGATCGAAGAGAGTGATGAAAACATCAATATAGTGAAAGGTGATCAAGTAACTCTGGTCTGTTCTCTGGATGGTTTCCCCTATCCTGACATACGATGGTTTAAAAATAAATATGAAATTAATGAGACTAGTAAATATCGGACTCACAATGATAACGTACTGCGGTGAGTATATCGAGTATTTGTTTATTGTTAATAGCTATTTGTAATGCGGGATTTTACATTTTCCTTATCATTACTTTATAAAATATAGCATGCTCTCATAAACATCATTCAGTTATTTAATTAGGTATATTTATAGTATCTACTATTTTGGTTTCATAACTTATAAGATTTCGAGGTTACGGGTAAATCCAGGGTACATGTTTCTTTTGGAAAATGTTATCCGAAAGGTGTTCGTGTTAAAATATTGATAATTAATTAATTAATTCTTATCTGACGTTCTCTTTCAGTAGCGCGAAGTTTAAAGTTGATTATTACAGTGTGTACACACACTTTCGCATATTATACTCATAAAATCTTTTTCGAACTGGTATTTTACTGTTATTGCTCTATTATTGCTACGTTAATGATGAAAAAATATTTATTACTGTGACTAAAGTTTCTATATTTTATAGATTCAGAGGTTCACTAAACGATGCTGGTGTTTATACTTGTGTGGCGTCCAACGCTCTTGGGAGAGCGGAAAGAAATATTAATTTGAATATCTATGGTAACTAAAACATTATACAGTAGTAAAAATATTTATATTTTTGATTTTTTTTTTTACCCTATATGATGCATATAACAACTTTTAGACTTATATTATATTGACAAGGCACAATATTAAACTTAGATTATTTATAAATATAGATAGAGTGTATCAAAACTAAATAAAAAACATGTAAACTTAAATATAATATATTATAGGTCCTGTACAAATTGAACCACCTAAAGAAAGTGTTCTGAATATAGTAGTTGGAAATTCTTTGGAGCTACCTTGTGTTACCGAAGGCTACCCCGAGCCGAGAGTGAAATGGATGTTCAAAAATTTCGATCCGAAATCTTCACCGAAGCTACTAAGGTAGGCAGAAACTAATTATAATTATGAAAATCATTGAAACTTTATTAGAAACTAAACCGCTTATAATGAAAGTTGTAATTGGTAAATTGATCAGATGCACATGTTTAATTTAATTCTTGGTAAATTGACATGGTAATACATGGTCCTGTGTAATATGCAGCTAATGGCAATGTTAATCTACTATCTAGACCCAATGGAGGATTGTGTGATTTAAACTAAACGTAACATTCGAGCCTATAAATATACTGGGTTAAGACTTTCTCTACCTTTGAAGAGAAGGCTTGGAGCTTGCTTAATATGATAATTTCTTCGAGATGTTTTCCTGCAATGTCGAGCACATGAAAATTCAGTTTATTGTTGCTTTCAAATAGCAATCATCCGTTTGCACTAGGCTATTGCAGCTCCTATGTGATGTGACAATCTCTTAAGTATTTTCTTAAACTTTTGTTAAAGGAGAAATTCATTTATGTTGAGCATTTGTCCAAGTTATGTATCACTGAAAAATAATTATATTAGAATAACAAAATTCAATATTTAATATATTATAAACGTTTGAAAAATACTAATAAATACTTAAATTTAATATTAAGCAAAACAATAAGAAAACAATTTGTATATTTTCAGAGCTGATAGAATGAATTCTATCAAAGTACCTCGAGTCCAAATCGAAGATGAGGGGTACTATGTTTGTGAGGCGCGTAATTATGCTGATACAGCTGTTATTACATATGAAGTTCATGTATTAGGTAAAACCAATTTAATATGCAATTAAATATGCGTATTACTGCCTTGGTATATCGGTACTATATAGCTATAAGCAAAAAACGCGCTACAAATGTAAAGCTATGTAACTTATCGATGATAAGACCATATAATTATTTGCAAAACTAATCAAGATGTCAAAAACCGCGCATATACATATGTCGATAGAGAATATTTTTTTTTATAAATATGTCATCAAAAGGAAAATCGATGAGATGTCATTTAACGGCATTTTAGTTGTACCACGGCAGATTAGTGGTCTAACTTTTGACGTAGTTGATTTATAAGTTCGCGTACAATGAGATCAAAATGCTAAATTGAGGTTGATTAATATGAACTATCGCTAATCATTTATATACATATGTATGTATGTAAACATAGATGTTCGTTTAGTAACTATTATTATTTACCAACAAATAATTACGTATCAGTAATTTTTTTTCTTTACTATTAAAATAATTCGCACGCATGAAGACAAAAATGAATCAAGCCTGACTAAGAATTTTGAGTAACTTTTTGTGAGGGCAATTAATAAAGATTTAGTATCACTATAAAAAAGTTTGATATGATTTTGAAAATAGAACACTGAAAAGAATAACAATTGAAAACAAATCTTTTGCAGCCCCTCCTTTTATTAAGAACAAATTACCTGACAAAACGTTAAATGCTGTGGAAGGGGACTTAGTGCTACGAATTCCTTGCGAGGCTGTTGGCAAACCAAAACCAACTGTATCTTGGATGATGGATGGATTGAAACTTGCTGTTGGTAATATCATTTATAAATTTATTTTAAAGAATCGTCTTACATGATCAATATGCCAAAAATGGACTAATTATTAGAAGATGTTAGTAAAATTAAATTGTTCTTTTATTATATAAATGTACGTTTTTATATAATTTAAGTTTCATTATCATTTTAATATCGAAAAGAGTTCAATATAATTATAATACTAGGCCACGTTGCTATTAAAAGATAAATAAGTGAGATAGATCACATATTCTCCAATCACAAGAGGCAAGTTTGAAAGGACATGCACTTCAAATTATAAAATTATATTATATACACAAAAAATTTATTTTCTGTGATACTGGCTACCTGATATTTAGAGTTACTCTGGCTCTGAACGTATTATATTTCTGATTACTAAGACGGACCTCATCACTGTAAAAACTAAAGCAAAAATGCAAATAAAATTAAGAAACATGTAAGCTAAATTCGTTTGTGGAGGAAATTATAATAAAACAAAAGAATTTATATTTTTTATTGTCCATTGCAGGAACTGATATGTACGACGTTGAAGAAGATGGAACATTAATAATAAAAAATGTAAACAAATATTCCGCGGGAACATATTTGTGCAAAGCTGAAAATACACTAGGCCATGTTTCCGAAGAATTCTACGTCAAAGTTCACCGTGAGTATACAGAATTAGAATTTTGAAATGAGTCAATTATTTTGACTAAAATTATTATTTTTATTCTGAGAAATTGTAAATATAACAAGCGAAGAAGGAGAAAATATAAATAAACCTAAAACTAAAACTTGGAATATCTCCTGAAGTACAATGAGCTCGTAAAATGGTCAAATATTTCTAGTAGTTATAATATATACATATCAGTGGTAATTCCAATTATCTCTTTATCAAGTTTAGAAATATTTTTGTAGTATTACTATTAAAATCCAAGTAATATTTATCCAACAATATTTTTTTTATACTATTGCATTAAAATATTTAGTTATCACTCTAATTGAGTGTAATTATATAGATTTTTTGCTTCATAGCAATTTTTATCAAATTCAGTTAATTGGTTCGGTACTCAAGGATCAGTCAGTCAGGGATGCTTTCACATTTAAAATATTAGTATAGATTGACCAATTTTAGTAAGATATTATGAATTTTCTTTTGTAGCATATCCAAGAACGTATGATGTTCCCGTCAAAGAATTAATAGAAGAAGGTACATCAGCTAACATTGAATGTGATCCAACGCATGACGTTGGTGATCTAGTGCGTTGGTATAAGGTACAATTTCCAATTTTATTTTCATACTAGTTGTAGCCCACGCTTCACTGAATCATTTACCTTACTGCGTGGAATCGAAGACGTTATCTTAGATCTTTGTACGATACATCTATATCATACTAAATGTCGCCTGTCCCTTTGCTCGCGTTTAAGGGCTTAGTTACCATATGTTCGGCAAAAAAGTAGCCTATGTCCTTTCACGCCGTTCAAGTTTGCTTCACACAGAATCTCATCAAATTCGATGCATTCGTTTTTTCGTAAAAGTTTGACAACCTCTGTGGTCGAGTAGTTTATACGCCACTCTAAGGTCCCGGTTTTGATTCCTGGCGATGTAGAAGGTTTATTAGTTTTCTATGTCGTCTCGGGTCTGGACGTTTGTGGTACCTTCGTTACTTCTGATTTTCCATAACACAAGTGCTTCAGCTACTTACATTGGGATTAGAGTAATGTACCTACGTGATGTTTCGTAAAAGAGCGACAGTCAGACAGAGTTACTTTCACATTAATAAAATTAATATAGATATAGATTTTCATCATCCTCCAGCACTTATCCCAATTTTATTTGGGGTGTTGAATATACATAATTTCAAAATGAACGTCATATAGTATTGTAAGTTTGAATGTGTTTGTAATTTGTTTACAGAATGGAGTACTCATATCAACTGGTCCATTGACCTTGCGCAATACTTCTCCATCAGATTCAGGGCTATACAGTTGTAGAGTGAGCAATTTTGTATCTTCGCATTCATCTCACAAAATGGTCGTCGTTGGGCGTAAACCTAGCTTTAATTCTGAAGAAGAAACTAGAATTGAATTCTTCGAAGGAGCAAATGTTGTCTTGGGATGCAGTGCTAGTGGATTCCCAAATCCAACGGTGAGTTAGATTAAATTAGATGTTGCAGAGGGTTGGGTTATATTAAATTCAATTAAACTAAATAATACTGTTTCAATGGACATCATTCATTGATAAGCAATAGAAGAACAATGTATCTAAATGCAATTTAAAAAGTGCTAAATAATGATATTTTTACTTTCAATACAATTAATAAAAAAATTAATTGCATTCGATTTTGAAAAATAAATAGAAGAGGAATAAACGGCCTAAAATGTTAATAATTTGGATTTTGATCTTTTAGCGTTCATTCTTAATTATGAATACAAATACACTTTTTTATTATTATCAGTTGAAATATTTATATATCATTAAACCGTAATAGTTCTATTGCTAGAACAAGTTAACTCTTGACTGAAAGAAAAAGCACACTGTTATGAGATAGTAAAACTTTATTGCCTTTGAATTAATTTTATATGAAACGACCTGTGCCTGAGACTTCATACACGTTTGAATTTAACAAAATTGTTAACTCCTAAGTCACTTACTTTTTCTGCCAGTAAACGTGTCGTCAAAATCGGTCCAGCCGTTGACGAGATTAGCCGGAACAAACAGACAGACTAACAATTTATCTTGAAATGTAATTTTTGTAGATGTATAGTGTATATATGCACATGTACATATGCATTTAGTAAAAAACGGTTATTTGAATATTACAAACCGACACTCCAATTTTATTGTATGTATAAATAATTTCCGTCGTCTCCTGTTGTTTCAGATCACGTGGTCACATAACGGCAGGAAAATTAAACAAACGTCTGATACAATTGATCTCGTAATGAAAGCTAGTGATATCGGGGAGTACAAGTGCCAAGTGTCAAACGATTTCGGTAAAATTAGCCGTATTTTTAAGATCGTTGCTGATGGTAAGTATTTAATATCTGTTAGTAGTAGTAGAGTATTTTAGTAAAATATGACTTTATTAGTCACAATTTCGTCGACAATTATTGTAACTTTAAATTTAGATGCTAAATCGATTATTAAAATAACCTCACTTAAAATTAAACACTGGTATAGTACGACATAACTTAGATGTGGCATCGGCAAAATTCGTAAACCCGATCACATTAGAACTAAGAAAATTATCATCATTTATTTCTTATGCGAATATGATCTTTACACAAACGTAATAACTTGTAATATCATATGACCTAATGTATTCGTCAATTTGTCACGTCGATTTACATGCTTGCTTGCGTTGAACTGACGCAGGAATCTATATTGACGATAGGAAGCTATTTCTATTTGTTGTATAAATCGTCGGTAATCGGTTATATTGAATCTAAGTTATATCGTACTATATTAGTTTAAATAAATTTCATTTAACAAAAGTAAGCTGAAATTTTTTAATGATTTGTTTTGAGTTTTCTTCAAATATTGTTATTAATTAGGGGGAAATTATTTTTAGATTGCCTGTTAAACATTCATGATGATTTTAATACACACCAGCCACTTATACTGTCGTTGAGCAAACGTTGGCCTCTGTTTGAAATAAATGGTAGCTTTATGAGAATACCAAAAAACACTAAATTCCTATTAGTCTGCCCAGAGAGCTATATGACCCACAAAAGCACAAACTTTGGCCAGCAGAGGTTAGCAAGTTGTGTGGGAAATACAGAATTTCAAATAATAGGAAGAAATGTCGATTTCAAGGATTTAAAATGTAATATGGAAATTAAACCACTATCGAAAAGCACTGGATTTTATTGCAGCTCGGGTAATACTGAGCTATTGAAAGTCGGATACAGCTTGCGGTCCGAATTTCTGGGCGTCTACGATATCTGCTTCGATAAAGATCAAAATGTCACATTATATTCAAGGCACCATATCCACCGATCTTTGGCAAATAGAGTTCCTGATATGCCAATTAAATTTACTGGCAGTAATCATTTACCTAAAGATTTTGATGCAATATACGAATGTAGGGATGAGTGTTGTTTCGCTAAGAAGCAACTCGTGAACCCACGGGATGTGTCTCCAGGGTTCCCACAAGTGGCAACTTACAACGATTTAAATGTTCTACCTTACTGGAGCACGTGTGGTACAGAGGTAAGATTGCACTTTAGAGATTCACTTCCTAAAGGAACAATTTAATGAAATAAATTTATTTTACAGAATTGGGATGAAGTTGAACGAAGAGTGAGATCTCTTGTGAAATTCCTCGATTTCAAACTGGCCGTTTGGACTGGAGCGTTTTATGATAAGAGTACTGATGCTGGAATTATTTTAAGATCTTTAGATCAACCCGCGCCACAGTATAATTGGAAGGTAATAAAAGTATCATTATTAAGTCTTATGGGTAATCATGAAGCAAACATAATTATAAAGATTTCGTAACTTATTTTCTTGATCACATCAGATGAGTCAAATTTTCATACGCTAAATATGTGTTTATAATTGATGTCGTGCTCGGTGGTAAAGAAAAACATCGTGAGGAAACCTTTATGTGTCTAATTTCAACGAAATTCTGCCACATGTGAATTCACAAACCTGCATTGGAGCAGCATAGTGGAATATGCTCCAAACTTTCTCCTCAAAGGAAGGGGAGGTTTTAGCCGAGCAGTGGGAAATTAGAAGCCGTTACTTTTAATCTAAAATGATTTTGTTTTTTTTATTAAGGTAATCCGGAAATTACAAGAGCAACAAGCACTGGCTATCATCCAAGTAAATAAGCCTAACTTAACCAAATTTGAAGCTGTACGTCACGTGCTTTGTAAAGATGTATGTAGTGATATAGAATGGATGAGGAATCCTGAATGGCGGGACGTTACGAAAGGTTTTACGTACTGCTGCAGTTTGACGGATTTCAGAAGGGCATTTGGCTACGAACACATCTTTAAGGGTAACACAAACCTTTTAAGAAAAATACCACTTCTTTCCGAACATTCATTGACGTAATTATGTACAGTATTCAAATTATGTTAATTATACAATTTTTTTTTGTTAGTTAACTTTTAAATATGTATTATTAATTGTGTAATAAAATCTCAATTTTTAAATAGTTTTATTTTAATAGTGTTACCTATGACACATATTACTTTTGGCGTGTGGCGTTACTCCGTGGTCGAGTCCGGTTTTCGTGGGTACGCTACTCCGAGGTCCTGGGTTCGATTCCCGGCCTAGTCGACGTAGATTATCATTAGTTTTCTACGTTGTCTTGGGTCTGGGAGTTTGTGGTACTACTACTGGTAATCTTTACTTCTGATTTTCCATAACACAATTGTTTTAGCTACTTATATTGGGATCAGAGTAATTTATGTGATGTTGTCTCATATAAAAAAAACATACTTATTGTTATTATTATAAGTTAAAATAAATGAACAAACCATATTCTTTATATAATTTATTACAATAAAATACATTAATACGTTATATGTTTATCTCTTTGTGAAGCATTAAAAATGACGCACATTTCATGTGTCCTTTATCTAAAAACTAGCAGCCTGCCCCGGCTTCAAACTAACTAACTTCGGCAAAGGAGGAGTTTATAGCTATAAGTTTTAATTTTATTTCTTTAAGATAATAAAAAATTTGGGCTAAATTTGTCGTCCCTCCAAATCTGCCGCCCTAGACTCCAGCCTACTTAGCCTATTCGTAAATCCGCCACTGGAATGGATACAGTTAAAAATAGTTTTACACTATGGACTTACTTTATTAACCCACCGACGCGATCTCATATAAGCTGATAAATCATCATTATTATCAATACTTACATCGTTTACTTTGAAAAATCCAATAGTTATTTAGGTGCCCTAAAATTCGACAGTCGATTTGTCGCTATATATAGCCTTATGGATTAACCACTAATTAGCAATTATAACTAATGAGTATCGTAACTTAAAAAATATGTCCTGTAATAAATTATTTCTTAAAATATAATACTTTAAGTAATAATAATAATTTCTAAATCTAAATATATGGTACATTGAAAAATAGATATATTTACAAGGTTAATCAGTATTTTTAGGTACAGCTTTAGAGATTATTTTTGAACTTCAGTAGGTGAGATAATCTCTTAGCAGAGAAAAGGATTCGTTTCATTGTTGTAAATACTCTGTAAACATTACTTGTGAATCTTACAAGAAGTTTACAGAAATTAAATTTACCCATCTCATAATATTGGTTGAAAGTTTTGGTAAACTCTCTCAATTCATAATTCATACACATCATTTCAATCACTAACAGTCAGGTGATGTATCCCGAATGATGAATGATCACTTCAGAACTGCACCTCTACTTCGAAAGAGGTGTCGATAACCGAAAGCTTTCTCGAAATCTCTAATTCTACAACAATACACGAATCCTCTCTCCACGTCGTGCCATCCGGGATTTTTCATCCATTTCGTTTCGTGACATATGTCCCTGCATTTCATAAACATCAACGCTCGCTGCGACGTTAGATTTGGTATGTTAATGAAGATAATCGCAAGAGATGTCTGTTCTTGATAATTAATTATTACCTGAAACAAAAACATAAAAAATATTTTAGTATAAAATAATGTATATATCTAGACTAGTATCATAAATTACGTGGTGTAATTGGAATATTTTACTTGTTGCTAGAGCTTGTAGTACGTCTGCGGAAGTACCCCCCACTCATCAGGTATTCTATAATATTTGATGCTTGGGTATATCTATAATATTATATACACCCCAAACCATTACCATTACTCAGTATAGTTTTATTCGGGTTTTAAGGTTCAGTGAGTCAGTTTAACTGCAGACACAAGGAACTTAACATCTTAGTTCTGAAGGTTAGTGGCGCATTGTCGGTGTGACGATTGGTTAATATTTCTTACAGTGCATGAAACTTCAGTAGTGCTTGCCTGGGTTTGGACCCGCAATTATCGGTTAAGATGTACGCCTTCTAACCACTGGGCCATCTCGTTGTTTTAAGTGTACATTTTACACACAAGCACATCGAAAGGAGTGCAATATAATTTATTAATCGAACGAAAAAATAGATTCATACCTTCCATAAATACAACGGAATTAGTTGTTGGCGGTTGTTCCTGTCGTTTAATCGCATTTCCTTGATACCAGCTTTTGAATCCAATAGTATTGAATGCGAAGATCCAGTCCAAATTTCTAGATTATAGCCCAAGCTCATAGCGAGGGACCGCACTCGTCGTTCCACTTCGTCCCAATTCTATGGATATAAAATAGATAATATAAACAAGTATATCGTATCAAGCAATACTGATTCTCAATAAGTAATAGTTAATGTCCTACTGCTTTGCTAAAGCCTCTCCATTTAAGAAGGTTTTATAGCTCATTTCACAATTCTGCTCCACCATTTATATGCACATGTAAATGTGGCAAAGTTTCATTGTCATTAGATACGTGCAGGCTCAAGAGGTTTTCTTTCACCGCCAACCACATCATAAAAAAAATCAACAAGAAAAATATTAACTATTTGAAAAAATACACTTTTATTACCTTATATTTTAGTTTTTTTTGTGTAATTGTAGGTTTGTAATTTGTAACATAATAAATTAAAAAATAAAGGACATGGTTATCGTTACTATATACATCCTCTATTTCACACAATAATAAATATATATATGAGGCAATGAATATAAATATCACAACAGCTTATAATGACGATATGACGGCAAGCCTTCCTATTTTATCATTATAGGATTGCCAATACGCCGCTTATTTTGGGAACCAAGATCGTACGCCACTTTTGGCCCTTGTTACACTAGCTCACTTACTCAAAAAGAAACAAAACAAAATTACGTATTGCTTTTTGACGGCAGAATATATAAATGGGTGATACCTATTCAGAATAGATTGCACAAAAGTTGCATCAAAAACAACAAAGAGGCTATTTGACAATGCGAAAAATAAATGGTGAATTATTGTAATCAGTGTATATCATGAATTTAAAACTTTCTTGTAAACATTGCTTTTCTACTATATGTACCACAGATTAAAATACAGCAAAGTGACGTCACCGACCCCATTGCAGCGCCATATTGTCCAAGTAGCGTTTTCGCGCGTTATTTAAATATGGAATTTTTAATACGATATTTTTCGACAAATATGTACTAGAAATAAAAAAATCTACTTCTACTGGGTTCCTTAACCTAATAATATAAAATGGAAATTAAAAACAAGTCAAATAGATATAGATAGCCTATTAATCCAGTAATTACCTCCAAGCCACAAGAACTCCAAACAGGTACGACGTTCAAATAAGTATAAGTCGCCGCTTGGACCAATCCAGGCATCACATCTTTAGGATTCACCAGCTGCCTTTTGCCAAAGCAGCATTTATCGCTATCACTAAATCTTTCACCGATTGACGCTGAAATCGAACTAATCTGTTTCTCACAATCATACATATCGTCAAAATTCAATGGCAACAATTCGCTCTTCTCAAATTTTGCGCCAATGAGATCAGTGTCTGCTACGCCCTCGTGTATGGCATATTTCGTAAAATGTATTCTGAATTTATCTTTATCTAAGCAAACATCATACACGCTCAAGAAATAAGTGCCCAAGGAATAACCGACGCTGACTAATTCCGTGTTTCCCATTCGACATTTGACATTCGTAAATTTATACGTGGCTTCTATTTCTTTACCACATTTCATATCAGAAATATTGTAAGTTTTGTTATTCATTTGGAATAACGTTTTGTCCACACACGTTGCTAATATGTAAGTACCCAAGCGTTCGTCGTTGTAAGATAAATATGTTCCAGGACAAAATATGTATATTTGTGTATACATGGATATTGTTTTCTCAAATATCCAATCTTGAGTTTTTGATAAAATCAATGGCATATGTTTATTTAAAGACTTCGTTCTGGGTAAAGTGCAGGCTGCGGAGAAATATAAGTCGAAATTAATGTCAAAGTAATAAACAAATCCAGTTCAATATCCAATCCAATTTAATAAACCATTCGACGTCTTAGATTTATTTATAGAATATTAAGCATACTATTAATAAAATAAATATGCATAAAGTTTCTGATATATTAGTAATTACTAATTGTAGAAAAATGTTTTTTATTTTAATTTAGAAAATTAATACTCTTACTAATTAATACATTAAATTATAATAATTTCAGACCAAAATAAGAAAAGCATTTTAGTACCAGATCAGAAAGCCAAACAATCGCAAGATACAAGAATAAATAAAAAAGGAACTAATGCTCTGCA
This sequence comes from Vanessa cardui, assembly GCF_905220365.1. NCBI lineage: Eukaryota > Metazoa > Arthropoda > Insecta > Lepidoptera > Nymphalidae > Vanessa > Vanessa cardui. The sequence continues at coordinate 3,293,484 of NC_061141.1, forward strand.
TTAGTCTGCACATTTGATTTGGATATTAAAGTAAATAGCTGTTTATTGGCTAGCGGTACACCCTGCTGATCAACAGACGAGGCTCTGTCGCAGGCTTTATTTTTTCCCAATGGAAATATGAGAGAATGGGCAGCAGCGTTCTCTCAATTTGTCGAAGATCCGACCTCACATTGCGGTCACCAACCCGCTTGCCCAGCGTGGTGACTTTAAAATAGAATGAGGCACAAAAAGAAACGGCCCTCAGTTCCCGGTAACCCTGCTATTCTCGATTACGGAAGTGCGAAGAATCCCCGGGTGACGGTAGGCTGCCAACACAAACTACTGTACTTGGCATGTTATAATGGACGCACACTAAGACTCGAACATCACCTCGCCGAGCTGGAAGTGGAACTAGGTCATATTAACTGGCACGTTTTAGGGTTATTAGAAGTCCGGAGAGAGGGTGAGGACACGATAACCCTAGAGTCCGGTCACATACTCTACTTCCGGCAAGGCGATCAGAGCTCCCAGGGCGGTGTCGATTTTCTGGTCAACAACGCCCTCAGTGGCAGTGTTGTGGAAGTCAGTAGTTTGTCGACAAGGATAGCGTACCTAGTACTGAAGTTGACTGACAGATATTCTCTGAAAGTCGTACAGGTATATGCGCCGACCTCGGCACATTCTGACGATGAGGTGGAAGCCATGTATATATAACGAGATGTATGTATGATATAACGAGAGCCATAAATTACCATGTATACCACCGCGGCTCACTACAACGTTGTCATGGGGGACTTCAACGCGAAGGTGGGAGTACAAGAACGCGACGAATTGCGCATCGGACTAAATGGATCGGGCCGCAGGAATCACTGGGGGCAAATGCTGGTCAACTTCCTCGAGATGCAGGGACTCTTCTTGATGAACTCGTTCTTTAAGAAGAAGTTCCATAGGAGGTGGACCTAGCAGAGCCCCGACGCTGTTACACGGAACGAGATAGACTTCATTATAGCGGATAAGAGGCACGGAAACATCTCTGAATATCTATTCAGAGATGTTTCCATCCTTAATCGGTTCAATACCGGCAGCGACCATAGGTTGGTACGAGCAACTCTGAATATCTGACTTTAAAGCCGAAAGGCGCCGCTTGATGAAGTCTACTCTCCGGCATTGACAGGGAAACCGACGACATGGTGAAAACTCTGTGCCAATTGGGATGCAAACATTTTCCGCTTGCTCGGAAGTACAGGAAGCCCAAGCTCTCCACTGAAACACAATGAGGAATACAATCAGCCGCTGTGTATGGCATTTGTGGACTACGAGAAAGCCTTCGACTCCATTGAAACCTGGGCTGTTCTGGAATCTCTGCAGTGACTATATCGGCACTATATCGCCAGTCGATATGACATATCGACTGGCGATATATCGAGGTCTTGAGATGTCTCTACAACTCTGCGACGGTGACCGTGCAAATTCAGGGCCAGAGAACAAGACCGATTCAGCTCCGATGCGGGGTGAGACAGGGAGATTTAATATCTCCAAAACTGTTCACCAACGCGATGGAGCGATGGAGGACGTCTTCAAGACTCTGAATTGGACTGCACGACGCGTCAACGTCAATGGAGAGCATATCTCACATCTTTGTTTCGCAGACGATATAGTCATCTTTGTAGAGACGCTGTAAGAGCTTCGCGGACTGCTGGACGATCTAAACGAGTCATCCCGGTGGGTTGGTCTAGGCATAAACTTGGACAAAACCAAGATCATGTTCAATGAGCATGTTGTGCCGGGACCGATATCTGTCGACGGCATCCCCCTCGAGGCTGTGCAGGATTACATCTACCTTGGCCAGACTATCCAGCTGGGTCGGCACAACTTCGAGAGGGAGGCTGATAGGAGGATTCGGTTGGGCGGGGCAGCGTTCGGCAGGCTTCGTCGGGTCTTTACGTCGGCGATTCCACAATGCTTAAAAACGAAAGTTTTTGGGCATTGCTTCCTACCGGTGATGACGTATGGTGCCGAGACGTGGACACTGACAGTGAGGCTAGTTCACAAATTGAAGGTCGCGCAGCGGGCGATGTAGCGAGCTATGCTAGGTGTCTCTCTCGCGGATAAAATCAGAAATGAGGTTATCCGTGAGAGAACTAAAGTAACGGACATAGCTCGGAGAATCAGCAAGCTAAAGTGGCAGTAGGTTGGCCATATCAGTCGTAGGACCGATGGCCGCTGGAGCAGACGAGTCCTAGAGTGGAGACCGCGTCTCGGAAAGCGTAATGTAGGACGACCTCCGATCCGCTGGTCCGACGACATTCGCAAGATCGCCGGTAGAAGCTGGAGGAGGGACGCAGAGGACCGCGCAACGTGGCGCGCTCTGGGGGAGGCCTATGTTCAGCAGTGGACAGCAGTGGGCTCATGATAGGTAGATGGACGAAATGAGTCAACTGATAGTAGGTAGTCACCGCCACCCATAACCATTACTTACGACACAAATGTGGATCAACATTAGCAACTAAAAGTTAATATCCCTTCCTATAGTAAACCAATAAAACCAGACCAGCGTTCAACCAGTGTTCGATGGTTACGATTAATCTAATAATGTATTCATTAAATCAAAATATCGTACCAACCTTCTTTTTTAATAAGAAATTCTCTCTGAATCGAACCAAAATCATTTGTGATAACACATTTGTAGACACCAATATTTGTTTTTTCCATCGTGAACGTATAAAGCATTGATTTTTCTTTAAGGCTACTTGAACCCAAACGCCATCTTACCTAGAATTATAATAAGTATTCATTACACAGATAGCAGTCTAACAGCCTGCATGAAGGCAACAGCTGTTTCCGGTTCACGTCGAGCAAGATTGTCCAAAAATAAATTAAAGAAAAGTGATGATCGAATAGTGAAATTGAAGTCTTCGGTTGAGATGTCTATATTTTTCTACTTGGTTGTCTTGAACTAATTCAAGATTACTGGGAAAAATATACTAGTGGAACTCCAGTGATACTTCTCGTTTATTCAAAAGATTTTTTAGGAATTTTGAAAAAAATGACAGGTTTTGTTTTAATTTCATTGTAAAGTGCAAGTCACATTTGGAACTAAAATGATGATACTTATAATTTTACTGTACTAGTTTAGTCAGAACTGAAGTTTTGAACTTAGATTTTAATTTATTTTTTCTTATACAGCCATAGTAACGTTCTCTAACCAGCCAGTAACATTTTTCGCTCTCTAAAATTAATTCTTTGTAATTCGTAATAATTTAGTAAATTGTCATCAAGAATCTTTTTTATTCTTCTACACATATATGGCTACAGCTACAGCTGTATTTTGAAGAGCTGTAGCTGTAGTTACAGCTACCATAGCTGATTTTTAATATGCAGCTAACGTCTTACAATTACTTCGACTGAAATCATCCTAAGCTATTAATAAGATATACAATATGTTTATTGGTTGTTTATACCCTTAACTTACCGTAGGCGTTGGTTCACCTTTAGCAGTACAGTCTAAAGTTTCTGCAGTACCTTCTTTGAACTTTATAATTTTTCTATAATCAGAATTAAATTCTGGTCTGAATCCAACAACGACGTTCTTGTTATATGAGTCTGACGACCAAAACGTACTAATTCGACACGTGTATACGCCAGAATCGCTCAGTTGGGCATTCGATAAGATTAGGTTTCCTTCTTTGAAAAAAACTCCATCCTGGAATAAGGTAAGGCATTATAGGATTCCTGGTAATGTATATTTATATTATAAATGTGAAAGTAACTCTGTCTTTCTGATCAATTCGCGATTCAGCGGTTTTGATGAAATGTGTGATGACGCAACCTTGAATTCCAAGAAAGGACATGGGCTACTTTTTTGCCTGACACGATATATCAACCAACACCCTCAAACGCGAGCAAAGCCATGGGCAACTATAAACCATATGTCTTACCGCCAAACAGTAATAGACCAAGATTACCGTGTTCAAATTTGACTGGCAGACATAGGGGATCTTATTTCCAGAAGTAGGCATAATGGTGATGATTGCTATTTTTCATAATTCTTACAATATCTACATATGTCTATGGCTATGGCTACTGTTTATCAGCCTGTGGCCCATTTTCATCCACATAAAGCCATAATAAAGAATTGTTTAATTGTTTAAATCCTATTTCTAAAATTTCAATAACTCATCAAAAGTTTATGTAAATCTTTCATTATTCTTTAAATCAATTTATTTTCTCACCTTGAACCAGCGAACTAAATTCCCCTTTTGTAAAACCAATTCAGGGGAATCACCGCACGGAATTTCACTTGATGATCCCAATTCAATTTGCATCGTGAATATGAAAGACGTATCGACGATCGCTAAAAAGGTATATTGGTCAAATTTTAATTACTCTTTATCCTATTCACAGAGTCGAGATGGCCCAGTGGTTAGATCGCGTGCGTCTTAACCGATGATTGCGGGTTCAAGCCCAGGCAAGCACCGCTGATTCATATGCTTAATTTGTCTTTATAATTCATCTTGTGCTCAGCGGTGAAGAAAAACATCGTGAGGAAACCTGCATATGACAAATTTCATAGAAATTCTGCCAAAAGTGTATTCCACCAACCCGCATTGGAACAGCGTGGTGGAATATGTTCCAAACTTTCTCCGCAAAGGGTCTTTAGTCCAACAGTGGGAATTTGCAGGCTGTTGTTGTTGTATCCTATTCACATTAATTGTACATGGAAGTATTAGAGTGCAAGTTATTTTATGAATGTATATGTCACCGTAAGATTACAAACATCGTTAGATTACAATCTATCCCGTCAGATTGTAAACTGTCGAAATATTGTGAACCATGAAATATGACTGCAATTTCTTCAATCTGACGTTTCATCTTTCTATGCAGGTATTATCTCGGCGATGCTATTCTTTTTGACTATCTTCGGGCATCTTAATTCAAATTCAAGGTATTTAAATTAAAGCATATACTTACAATTAATTTTAACATCATATTCAATTTTATCAATATTTAAAGAGTTTTCCGCTTTACAAATGTAGGAGCCTTCTGCGCTTAGAGTGATGTTCTTTATTATTAGAGTCCCATCATTTTCAATGTCATACCACTCCGTACCTGAAATAGCCATGGAAACATTGAAGCTACCTTCTACTATATTAATTTGAAAAAAAAAATCCACTTAATTCAACTAGTAATATACTCCAATACAATCGAAGTCATTTAAAAGTCAATATTTAGTTAAATTTGTAAGTAATTGTCATGTATATTAATTTTTACGGTCTCATAACTCGCAGAGTAATTTAGATGAAGTGATATTGAAATCAAGGTAGAAAAAGATCAAATCAGCGCAAAGAATGCCGTCAGAACAGATTGCCTTGATTGATTGAATCGACGATAACAGCTGATTGCAGGAGTTAGAACAGCAGTTACAGCTGTTCTGTCAGAGCAGCACTATTCACGGAGGATTATTCATCAATTCATAAACTTATCCCAATCTGGTTTTTACTACAAAATATTATTACCCTAAAATGGTTTGATAATGTTACCTTTAGCAATATTTAATTCATTAAACTGCCATGTTATCATTGGTTTGGGTGATCCTTCGGCTTTACAAGGAATTCTAAGAGTTAGGTCACCCACGACCGCATACAATGTTGATGTTATTAATTCCTTGATTATTTTAGGAGCAGCTGAAATTATTAGGTCCTTTTTATAGTAAAGATAGGATGTATTTGAAGATATGCTTATAATATAAGTATCTGTTCATTTTATTACTCATTTCAATAAATCGCTCTTAATAATTATATCATCCCATCCTTCAAATTAAGATTCCATTTACTGAGTTTTTAAAGAAGATTCTTCGTACAAGTTCGTCTAGGTACCACTAACACATTCTACAGCCAAACACTATTCAATATTGTTTTGTTCCTTTGAGGAGGGTGCGTGAGCCAGTGTAATTACAGATACAAGGGATGTAACATCTTAGTCCTCAAGGTTGGTGAAGCAGTGGTGACGTAAGGAGTTATTATCATTTCTTACAGCGCCAATGTCTATGGGCACCTATATATGTTGTCACTAAAAGCTTGGTAGTACTAACAAATGGTTATTATATTTGCAGTAAAATAAAATTAGGTATGTGTAGCAAAAAGTTTTGTATATTAGGAAATATATATAAAAAAATTACCTAAAATAAATATTTCATAGGTGATTGTTTTAATTCCACCAGCGTTTTCTGCGATACACGTATAATTTCCCTGCTCGTTAATCTGAGCTCGCTTCAAATTGTAAGAGTTATTTTTATCATGTCTAAAGAAAACAGGACATATTAGTCAATGACATTTCTGGCAAAGCAAAGGAATATATCTTCAGAAACAGTATATCTCGCTCCCCAGTCAGATGGATGGAAGATCTGAGAGAGATGGCAACAAAGGCAGAGACACTTTGATAAGCCTACGTCCAATGGACTAGGTATAGGCTCGATAGGGTGTCCTGTCAATATAAAATGCTATGCAACAACAACAAACACCGCTGGGCTAAGGCCTCCTCTTCCTTTGAGGAAAAGATTTAGGAAATATTCCACCACGCTGTTCTAATGAAGGTGTCCTCAAGATGTTTTCGTTCACCGCTGAACACAAAATGAATCATAAACAAAAATTAAGCACATGATTATTCAGTGGTGCTTGCCTGCCTCGTTCTAACCACTGGCCATCTCGGCTGATGCTATGCATTACGTAGGATTTATAATAAAATATGGGGTTACAGTTACAGGGTTGTGCGAATCATTAATTCAGTATTCATAAAAGCGCATTGCATGCTTTTATCTTATATAGACTTAATTATTTTTTGTTTACTTTTTTCCTTTATTTTTGTTTGTTATTATTAAATCATAATAGATGGAGAACTACTATCGTCTCTGCTTATCGCTTAATACTAAGATATATTTGTATTAGTTAGTGTCTTATAAAAAACCAACAATTAATAAAATGATATTACTCACGATAAATCTAAATGCAAATATTTTGGTTCAAAGAAATTCAGTATCCATTTTACTGTCGGCTTTGGATAACCATGAACACGGCACTCCAATATTATGGAACTCCCAACTTGCAATGTTAAACGAAGTTCTGTAGGAGGTTCTATTGAAACTGGTTCTATAAAGATACATAACATATTACAATTAGATTTGACATATCATTATATATAATAAGCAATGTTGATTTTGATAAATTTATATTTGCCCAGACAATCGGAATTACGATTCAATGGGAAAATGCTGTTGTCACCATGCATCCTTGTCACCATTCCACGCAGTCAAGATTTATACAGTAACTATTTTTAATTCATATTTGTATATGTCACCGTAACGAAATGAAATATATACAATCACATGTCACAATATTATGACAGTTTACAATCTGACGAGGCAAATTGAAATCTAGCGAATTTTGTATCTTAAGGTGGCATATACATACAATTAAGAACTTAATGTAAATAATTTTTACCTTATTTAATATAAATTAATATTTCAATATCAAATATAAATATAAATTTAACAATAAATATGATCGAAATCGATCTTAGTGGTGCTGAATCGGAATTGAGAATCGTGTTAAGATATAATAAGCAAATGTTACTGTTAAATGAAACGAAAACGGTTATGAGCTCACCGTAAATGGTAAGAGTTGTATATTCTTTGGCTTCCCCGAGGCTGTTTTTCGCTTTGCAATAATATTTGCCACTGTCTTCTGTCGAACCTATAAAACTGTAAATAATAAGATTATTCATTTTTTTCATAATATTATTGACTGATAAGAATTTGACAGAATACTTCGATATATTTTTACTATCTCAACTCAAGGTTGAAGAACTCCGTGGTCGAGTAGTGTGTACACCAGTATTCATAGGTACGCTACTCTGAGGCCCCGGGTTTGATACCCAGGTCGATGTAGAAAAAATTCATTAGTTTTCTATGTTGTGTTGAGTCTGGGTGTTGGTGGTACCGTCGTCACTTCTGTCTTCTTCTTCATCTATTTTCCATTACACAAGTGCTTTAGCTACTTACATTGGGATCAGAGTTGTATGTGATGTTGTCCAATATTATTATTATTAAGGTTTGGACTCAGACCTTACGGATTCAGCTTTGGAATCTACTTACAAGATCAACGAAGAATAAAATATAAATAGCAAGGATAAATTTATAGCAAAACATACCTTAAACTATTGTTACTGAAGATACGATATTTGCTTGAAATATTTATTTCTGTTTCGTTATAAGTCCATTGAACTGTAGGTTTTGGTGATCCATCAACAATGCAGTTCAAAGTTACAGTATCACCATGGTTGAATTTTATTCTTCTAATCATCGTTATTGACGGAATATCTACAACAGAACAGATAACAATAAATTTATATATATAGTCTATTCCAATGGGAAGAGGAGAAAAGGTAAATAAACAACTTTGACCTTGAATTGATATGTCATTTGCGTTCGACTAGTGAGGTGAAAATAATTGAATGAATGGGTAATTAATGCTAAAGAACGATATATATTTTTTTTATTTTAAAAGTAATTTTCGTTTAAACAAAGTCAGGTCGTAATAAAAAACTTCAGAGAATTCCGAATATGCATCCGTGCACATGATACGAAAGATGAGAGACGAATGTCTTTCTTAACATTGTATTATTTTCAAAACTATAAAATTGCTATGCACAAAACTGATCTACATTTCGAGATAAGAGATTATTTTTAAGTAAAATAATTCTTTTAACATTTTTGGTAAAAATATTATTTTTATGTAAAAACCTTACTGTATAAAAATAACTTTTTTATCTATCGTTAGGTAACTTTTTACGTTTCTAATAAATAATTCATATTATATATTACAACCAATTAAATAAATATATTTAAAAAAAAAATATCTATAATGAATTTTAAAATTAAAATAATATATTATTTATCTGTATAAATTCATTCGTCTACATTCGTTTAGCGAACATGCCTAGTTGAGGCCCCTATTTTTAATGTTCGTCATCGAGAAATGGCGTCTTGAATGTCGACAAAACTGTTTTTGTTACTTTGGAAGTGAAATTAAAGTGGATCTATGTAGTTTAGTGAAATATTGTTGTATTACAAATGAAGATATATTAATCAAGAACTGTTTGTAGTTAATCTTATAGTGGAATTATCAACAAAATACTTGTGATATTGAAAAATACGGTATGTTTTGAATGTCTCCTTTTGTCATTGGAATGGACTATATGTGCAATGCTTAGAACCTTTTTTCTAGTTCAAATAATTAAAACGAAACAAATTACGAAAACTATTCCACATATGTTTATTTCTGTAAACGTGCTATGGAGATGTCTGAAATCAAATACTGGGTAGCCCAATAAAAACCAGCTATCAACAACTTCTCAACCTACCAGAATAAGGAAGTTGACAATGGTACACGTCCGTGCGCCTTAAGAATGTAAAGCAGTTTATCCTTCACCTGATTTATGTACATATGACGCTTTAGAATTCCAGGAAATAATTAAATTTAGGAGGGTTTCAGCCTATCTCAGGTAGAATAACGTGATGATCTCAAATTTATAAAAACATTACGACTGGCCCCGGATTCGAACGAGTGGAAAACTGATGCTAAATATACAGATGATAAATATACAGAATTTGTTTACTTACGACATCATATTACAAACTTATAAAATTGACAGTGTTTCTCTACTACATTGTCCATGTATTGTATACAAAAACCTTGCCCTTTAATCACTCTATCTATTTAAAAAAACGGCATCAAAACCCGTTGCGTAGTTTTGAAGATTTAAGTATGCATAGGGATATAGGGACAGAGAAAGCGACTTTGTTTTATACTATGTAGTGATGGCACGTCAAAAGTCTAGACAAAATTACTTTAATCTTTTTTTCTCTGGTACTAAGTAATATTAGTATTGTCTGAATACTTTTTTGTTTTCTATTATCTGTAATCTGAATTCTTTAAACAAAATCTATTGCAGTCTTAATATATAGTTTATGAAATTAATACTAACATTCCACAATCAATTGCATTTCATGAATGTCTTCGCTAATATCATTAGTAGCCTTGCATCTATAAATCCCATTGTGTTGCTTTCCAATATCATTAATGTGATAAGTTGATTTTGTGTTTTCTAAACCAAGTAATGAATCATCTTTGCTAAATGACCAAGACAAAACAGGTTTTGGGGTACCTCGTATTATTCTGAAATTGGATGATAATCTTGCATTATTAATAATTATGACAGCAGTAAACTTTATATTACGAGACACACGGAATTAAATTAGAAATATTTGTTTTACAGAGACAGAAACAGTTAACAGAAAGTTATTCACATAAAAATTCAACTCGTTCATTAACAAAAAATTAAAAAAAAAAACCTTAAGTAGGCTTTTACAAGCACTTTTGAATCGTCATTGAACAATTAAGTGAAGCTACCACCGGTTCGGAAAGTAGATTCTACCGCAAATAACCGGCAAGAAAATCAATTAATCTTTTTCAATATTTCAAAATACAGTCATGTTAGTTAATTACAATTATATATGTATGTAATATATCCTGCCTGAAAGTCAGCAGGTATTAATTCCACGCTTTTTTATCATCTATAAAATCTTGTATCGAATAATATGCCTTATTTACCAATGTATTTTTTACAATCTATTTGAATTTACGAAACGGCAAAATTAAAAATGTCAGTATAACTCAATTAGTACCTGCATGGCAAATCAATGCTTTGTCCTATTTCCCTATAGTAAATGACTGTACGTTTGTCTATTTTAGGTGAGTCTGTAACAAAAATATTGGTTAAAATACAATAAAAAAAATTCAAGTTATCTCTTCTTGATAATTATTGTCATTCATTTTTTCATATGTTTAATATTCAAAGGCCGAGGTGGAACAGTGAGAACGCGTGCAACTTAACCGATGATCGCGGGTTCAAACCCAGACATCACTGAATATTCATATGCTTATTTTGTGTTTATTATTCATCTCGTGCCTAGTGCTCGGCGACGAAGAAAAACATCATGAGAAAACCTGCACGCGGCTAATTTTATTACCATTAAAAATAATTACCAGTAATTAATCGATATTCTAATAATATATACTAATTTGTGTTTATAAATTCATCTCGTGCTCGTCGGTGAAGGAAAATATCGTGAGAAAACCTGCATGCGGCTAATTTTATAGAAGTTCTGCCACACGTGTATTCCACCAACACGCATTGGCACGTGTTGGAATATGTTCCAAACCTTCTCCTCAAAGGCAGAGGAGGCTTTACCACAGCAGTGGGAAATTTACAGGCTGTTTTGTTATTGTTGTTTAATATCCAAAGGACTTATACACAATAGATTGTAAGTTTTTCTCACCTATACCAGATATAGCTATTTTGAATGGAAAGTCCTTAGCCTCATAGTCGTTAACGATTTTCACATGGTAATTTCCTATTAGCCCAGTATTCATACTCTTTATAGTTAATGTCGAGCTGTCTTTTGATATATTATAATTTGTATCATTAGTTATCTTTTCGTGATCTTTGAACCAAGTGATATTTACCTCTGGGAATGCATCTACGATACATTTAAAATCGATTTTGTTTTTATATTTCACGGTTTTATCTGAAATTAAATTACTAATTTGATTGCGATATTTATAGCGTGACAATTATACTTTATAACGATCTTATTATTATTTTTTTAAATTGATAAACTTTATTTTTCTTTGATAAACTACATTTTTAATTATTCCAATATGACATACGACCCAACTTAGATGTAGCATCGGCAAATTCAATAAAATCGATTACCGCCGATTTGCACAACCAATAAAAATAACTCCCTATCGCGGCATTTGACGCTATTCGTCGCTATAGATTCTCGCGTCAGTTCAACCCTAGAAAGCGAGTGCATGTAAATCAACGTGTCAAATTGACGAATACATTAGATCATATGATATTACAAGTTATAACGTTTGTGTGAAGATCATATTCACATAAGAAATAAATATTGATAATATGGGATAGTGTAATTAATTCGGGTGTGATCGGTTTTACGAATTTTGCCGATTCTACATCTAAGTCGTGTCGCATGATACTTACCTTTGGGATATTCAAGAATTTTGAAGTATACTTTCTGTTTTGTTCTTATATCTATGGACTTTGCGTCTTTTTCTCCTTCGTAACTTAGCGCTGTACAAGTGAGTGTCATATTCGTCTTGATTTCATTTATTTCGAGAACACTAATGTAATCATATGGAAGATCAATCGGTAATATTGGCTATAATATTGTTTAAAAGGAATTAAATATTGTCAAATTACAAAGATTGCCTTACCTTCTAGATAGACTTATTGATTACCAAAAATATTTCATTACCTATAATGCTTTATATTTGAACATGAATGTACCAAATAACGTCTTCATATAATTATTATATACTACATAAGGTATTGATGATATAATTTTAAACAATAATGAACCTTTCCACGTACCTGAAATTAAAATATATTTTTCAAAGCTTGAAATAAATATCATTGGGTGGATTAGGCTAATTGAGATTTTTATAACATTTTTTTTTAATATTTTTATGGTATAGGTTGGCGGACGAGCATATGGGCCACCTGATGGTAAGTGGTCACCATCACCCATAGACAATGACGCTGTAAGAAATATTAACCATTCCTTACATCGTCAATGTACCACCAACCTTGGGAACAAAGATGCTATGTCCCATGTGCCTGTAGTTACACTTGCTCACTCACCCTTCAAACCGGAACACAACAATACCGAGTACTGTTATTGGGCGGTAGAATAACTGATGAGCGGGTGGTACCTATCCAGGGGTAGAGTAGAAGGGTTGCACAAAGCCCTACCACCAAGTGATATATTATGTAAACACCTGTAATATATTATGTTACCAAGATGGCCCAGTGGTTACAGCGCGTGCATCTTAACCGATAGTTGTGGGTTTACATCCAGGCAAGCGCCACTGTATATCATGTGCTTAATTTGTGTTTATAATTAATCTCGTGCTCGGCGATGAAGGAAAACATCGTAAGGAAACCTGCATGTGCCTAATTTCATAGAAATTCTGCCACATGTGTATTCCACCAACCGCATTGGAATAGCGTGTTGGAATATGTTCCAAAATTTACAGGCTGTTGTTGTTGTTGTATATTATATTACCAAAATAGAATATGGTACACAAATATATTACCTGAGATGATATAATTGCACCAGAACCATCTGTCCAGGTGACATTCGGCTCGGGATACGCATGGATTTTGCATTTCAGCGTGATAGGATCACCAAATTCAACATCTACTATTGATTCTGATAAAATCGTTACCATTGGCGCCGTTACCTTAGCTTTTTCTATTGGAGGAAATAGAAGAATAATATTATTTATTAATTAAAGTTCTATCTTTAAAAATGAAGAAATGATTATTGAATTTTTAATGAACTGTTTTCGATTTTCATCATTTTGTACGTCATCATTTCATCATCGTATATTTTGGGTACTCTTATTGCTAGTATGTAGCCTGAACCATAATCTAATTTATGAAATGGATTTAAAGTAATGTATCTAATAATGGAGATCAAAAGGCAATTACAGTTAATTAGTCATTAGTCATCTATCAAATCTTAGTAGGAATCATATTGGTTATTCTTTTAGAGCTCTCTTCATTTCTCATTCGTGAGTTTTCGAAAGTGTTATAGGAAATGTAAAAATTGTTATTTCATTCATTTTATCATACTATACGGTGTCCAAGTTTGATCCGAGTGAATAGCTCTATAGACTGCAAAAATACGTTAAAATACTTGATAATAAATTAACCGTGTGTATTTCTCAAGATTTACCTAATTCATCTTGATATTCGGATGTACTTGTCGATATCCTTGTAATTTTTTCTTTCTTCTCTGTAAGACCATTTATCTGTAATGCACAATTTAAACAATTTAGATCTATTTAAGCTATGACAGTATTTTGAAAATAAATCTTATCTTTCTTACCGCTATTTTGAACATACCCGACGGTGGTTTAAAGGGTTCTGTTACATATAATTGTTTTTCTACGTTTATTATTTTCAAAGGTAAGACATTTAAAACGCTATAATCAATATCCCTTATCTCGGCTGTTTCTAATGTGACATCTTTTTCAACATTATCTAATTCAATTGCTAGGTACTGTTTATCTAAAACAATGCCGGAGAGTTATTTTATAATTTAATGAGCATCCTTATTGATCTACAAAATCAGCCTGTAAATTTCTTACTGCTGGAATAAAGGTCTCCTCTCCCTATGAGGAGAAGGTTTGGAACATATTCAATAAGGTTGGTGCAATACACATGTGGCAGAATTTTGACACATCCAGGTTGCCTCACGATGTTTTCCTTCACCGCCAAGAACAAATTGATTTATAAACATAAATTAAGCATATGAATATTAAGTGTTGTTTGCCTGTATTTGTACCCGCAATCATCGGTTAAGATGCACGCGTTCTAATCACTGGGCCATCTCGCCTTAATGCTATAGTAAAAATGTAATTAATACCTTTTAGTCCTTTGAGTGGTTTAGTTGATGTTTCGTTCATAGTGGTAGGTTCGATTTTAGAAAAACCGTATTGAAAGCAGACAGTGGTCGATGCGGAAACAACAACTGAACATTTTACATCATTATTTATATGAATAGTATAGTCTCCTGGTACAGCGATCATTTTATCAACCTGTGATTAAATAAGTAAGTAAGTAACAGTCTGTAAATTTGCCACTGCTGGGCTAAAGCCTCCTCTGCCATTAAAGAGAGGGTTTGGAGCATATTCCACCACACCGTTCCAAAACGGGTTGTTGGAATGCACATGTGGCAGAATTTGATATCAATTATTAACACAAAATGTATAAGCACATATATATAGCGGTGCTTGCCTGGGTTTGAACCCGAAATCATTGGTTAAGTTGCACGTGTTATAACCACTGGGCTATCTCAGCTCTGCGATTAATTTGAACTATTATTTAATTTACTCGAACGAGGTACTATGATTTATATATCTACGTGGTAGGGTTCTCTGCAAACCCATTTATCATTATCATTCACTCATCGTATATTCCGTCCAACAGCAGTACCTAAAATTGTTCTGATTCTTTGATGATTAAGTGAGCTAGTGTACTAACAGGCATAAATAATAATATCTCACAGTAAAAAAAGTACGTCCACTTAAAAAATACAAAAAAAAAAATTATGTTTGTTTTGTGATGTTGACGTTTATTATTATAATTACTGTAATAATTAATAGTTTTGTTCATATTATATTCATAATTTTTCTTATTAATCATTACAAATAATAGCATAGTTCTTATTACACTTACTGCAGTTTTTTTCGTATGAGCGATTTCTATTGTGTCAATGATGTTTCCACCTGAATCTGTAACGTGATAGTTTGGAGAATCACATGATATAGATATCATGACATCTTGTATTTTGCTATCGACCGTAAACTGAAATCAGAGAAAATTAATCAAATATTTAGCTAAACATTTTGAAAACAGAATCGATGGTCTAATAATTCTATTAAAAGACATCTCGTGATGAGTAACAGCCTCAAAGCTCAATGTAGTCTATACATATAATTAAATTGGAGTGTCTGTTTGTAATATTAAAATAGCCCTTTTTTACTCAATGCATATGTATGTATACACGGTTCTTATACCTAAATAACATTTTGTAAAATTTTTGTGTGTCTATTTGTTCCGGCTAATCGTTCACTGGCAGATAAGTAATATAGTAAGGAGTAACTTAGGTTACAATTTTTTTTTAAATTCAAACGCGTACAAGGTTGCGGGCACAGCTAGTCTTAAATAAAAAAGTTATACTAGAACACATCGGACTAAATCCTATAATATTACAATTAAAAATGTTTTAGTCGGAATCCTGAAATTTAGATGGATATGATCTCAGGAAAGATACATAAGAAATTGATATGACTTTAATCTTACTAAATTATTTTGATAGAATAAATATCTACGTCACTGACAAAAGGACTGTCAAGATATGGTCGCTTTACTAAAACCCTCACTCCTTTTGATGGCTTGGAGCGTATATTATCAAGCTACTCGAAAGCGCTTTAGTATTTGAATATGATTAGACGATGTTTTGATTCACAGCCGCGTAGAAGCTGAATTGTAAACACGAATTAAAACTGTTCAAATCTACTGCAATATTCCATTATTTACGAGTTCTACCACGGGACCAATCTTTAAACATGATAGTTGATTACAATTCAAGCGTACTCACTTGGACAATGTCGCCCTTTTTTTTAATATTTTTATGATTCAATATCGTCCGTTTGCTTTTAATTGATTCAATAATATAGTTTATAATCTGAAACAAAAATACATTACGTTATGAATATTTTTAAAGACTTTTATTGAACGTCGTAATCGTCAGGTTACCTACCTTATTAATGTCGTTTCTGTTTATGTTAAAGATCTGCCCCGATGTCGCCTCAGTTAGGTTTTCGTAAACAGAATAATATTTACCGACGAATTTTTTACACATCCCCGTCAAAAGAAAGTTAACCTACAACAAAATACACAAATATAGTCATATAGCTATTATCGACGCTTGAAATGCAATATTTACTTAATGGGAGATTCGAAATTCAAATATTAAAAAAAAAATCTATAAAAATTCAGCGAATCGTTAGATAAATATTACAACAGATATAAAAATATATTTTTTGTAGCTTTATATATTAAAATAAGACTTCTTACATTTGAATAGAAGCTGTCTAAGTCCCTTAGATAAAAAAATCCTCATTTGACAAAAAGGTAATATTATCTAAGCTACTACTAAAAATTCAACATATAAATTTACGTTAATTCATATAGTTTAGAATTTCGATACGGATGTATTTTATCTTAAGAGATCTTATATTTTAAAAGCATTCAAGTTAACTTTTCGAAATAACAACAGTTCTCAGTATTGTTGTGTTCCGGTCTGAAGGGTGAGTGAGCCAGTGTAACTACAGGCACAAGGGACATAGCATCTCAGTTCCCAAGGTGGTGGCGCATTGACGATGTAAGGAATAGTTAATATTTCTTACGGCGTCATTGTCTATGGGTAATGGTGACCACTCACCATCAGGTGACCCATATGCTCGTCCGTCAAGCTATACCATAAAAAAATAATTAGAAAGGTTTTCGTAATCATAGAAAATGTTCTTTATTATTAAAGTATCTGGATGATCTTTATAAGTTTCACTAAACCAAAGAGTGCTTAATTATTATCGCGCAAGAAAATAAATAAAGGCGTTTTTCTTTGAAAACAGTTTTTGTACAAAAATACTCCATTGAATGGAACTTACAAAATTAAATATACAGAAATAATAAATATAATGATATTTATTTATTATTCTATAAACAAACATCATCATGTGATCTCAAAGAGTAAGACTGTAAATAATATCACATTATTACATAAATTTTATATAAAAAAGTAACAATTAGTGACTGAAATGATAAAAAAAATTTAAACCCGACTGCAGTTGAATAATAAATAAAAATTTTAACAAAAAGAAAAACCGACTTCAAACAAAACACTATTTTAAAACAAATGAATATGCACGAAAAAGTAATAAAAATAATTGCGTATTCAACATATTTTTAGAGTCTTCCTAAGTTAAATGAAATGAAAAATATTAGACTACTTAAAAGTCGATTAACGATTATATCATGTAGTTATAATTATTGGTATATTTGGAGTCGGTGTCAGCCACGGTGCCCTTGCCCCAACAATCAAAAGAAAGAAGCGATACGAGCCCCTTGATTGATCCAGTATATTATTGTGTAAAAGGTAATTTGTAAAAAACATATTTGTTAAAGTATTCTCGTATTGTTTTTTGATAGATATACTGTAGGGTTTTATTGGCTGACACCGACTCCAAATATAACAATAATTAAAATTTAATAAATAAAATTTTTATTTATTTTTTGATTTTAAGTGAAGCTGATGTTTAACTAATTTTTTTTTAATATGGATAGATTAAGTGTTCCGTTAATATGAGTCAGAAACTACTTCGAGGACAATTTCAAAGGAAACTTGCGAATAAAGCAAAAATAGACTTTCGAAAATGCGGATTTAATACGTCACGCGGCGTAAACTACAAGGATCCCTCGAAAGAGCTGTAATCGAACTCAGCAAAAAAAACTTTGAAAAAGACCAACCATATTTCGTACATCATATGACATCACATCACATACACAAAATTTGATTAAAGATAGTAAGAAATTCTGCCCCATATCGCACCCTAACTGCGAGCCGTATAGGAGTTCCATCACTACATAGTATAAAACAAAGTCGCTTTCTCTGTCCCTATATCTTTAAATCTACGCAACGGATTTTGATGCGGTTTTTTTTTAAAGATAGTTTGATTCAAGAGGAAGGTCTGTGTATATAATTCATGAACAATATAGTAAAGAAACACTGATAATTTTAGAAGTTTGCGATGTGATGTCGTAAATAAACAAATTCTGTAGTATATTTAGTATCAGTATTGCACCCGTGCGAAGCCGGGGTGGGTAGCTAGTTGATTAAAATATTCGACTAGGATAATAACATAAACATAACCACGTTACGGAAGGTGACTCAAATATCCAAATAACCTATAAATAAAAGATTCGACCGAGTATCGCTAACGTACTCCTCAGAATTGTTCCGTTCCCTTCCGTTCCGTTACTTTGTCATGGATCCTGTGCTCAGAACCTTACCAAACTTTCACCAAATTACCCTTGAAGTATATATTTTATAATAAAAAAAGAATTATCAAAATTGGTTAACGTGATTTTCAGTTATTCACCTATTTGTCGCGCATATACATAATGCAAATTTAAGACTTATGTCGTTTTCATATGGATACCATCATCGGAAAAAAAAATAAAAAAAATGGGACCCCACGGGAAGCACTACCTTTCAAACAAAAAAAAAATTATCAAAATCGGTCCACCCAGTGAAAAGTTACGAGGTAACAAACATAAAAAAAAAAAAAAAAATACAGACGAATTGATAACCTCCTCCTTTTGGAAGTCGGTTGAAAAAACAAACTGATAAGAATAAAAAAAGTTGTAAAAACAATGATAAATGTAAGCGTATTATAATATAATCAGACTGTATAACAATCAAAATATTATTTGTATATAAAGATATAGCAATAATAGCTAATTACTCTTTAGTATGTTTTCAACTTGAGATTAACCTCTTGTTATTGACCTTCACTTCTTGTCGCACCTTATTTGTAAATATTAAAAATGAAATACTTGAAATTAAAATTATCTTCTATATCATAGACAATTTTTGGCATTTGTAACACATGGTATGTCCAGAAATCTTATATACTATACTAGCACCCCGCTCCGGCACGGATGCAATAATGATACTAAATATAATACAGATATTTTTTATGTAGGACATTACATTAGAAACCTTTAAAATTGTCGGTGTTTCTTTATTATATCGTCCATGTATTTTACTTTATATAATGTAGTGCTAAGCCGAATTATTCAGACCTAAGATTGATTTACATTCGAATCTGTGATGACAGATGTATTTTCATATTTAGGTATCGAATATATCTGTAGTTGACAAATTGTTATTGAATAAAATCCTATGAATTTAAATACTAGGTTGGGGAAAAAGTTTCTTCGTATTTTATATGAAAAATCAAAAAATTTTTTTTATAGTTTTTTTACATTTGACTAAAGTATGTACCAATTTGTTCATAGGTGCCATTTTGTTCCATAACTTTTTGCCATCTTGTTGGTAGTGACATAAAAATTTTGGCTGTAAAAATTTTGGGACTTCTGATCGAAAAACTGCGACAAAAGGTTTTGGCAGTCCTCTCGTGATGTTAACCTGACACTGCCTAAGGAATTCTGCAGAGACCGAAACAGATGAAAATCTGAAGGTGCAAGGTCAGGACTATACGGCGGATAGATTTATACCTCCCAGCCAAACTCTCGTAATTTTTGTTGAGTGGCTAAAGATATGTGAGGTCTAGCGTTGTCATGGTGAAAAACCACACCCCTTCTGTTGATCAATTCTGGCCGCTTTCTCTCAATTTCTTGCTTCAATCTCATCAATTGTTCGCAATACAGTTCTGAATCGATGGTCCTGCCGGGCGGTAACAGCTCATAATGAATGATGCCCTTCCAATCCCACCATACATACAGCATTACCTTGTTAATCAGGGTTTTGCCACAGTCTGTGAAGCTTGACCGGCCTTTGACCACGATCTTTTTCGCACGTTCTTGTCGTATGTGATCCACTTTTCATCACCAGTTATCAGCTTCTTCAAAAATGGTTCGGTTTCATTACGTCGTAATAAAGAATCACAAATGAGTACACGGTTCATTAGGTTTCTCTCAGTGAGTTCATGAGGCACCAATATATCGAGCTTTTTTGTGTACCCAGCTTTATTCAAATGAGGAAAAACCGTTTTGTGGTCAATTGCCAGTTCTTCAGCTACATCGTAACTACTAATATGCCGATCTTGCTCCACTTTTTCAAAAATGGCATCAATTTTGTCCGTAACAGGGCGACCAGAGCGAGATGCATCTTTGATATCAAAATTTCCGGCTTGAAAACGCTTAAACCAAACTTGCGCTACTCTCACAGATACTGCATTAGGTCCATAAACATCACAAATTTTTTTCGCGGCTTGAGTTGTATTTTTACCTTTTTTATAGTAAAATTTTAAAATGTATCGAATTTCTTCTTTCGATTCACTCATTTTAACAACAACAAAAACAAATGAAAATCACACAAATTCCTAATTTGAATTTGGAAGTGACAATTCTAACTAATAGAATCTCATAACTGCTATATTCCTAATATTTTGAGACCTACATATACCAAACGATGAAAAAATACTTTCTAGTGTCCATATATTATAAAGATGTTTATTAACGGATTTAATGCTTTAAAAGTTGAATAATAAATGTTTATAAGTAACTATTAACAATAATATAGACATACACAACATTAAAATGTTGTGTATGTCTTTTAAATGACCGTTAT
The DNA here is from genome assembly GCF_905220365.1 of Vanessa cardui. Classification (NCBI taxonomy): domain Eukaryota; kingdom Metazoa; phylum Arthropoda; class Insecta; order Lepidoptera; family Nymphalidae; genus Vanessa; species Vanessa cardui. Next base: position 3,314,554 of record NC_061141.1, read on the forward strand.
TATGAATTTTTAATCAAATATTTATTTATAATGCCACACTGTATACATATCATTACAGGATTGTGTCCCAATCCAATATTACAGGTCTTAAAAAAAAAAAAATTTAAATATCCATCCATGTTATAATATAATACTAAATTGTATATCATATATTCCAAGCAGCAACTATTGTGAGTTCAATCAGGCTGCAACAAAACAAATCCACTCTGCCTGCTATCGCATTGAGAGTACGTAACGTGCGCGTCAGTGGTGCTTCCTTGAGCAACTTGGTTCGCCCGGTGGGATATGATTATAGCACTCATATTTGTGAAACCATGAACTGTACGGAGCATGACACCTAAATTTTGATATGCTTTTTAGCAACATTTTATATAGTGTAACATACTATAACGATAAAATAAAATCATATTATAGAACATCGATATTATATACCTAAACAAATATTTAATGACTATAACGCTCTCGGAAATCCTGATCCTTATGACGTATAAACAAAAAAGTAAAGTAACAGTCTGTAAATTTCCCACTGCTGGACTAAGGTCTCCTCTCCCATTAAGGAGAGTGTTTGGAACATGTTCCACCACGCTGTTCCAATGCAGGTTGGTGGAATGCACACGTGGCCGAATTTCTGTGAGAATTAGACACATGCAGGTTTCCTCACAATTTTTTCTTTTACCGCCGAGCACGAGATGAATTATAAACACAAATTAAGCACATATATATAGTGGTGCTTGCCTGGGTTTGAACCCGAAATGATCGGTTAAGATGCACGTGTTCAAACCACTGGGCCATCTCCGCTCTGAATAAACAAAAAGACGAGTCGTATCATCGCTATTATGTTCCGTGCGCTCTTTCTGTCTGTATATGTAAATCTTAATACACAAACCAGTTATTTCCGGTTTTAAATTTCTTCCCTATGACTTTATAAAATAAATATATAGACCAATTAATTCTATTGATGTTATAACTTGGTCTCAACAAAGTTATCGATTATAGAACTTAGATATTGTAATATGTTTGAACTCGTAATCATCTCTCACTAAAATGCCATCTATACAATCGAGATAAAAAAATAGTTGTCATTGCGCTTTTTAAAATATTATTGGTGCCCTATTGGTGACATCGCGAAATAGTTGACTGCACACCTTGGGAATGAGATGATCGCCTCCAGGCTATGTCAAATAACAAAAATATATTTGCATTATTATTAAAAATATATATTGTATATGTAACAAGATATGAAAAATATAAAGTTTCTTTCGCCGTTTTCTCTCAGGTCTGAGGTGTTAAATTCCGAACCGATGGTAGATTTTATGACTATCAATAAGAAAGTAATCACTTCTGCTTTGAATAAAGATTTTTGACTTTGACTTTGAAAAATCAGCTCCTCACTTAACAACTAAAAGGTCGTAAAACAAGAGAATCAAATCAAAATATACTTCATTCAGCTGTTTATCAATTTGTTTAATGTCAAATATCAATCATAGCATTTAATTTCCTACCTTTCGATCTTTATTACAATACCATGAAGAGAAAAAATAAAAAACAGAACTAATTTATAATGTATATCGGCACTGGAGCGCCATTATCATCTTTGTCTCTTAATACATGACTTGTATCACTCATCATGAGGGCGCGGGAATGTTGTTATTGATTCCAGAAATAAAAGTTGGTATCGTTAGATTACAATGTTGTAATGCTATACATGCGTTCGTACAATTATTTTCAATAGTTAAATCAAATAATGAACTGGGATTACAATTATAGATGCCGGCGATCTTTGCGTGACATACACTGCTTTTACCGGCCGTTATTCGTTGCCTTATTAAGATGAGCCATTTAGCGGCGCTGCAAGTCAAACGTTTCACCAGAGCAAGCTTAAATCAGCCTCGTCAGGTATTCAAAACTATACAAATTAATTTAATATCAATCAAATAGATAGCGCCGCATTTGGCGGGCGCCGTTTATTTATATAAATATGTTATTGTTTTTGACATTGCTTTATTAAAAACATTGAGGAAAACAGACAAACAGGAAACTAATTTATTCATTAACCTAGATATTTCCTTTCTGGAAATATAAATTACTATAATAATAAAAATATTTTAGACAAATTTTGAAATAACTTACTTGTATTGCTTTTTTTTGACTGAGACTCTTCACGAGATCTATTTTCTTATAATCTGAAGAGGAAGCATCCGTGAAGACATAGAAATAAGAGTTTGGTTTGCTAATTTTTAACGCTTCTTCTATTCCCGACATCGAGTACTCAGGACAGTCGCCTCCGTTTATTAATTTTATAGATTTTAAAGCTGCTTTGAATTCTTCTCTTTTTGTAGTCCAAGCTTTTACTTCTGTATCTAATTGAGAAAGAACTTCAACTTTAATTGTAACTTCTAAACAGTTAGATTTTATTTGATTTAAATCTACACACACACTTACAAACACGTACACTTAAACTGCTGAACTGATCTAGATAAAAAGCAAAAATATAGTTACATTCCCGGGGAAGGAAGAAGAAGAAGGCAAAGTGGGGTGACTGCTTGAGAGGCATAGTTAAAGTTTTATAAATTAAACTTGGATAAAGCCGGAGAATCAGCTAGTTATATATTACTAGCGACCCGCCCCGGCTTCGCACGGGTACTTGATTTGTATCATTGTATGAACAATTACATAAAATAATTATAAATTGTAGCATATGTGTTATTCTGATGTATAACCTATATCACTATAAAATTTCATCCAAGTCCGATAATCAGTTTTTAGTGTAAGAGTAACTAACTTACGAGTAGATAGATTCACCCACACAAACTTTTGCATTTATAATATTAATAGGATATTCAAATATAGTACGACAAAACTTAGATGTAGCATCGGCAACTTCGCCAAAAACAATTACTGCCGATTTATAAAGCCAATAGAAATGTCTCCCTATCGCACCATTCGACGCTATTCGTCGCTATAGATTCTCGCGTCAGTTCAACCCGAGAAAACAAGTGTATGTAAATCGACGTGTAAAATTAGGTCATTACAAGTTATTACGTTTGTGTAGATCATATTCACATGAGAAATAAATATTGATAATTTGGGATAGCGCCATTAATTCGGATGCGATCGGTTTTACGAATTTTGCCGATACTACATCTAAATTGTGTCGTACTATACGTTATTCGAAGATCATATTCAATATTTTACCACTTACTGGGATCATCAAATGTGACTAAGATGAAATCTTCGATTCGACTACTGTTCGATTCGAGTACCGCATCAAAGATGAGGTCGGTTTTCATTTTCACTTGATCGATAACTTTATGCATTGACGATGTTCTGTCGATAACGAAAACTAAACTAGACTTCGCTTGATGACAATTCACACAAATTGTTATATCGATCACGAGGAAGATGTACAATTTCACAAACGACATATCGTTGATTTATTTATAACGCAAAACTATACATAACATTACAGGAAATTTAATACAAATATATAAAAATCTATCTATGTTTTATATGATATATTCCAAGCTGCAATAATTGTGAGTTCACTCAAGCCACAACAAAACAAATCCACCCTATCTGCTATCATTGATTTATTTATTTATTGATCGATCACTCCATACACACTATTAACAACACATTTCTCAATTGCACTTTATTTCTGAGTCCGATAACACTTTCACACTATAATTAACTAAATATATTTTAATTTATTTACAAAAGAGTATTTACTAAACACAGTGTATCGACTTCGATTCGAATTTAAATTACAATAATTAATATCCGATTCATACGAGACCGTCGAAAACTTTCCTGTTATCATATTCAACACATACATAAAACTGCAATCTGTGTATGTAAGCGTTATAACGCGAAATAAGTGTATTAATGTAAATAACGGCTCTTATGACCTTTACCAAATAATTTAGATCGATCTCGAATTAATCTTAATCGATCGATTCTCCTCAAAGGGAAAGGAAGCCTTAGTCCATCAGTGGGAAATTTATAGGCTGTTGTTGTATATTGTATGTTTTGTACCTCTGTAGTCGAGTGGTGTGTGGTATTTTCATGCCGAGTCGAAGTGGATTACCATTAGTTTTTTTGTCTTGGGTATGGGTGTTTGTGGTACCGTCGTTACTTCTATTTTCCATAACACAAGTGCTTTAGCTACTAACATTGGAATCAGAGTAATGTATGTGATGTTGTCTCATAATTATTTACGAGTATATAATCATCACCATTCCAGACGGGAGACGTCCACTGCTGGACAAAGACCTCTCACAAAACTCTGAATTGCTTCCAAGAATTTGCCTTCTTAGTTTTATTATATTGTAAGGAATATATCACTACATATCTAGTATAAAAAAAAAGTTGCTTTCTCTGTCCCTATATCCCTTTGTATGCTGAAATCTTTGAATCTACGCAACAGATTTTGATGCGGTTTAAATAAATAGAGTAATTTGGGAGGAAGGTTTTTGTATATAATACATGGATTATATAGTAGAGAAAACTGATAATTTTAGAAATTTCGAGGAGTCGAGATGGCCCAGTGGTTAGAACGCGTGCATCTTAACCGATGATTGCGGGTTCAAACACAGGCAAGCACCGCTGTTTCATATGCTTAATTTGTCTTTATAATTCATCTCGTGCTCAGCGGTGAAGGAAAACATCGTGAGGAAACCTGAATGTGACAAATTTCATAGAAATTCTGCCACATGTGCATTCCACCAACCCGCATGGAAACAGCGTGGTGAAATATGTTCCAAACCTTCTCCTCAACGGGAGAGGAGGCCTTTAGCCCAGCAGTGGGAATTTATAGGCTGTTGTTGTTGTTGTTTGTTAGAATTTCTAATGTGATGTGTTAAATCAGCAAATTCTTTAGTATGTTTAGTATCAGTATTGCACCCGTGCGAAGTCGAAATGGGTCGCTAGGAAAAAGATAAGATCGAGGAATGACTTTAATATAATTAAAAAATTGCAATTTAATATACATAAATAAGGTTCAGGAAACGTGAAATTGGAATTAAAAAATATATATAGTCCGGCTACTGACTATATCATTTTTCAACGCTGCGACCGGAGGAAGGAACTGATAAAACATTGTGCACTTCGCGAAGGTTTGATGAAAGAGTTGTGACAAAAATAGATTGCTAATAATAATAGCGGAACCGATATGGCCCAGTGGTTAAAACGCGTGCATCTTAACCGATGATAGCGGGTTCAACCAGGCAAGCACCACTGAATATTTATGTGCTTAATTTATGTTTATAAGTCGTGCTCGGCAGTGAAGGAAAACTTCGTGAGGAAACCAGCATGTGTCTAATTTCATGGAATTTCGCCTTAGTGTATATATTCTACCCACCAGCATTGGAACAGCGAGGAGAAATATGTTCCAAACCGGGAAACTTTTATTTACCGGAAATTTACAAGCTGTTGTTGTTGTAACCTCACTCTCTGTCTAAACAGCCACCCCTCAATTGTACGTGACGCGTGTTGGCCTAGTGACCTTATACATATTACTATATGTATATATAAGGTATATATAGTAGTATATATAAGGTATGTAAATGTATGTAAAACATTCAAGATATGTAACATTCAAGTATTTAAATATAATATACCTTTTTTGGAATGAAGAAGAATTGGCAGAAATCGTAAAATGTAAAAAGTTTTATGTCCTCTCTAGAAGAACTTTCCCAGTAACTTTTTATATTTATATTGTATACGGTTTTATAAAAAAGTATTCGAACTTAATTTTAAATCATCAATGATGTTGCAGTAAACAGATATGTTATTAACGCGCAAAAAGTGAAGACTAGAAAACGTCCTATTTGGGACGTTTGCCTTTAGTCGTTTTAGGTAGTAATACGTTATAATACATCATAATTACGTAGTAATACGTTTTGCGTAATTAAAAATCTAGTTATCCCTTTTACTTATTGTTTTTATCAAGCTAACTTTTTACTTGTAACGAAATGTAAAATAAACGGTCCCCGGCGCGGCACACTTTTTTCTGTTGTTTAGTATGGGTATAACATATCTGTTTATTAGAATATCATTGGTTGTCATATAATTACTTTAAAACTATTTTAAATAATTTTATTTTAAAGTTTCGTTACATGTGGGTCCCACTTTTAAATTCAGTTTTGTATCTTATCATGGAAAACTATAAAAAGTGTAATAAAAACACGTAATACAAAGAAACAAACATTTCAGACTTCACTTCAGCTTAGACTTAATTTTCCGTTAAAGAAAAAAGTAAATGAGTGCCTGAGCCATAAAAAAAAACGCATGTATATTTGTAAATAATAGATAACCCAATACACGCTACGACCTTTGTACCAATAATAATTAATAAACAAGCGTTAGATATTGTGAATGATTTAACTTTCACATTGTACATTACACATAAGCTAAAATTATAATTATATGAGATAGCCCACTGAATCAATTAATCAATGAAAATATAATTTATTCAAGTAGGTTTTTACAAACACTTTACTAATTGAAGATATCACCAGTAGTACAATATTTAAAATACAAATTTTATATTAATTATTTTATTTTTAGTAATGTACTTTTTACTAATAATTTGAATTTATGAAACGGCAAAGTTAAAAATATAAGTGGAATTTGATTATGGAACCTTGCCCCAAGAATGATTTATTGTCTTTGGGGAGTCGGAAATTTGCCATTATAAGCTTGTTCTTACGTCTCGTGTACATACAATGATCATTACTGAATCTAGCAGTTATCAATGTTACTGTGAATGCACATAATATTGCTGTAAACACATTCTGTCGCAACAGTGAGATTTAATACTTTATTGAGAACACCCTGAGGACTCCATCTTTATCTCCAAGATTATAAATAGGTTGGTAAGGATGATAAGTGGTCGCCATCACCCATAGACAATGACGCTTTAAGAAATATTAACTATTCCTTACATCGTCAATGTGCCACCAACCTTGGAAATTAAGATGTTATGTCCCTTGTGCCTGTAGTTACACTGGCTCACCTACCACGGTACCTACCCAGACGGGCTTGCACAAAGCCCCACCACCAAGTAAATTTTAACAGGGTATACACATTCGTGCTCTTTTCATGTTTTCACATTGAATCATCGTGGTGGAATAAACTGCGAAACTTCTCATGAGAACAGACTTAAGCTCAGCATTGGAGCATTTAATTCGGATTTTTATTTGTATTTTCTTTATTATTAAAAATTCGTCGCTACGACACGCCCAGAAATTTCATTTCAGAATCTGTCAAAATTGTACTTTATTTTTGACGTGGATAAATTGACGCCGTCGTAGATTGAGTCCGTATTTCCTAAGTTAATTATCGTAAGTAAGCAACGAATTGGCTCGCAAATCTAGACTCCAAATAAGGTATTCCCAAAAATCCTATACACAATTCATTGCTGTCTAACTTAACAGGATTATACTGATATTGTGAAAAGACTGAGGTGTCCATTAGTGCCCCGATTCATATTATCATCATCCTCCTGCCCTTATCCCAATTTTATTTGGGGTCGGCGCAGCATGTCTTCTTCCATACTTCTCTGTCAGACGTCATCTCACAAGTAACATTCTTTCTAACCATATCGTCTTTCACACAATCCATCCATCCGCCATGATTCATATATAATAATTAAAAATAAAAACGTTGTGTTCCTGAGTAATTTATTGCCATGAGTTCCGTCGGGTACATGGCCAGTTACTTATCTATGCATATAATAAAATTGGAGCGTCCGTTTGTAATATTAAAATTGCCCTTTTTCCCTCAATGCAAATGTATATATACACGGTACATATACCAAAATAACAATTTTTGTCTGTCTTATTTTGACGGGACTTTAACTGACACGTAACTGATATAATAAGGAGTAACTTAAGCTACATTTTTTTTTTTTTTTTGTAAAATTCAGTCGTGTACTAGCTCACGGGCACAGCAAGTTTAAAAAAAAATTTAAAAGATTAAAACGCTTGATGTTCTAAATTTAGTTTTCCTGTCAAGCTTGATAATTAATTTATTGTATGGTCCGAACAAAGTAGATGATTCTAGTTAACCCACAGTCACACGAGGAAATTAAACTTCATGTACAAAGATTCAAACCGAAATTTGTATTTATGCAAATATGACATCTATTTTAATAGTATTTACGTTTAATTTTATTTATTCTTGTTGTTGTTTGAAAGATATGAATCCGGAGTATCGAGCATAATTCCCTTACAATGTAACGAATGAGTTAGGCCATAATGTTATCTCTAGTTTATAATGTACTTAATTTGTTGCGTTAAGTAGTTGATGCTCAATATAAATAAAAATAATAAAATTCGGAGTGAGTCAAGATGAAATTGTCCAAAAATTCTTAGATGAAACCGTACAACAACAACAACAGCCTATATATTTCCCACTGCTGGGCTAAGGCCTCCTCTTCTTCTGAAGAGAAGGTTCGGAACATATTCCACCACGTTGTTTCAATTCGGTTTGGTGGAATACACATGTGACAGAATTTCTATGAAATTAGTCACATACAGATTTCCTCACGATGTTTTCCTTCACCGCCGAGCACGAGATGAATTATAAACACAAATTAAGCACATGAATATTCAGTGGTGCTTGCCTGGACTTAAACCCGCAATCATCGGTTAAGATGCACGTGTTCTTAAACCCTACCACGATATATAATATTCATCCATGTTTTAAGTTATATCGAAAATTCTCTGCATTCTTTTTTGGTAACCATTGCGCTCAAAAATTGATTTTACCCATTATTTATTATTCGAAATACATATTTATTTCCAGCTTGGATTATTTCGTATTCTTAATGTTATAAAATAAATACATAGAGACTGGTCTAGACCACTCTATGTTAGGACTTGGCCTTAACAAAGTTATCGGATATTGCACTTAGAAATTACAACACGTTTTAGTTCGCAATCTACTCTCATTAAAGTACCATCTAATTAATAATCAAAAATGCATATTAAAATATTTTTACTTCTATTCTTAGGGGCTCAAGATGTTTTGGGTAAAAAGAGCTTTACACTTGTAATGGACACCACGAAATCCATGGAAGACGAAATATATTTCTTGAAAGTAAACATTGCTTCTATAATAAATTCAATCAAGAGTCAACAATTCTTTAATTACATTTTAATACCATTTGGCGATGAAGGTAAGGGTACGATTTTACGGATTATTGATTATTACTTTGATTTATTGATTGATAGATTATTTGTTTTAACAGATGTCGAACCGCCATTAATATCACCGTCGCCAAATGAATTGGTTGATATCATACAGTTCTTGGAAGCAAGTGGAGGACAAGGTTGTCCGGAAAATTCTTTAGGTGCTATAGAGACGGCTTTGGAAGTGAGCTTGCCACAATCATACATCTACGTATTCACGGATGCTGAAGCGAAGACTCACAGCCAATTTGAAAATATAAAACAACTCTGTCGAACACGCCGAAGTCAGGTACTTACATCAAAGCATTTTAAATCATAATTCATAAATATATAAAACTCAATTTTTATTCAACACATTTGGTACGTATGGTCTTGTAATTTTAATTGAAAATCTAAACTGTCGCACTGTTAATTGCAAATTAATTTACTTTTATCATAATGAATTAAGTAGATTACAAAATGAGACAGATAAATCTATACAAATAGATAAAATCGAGTTTCTATCTATGAATTACATAATTATATTCTGACTCTCTGTCCACCTTTCTCTTTTACTGCAGTAAACAAGGCATCTTGTAAAAATTACAAAGATTTCATTATAAACAGAGCTTTCATAAAGTTATTTTAATCTTAGAAACCGTAGCTAGGGTTTTATCGAAATCGATTAACTATATTAAATGTTATAGCATCTTAATGTGTATGAACATTGTACGCATTTATAATTAAAATAGAAGATTAAACGACAGCTCCATTGTAATAAAACCTTAAATAATCTATGAATTTAACGTTATTCGTGAAACACATAAGTCATATATTTCAAAGGCATTAAACAGCTGTATACCGTTCCAAGAATAATAATTAAAGATGACCTTCACCCTTACCACAAACTCAATGAAATCACATTTGTGATTTTGGCATTTTTAAACATTTTCAAATAAAATCAACTGTATTCTTCAATACAATTCTTGATATTCAAGAATAAGTTTTCATCCCTTAAATAATAACTAATCAGTTAAATATAAATAACAGCTTTATCTATATATTTATTATACTAATATATAGTAAAAATAGTATATAAGTAAAATACCATAGTAGAGTACGACACAACTTAGATGTATCATCGGCAAAATTCGTAAAACCGATCACATCCGAATTAATTACGCTATATTTGGGGTCAATCAATATTTATTTCTTTTGTATATAAACGTAATAACTTGTCATATCATATGACCTAATTCGTCAATTTGACAATTGGCTATTTGACAATGCGAAAAATAAATTGTGAATTATAGTAATCAGTTTAATGAGTTTAAAAATGGTTATTTACTAACGAAAGTTGAAAATAATACTCAATTTATTCAAATCAATAAATAAAAATGCATTTTTTCAAACGTTTGTCACGTGACACAAAACGCTTCTGATTGGCCGGGCTTATGATGAAGTCACTTTCTTGAAAACCTTGCTTTTCTACTCTATGTACCACAGATTACAATACAGCAAAGTGACGTCACCTACCCCATTGCAGCGCCATATTATCCAAGTAGCGTTTTCGCGCGTTATTTAAACATGGAATTTTTCGGCAAATATGTACTAGAAATAAAAAAAAACAACTTTTACGGGGTACTTAATCTCTACTAAATAATATAAAATGGGTTTTAAAAACCAGTCAAATAGCCTATTACATGCACTTGCTTTCTCGGGTTGAATTTACGCGAGAATCTATAGCGACGAATAGCGTCGAATGGCGCGATAGGGAGCTATTTCTATTGATTGTATGAATCTGCAGTAATCGGTTTTATATCTAACAAATATTTATTTCGATATAATATTAATCTTTACACATTTTTTAATATATACAAATATGCACTAAAACTAGTTACTGTATAAATCTTGACCGCGTGGAATGGTGGCAAGAAATCGGTTTTATTGAATTCGCCGATGCTATACTTGCCTTTAAGATTTTTCCGGGAGACCAATAAACATTTCATCTGACACGTGTAGTTACCTCATACCGTTGAAAATGATAAGTCAGTGATGTTTGCTCTGATTTGATCCAGTGACCTTAGATTCAGATCCATGTGTCCAGTCTCAGTACTCCAAGACCAAATGGATCCAGTTGATATTTGGAAATTGTAAGCAAGTATTTAATACGCACAATAATGCACTTAGCCAATGATTGCGGCTTCAAGCCCAGGCAAGCACCACTGAATATTCATGTGCTTAATTTGTGTTTAATCGTTTCATCCCGTTCTCGGCGGTGAACGAAAACATCGTGAGACAATCTGAATGTGTCAATTTTCATAGAACTTCGCTTTCATAGAATTCCGCCACATGTGTATTCCAACAATCAGTATTGGAACAACATGGGGGAATATGTTCCAAAATCTTCTCCTGAAAGGGAGAGGAGGTTTTAGCCCACCATTAGGAAGTTTACAGGCTGTTGTTGTGTTTAATAAGAGGGATGAAATCCAAAGCCTACGTATACGTCGATATATTTGCAGGTGAACATTTTTAAAAGTGACGAATGCGAACGAAACAACTCAAATGAAACTGAAAGGGATAACATTTACTATGAAATTACCAGGAATTGTGGCGGGACGGTTTTTCGTTTAAACTTGGGTAATTTACGAGACGTAAGTATGATTTGCTACTGTAAAATAGAAGGAGTCGAGATGGCCCAGTGGTTAGAACGCGTGCATAACCGATGATTGTTCAAACCCAGGCAAGCACCGCTGATCCATGTGCTTAATTTGTCTTTATAATTCATCTCGTGCTCAGCGGTGAACGAAAACATCGTGAGGAAACCTGCATGTGACAAATTTCATAGAAATTCTGCCACATGTGTATTCCACCAACCCGCATTGGAACAGCGTGGTGGAATATGTTCCAAACCTTCTTCTCAGCAGTGGGAATTTACAGGCTGTTGTTGTTGTAAAGTAGAAGTAGTAGTTAGTACTCTAAGGACAAAAATAAATAAGCTTAAAGCATGAGGACGGAAGTGTTACAATAGCAAGATTAACTTTACATATTTTACACACGAGTTTCGAACTGATTGACGAGAATACTTGGTAGAATAAGCTACCCCCACTAATGAGATATTGTGTTGTGTTCTGATTTCAACAGTGAGTAAGCCAGTCTAACTAGAAGCACAAGAAACATATCAACTTAGCAACCTAGGTTAGTCGTACTTACAGTGTATGGGTGGTAATCACTTACCATGTGTAATGTATAGGTGTCCCATTATTAATTAATCTTTATTATAAATAATAGACCGTCTCAAATTATATCTTATGATGGTGACCCATCCCGGCTTCGCGTGGGTGCAATACTGATACTAAATATTCTACAGAATTTGTTTATTTACGATTCACATTAGAAACATCTAAAATTATCAGTGTTTCTTTACTATACTGTCTATGTATTATATATAAAAACCTTTCTCTCGCATCACTCTATCTATTAAAAAAAGCCTCATCAGAATCCGTTGCGTAATTTCAAAGATCTTAGCCTACATAGGGACAGACAGCGGTAAGTAACTTTGTTTTATACTATGTGATCATAATGAAACACTATCCAGTATCCACTACATACACATGCATATATATAAATAAATAAATAAATATGAGACGACATCACATACATTACTTTGATCCCAATGTAAGCAGCTAAAGCACTTGTGTTATGGGAATCAGAAGTAACGACGGTACCACAAACACCCAGACCCAAGACAACATAGAAAACTAATGATAATCTACATTGACTCGGCCGGGAATCGAACCCGGGACCTCGGAGAGGCGTACCCATGAAAACCGGCACACAGCACTCGACCACGGAGGTCGTCAGATATATATGCGTGTAATCTACGCGCATTCATATGGAATAAAACATTTTTTAAATTTTTTTTGTTTATTTTTCATACAGGTGTTTAAGTACATCAAAGAAATAACCAAAGTCGACTGGAGTGACGTCAGCACGCACGAGAAGTTTAATAACAACAAACAGTATACCGTAAGTAACTTAACATATATTGAGGAGTCAGGCATCAGCTCGTTATCAGACATTATGATGTTGAAAATATAAGTCTAGTACTCTTACTAGTATTCCTTCAAATATACCTTTTTTCGCCGTCATGCGTTCTACGTCATAATCACGTCGCCAGTATGTACGATAAAAAAAAATACTAATTAAACTTTTTGACGCTTCGATCTATATATGTATACTTGTTGTCACCCTTCGCTTGGGATGTCATGTGTTAAGCAAAAAGTAGCCCATGTCCTTTCTTGGAGTTAATGCTTGCTTTACACCACATTTCAACAAATTCGGTTCAGTGGTTTGGTAGTGAATGAGCGACAAACAGACAAACTTTTTTTTATTAATATAGATAGTTGTCCGAAAATGGGATAACTGGTATTGAAGATTACAATACGCATATACATGACTGTCCTTGACTTAAGACGTTTCAAGTTACGTCGAACAATATTTTGACACCATTAGTCAAGCATATGTACGTCAATTGTTTCGATCTCCTGCCTAGGAGACTTCACTTGACCCGAGGTCAACGACATAGCAAGAAGAAAAAGAATAGCAAAAAGAAAATTCATCATCATAATCATCATGTGCTGAATTAGCGTTTATAATTAATTTCGTGCTCAGCAGTAAAGGCAAAGGAAAGAAGGCTTAGGCGAGCATTGAAGATTTACAAATATATATTTTTTTATTTTTATTTCTTTGACTTTTCTGTATGAAAATAAATTTAGGACAACGTTTTATTTTTGGTAACATTTCAGTTGACCATCGATACGTACACGAGGGAACTTATCGTAGCCGTCTCTGGGAAATACCCGACGTTGCAAATAACAAATAACTTCGGAGACAGCCCCCATGTTGAAAAAATAATCGCGACCAATTCTATGCTTGTAAGTATAATAAAGTTTTATGTTGAAGAAATAACTTACATTTAAATTCAGGCTCTTGGGTACTTGTAATCTAGTTCATTTCAAGGTTCATAATTTTTAATACCTCTCTTATGCAATGAACATAAAGTTTAAAACTGCATGATAAAGATAAGTACGAGTAAGTTCAAAGTAAGTTTCAAATGATTTTTTTTTGTTATATATAAAATCATTGAATCTTCACAGACACTTCGCTTAACTTAATTGCTATTTTTTTCTAAATATGTTCGTATATGTTATCTTTCTTGACGATGACGGCGCCCAAGCCGCTTTCCGGCCTCACATTAGGTTTTTTTTTATCTCGCTGCTAACTTTCGTTACGCGTTTCCCCTACATGGGGGGCTATGTGAGACTCGCCGTTGCCCAGAACGAACCCTAGTACACCGGAATACCCACTAATAACTACCGTGACACCCTGACGGTTGGACGCCTATGCGGCCCTCAAATTCGTAGGGGAATTCCCAGAGTACTGAGAACCTCCCAAGTCCCTGCAATGCCTATTGAGGCAGGAGGAGAATGTGTGCGTAGCGTTGTTTTCTTCTGTCCAATCTTCTTCGGCGGATTAGTTCTGCAGCGGAGCTAACCTCCTGCTACCGTTCCGCAGCTTCTTTCTGCAACATACAAGTGAGGCATCCTGAGAACGTATGTACTCTAAAGCCCTGTAAAAACATTATAGAACGGTTTTCCAGGAAGAGAGAGAAATGGAAAATTTGTTTTTGCTTGTAAATCTAAGTTTTTGTCATTAAATTATTTCTAGTTGAGTCGAGATGGCCCAGTTGATCGAACGCGTGCATCTTAACCGATGATTGCGGGTTCAAACCCAGGCAAGCACCGCTGATTCATGTGCTTAATTTGCCTTTATAATTCATCTCGTGCTCAGCGGTGAAGAAAAACATCGTGAGGAAACCTGCATGTGACAAATTTCATAGAAATTCTGCCACATGTGTATTCCACCAACCCGCATTGGAACAGCGTGGTGGAATATGTTCCTAACCTTCTCCTCAAAGGGAGAGGAGGCCTTTAGCCCAGCTGTGGGAATTTACAGGCTGTTGTTGTATTTCTAGTTAGTACTCTAGTTTTAAGGTAACTTACGGCGGCATAAATAAAATAGCCATTTGTTTAAGGTAATTCGTATACAAGTTGCGCAACTGGGTGACTTCACAACTAACGTTGGATGCCAGGGAACGGGTATCGTAACATTTTACAGGAAAAGTGAAGTGCAATTTCAGTATGGATTCTCTCCTTTACAACCGAATAGTCTCCAGGAAACTGCATCTCGGCCGATACCAGGTATTTTAAAATGTCTCATGAACTTCTCTGAAATATGTAAATACTCGGAATTGATATTATATGAATTAGATTTTTGTAGTTTTTCTCTGCAAAATATATAGTCTACGGAATTAGAAAACATATTCAAAGTTCTTTAAAGGTATATTATCAAATTACCCATGTATAGAACACATGATAGACCGGTGAGATGATGACACGAAATATTAGGTCATTTGCACCAGTATGGCGGTTCTTCAGGGGTCTAATTACGTAAAGGCAAAAAGGAAAATAATGGTCGTAGCGCTCGCACCGGCGGCCCAATCGCGTGGGCGTTAATCGAACGCTTCGGAGAAATGACGAAAGTTAATAAGTATTTGTTCCAAAAAATTGCTTGTATTTTCCGATAGCTGAAAAAAAAAGAAGTAGGTGGTATAGTATTGCCATACTTCTCGGGTGTGAAATACAGCCCGGCAGACCGACGCGAATAAATTAATTAAAAAAAACTGCAAAGGAGTAATTTTTTTCTGCCTATACAGTCTCATTACGGCCTTAATAGAATAAATATATATAGTATAAGTATAAATCTCAAGCAATGCCTTCAAAAACAACGTCGTGGTAGCACCTACTTGTATGTGATAAAGTATAGTCTTGTATATGACTGACAGAACATTCAAGTCTTTTCCCTCAAGAGAAGAAGAATCAGGGGGCCAATTCTACTAACAAAATGTAATTTTATCGCAATCCTATCGAAATTTAGCAGTTCTGTTAAGTCGTCTTTTCCTACTCGACGATCCAGTTGCTATCATAAATCGGAATAGAATTGGGGATTTAAGTTTCAATTGAGACTTATTTTTGTTAAAAATGTTTGAACCGAGATGGCCCAGTGGATAGAACGCGTGCATCTTAACCGATGATTGCAGGTTCAAAACCAGGCAAGCACCACTGAATATTCATGTGCTTAATTTGTAATTATAATTTATATCGTGCTCGGCGGTGAAGGAAAACATCGTGAGGAAACCTGCATGTATCTAATTTCATAGAAATTCTGCTACATGTGTATTCCACAAATTGGAACAGCGTGGTGGTATGTTCCAAACCTTCTTCGCAAAGGGAGAGGTGGCCTTAGCGCAGAAGTGGGATATTTATAGACTGTTGTGTTGTTGTCGTTATTTGTTGAAATAGACTTGGATACTTATTGCAGCCGTTTTAATTTAGTGGAATTGCTCCCCAATTTGTTTTTTTCAATTCGATTTTATTTCAGGACTGATGAACTACATACTGATATCACTTCCGGTTGATATGTCATCCGAATTGATATCTGTTAATATACAAACAGCTGATAACAAACTGTCATACGATGACAAAAAAATCGCACACTACACAATTGATGAAAGCAGGGGCCTTTATCTCGTGCAAGCATATTTTGAGCCACAGACACCCTTCAAAATAACGGTAATTAATATTCTATTGTAATATCATCAACCGTTTTCGAAAATCGAATTCGTTCCAAATTCAAAAACTCATAATAAAATTTGAATCATCACATTACAATATCTAATTAAATGAAATGTACAGTCGGGGTAAGAAAAGGTTCGTCACCTTAAGATCTATTTTCGTGTGCTCGGTATGAGCGATAATTTGCTTTACCGATCGTGAACATATGACACTGACAGAAGTATTTTAAAATTCAGTAGAAGATATCATATCTAATTTGAATTTGTAATGACTAATTACGCCATTAAAAAGGTTTCATGTTGATACAAAACTAGACGTAGTCCAAAGATGTTACACTATTTTGAACCAAGTTATCATGCTATGTAAGTTTAATTTTATATGCAGTTGTCAGCTTAGAGCTTTAGTTTCAATAGGTACTAAGAGTTTACGATTTGATAAGGGATTGAATTTGAAAACTGACGAAGGTTTTCTTACTCTGATGATAGCAACATTTTACCAATTTTGAATTTATTAAATTGACTTAATTATTTTTTTTTTTCGGCACCGACATTTCATTTTTTTTTTCTGAATACCGTTTACATTATTTTAAATGCTGTATTTAACATTTATAATCTTTATCCATTTTAAATTCGTTGCAGATAACATGTCGAGACAAGACGAATTATCAAGAAATAACGGGCAGCACCGCGTTACTGCACCCACAACAAACGTGTAAGTTCAATTTAATTATAATCTATAATTTTTACTAACTGAAACCGCGTTTTTATCTGAATTATTTTCATGTAAAACATTGCCTTCGAAGGATATAGATGATAAAAAAGCGTGGAGTTAATACCTGTTGACTTCCAAGCAGGATATTAATTGAAATAATTGTATTAACTAACATTACTTTGTATTTTTTAAATGTTAAAAAAGAGTAACTACAGAGATTCTTGCCGGTTCTTCTCGGTAGAATTTACTTTCCGAACCGGTGGTAGCTTCACTTAATTGTAAAATGACAATTCAAAAGTATTTGTAAAAGCCTACTTGAATATAGTTTATTTTGATTTGATTTGATTTGGATGAATCAACAATGCACTTCGTTTTGGTTCGAAATCACCCTCTACCACGTTACATCAGAATTCTTCGATTTTTTTCAATTGTTTTGACTTAGCATTGAATCCCTAACGGATGGACATATGTAATTACATAGCTGTTGATTGTACATTTAAAACTTTGATGTTTAAATAGCTGACAGCATTTTATATGACAAAAATCAGTACGTTTAATTTGTTCTATTAATAAAAATAATTTTAAATTACGATTAATACCGCAGGGGAAACTGGAATATATTGTTAGTACATAATGCTTTGATCACAGTTCTTTGTAAACATACGTTTTATTACATGTATTTGATAATCATACATATTAACTAACCATTGTTTTCTAGTAACTCTACCGCGAAAATTTAAACCTAGGGCAGAAATGCTACAACCAGAATCGGCTTTAATAGACTTCGGAACTAGTTATAAAACGGCCTGCAAAGTATTCGGATTTCCAACGCCAGTTATTTGGTGGGAAAATGAATTGGAAGAAAAAATACCGTCTCAAGTAAGTTTATTATCATCTAAAAGTGTCATATCTACTAAGATTTTTGGGCTATTTATTATAACAAGAACTGAGATGGCCCAGTTGTTTGAACGCGTGAATCTTAACTGATAATTTCAGGTTCAAACCCTGTAAATTAAGCACATGAATATTCAGCACCACTGAATATTCGTGTGCTTAATTGTTATTGTTACTTGTTATTGTTACTAATTGTATCTTGTATATGTTTTTAACAAATTCAAGTGTTTCCTTTGTAATAAAATTTATATATTTTAGAGCGCTTTACTTGAAATGCCATCTACGTATATAAGTTACGTGTCAATCGCGAATGCCACAAGAAACGGAACGCTTACATGTAAATGCAGAAATGAAGAAGGTAACAACGAGGCATCAGTCGATGTTTACGTCAACAGAACTTTCGTCTTCGATGTAATCCAGTATCCAACAGGTACGTACATTATAGTATATCATTGGTAACTCCTCTAGATCTTGCGAATGTCGTCAGACATTGGACATCGCTGGTAGATGTTGGAAGCAGAGGACCGAGCTACGTGGCGCTCTGGGGAGGCCTATGTTATGGTCTGTCCAGCAGTGGACAGTACTCCTTTAAAGCCCCAATTCTTCTCGTGTTACCACGTCATATTCGCCAGATAATCTATGGAATGTTCAGCGAACTATTCCAAGCACAAGAGCACAAAAGACAAATAACTATATTTGATATTAAATTGATGCGATATAATTAGTAGAGGGCTTGAATTATGGAATTTCGAGTAAATGGCGTTTTGAACGTCTACAAAATTGTTTTTGACTTTGGAAGTAAAATTAAATTTGGATATAAGTAGTTAAATTGAATAGTGTTTTATAATACACAAGTTTCCAGTTTCCCGTTTATTCCCTATCGCTTCTGATTTCTGAATATAACCTACTTGCATGCTAAATTTTAAACCCCTAATAATTATAGTTACAAGGCAAGGCAAGGCATACGTGTGCCAAATTTCAAGTCTCTTTGTCCAGTGGTTTAGGCTGTGCATTGTCTGTCAGTCACTCAGGCACTCAGTAGCGGAACAGTTTTATATATTTTAATGAAGTTATATTATTCAATAACTCTTAGTGATGCATCATTTAGCTTTGGTTTTTCAAATCGTATCGTATATGTATGACTGTATGTTTATCTTAGGTTTCTTTGTTTTTCTTCTACTATTGGAATAGACAAGTTCCAAAGCTGCAAAAACATATATAATATAACTTAACCCTAAATATTCAAATAGGAGAAAAAAATATTTTGTCCACACAACAGATTGGGTTATCAAAAACTTTTATTAGTATTAGTACTCCATATTATTTTATAACAATATCTAGCTTTATATTATATTTTTATAATCAATCCTAATTCAATACTTTATTGGTGGTAGTACTTACCCAAGTTTATCTAGCTATTGCTATTTCTCAATTAATGTACCGCCAAAGATATACTACAGATGTAATCTATCTTCAACGCTAAACTATAGTTAAACGCTGATCAAAGTGAACTTAACTATATTGGTTGTAATATGTATGAGCTTCGGTCAAGCAAACATTGATGCAAGATTAAAGCCAAATTAGTTAATCTGACTTAGACTGACGTTACAGAAATAGGAGGTCTGTGAGCTAATGTGATTAAACAAGACATCTTGGATCCCATAACAAGGACATTGACCTAGTAACTACCTTTACATTTGCAGATAGTGTTATCTTCACTTCTACTTCTGTATTCTTAATTTGAAATTCTCAAAACTAAACCTTATCGGAATCTATTTTAATTCAAACTGCATTGTAATAAGAACAAAACGCAAACTAATCATCCCGACAAATATCGTCATACACAAAACAAGCCTGTGAATTTTCCACTGCCGGGCTAAGGCCCTTTCTCCCTTTGAGGAGAGGTTTCCGAACATATTTCACCACGCTGTTCCAATGCAGGTTGGTGGAATACACATATGTGGCAGAATTTCTATGAAATTAGACACATGCAGGTTTTCTTACGATGTTTTCCTTCACCACCGAGCACGAGATGAATTATGACACAAATCAAGCAAATGAATATTCAGCGGTGCCTGGGTTTGAACCCGTGATTATTGATTAAGATGCACGCATTCCAACCACTGGGCCGTCTCGGCTAAATCTTTATATAATAATATGTTTCTCAAAGTAAGTTAACTTTGTTTGTAGTTAAATAAGTGTGATATGATTTCATAGATATTAACGTCGAATACGGCAGTGAAGGTAGGCTCTATTGCGAAGTAAATGCGTATCCTGAAGCTGAAATAAAATGGTACCACAATGATACACTGATTGAAGACTCAGAATACATAACGATTTTACATGACGAACACATGCTTTTGATAAATAACATGACATTGAACACAGCAGGGGAATATAGATGCGAAATTGACAACAATATTGAAAGTAAAACGTTTTCAGCTGAAGTTTATGTTACTGGTCTAGGTAAGGAATTGTTTGATTTTTATTAAAACTACCTGTTAAGAATATGATAAAAAAAAATAGACTAAGTTACTCCCTATTATATCAGTTACCTGCCAGTAAAAGTCCCGTCAAAATCGGACTAACCGTTCCAGAGATTAGCCGGAAGAAACAGACAGACAAAAATTGTAAAAAATATTATTTTGGTATATTTACCGTGTTTAGATACATATATATGCATTGAATGAAAAAGAACTTTTTTAATATTACAAAGAGACACTACAATTTTATTGTATGTATAGATTAGGAAAAAGGTTCTAACATGCTTACATATTTTTACAGAAGCGCCGAAAATTGAAGTTCGTGATTTGGAGATAGTTTTAAAACCGGGAGATTGGACGGAACAACAATGCACGTAAGTTATATTTTTATTGAGGTTTAAGAATTTATTCTCAAAAAGACAGATTCACTCACATGAGGACAGTACGATAGATGTAGCAATAACAAAAAATATATTCGCCTTATAGATACTTAGTTAGCGGAATAGAATATAGTAAAATAGCTGTGTGTATTTTAATCGCTACAAAAGTGGGTATTCCCTAAAATTTTAGCGTTGAGACTGGAACCCTTTAACTGAGCTTACATTTTTTATATAAGATGGTAATTTGTTATAAAGTTGTGCTCCATCGAAAGTAATATTTTTTTTACAAATTTGGTTCTAATTTTTGGGAGTACTAATAAGCTTGGTCTACGGGTGCTGTGTTTATTGCTTTGTTTTATTATTAGTGACAAGTATAACATCTTCCGAATAATTACAATACTGGATATTAGACTTTGTTTACTTTTAATTTAGCTTAATTCGCTGTACTACTTTATTATATAGGGTCAGTTTAGGGTCAAGCTGAACTTAAAAGGACTCAAGTGACGTTAGCTTGCTGTCAACCATTAGAGTGTTTGAACTAATATTTAAATACATATTTCCAGTATCCTTAAAGGTATACCGGCACCCGAAGTGACATGGAAGTACAAATTAAACAGTGGTGACTTCGATACTCTCCCTGAAGGAGTATTAGTGGATGGAAAATCATTAAAAATCGCATCAGCTGAGAAAGAACATGTCGGTTTCTATGTTTGTGAGGCTTCAAATGTTTTAGGAGTGGATAAGCAAGAACTGTCGGTGAAAGTACAATGTAAGATAATAGTAATAGCATTTTTTGGCGGACGAGCATATGGGCCAAGTGGTCACCATCACCCATAGACAATGGCGCTGTAAGAAACATTAACCATTCATTTCATCTCCAATGCGCCATCAACCTTAGGAACTAAGGTGATGTCCCTTGTGCCTGTAGTTACACTGGCTCACTCACCATTCAAACCGGAACACAACAATACTGAGTACTGTTATTTGGCGGTAGAATAACTGATGAGTGGGTGGTACCTACCTAGACGGGCTTGCACAAAGCCCCACCGCCTAGTAAATATAATTTAAATGTAATTGATACTGATTTAGTTAGGTCTTACAATTCACTCAGTTTGATTTATTTTGACAGATCCACCGAAAATTAAAAATGGCGACGAAGTCAAAGTTGTCAGAGAGGGCGATTTCGTTGAACTGCCGTGTGACGTAGATGCTGTTCCTGAAGCAACTGTTCACTGGGATATGTACCACGATGATGTCATGGTAGCCTTGGACGAGCACCAACGGACTGATGAAGAATATACTCTTAAGTATGGTTTTTTTATAAAAATAATTGACAAAATAGTAATATTTGTGATGGATTAATGTCCTAACATTCGTTTTTGAAAGATGAACGCGTGCATCTTCACCGATGATTTCGGGTTCAAACCCAGGCAAGCACCACGATATATATGTACTTAATTTGTATTTATAATTCATCTCGTGCTCAGCGGTGAAGGAAAACATCTTGAGGAAACCTGCATGTGTCTAATTTCATTAAAATTCTGCCACATGTACATTCTATCAACCCGCATTGGAACAGCGTGGTGGAATATGTTCCAAAACCCTCTCCTCAATAGGAGAGGAGGCCTTAGCCCAGCAGTGGAAAATTTACGGGCTGTTACTTTTACTTTTTACTACTAGGTAAAAAAGTAGCCTATAAAGAAAGGATTGTTGGTGTATCTTACATACTGGTGAATAAAATAGGGTATCACAGTAGCTCAAATCATTAATTTCAGTTCAATCAGTCGAACATCCAAGAATAATTAAGCAAACTTGCATCGCCTATTGTATCACCCTAGAGGTAGAATTTATCAAAATTTCTTTCTTAGCCTTCGTCATCACATCTAACTGCATGCCAAATTTCAGTCCGATCCGTCCAGCTGTTTGGGTTGGGCGTTGATAGATCACTATGTCAATCAATCACCTTTGAGTTATATATTATGTAAATTTATATTATAATAAAACTTCTTGTAAACTTCTTGTTTTTCTCTGTCTAGATTTTCCGCTCGTTCCAATGACTCTGGAATATATTATTGCACAGCAGAAAATAACATGGGGCGTTCTGTAAGAACCGTTTCACTGAATGTTCTGGGTAAGTATCTCATTAACCAGAAATTTAATTCAATACAATTTTAAACATTTATTATTGTCTATTCAAATTAATGTAATTTATTTTGTTTTTTTTTCAGTGGCTACATATATAGAACCTTTGCCATGGAAAATTTTGACAGTTCGAGCTGGTACAACCGTTGTATTGACCTGTGATGTTACCTTCGGAAACCCTACTCCTACTTCAAGATGGCAGTATGTGGCCAATAACTCAGATACAGTTGTTTTGTTAAGGTAATTATATTACTATTATGCATTTTAAAAATCACTCATATTGTTCTGCAATAAGAAGCAATACGATAATGAAAATAAGGCTTAAATGTTTAAAGGTTATTTATAAATATTATTCAAAACTGTCCAGAATTTTTAAACAATAATGTTATTGTACCAGTCTCAATTTGTAAAGTGTAGGTACTCATTTATCAACATAAAGCAATAATACCAAAGATGAATTAATACAATAAATTCGCCGAAATAGAAATAAATAAATTAGGTAAAGGTAATTGAGGTAAAGGCATTACCGAATTGGTCAAGATTACGTCATCGCCAGTCAGTTATCATAGCCTTTAATGTAAGTTAAAATAGATATTTTTTTATGATGTTTCTAAATATATTATCTATTTTAGGGGACATTCTGCGGGCAAACTCAATTTAGTTTTAAACGAGGTTACACGGAGACAAGAGGGCAATTACCAATGCGTAGCAGAAAATGAAATCGGACCTGACTCCGTTCAAGTCTATCTTAAAGTACTATAATCGTTAAAAATTAGGATATCAAGTATAATTATTCAATAAAATACTCTTAAAATAATAAGTCTTATTAATTTTCCTTCATTATACAATTACACTACAGATTATAAATATTTTTCTATAGTAATACAGGCAAAAAGATATGACAGTATCAATCTGTCATATACATATTCCGGTCTCAAATTCATACGAAATTTGAGAACCATTTTTTCGTCTGTAGTTGAAGTGCTCGGGCTTCCGGCACAATCGTCGTCGTTCACATCTTCTCGGCCTTCTGAGAACATTTTGTACCACCGATAAACGTTGCTTCGGTCCAAGGTAGCTTCTCCATATGCCACAGTCAACATTCGGAATGCATCCGCGCACTCAATTTCGTTTTTCACACAAATTTTGATACAGGTTCTTAGATCCATTTTTAATAGGTAAAAATCGAAGACGATCGTCGATATAAGAGAGAGACATAAGTACCAACATAAAGGCACAAAAAGATCGAAATTCGAATATACGTAACCCGCGAAAATTCAAAATTCGCGATACTTTTTGAACACACCTCGTACTTTGTCAAGCTAAGAGAGAGGTTGATAAATCACTATTGTTCTATCTCAACTAATTAAAGAACGTGGATAAACATAGACATAATATAAACACTTCAATATTTTATTAATAATAAGTACTATAATTAGGCCAATTCTCTTGACATATATATCATTTGTAGAGTATACTTCATATGATATACATATGAGGATACCATCAGCCATCTCGTCTCACCCGGAATGAAGGTTTCATTCTGGTCCGCTTACTGTAAATACCTCCTTAACAAAAACATCATATTAATTATCTGTAGTGGACTCAATATGTATGGTAAGTGAAATAAATACAAACATGACTAAGAAAAGGACTATAATAATATTTACATGAAAGGTAGAAAATAAATTTAAAATAGTTACTATGTATCGAATCGCAATTCAACCAACGCAAGCAGACAACAAGGCGAGATGTTATACTTTAAAAAAAGTATTTTTGCTCTACTCCTCAAATGAATTAAATGAAAAAAATATAAAAACCTAAATCTGAACCAATAGCAAAAATGAAATATAAATTATTTTCTTCAAAGATTTATACTTTTAGATTTATTTTTAGTTAGTTTACAGAGATAACATTTTTTCTTTATAAAATTACAGTACAATTTTTAAATAATTGTTATGTATTTTGGTCACAAATTAAATCGAATTTATTCCTTTCTCTTATTCATTATTTCATCGTACGAATTTATTGTTACTGTTAAATGTCAACTGTCATTTCTGTTTGTCACTGTCGTCTGTCATATAAGTAAATCAAATTCAGTTTGTCTGTAATGTTTATATTGTGAAATCAGAAAATTTTGGAGAATTTTTAATAATAAAAACTTAATCGTAAAATGATCTTGTAAAATGTCTCTTTCTAATATACCACCTTACATGCTCCAAGAGTTACCCGATGTCACTGAAATCGTAAACTATCCCATTAAGAATATTCAACGGATAAAGGTTAGTTTTTATGATGTATTTGGCAACTAATCAAAATAATATTTTCTATAATTATTTATGAATAATTAAACTCAAACTATTTGTTTTATGAAAGATTGTTTTTGTTAACTTTTTTGTTTATTAAAAGTTTTGGCAAAGGAACTGTTTTTGGATGAGTAAAAACTCTTTGGAGACAAGTTAATTTTAATTCTCGAAATACCTAGTTAATTGTATACAGTATAACATACATTTTGTAATTGAATAATTGTTCTGAGGCTCAGACGTGAGCCAGCTTTTACATATTGTTTGAAAAGGTATATGTAAATCAATTTATAGTAAATTAATTGAGAATTTTATTCATCTATTTAGCATAAACAGTTGTCTCAACATTTGATATGATTGTGTCACAACATTTCACACAGCTTACTTTTTACACTAAAAAAAATTTTTAATAAATGATAATTTGTAAAATTCATGTCTGTAAGTCTTGTTTGAATACTAATGATTGAATTAAATGATAAAACTGAAATAATTAACATGGATAATTTTTTAGGAATACTATTTACATTACTTTATCATTTACATATTTCTTAAAAAAAGAATGCCCAGGTTTTATATTTATGTACAAGAAATTTTCTGAGAACAAGACAAGTTATATTCAATATTCTTTCTAAAATATCCATAAGGTTATGTATATAATTTGATCATTAAATTTTTCAGTACACTAGCTTCGATGTATCAAAATCGTTGATTGCTTTCGGAGCTACCAGTGGTGGGATCTACGTGTTTAACAGATGGCCTTGTGAGTTTATACAACTAATTCCAAGTAAGGTTAGTATAATAAAGTAATTTTAAAATATTTTCTTATATTCAATTCATAGCTGAGCGAGTAAAACCAATTTAATTGAATTTGAAAATATATTAAATCCCACACTTTAATCAAATACAATCATTAAACTCCTTTAATATTTTCTCTGTGCAACAAAGCTTTATTTAATCAATATATCAATTTCTTTGCATAAATTAGTTAAACTTATCGCCAAATTAACAGAAAACTATTTAGATAATTACCACTAAATACTTAAATAAGTGATTATTTATTAATACATATATATTTATCACACTTAACAACTAAAAGCATAATATACATAAAGACTTAAATTTACATGAGGTACAGCAGATGGCTATATTGCTACATCAGTCTTCCTTTGCAACCTTTGGGGAGTAGACTGATAAAATATGGGAGAAAAATATTTAAGCAACTAGATACACATCTATATCTATACATATAATAAATTGGAGTGTCTGTTTGTAATTTTTAATATGGCCCTTTTTTCTCAATGCATATGTATGTATAAATGGTACATATACCAAAATAACATTTTTTTACAATTTTTATCCATCTATCTCTCTGTCTGTTTGATCCAGCTAATCTCTGGAACAGCTGGACTGATTTTAAAGGGACTTTCACTGACAAATAACTGATATAAAAAGGAGTTTTTTGGTAAATTTAAATGCATAAAAGGACATGGGCACATACATAAACTAATAACTATAATATATGTGTTATATCTTCCTTACAACTGATACTTGTTCAGTTTAAAGCTTTTGTTGTTATTTTTTCTAGGATGGACCGATTACCAGATTAGCAATATCATCGGATGAGAGGCACATTGGTTTTGCAAATGGAAAAGGTGTCGTCACTGTAACGGAATGTGAACAATCGCTAAGCGGTAGTTTTTCGACGACATCATCCAAGGAGCACCAAGGAAATGAGGTTACAGCAATGACATGGAGTAGAAATATGCTTTTCACCGGTGATGACATCGGAAAGGTATCAATTCTACAGTTGCAGAATTTTATTGTAAGTATTTTGGATTTTGATATCCTGGCTGTTTGTTAATTATTATATTTTGTTTATTTACCCTGGAAGTTTAAACTTGTTTTGTATGTGGAAAGTTGTAATATATAAATATTTTAAAATGTCCGTATACATTTTGTGGGGAAATGTTATCCATGTTGTGCAAAACCATACTTGTTACTGTGACACAAATCAAAGTTTAATGCTGATTCATTTGCTTAATTTGTCTTTATAATTCATCTCGTGCTCAGTGGTGGAGGAAAACATCGTGAGGAAACTTGCATGTGACAAATTTCATAGAAATTCTGCCACATGTGTATTCCACCAACTCGCATTGGAACAGCGTGGTGGAATATGTTCCAAACTTTCTCCTCAAAGGTAGAGGAGGCCTTTAGCCCAGCAGTGGGAAATTACAGGCTGTTGTTGTTGTTAAAACTGAACCGATTTTTAAACTTATTTATATTCTAAATTTGAACAACTCATTTTAGGCAAAAAGAATGTTCCAGAGCTCCACACAGATTATTATGAGTTTAGATTCACGTATCTGCCAACTCGAAGCGAAAGAGTGCATGTTACTTGTGTCAACTCTATCGAGATGTTACATATGTAATACAATACAGGAACAGTACAGGCAAATTGGACAAAAGTTACGAGACGGCGAATTCGGAGCATGCTTTGCTAATATTGAGAAACCTCTAACGAACGGTGTGACGGAAAACACAACTGAAGATTTTGAAACTGAAGTTAAAAAATTCAACATTGTTGATGAGGATGTGAGATTTGTCGTTGGTGAAGAATTCGCTAATACGGTTATATATTGTGCTAGACCATCATCTAGGTTATGGGAGGCTACTATCGATGGCATGGTTCGCAGGACTCATCAATTCAAACAGGTCCTAGCAAAACAACCGATGACATTCATATCGAATGAATCATATGAAAATGAAAATTTCACAATGAAAAATGCTCAAGATATAATTAATGGACAATCTGTGAATTTTACGAGAATATACAGCCTCAATGGTGCCATATTCGCATATAGCAAGAACTCGTTGTATTTCTTGAATATTCAAGATGTCGATAATACTGTATGGTTTGATGCGTACAACAATATAAACGAATGCAGGATTTATAACGACTTGTTATATGTGTGGTTAACAAATGGCTCTCTAATTAGCTTGAGGTTTATGAAGTTAGATAAGTTTCTAGTTAAATGCTACGCTGATAGCAAGTTTAGATTGTGTGCTGATTTATGTGCCTTGTTCAAAGAATATTTGTTATCAAGTGATTTATCACCGAAATTACATATATTGAGCGGTTTAAGAGATAAAATAGAAAATAGTGATACGTTAGAAACATTAGATAGTGTTATAGATAAATTTGATACGTTGAAATCGAGTGATGCAACTCAAATGAAGTCTGGGATATATGTCGTGGACAACACATATCATACACAATCACTGTTAGATGATAATATTCAAGTAAAAAATAACGATGATAATAAATTTGGACCATTGCCACCAGAGGCACTGCAAACTTTAAAAGGCATAAGCGTCACAGTATCAGATAAATTGAACTCAAGTAAAAAGATGCTCAGAGAAAAATGGGAAGATTTCGAAGACAAAATGAAACATTTGAGCATCGATAAAAATGATCCAATACCGGATAGGCAGATAAATGACGAGAAGTACCCGAAGTGGATACCTCGAGACGATTTCACAATAGACGACGTACCAGTAGTTTTAGAAAACGATATAATATTCAGAGAATCTAGTCAAAGCGCTATAGAAGTCGACAATAATAATTTAGAAAAGGATAAAGTTTGCAAAATGTTGTACCAATATTCTAGATTAAGTCTTGTTAATAAAGAATCTGAAACGAATTTAAACTCGATTATCGATAACAACGCCGATGATATTAACGATGTATATAATCTAATGCTGTTGTTAGAAAAATATTGTATATCGATAGAAGCTGTTGAAGAATCGAAATTTGTACCGAATAATATATTCCTATCTTATTTAAAAGGATCGTTGAACAAATACGAATTACTGAACATGATAATAAAAGATGAAATTCTATACAAATACTTTGTAGACTCATGTATTGCTGTTAATATAAAAACTCAGAAACACTCGAATATAGGTTGTGAGTGCGGATTTCCACTACCGTATATAAGGACAAGTCAGATGCCTGTGTTCTCAGATCTTATAGATGAATTCATTGAACAACAGTGGTCTAGTCAAACTAAAGAACAGTGCTATGAAGTATGCAAAAGAATGCCATATCTGTGGAGGAAAATATTGTACTTAAGAAGAAATGAAGACTTGATAAATGTTCTAAGAATACTCTTACAAATGCTAGACGAAAATCTCCTACATTCATTCTTACCTCAGTTCACATTTGAGACGTGGGAGAGAGCTATACAGTTATACGCAACGTTGTATGCTAATATATGTTTAAATTGTAACAAAAAGTTTGAACATATATCCGTCAAGGATATGCTGAGTTGGGATAATCTCGGTTCGATGATTATTAAATCAGTTGGAGGTAAAAATGCAATCAAATTGATGCAAAAATATGCGAACTTGATTGAAAAGGGCGCTTTGACGATGAGGTTTTACCATTCATGCTTGTTAGTGGTCCTGTATGGGAAATATGATGGTACCATAACGATTCCGATGGTCGACACCGTTTATAGCTCGTACGATTTCAAGGACTCTCGAAATGAGGTAATGTTTCATTATTATTTACGGTAGTATTTAGTTATATGATATCATTAATAATTATTTAGAATTTTTTACTTTATTAACCCATCAAAATCAAAATAAATTTTATTCAAGTGGGCTTTTACAAGCACTTTTGAATCGTCATTTAACAATTAAGTGAAGCTTCCACCAGTTTGGAAAGTAGATTCTACCGAGAAGAACCGGCAAGAAACTCAGTAGTTACTCTTTTTCAACATTTAAATAATACAATCATGTTAGTTATATACAATATATGTATGTAATGGTTACTCTGTATTGTAGAGTTACTATTTGATAAAAAATAAGCTGGTTTGAGATTATGTTTGTGTTCATAAAACAAATTGTTATTTATTTGAAATATCAAATAGAAATACATTTTATTGTCTATGTCACCTAATGTTAGAGATTATCGCTTACATCGAGACTGATTTACATATTTAAAATTATCATAAACCTATTTACATAAATATTTACTCATGATATTTAAACCTACTTATAATTTTTGTACTAAGTATGCATTCTTGGTAGGGCTTTGTGCAATCCCGCCTGGGTAGGTACCACCCACTCATCAGATATTCTACCGCCAAACAACAGTACGCAGTATTGTTGTGTTCCGGTTTGAAGGGTGAGTGAGCCAGTGTAACTACAGGCACAAGGGACATAGCATCTCAGTTCCCAAGGTTGGTGGCACATTGACGATGTAAGGAATAGTTAATATTTCTTACAGCGTCATTGTCTTTGGGTGATGATGACCACTTACCATCAGGTGGCCCATATGCTCGCACGCCAACCTATTCCATAAAAAAGGCTTTAAAGAAATTTCAAATTTGTTAAAAATGTATAGATGTTTAGTTCAGTAGTACAATTGAAATAGTTTTGTTTAACTTGACATGATAATCTCTTAACAGTAACCAAGCATCCTTAACCAAGATGTCGCTTGCGTCAAAACTGGAATCCATTAAATGATCCAGATTTACAGTAAATTGCTAAAGAAATATCTATCTGCTGATGAAATACTTAGATGATCTTACACGAAGCTTTACCATCATCCTCCTGCCCTTATCCCAATTTTATTTGGGGTCGGCGCAGCATGTCTTCTCCTTCCATACTTCTCTGTCAGACATCATCTCACAAGTAACATTCTTTCTAGCCATATCGTCTTTCACACAATCCATCCATCGTTTCCTTGGTCGTCCTCTACCTCTATATCCATCCACATCCATGCTCTAGCTTTACACCAGGAAAAATAATACACAGTTGTTTTAATTAATATTCGTTTCAATTACAGATACACAAGATTCTCTTAAATGCTTCTGATGGAACAATAAATAATACAGCTTTACCACTGACCGTCGCTGCGACGTCACCTAATTGGGGCCTCAAGAAAATATACGAAAAGCTATCACCAAGTGACTTTGAAAATTCGGAAAATTCAATACTAAATGACATATTGATGGCCTTGACTATGGCAGATGTCACAGACTGCACACTATGTGGGTTGCCATTAAGAAATGAGGTTTTAATCGAAGACGGTGGTCTATGGGTATTCAAATGCGGTCATATATTCCATGGTGCCTGTTTAAATTTGAATAAAATCAAACTGTGCCCTTCTTGTACGCTCCAATGAATAATCGTGTATTATTTTTTATCTGTGTAATTTATATAGATCTTGGGTTGCTATTAATAATACTTAAATTATGATTAATTAAGATCATATATATTTTAAACGAATATAAAATATATATTTATATAAACGCGAATTATCTAATCTAGTCTTAATATTGTCGTATTTCATTAAACAATATTAAATGTATTAAATAAAAATAAAAAAAATTGAGATATTGTTTGTAAAAACTTTTAACAATTTATAGTAATAGGTTTTTTTTTTTATTTAACTGCCAAAACGTAGCACTGAAATGAAAGGCCTTGGCATATTAATATTAAGACAAGTGTAATATACTATGTGTAGGAATTCTTAAACAAATTTAGTGAGAAATTAATACAATCCAAATTAAAAGAAAGAAAATCATGGAGTATGCGTAATATGGTACTTTTTCGACTGTTAGGTTAAAAAACGGTTATTTTCTATAAGTGTAGCCTATTCCAATCATAATATGAATATACTAAACAACTTTGAAATCAATTGATGCATTACCCTTGGTCGAGCTGTTATCTATCTATAATTAATTTTCTAGAAATAGACGTTTCGAATTTCGAATTTGTTGGAACATGGAAGTAAAACTAAAGTTCATATATGTATAGTAAGACACAAATTAGATGTAGCATCGGAAAATGCAATGGAATGAAATAAAACCGATTACTGCCGATTCACACAATCAATAGAAATAGCTTCCTATCGCGCCATTCGATGCTATTCGTCGCTATAGATTCACGCGTCAGAGATACATGCATTTGCTTTCTCTGACGCGTGAATCTATAATCGACGTGTCAAATTGACGAATATATTAGGTCATATGATATTACGAGTTATTAGGTCTGTGCAAAGATCATAATCGCATGAGAAATAAATAGTGATAATTTGGGATAGCGTACTCAATTCGGATGTGATCGGTTTTACGAATTTTGCCGATGCGACATCTAAGTTGTGTCGTACTATAGCTATGTGGATTAAACTTAAACACAGACAGAAGAATTGTTTGTAGTATATATTATAGCACAACTACTATCGAATATAATTGTATATGGAAATGTAAGTTTTGGAAATTTGGAATTGGAATAGGCTTTATATACTTACAGAGATCACTTCAATTAGATCAGGTGTATTTTAAGCGTTGAATGCGTTTTCAATATCACGACTTAATTTTGTATTGACGATTTGTTTTCTCGCTCACGTCATCTCATGTCAGGGGGGGTATAATAATAAGTAAACTTGATTGTCTGCAATGATATTCTAATAAACAGATATGTTATACCCATACTAAGCAACAGAAAAAAGTGTGCCGCGCCGGGGACCGTTTATTTTAAATTTCGTTGCAAGTGAAAAGGATAGCTTGATAAAAGCAATAAGTAAAAGGGATAACTAGATGTTTTAATTACGCAAAACGTACGTATTACTGGCATAACTATAATGAAAACGACTAAAGGCAAACGTCCCAATTAGGACGTTTTCTAGTCTTCACTTTTTACGCGTTAATGACATATCTGTTTACTAGAACATCATTGATTGTCTGTATAAAATAATACCACATGTGTGACCTACCTTAGAAGCAGTATAAGACTAATCTGATTTGACATTAGCCCAGCAGCTTATGTATAATATATCAGTACTTTTTAAATGTATTTTTTAATTAATAAAAGCCAATTATAATTAACATAATATTTTAAACTATGATTTTTGTTTAGTGCTAGCCGTAATGAAAATAAATACAATTGTATTGTGTTTGCTGAAGTTCAAATATTTATTAATTTTTCCGCTGCTGAGAGAATGCGTCCAAAGAGTTTTCGTATTCAAATGGGTAACGCAACTTTGAATAATCTTGTTAATTTTAAATGATCAATTGACGAACAATATCATTAAAAAACATGACTACAATAAGTGTTATAAATTACGGTTAAATTTAATTAAAGGTTTTTTTTTAAACCAAACTGCAGGTTTACAAACTCAATTATTTTTTGTTTATTTTTCTTCTGTCACTAGACTACATTACTCTAACTGACAGTCGTAAGACACTTTCTTTCAGCGGCCGGCCAATGGAGTGTAGAGATAAGAAGTGGAAGAGGTTACGTGTTTTCATTCGTAAGAATGTCTACGGAAATATTAGAAGTTAGTGTTCCATAACTATGAGAATATCGAAACTGTGGATTAGGTTTAACTTCAGGAAATACAAATATATAACCTGAGATTAGTGCTTATGTTTATTATAGATCTACACATTAAAGAAGGCGCGCCCCTCCCTGTAAAATTATCGGTGTGCATTAGTGTGAGTGACTCTCGTGCTTATACAGTATATTAGTGTGCGTGATACGACTAAGAGTACAGTCAACAAAAAAAATATTTTTTTTAGTTCATTCAATGAAATATGAGATAATTTAATGGGTACGCTTCCGAGATTGAATAGATCTATATTTTCGAATTAGTAAATTTTATTGACAGAATCATTTGAAAATATAATCTTTTGAAGGTGTAAGCCTTAATTTCATAATTTTGAAGAACAACTAAAACTTCTTACTTCTAAACTCCATAGACTCGATTTTAGTTTATTTTGTCACAGATTACAAAGTTATTATTATATAAGGTGCCATTCTGTATTAGTTTTAAGTTAAAATCACGGGACTGTGTTAAAATTTTTTTTATAACATTTAAATTTCGAATCTTTTTACTGAATTTAATTTAGCACAATCTGTTTTAGGTATGTTAATTATTTATATGCAAAATATCAGCTTAAAAATAATATGTTTTCTGTAAAAATATTGATTAGAAATTGACTCATATCTAGTTATTATATATTACAATTAAAGTTTTGAATGTATGTACTACTGTTACGGAATATATATAAATTCTTAGTCTTATAATGTACAGTCGGGGTAAGAAAAGGTTCGTCACCTTAAGATCTATTTTCGTGTGCTCAGTATGAGCGATAATCTGCTTTACCGATCGAGAATGACACATTGCGTCGCAATGATTTGATGTTTAGATTCAAAAGGTACTAACAGCTTAAACTCGATAAAGGAATGAATTTGAAAACTGACGAAGGTTTTCTTACTCTGATTGCACTTTTGCAAATAATATTTTGTAATAACATTTTCGTACTGTTTTGTAAAATTTTATATATCTAGAGCCTTACCTCACGTAGGCTTTTACGACATTTCTATGGATGATGGAATTGTTAAGTGTGTAATTATTATCTGTGCTTAATTCCTAGATTTTTGTCTTTTGCATTCCCAATAAAGGGACAGGCTACCGACCATAAGATTCCATGATGAACGAACTGACCCTAAATAAGTAGAATAAGGAAATGATAAGATATTGAAGCCATTTTGAGAAGCGACTATTTCAATCGTTCATCCATTCATTCGATCTTTGATTTCGAGGCATTGTGTAGTTATATATCTATTTTATTTCAATAAGTAGTTTCAATAACTAATTTCAAGTAATACATTAAAATATTGTAATTACAGAACCGAATAAAAACATTCAATTTTTTAGTACGATAGTGACAAAGATTTAACGACGAATAATTTACGCCCTTGTTCAAAATAAATTTGAAAAAAAAAAACATTGTAATTGTATTCGGTGACATTCTAAGTTTAAATTTTTAAGAATAGACCATTAACTAATATGTATACTACTGGACAGGCTGGTAAATGTGTCACAGTGACTGAAAAGGGAAAGAGATTACATGTACTGTAGTTTTGATGTTTTTGTAAGTTGTGGTCAATTGACCGTAATAAGCGTATCTAGTATACATACAAGTCAAAGTAATTGGCTAATAAACACTAGGATATTCATTTACCTATCAAAAATCGATTTTGGACTGATTTATTTAAACCATAACGTAATTCGGTTATATTAATTTTAACAATGTTAATTAATGTGGCAGTTCGTTATAGTAATTGTAACACTAACTATAATATATGTATATGTTACCGTAAAATTGTGAATACCGTTAGATTATAATCTATCTCGTGAGATTGTGAGGTATCGAAATGTTTATAATCTTTCGGTGACATAAATATGTATATTAAGAGCTAGCGCGCACTGGTGATTTTTGTCACGGTGACTTTAAAGTGTTTGTCATTGTCACGTCACGTTTTTAAAGTTGAGTGCGCTCATTAATAGAGACAGTGACAAAACATTTTCGAAATCGAAGTGCCATTTGCCACTATGGATTTCGAAGAGACGGTCGTTCTCTGTAAACTCGAGAGAAAAAGAAAGCGAAGAGAATACTAGGTACTCATTTCTCGCATTGCTATGAAAAGACATAAAGACGCTGACAGTTTCGTCACGGGCTTGTTCGCCGGTCGGCGGACACAACTGTCACCCAATTATCACGTCGTAACGTGCGCGCAACTCCATACGTATTCACGGACTTGACAAGAGTGACGAAACAGTCACCATGACAAAAATCACCGATGCGCGCTAGCTCTAAGAGAGGAATAAAACTGAATGCTTAATCGTGATTGGTGGATTTGATATTAGAAATACAATTTGAATACTAGATGTGATTCTCGAATGTATGGTTTGTTTGTGTTATATAATTAAAGAAATTAGTTTGATTGTATTTGTGTGAATTAAAGACCGGTTATGAGATTTAAAATGAATCGATTAATTTTCGGATTTGACAAAATTGTCAACGTTACAATGATTTTTTGAATAGAGACCTCTATTATCGTGTCTTGGGTGTAAGACGTTTTCGTATACCATTATGTTACTTACATATATATCTGCCTCAACTCACTTATACGCCCGTGACGCGTATAAAATATAATTATGTTACTAATGAAACTTTTTTCTTAAATTTATTTATTTCACGTCTGTTACGTCACGTTTACATATACAATGAATATTTGTACATTCATTCAATTCGGTATTTGTAACCTTCTGTTTCGTGAGTAGCAATGGTATGACTCCTTAAGAACGCCTCGTAGACAATAGTCGGACAGACTATCTGATAGAAAAATTCTTGTTTAAAAAATTTTCTTGACTACTGTGGATATTATCTTGAAATCTAGGCTCATCAATTTAATGTTATAATACCAAATTAACACGAATACAAATGGTATCCTAAGAATTAATAAGAATAATTTTTATATTTTTGTATTATCGCAGAACTATGCAGTATTTAAAGTATTTGACTTGTATAATATAATAGTATTTGTACGCTTTCCTTATCGTAACCATGAATTTGGGTCAGTAATTTTTTATCTGTTGTTGATGTGTTCTCAAATCGAAATTCAAATTTAGAATTATTTTTAATGATGGAACCTGAAGAACAAGCAGACTGATATATTCTGGCGTAGGATTGGACCACATTATGTCACCTGTCAATTTCAATGTCATTTCAATTGTCACGTCATTGGGCTAATCGATTCACTTACGGTAACTTCAGTTATTGTAATTTTTAATTAGTGTTTCATTTGAAATTTTGGAACACACACATTGGAACTGTCATTGGACATTGGTTTTGTCGTATATTTTTATTGGCCATCTTTTTTCAATGCTAAATGACACATGTCAAAAGTGACATTACGTGATATTGTCAAACCGTTGATCAAAATGTCGCTAAACGTTTCAAATTATATTCGTCTTTGTTTTGTATGAGATTAAGACGATGACTTTGGAATTAAACCTAGAACATATAAATATAGCTGCCCTTCTATATCCGTTAAAAAATAGACATATATATTTCATGACTGTATATTCTGTGTTTAGAGATTAACCATATTTCTGTAATCAAAATGTACCAAAAAGTATATTGCTTCTTATCAAGCTACATTTATAAATTTATTTTTCATTTGATCAAAATACATGTACAAGAACGTTATATTTTTCTATTAAACAATGTAGCAAGACAATTGTAGCCATATCAGTTGTAATGATTATACTGTAATATCGTGTTTAATATACCATTATTATAAAATACCATGGTTTTTTTATGGCAACCCTATACTCGTATATTGGTTTGGAGGTTTTCAAAAGAAGTTTTTTTAAATATCAGCAAGTTGAATCGCGCGCGGGCGCTTGTAGATAGTGGACGCGTTATTGTAGCATTGCATCGGCCGCCGCGCTCGACACTGCGTGATAACGTTGTTTACAATGTTCAGTGCATTCGCACGGAATAAGCAAGGAATATGACGACCAGTGATTCAGACGTTCGGAATGATTTGGAATGTGAGATGCAGGAGTGTTCGGGGGAAGTTGAAGAGCTTTCGAATAACGAGATAAACGACAACAATATAAGACCAAATAAGAGAACCAGGGTGACTAACAGAGAAGAAGTTTGGACCACGGTGCAAAGAAAAGGGAAAAGATTTGCTCGTGTTGGGGTGTTAAATGAGTTGGAGAGAATACCAGAGGATATGATTGAAGTCTGCATTACATCCAATGAACCACTTCCAAAGCAATTTAAATTGGCCAAAACATTAAAATCAGAAAATATTCAAAATGTCGTTCGAGTTAAATATATTAATTCATTTAAAGTTTTGATTCAGTTTGACAAAGAAGACAGTGCAGAAGAATTAATAAGTAATAAATTTTTTAATGAAAATGGATATAGAACCTATAAGACTATGGATATGGATCAGACATATGGTGTGATAAAAGATATAGATTTGGATCTTACGGATGAAGAAATTTTAGAAAGTTTATATAGTGACATATTAATTTTAGGAGTGAAGCGGTTAAAACGAAGAAATGGTTTTAATGGAAGTTGGCAGGCAAGTGAAGCTATAAGAATCTGTTTTAAGGGCTCATCTTTACCGTCACAAATAAAGATATTTGATACTACAATAACAGTAACGCCGTATGTATTTCCTGTTACGCAGTGTTCACGTTGTTGGAGATATGGACACTCAATAAAGATATGTC
The DNA here is from genome assembly GCF_905220365.1 of Vanessa cardui. Taxonomy (NCBI): domain Eukaryota; kingdom Metazoa; phylum Arthropoda; class Insecta; order Lepidoptera; family Nymphalidae; genus Vanessa; species Vanessa cardui. The sequence goes on from NC_061141.1 coordinate 3,353,451, forward strand.
CATCACACAAAATTACTTGCCCAAAATGTGGTGATAACCATCAAAATTGTGAGCGTACTTCATTTGTTTGTAATAATTGTGGTGGCAATCACATGTCCATGGCAAGAATATGTCCTATTTACCTTAAAGAAAAGCGAATCCGAGAGCTTATGGCTGAGTTTGGTTGCACTTATAAAAAGGCACTAACAATATATGTTCCTCCGAGCCCTCCTCCACCGCTTCAAATTTCAAAGGAAACATTCCCAACTTCATACAAAGGTACTTATAAAGCCAAAGACTTTGGAAATAACTCGGAGACAACCTCTGTACATTTAACAAACACCTACGCTGAGGTAACTAAGGCCAAAACTAATGATAAAAGACTGTCGAAGAAGAAAGTTAGAAACAAGAGAACCATGAATCATGAAAAAGATAATAATTTGGAGGTAAATAGAACAATTAATTTGGAGATTATGGAAGAAAGTCATTCAGAATCAGAGTCATTAAGCAGTAAAGAGCAAGCGAAAGATCAGAGAGAAAACAAAAAGGAAGCAAAGACGGGATTTAATAAATGGAAATTAGTTTTTATAAAATTAAAGGAGAAAATATTGGAAAAAGACTTGACGTGGGAAGAAAAAATTAAAGATTGCTTTAATATCATATATAAGGAAGTTGTATTATTGATAGTGAAATTTATATCAGATTGGCCATGTGTAAAATTCTTAAGCCAATATGGATAATAGCAATAACTTACAATCAATAAATATACTCCAGTGGAACGCCCAAAGTCTACGACCAAAACTGTCTGAATTTGAGTTACTGTTATATCAGGAAAAGATACACATTGCTATAATTAGTGAGACTTGGTTAGATCCGGACAGCAGTATTCATATTAGTGGATATAACATTTTTAGATCTGATCGGAGAGATGGATTTGGAGGAGTTGCTATTATTACACACCGATCTATACAAGCACAACAACAATACTTAAATATTTCGAACACTGAAATAGAAAATGTATATGTAAAACTATATAATTGTGGTGATATTGAAAATATAGTTTCAGTATACTGTCCTCCAAATGTTAACACTTGCTTTCAAGATTGGAACGATGTTTTTTCGATGTTTGGGCACAAATCAATAATCGCAGGAGATTTTAATGGACACCATCCTAATTGGTCCACGAAGTCTGATTTACGTGGTTCCCAGATATTCGATGCAATTTTAGAATGTAATTGTATTACTCTAAATGATGGTACTGATACTCGTATAAAACTAGTTAATGGGGTGGTCCAGAGAACGTCTCCTGATATATCGTTGGCATCTGAAGATCTTGCTATCAAACTAAGTTGGAAGGTTTTAAATGAAAGTCTGGGAAGTGACCACTTAATACTCAAAATTAAACTAGATACTAACATAATTCCCGCAATTAAAAAATATAGAAATTTCAAAAAGGCTAATTGGACATTATATAGGGAAATTATAGTACATTACTTAAATGAATACAGTCTTCCTAGTGACAATCAGCTTGCATATGAAGGGTTTATTAGCATTGTAAATCTTGCCGCAGAAGAAGCCATTCCTTACATTAAAATATCTGAAAACCCTTTAAAGAATAACCAGTTTAAACCAAAACCCTATTGGTCACAAAATATATCGTGGTCGGTGGCTAAAAGACGATTAGCTCTAGCAAATTTTAGAAAAAACCCTACTCCTAATAATCTCGATAGTTTACGAGAAAGGATCGGAATTTCACAAAAAGATATAAGACGTGGTAGGTTTACAACTTGGCAGGATTATTGTAATAAAGTGAATGAGAAAACCACCTATTGTGAAATGTGGTTCCGTATGAAGTGGATTAAAGGATACAAGTTGTTGAAATCGTGTATGGATCGCGAAATATCCGAATCTTTACTATGTAGTTTGGCACCAGATTATGTGAATCCAAACCAGCCAGTATTTAAGTCCGAGAACATAAGGCTGATATGCCCGGTTACGGTACAGGAATTAAACAATTGTTTAAAACATTCAGACACGGCACCGGGAGAAGACAGTATAACCTATTCCATGATTGGTAATCTGCCGGAATCAGGAAAAAATCTACTTGTATCATTATACAATAGATTCTTGAGAGACGGTTTTGTACCAAATCAATGGAGGCAGGTTAAGATAGTTCCTATACCGAAACCGGGAACAAGTAATAGATCAATATCCGGTTATAGACCCATTGCACTAATATCATGTATTTGTAAAACACTACATACTATCATTAACCGTAGATTAGACTGGTACCTTGAAAAGAATAATTATTTTTCAAATGACACTATAGGGTTTAGGAGATCACGTTCCTGTTATGATAATCTAGTACGATTAATAACACGAATTCAAACAGGCTTTACTAAAGGCATCTCGACAGTTGGATGCTTTATTGATGTAGATAACGCCTATAATAATATCAATATAGCAAGTTTATTAAATTCTGTCGATGATGCAGGTATAGGCGCTTTATTGTGTCGATACCTATGGGAATATCTGCATGAAAGGTTTTTGACTATTGAAATTAGCAACAATCAAAAAGTATCTCGTGCTTCTGGAATGGGCTTACCCCAAGGTGACCCATTATCACCTTTATTATTTAATGTTGCTACCAGAAACATTTGTCGAGAAATTCAGAATGTATATATTTCCCAGTATGCAGACGATTTTGTGATATACAGTTCAAATAAGGTAATAGGCTTGGCTGTTAATGATATTCAATGTGCATTAAATATTTTTTGTAATCTTATACAAGAGCTTGGGTTAAACATATCGCAAAGAAAAACCAAAATGTGTATTTTTAGTAGAGGCCAACGCAGAAGTAATACAGAATTTTCTTTAGTTAATAATAATATTAATATACAACAAGTTGATAGTGTTAAATATTTGGGAATGTGGCTTGATAGGAGTTTAAAATGGGGAAGACACATTAATGAGATTAAAGACAAAACCCTTAAATTTTTAAATCCTTTTAAAGTTTTGGCTGGTAGTCAGTGGGGGGTTCATCCGAATCACTTAAGGCATCTGTATATATCGATTATACGTAGCCGATTAGATTATGGGAGCTTTTTGTACGACAATAGCATAAAAAGTCATCTAAGCAAATTAGACAAAGTGCAAAATCAGTCACTACGAATCATTGGCGGCTTTATTAGAACAACACCGATACATGTTATGGAGAGTGAATTGAATATTCCACCTCTTCGAATTCGAAGGCAATATCTAGCTGGTAAATTTATATTAAAGTCAAAATCTTTCGAAGATAACTTAACTGTAGATGTATTAGAGTCATTAAATAATATTTGTGATAGTTCTTATTGGAGAAACAAAAAAATACCTTTGCTTATCACAGTATATAGGTATTTAAATCAATATTCATTTAATGTGATTAAAAAATTACAAATTTATTCTCTTCAGACTTGGATCAGTAGCCTAATAATTAATATATTAGTTGTTTAGCATTGTAAGAAATAATGTAATTTTGCGTCTTTCCTGTACGGGGGTGACATAGTCAAATTTGTGACTAAACTCCCAGGTTAAATAAAAAGATTAAAAAAAAAAAAAAAATATCAGCAAGTTGCAATTTAACTTTTAAAGCAACCTCAGAAGGTAGTTATCTTATTAATTTTGTTATCTGTATTTATTTAAAATTATACTGTAGAATGGTATTATTAATAATGGCGCCATGTGTGGTTCTTGAAAACTAATACGTACAACAAACAAACAACAACAACAACAGCCTGTAAATTCCCACTGCTGGGCCTCCTCTCCCTTTGAGGAGAAGGTTTTTGGAACATATTCCACCACGCTGTTCCAATGCGGGTTCGTGGAATTCACATGTGGCAGAATTTCTATGACATTTGTCATATGCAGGTTTCCTCACGATGTTTTCCTTCACCGCTGAGTACGAGATGAATTATAAAGACAAATTAAGCAAATGAATCAGCGGCCTGGGTTTGAAGCCGATATCATCGGTTAAGATGCACGCGTTCTAACCACTGGGCCATCTCGACTCGTAATACGTACACCATAGTGCTTTTAATAATTAAATGTCACGAGTACCTAAGATCCTGGCGTGTAGAAAAGATTTTATTTCAGTTAAAAATATTGCAATTATATCAAACATTTGGCTTAAAATAAGCTTGTAAATCGATTATTATTTGTCAGTTGATTTATTTCGCGGTTATTATTGAAATGTACCATTAGAAAATTCGAGAACTAAATATAGTTTTGTTGTGGCTCTATGACGCTCCATTATCGCTAGAAAAATAAAGTGTATTTCGAGTCTCTCGAACTGTTTACAAATGAATTCTACAAGATTTTCTAGTATTTATCACCTAATTTGTCATTTAATTAAAATGGTAACACTAAAAAAATATTGTATGCAACCTCAAACTTTTAAAACTAAAGATTTTTTTTAATTATAATATATGGAGAAGAAAGGTATCCTTGGCATTGGGTATTAGAAAATAAAACAATATGTATTTTTTTGTATAATTACTTTTTATTAAACTTTTGGGTTTTGGCACAATTTGAATAATGTGTCCTGGTTTATACCAACTAGGTATTAAAACCTAAGTCTATCTACGCGCTTGTGTACTTAGTGGAAACTTTAACAAAATAATCTCAATCAATGAAAAAATAATTTAGTTAAAAACCATAAGAAATATAACAACACATAATTTTAGTAAGTAGAGTATAAAAATAACATGACCTGGCACGTTATTTTTATGAAAAACAAAATATCTATACCGTAAAACGAAACTGTCAAGTCAGATCTGTTTTAAATGAATTGTCTGTGACACAGATAATAAATACAAATAAAAAAATCGACCGAGATCTATGCGATTCGCATATTAAGTATCGATCATTATAAAATAAACACAACTAACTTTCACATTAATATATCGCGTATGTACAATGGGAATCAACATAAGAATAAATAATTTAACGTCACTTTACTAAACCCTTACACATTTACTAAGAAGTACACGCTACATATTCGATTAAGTCACGTACACAATAATTTATTTATACGCTTATTCGTCTACAACTATTCACGTCGATTACATAATATTACTGGCATACAATATAAAGGCGAGTACAGACCGCAAATTATTTTTCAGGGATGGGGTATGTACAACATAAAAAAAAGAAGTTCAGTTATGAGAAAAAAAATTGACAACAGATAATGATAATACAGTTTGTATATTGTTATTTATAGATAATATAAAATTATAGGTATGCACTCGCCATCAGTACAAAAAAGAAAACAAGAAAAATACAATTAGAAAAATAAATAACAAATAAAATGGCAATTAACGACATCGCTCCCTTTAACCTGAATTAACACTAAAATCTATACAAATTTGTTTCTCTATAGCTATATTATGAAGATATTTGTCAACTATACCTTAATCTACGTCTACTAATAAATTGCACGATTTGATAAAGCGAATATTTGATTTTTATTTCCCCACAGCTCGGTGGGCCTATTTGAAATATTAATTGGGAATAAATAGAACATCTTTCTATTTTTTTTTTATGTAAATTGACAATCTCCAAATTGACCACCATCTTGTTTTCAACACTGGTTGGCACAGATTAAATATTTTTCACAGATACTTATGAATTACAGAGCATCGAAGATCTTATGACATTACAATTTCTTTTACCCACTAAATATAGTTGTTTAAAGTACAAATTTCCGCTAATGAGTATTATGAGTTATTTTATTTATACTTTTATTATGCATCATAGTTATCACTGGTTCTTCGACAGCATGTGTTCAAAACACTTAAATTTTCAAGCATTTCGCTTCAAATTTTTGGTTTGATACAATTAAATCCCTTAAATCTACACTAATAAAAGATACTTTAACTAAGATTTACACATGGCCACACAAAAGTAAATTCCGGATCTAATACTTAAATAACTTTTAATCTATGGCTAATCTAGAACTTACTACAGACAACATTATCCGATTGACAACACATCGATTACGTGCGTACATATCTACAGAGGATTATCAAATATTTACATTGAAATTTGATGAAATATAACAATATAACTTATTATATACACTTTTCTAATCGTCTAATCACTAGTAGATACAATTCTAGCACAGTCCAAACGATTACTGCCATCTACTTGTCGTAAACCGAAGCGTTTACATGAGTCGATCTTAATTCACTAATGGAATAATCTCAATTATAATAAGACATTTGTATAGACGAGAGATCCGAGCGACACTGGCATTATTTATCAACAACAATTATAGCCTTGAAGATCTCACATTAAGTAGTCGATGGAGATTCTTCTGTTCCTTACGTTTATTCGAGAACTTTCTGGAGTTTACCAGGGATGGTGAGACGGGGGTAGGGAGAGGGGCGCGGCGTGCGGATAGGGCCAGCCGCGCGCCGTACCTCAATCTTCCTCCCTGGGAGACAGTGGGGGAGAGAACCCTGGGTTCATGTAATTACCACCATTTGGTGGTGGTGACGAATTAGATGGTCCGGGGCTTGATAGAGAGGGGAGAAAGTTCAGTTCGCTTCCCCCATCCCTGCACCAGAGCTGCCTCATCTCCTGTCTGCGCGTGCGCATCAGATTCTTATACTCTGATATCCGCATCTTCTTTCCATCAACTATGCATGTCCGCTTCGGTCTTGGTCGGTACCTGGAATTGATTAATTTAGATGATTAAAATTACATAAGTAAAATTACATAGCTGATAAAAAAGCGTGGAGCTAAAACAGGTGACATCCAGGCAGGATACATTCCCTACATATGTAATTGTATTTAACTAATATGGCTGTATTTTTAAATATTAAAAAAGAGTGCCTACTGAGTTTCTGCCGATTCTTCACGTTGTTAAATGACGATTCAAAAGTGCTTGTAAAAGCCTACTTGAATAAAATTTATTTTGATTTTTATTTTTGAGTAATAAACTATTAATTACTTGACAAAAACTAATAATTAAGGCAATATATATTGGCAATTTTCTTACCTGTAATCGGGATGTTTTTCCATGTGCAACTTAGAAAGTCTCGACTGCTCCTCGTAGTATGGCTGCTTCTCTGCATTGGACATGGCCTTCCATCTCGCACCGAGGATCTTTGATATATTCGAGTTATGCATATCTGGGCATGCTTTGAGGATCTTGCGGCGTTCGTCTTTCGCCCAAACCATGAATGCGTTCATGGGTCTCTTGATGTGGGGTTTGCCAGCTTCATCGCGCTTCGGTTGACGGATCAGTTTGGCCTTCTCTGCCTCTTCTGGAGGAGTCTGAGCCCAAGAAGATGCTGTAAAGAGAATTGGGATTTAATTAATTGGTTCCCATAATGTTGTCTTAAATTTTCGCGATTATTACACATTTAAATAAAACTAGTTATAACGGATTTGAATCGCGTATATTAATTATTTTTGACATCCCGACGTTTCGAGCACTTTACAGCGTTCGTGGTCACGGGTAGACTGTCTACCTTTATTTAATTGGTTCCATTTGAGAATATTTTGGCTACGTGAATACACTTTTGTTTATGACCTAAGTAACAACCCATTATTGTCTGACTGTTGGGAAAATGCATCCTATACCCATGAGGTCTTGGAGCTTATTCCACTGGTACCGTAACACCAGTCGGTGAATAGATAGGCGTCGTAGAGATTTCCTCATTTTGTCCTTCATCTTTTTCATAAATTAAATTATAATTACAAACTAAGGGGTGGACTTTCCAACCTTGGTCTAGATTCTCAAAATTCACGTATTCTAACCCCTGAGCCATCGGACCCATTATATGAATAACTAAAAATATTTACAAAATTTTACGAACGATATCGTAAAACGGTAACAACACAAACAGTTTAAGTTTTACTTCCTAAACTATATTGTATATTTTAGCTCGAACTATCATAGACGTAACTGTATAGGGTTGCATTTGTTACTGTATTTTAGTCTCTATTTGTTAAGGCATAAGATATATGTATGTTACAGGCTGATACAAAGAATTCAATCGGATGCCTCGCTAAGCTATGTCGTAAATTATCGCGAACAGTGAATGCCGGCTGTAAAACAATCGTTAAACAAAGATTAAGAATGGGTCTATTCTGGACTAGTTGGCTGTTTGGATGAGCGGATTGATATATGGAATATTCGTATAACATCAGATTATTCTGTCACTATTTGGAAAATTCTTTAGAATTAAAGTCATAAATCTATACATATAATAAAATTGAAGTGTCTGTTTGTAATGTTAAAATAGTCATTTTTTACTCAATGCATATGTATGTATACTCGGTACTTATACCAAAATAATATTTTTTACAATTTTTGTCTGTCTGTTTGTTCTGGATGATCTCTTGAATGGTTGAACCGATTCGACGGGACTTTCACTTTATTTGCATAAGAGTTGAACGCAAGTTGAGTTTAGCTGTCACATTTATTGTATCAAAACTTTATTTAATCGATATTTTAGAGTTAAAGGGAAAATGATTTTTTCTTATCATTTAACACATTATCTATTGATTTGAATATATTTTCGTAACGTAAGTCTTACAAATGTAACAATATCAGCTTGAAGCAATGGCATTTGTATATAAATCCAGAATATAAAGCGCTAAAGCTGCTATATACCATCAAAGTTACCACGTGAATTCCACGCGGGTAAAGATGCAGGCACAGCTAATACAATCTAAAATTCTATCAGCGCATTATTATGAAAAGTTAAAATCAATAACACGTTGACGTTTATGTATAATCGCGATGAAAAGTCATAAAGGTTCCGCGTACAAATATTTAGAGCAAATACAAGACACATCCGCTTAGCATTTCATTTGACGGATCCGCAACCAAGTGTCCCTACGATTAATAAGCTCTGTCGCACGGATATTTCGACCTCTCAAAGTCTACACATTCCTCGAATTAATTTGACACGCTGTTAGATAATTTATAACATCCTACATCGGACGGTTCGTGATACACGATTACAAAACGTATAAACGTACTGGTACATGCGAAACGAATATGATATGCGAACGCGAAAATATTTGTTTATCCGTGATTAACTCTCATTTGACAAAAGTACAGTCTCGTACATTTGACATGTCAGTCATTAAAATACCTTCTAATTAGACGGTATACATAGATTTGTTCGTTGTGTATTATTTATGTTCAAAATTTCTCATTACATCCGTAATAAATCGACTTGCATTCTGTTATAATGATTATAACAGGCACAAGGGGCATAGCATCTTAGTTCCAAAGATTGGTGGCGCATTGACGATGTTAGGAATAGTTGATATTTCTTACAGCGTCATTGTCAATGGGTGATGGTGACCACTTACCATCAGGTGGCCCATATGCTCGTCCGCATATCGATAAAAAAAGGTACTCGTGCTATCGAGAACCCGGGAACAACTAGACCAGAGCAATGACAGACCCTCCACAAGTATTCTTATGTAAATCATAGGAAAAGTAACAAAAATTTAAGACATATGAAGACATATGACATAAAATGCATATAAACGATTTTTTAAAGGACATTTCGTTGTGTACGATAAGGCTTTTTTCAAAGAAATATAGAGATGTATTTGTTTTAATTTCACTTTTCAGCGTACATGTACGATCGGTCAGATCAACGAAGGGCGGAAGCGTACGTCTCAAGCGCCATCTATTCCATATTTCTCGCGATTCTCTTGTTTTAAAGGAAACCAAACGACACCGCATTTTGTAACCACATCGGTTTGGGACACTGCCAACTATTTAAAGTGTGCACTATTAAATTTATTCGCATCATAATTTACATTAAATAATATACAAAAACTTTTCTTGAGTGCATTAGTATTACAAATAATACGTTCGTTTCAATATGTAATTGTAAGCATAATTATTTACACGGGTTTATATCTTCAACTAGTATATTAAAGAAGAATTATTTAATTGTTACAAATTATATTCTAGATAATGGCGTTTTCTTGTAATCGAGAATTAAATAATTAATTTGTAGGTACAAATCAAACGGTTTCAACATATTTCCGCACTTTTGGGTGTTGTAAAGACATCTCCGTTTTGTATGCCTACTTTAAATATCAATAAAATACAATGGAAAGTTAAGTCGCTATAAATTTATAATAAGTACACAAATGTAGTACAATGTTGTAATTATCCAACTTTCGTTTCAATATCACAACACACCTCGACACAGTGTCGTCTGTGTCACAAAAGTCCACTCAAACGATATATTGTACAACAGGTCTGCGCATCAGCAGGTGTAGTTGGAAACTGTCTCCCCCATACAGCCTGACCTATATAACAGCCGTGTTTCCCGAATCGTAACTGTTTTACATCGTATCTAGATTAATTATATTTAGCAATTAAACTCAGACATCAAAATGTTTGGCGGCGACACGGAACATTTCTTAGTTTTCACATTTCACAGCGAAAGCAACTATTCATTTAATTCCTTGTTTATTTTAGTTCGTGTGTTGCGTAATGTTTTGCGAATTTGTGATATTAATATTGGTTCATCGGATGGCTTGACAACCGGAGCGAGGTTCGGTGTTCGTGTGTTATAAAACTTTTGATTCATTAATCACGTATTCAACATTTAATTCAAAATCTTCAGAAAATTATTATGTAGAGTATGTATGTAGTACATTAAACGTGAAAGTTTACTTGGTGGTAGGGCTTTGTGCAAGCCTACCTGGGTAGGTACCACCCACTCATCAGATATTCTACCGCTAAACAGTACGCACTATTGTTGTGTTCCGGTTTGAAGGGTGAGTGAGCTAGTGTATCTACAGGCACAAGGGACATAGCATCTTAGTTCCCAAGGTTGGTGGCGCATTGACGATGTAAAGAATATATAATATTTCTTACAGCGTCATTGTCTATGGGTGATGGTGACCACTTAACATCAGGTGGCCCATATACTCGTCCGCCAACCTATTCCATAAAAAAGGTACTCGTGGTACCGAGAACCCGGGAACAACTAGACCAGACCAGGGCCAGACCCTTCATATGTATATCATAGGAAAAGTAACAAAAACTGTACTAATTGTCTTAGAAAATAAGCACTCTTTTTGAAAGATTTTTTTCGGTACTAAACTCCGACCCGTTGGAGAGCTTTCAGATAATCTTGTTAATTATCCATTCAACCATGCTTACGATGAATAAACCTTGATTTTGTTACAATGAATTAATACTAGATGTTAAATTATCAAACATTATTCTCGATTTATATAAATCACGAACGAAAACATTAATATAAAACAGCTGTAAATGTTGAGTCAGTAACATAACAGTATGCATGACAGAAGTCATTATTTAAATAAATAAAAGTTCGAAAACGAATCGAATATTATAACTATTGAACTATGATGTACATTTCTTATATTGATGAATTTAATTAGCAACTATATATTTTCACAATGCACAGCAATAGCAGTGAATTATAAGTAGGCGTCCGCGGGACCTTGTTCATTTTTATTTCTGAGGGGGTTATGTCTACGCCCATCCGTATGGCTAATAAATGATTTGATAAGACAGCCGTCCCCATATTTTTGGATCTCGTGACGCCAGTAAACGTCATAGTGATCGCTATCTGATTCACGGCTCAGGGCATGTGTAGACTTGCGACGAAACTGTGTCACTGGTTTCTTTGCGCTGTGCGAGAAAAGAGGTTTTAATATTGTTTACAATTTCAAGGTCAGCGACGTGCCGACGTATAGCGAATAAAACACCATCTGGAATCGTTTACAATGTAACTTGTCATTTTATGTCTGTTTTTATTTTAGCTACATCGTAAATAAACGATATCTTATTAATATTTATTATACAAAATGTATGTTAGTGTACTTTTCGTGATTAATAGTCTTCGACGGTATTACGACACATCTGATCGATTACTACGAAATTTTGATACACATATGCTTTTTTGATGAAGGTTTTTATACAGTTCATATTGCAACATCTCGCCGCTAGATGGCACTAGGGCATACTAAAATCTATAGTGTTCAATCAACCCCTTTAACAATTGATTTATGTATTGTATAAACATACATGCATATTTACTTGGTGGTAGGGCTTTGTGCAAGCCTGCCTGGGTAAGTACCACCCACTCATCAGTTATTATACCGCCAAATAACAGTACTCAGTATTGTTGTGTTCCGGTTTGAAGGGCGAGTGAGTCTGTGTAACTACAGGCACAAGGGACATAACATCTTAGTTCCCAAGGTTGGTGGCACATTGACGATGTAAGGAATAGTTAATATTTCTTACAGCGTCATTGTCTATGGGTGATGGTGACCACATACCATGAGATGGCCCATAAAAAAAATATTGCGATGGCATCGTCTGCCGTGTTTAAGTATAATAAGTGTATATTAACGACCTATTTATGAGAAGACGTAAATAAGAATCAAGAGAAGATCAGTTTTTTTTATATACCAGTGGTTAATTCGTCATTGTTTGTTATTCGAGATGTCGAAGTAGACTTAGCGATGACATCTCGATGTCAAGACTACATCGAGTGATATGTAGTTTTTTTAAGGTATAAGAGTGTACTTACTATTGCAGCCAGTATTATAATCGTCATCTTTCTTCATGTAAGGGCTGTTTTCTTCCATTGGCGGGTAGGGCACGAATCTCTGAAGCATCATGGGTTGCGCTGGCGACGGTGAACGTTGCTTGCTGAGGTTTAGCGGTGCATCGGGGTCTTGGGGTGGGGGGGAACGCGCGCTCGCTGTCAGTTGGGCTAGTTGCGCTGTCGCCGGCCAAGTCGATGTTGGTACCACCTGTAAAAATAATATTCAACAGATTTTAGAATTGATAAACGATTCGCTTTTCCGTGACGCAGAACGGAAGTTAGCGTCAATGGGGAAATTGTAATTAATGAGGAAAAACCGTTGAGGATATGACGAGAACAGTAATCGAACGAGGTAAACAAAAAGTTTGAAAGTGCTTAATTCAGGTTTAGCCCATTATTTTGATTATTAAAAAAATAATATTCTAATTTTAAAAAACGAATCGAACGATGTCCTCTCCGATTTCTGCCATGGCATTCTCAAAAGAGACTAGCTAACTGTGCACACATAGTACTCAAGTGTGCGCAAGCGCAGATGCCCAGTATTCCTTGAATAGAGGATTCATTTACGGCGTTTTTGAGGCACGCGAGTTTCACTCAGGGTTTGACAAAGTGCTTCTAAAGAATATTACTGAATATTTTGAGGACCTCCGTGGTCGAATAGTGTTTGTTTTGGGTCTGGATGTTTGGGGTACCGTCGTTACTTCAGATTTTCCATAACACAAGTGCTTTAGCCCCTTACATTGGGAACAGAGTAATGTATGTGATGTTGTCCAATATTTATTTATTTATTTATATTATTGTAAGCGTGAAATACAGTGAATAAACAGTAGGTGTGAGTGTCGTTGACAGTGGCTAGTTGTTTAATTGAAACGGCTCCAAAATTCGCAAACTGACCTAGATGCTCGTGATAAATGGGATGCCAAAAATGATGATGGTTCATTAAAATTTTAAAATAAACAACTCGACGATATTTTTAGATTGTTTAGTTTAACATTAGATTTATATTTAATGTATTTTGTGTTTATACATTTTGAATGAATGAAATAAATATTCATGTGTAGAAACACGCGGAAACCTACATGTGTGTAATTTCATAGAAAATTCTCCAACATGTGTATTCCACCATTGGAACATTGAAACAGCGCGGTGGAATATGTTCCGAACCTTCTCCGAGGCTTAACCCAGCAGTGGGAAATTTACAGGCTGTTGTTGTTGTATTTTGTAGTAATAACGTTTAATAAAATTTATTTCGCATTCACGATCGAATATTTGTATTTTGTGTTTACGACATTTTTATTATGATTATGAAATTTAATATTAATCATTAAATAACGATCTATGGGTTATTTAAATATTTTATTTAAAACATTGTTAATTATATACTATGTAATTTAGCCGCTATATTGACTGTTTATCGTTCCCCGAATTGCTAGACTTAACATCACATGTAATAATATATTATATACCTTTATATGTTACATAAAAAAGTAACATATAAAACATGTGTGTCTTATCTTTTTTATTTATAGAGATCTGCTTTTGGGTTTTTATTATCTTGACTTCAAGTTGTCAAAATTAAATTAAATGTTTTTTTTAAGTAAGCTTTACGAGAGAGTATTTTGAATGGTCATTGACATTGCTTTTCTATAAATAAGCAAATTGCTGCTGTTAGTATTTGAAATTATTGTTTAATCAGTCCTGCGTTGAAACCCGAACATACATCCAGTCATATCCATCCAAAAAGTATTATTTTAATAAAGAATTAAAGAATAAGTGAGCTGAGATGGCACAATCAAGCACCGCTATATATATGTGCTTAATTTGTATTTATAATTAATCTCGTGCTCGGCGGTGAAGGATAACATAGTGAGGAAGCTGCATGTGTCTAATTTCAACACAATTCTGCCACATGTGCATTCCACTAACAAGCATTGGAACAGCGTGGTGGAATATGTTCCAAACCCTCTCCTTAATGGAAGAGGAGGCCTTATCTCAGCAGTGGGAAATGTACTGACTGTTACTTTACTTTTACTCAAAGACTTATTGATTAAATTTGTCCAACATCAATTATATACATTAAACATATATAATAAAAACGAGATGTAAAATGATGTATGATCATTCGAAACGTCTAATTATATATTACATATACATTTTACATAAGCAACACCGGTTTTAATTTAATTAGATTTTAAAACAACTTTCGTTTTACGGAACATATACGAAATGTTCTTATACGCACTTAATTATCAATAAATCTTTTTAAATAATATAATTATAAACATATACCTTATACATGGTGTTTCGTTTTTGTAACCGGTTTCATTAAACGCACTTTACGAGTTGAGAATTTAGAATGTGTAACTCGGATTTGTATAATGGGCATAAATTTTACTTCATTGCCTACTAGTTATTGCCTGCGGATTCGCTCGCGTTTAAGAGTGTCCTGTGGTAGACAAAAAGTAGCCTATGTCCTTTCATGGAGTTCAAGAGTGTCCTGTGGTAGACAAAAAGTAGCCTATGTCCTTTCATGGAGTTCAAGTTTTCCGAATTTAATCGAATTCGCTTCAGCGGTTTGGAAGTAAAAGACAGACAGACAGAGTTACTTTCACATATAATACCATATGATACAACAACAACAACAGCCTGTAAATTCCCACTGCTGGGCTAAAGGCCTCCTCTCCCTTTGAGGAGAAGGTTTGGAACATATTCCACCACGCTGTTCCAATGCGGCTTGGTGGAATGCACATGTGGCAGAATTTCTATAATGTCTATGTCATATTTTAGATATAATATATTTGAAATCAATTATATATACAACACTGAAACGAAAGACCCATATAAGAACGTAGGCTTCTTTTTTAATTCATCCCTTGAGCGGCTAAAATTAGGGGTGACGGTTTGTATGTGAAAAACAAAAGTTTTACAATAAACAAAAATGTCCACCGCGATATATATTTTTCCTCATTATGTAATATAAAGAAATTTGTCTACGTTGTTAAACGCGTCGATAATAATTGGGACAGGATATTACCCAATGCGTGCTACCGTCAGCATAAAAATATAATTTATTCGTTCCCGCTTTTTGAATCAATTAAACTGTCATAATTTATGTTCTTGTGTGTTATGTTAAATAAATTTTATGTATTTGTATTGTATATATCTAAAACTAGATTAACTAGTGACGTGACTTCTCTGCGTAAAACATCACTATTCTGTCGATGCGTGATCATTACATAGTATAAAACAAAGTTGCTTACCGCTGTTTGTCCCTATGTATGCTCAGATCTTTGAAATTACGCAACGGATTTTGATGAGGTTTTTTTTAATTAAGTGATTCGAGAGGAAGGTTTTCGTATATAATACATGGACAACATAATAAAGGAACACTAACTATTTTAGAAGTTTCTAATGTGATGTCGTTAATAAACAAATTCTGTAGTATACTTAGTATCTGTATTTCAGCCGTGCGAAGCCGGGGCTGGTCGCTAGTAAATTTATATTCAATAAAGTAAGTAATTAATTGGGTAAGTCCTCTTCACAAAGAAGTCATTAACTACCGGTAGTTTAATAAGTAGTTGTAAAATAAGACTTACATTCGATTGTGGGGGTGGCTGCGGCCGCATCTGCTCCAATAACGGAAGGAGTCCAAGTGGTGGTCCGGGGTACAAGTGACCACGTCTCACCATCTCCTGCCTCCTGAGGTGTTCCTGCTGGAGTCTCTGCAGTTCCATTTCAGCTGATACGGTGTTTATATTCTGTGAAATAGAAAAATATATTAGTGCCTTTTTAGTCATATTGTAAGTGGTCGGATAGACTAGTGTGACAATCGAATGGAAAACAAAACAATAATGCACAGAAATAACATCATTTTGAACTAGAAACTAGTTCCTCAATGTACCTCATACAAAACATTTCAATATTTAAGGCTCAGATAATACATAATAATGGTAAAAGTTACTTTCCAAAAATGTATAATCAGTCATCAAATCCCAGTAATTTTGCAAGACACTTAAATGAGGGATCTTTCTTCGCAATATTTGTCCCTGATATATATTACACGCTTAAGCGCCAGTCATGACAAAGAGTACTAAGTTCAGCGCTAAATCACCCAAGGGACGCCCATTAAATCTTTGCAACCATAAAGACTTGAAGAAATAAGAAAACTTCGATTAATTGCTGCGACTCGTGACGAATGCTCCTATATACATTTTATCAGCTCTTCATTAAGACAGCATTGAATTGTTAATGGTTGTACCGCAATATTACAACGTGACGAAATCGAAATCACTCGATGACTCCGAATTCTCCAGAAATATTACAGCAACCGAAACCAGACGGCGAATACAAAAGACTTTCATTTCGCTCAAGAGATACCGTGACAGCGCTCCTAAGTGAAATATAGCTGAGGTTTAAAACAAAAATGCAAGACAGGAGCGTATACATAAATATTCATGACATAATATCGCAAATAAAAAGCGTGATGCGGTTGTAATAGCGCGACGCCGATACAGGAGGCCGAGCTTCACTCGTAATCGAGCAAGTTTTTCCATCTGCCAGACAAATTGCCGTCATAACCGAACGGATTAAACTTTTTATTAAAAACAACAAACCGAGCATAATGTATGGCTGTAATCGGCACGGGACAGATGTTCCCGAATAACGTTCGCGATTTATCTAATGTATAAAAGACTTTTATTTAATAGCTCCGTCGAGATGTCCTAGCGATCGGTGCTTATGTTTTATGGCCGACCGTCGTTTTGGCATTTCGACGGCATTTTGATAGTATTATTAATGTAGAATAAAAAAATCGACGAAGATCACCAGGTGTGCTGAGAGAATTAATTGTTCTACGCAGGTGTAATACGTTCGTGTAATGCGTCAATGTTAGTTCGTGTGATGATCGTTAGAGCTATTGGGTCAATTGTTGGCGTGTTCCAAGCCATTGGGCGTGTTCTCGTATTACGTTTTCAGCGTACGCGCCGATGTCCGATCGATAAAGATGGCTGGCTATAATTAACCTGGGTAAACACACGCCATCTGTCACTTCGTCCTTGGCACTCTAACGCAGATCCAGACAATATTGTCAATTATGAGATTACTCTCCGAACATTTCAAGATAGAACGTTAATACTTTGAGCCGCCTATAAATCGTCATTAAGCTATTGTCACAGCAATGAGGCCGTACCTTGTTGATCAAGATGAAATACAAGATTAAATTTAAACATAGATCAGAATCATTGCATTTGAAGGAATCGTTGTGGGAACTGACAAAGAGATCAGAGATGACCGGACATGCCACGACATAATTTATAAAGCCGCCGACAACATCAAAATAGTTCGGTACTAATTTTTTTAACACATTGAACACAATTATAGCCCTTATGTCTATTGGATTTAGGTTGAAGTGTCCTGTTTTAATAACGGATTTGGTGAAAATTTATCGAACGCCGGATAATAAAACGCACGTCACATTGACGTAGACGATGCAAGATCTCGAATGAAATCATAATATTTACCGTCAACGGTTGACATGTCCCCATTCCTAGATATATTATTCTAGCCTCCCATTTCGATTTGGTCGGATTATACGGTGATTAATGTTAAATTTTCCAAAACAGCGGAAGAAACGAATGAAAAATGGTTCGCTAAGAGGATTATGGTTGTGTTTATGGTAAGTATTGTGTGGATGTGTTGATAATTTGAATAAAGGGTGATAAAGGGATAACAATTGTTCGGCGTCAGCGGCACAAAGCGCAACGCAGGCAGGGCCGGTATGATGACATATCAAAATGAATCGCTAATGCACAAACCGGGAATACGAGATCTGTGGAGTCGCATTATACATTCATTTATTTTATTATTACTAATTTGACACACATAAATGTACTTTTACTGGTGTTAAAGTCTTACACGGACTGGGTAGATCCCCCTTATCTGCAAATTTAATAAAAACCAGTATATAGTCATATAAAGCATTGTGTATTCTGGATTGATATGGTTGAAAAATCTTAGCTCCAATGGGTACACTTTGATGGTGTAAGGATTTTTTAACAACCATAGCGAATTTCCATGGGCTTTCAGTACATACCAGCATATGGCACATAAATACTACCAACCTTTTTGAATTTAAACAGCTTGTGAAAAAATATATAGATACTTTTGTTTGTTAAAAATATAAGTGATAAGCGACTCTATTCATTTCGATCGTTATTCTAAAATGCGTTTTAATATCGCGAACAGATTGCACAATAATGCTTTGAATTAATTATTACATTCGCCAACTTGCAAAATCATGACTTGTTTTTATCTGTGCGTCGATGGATCGCGCGATAAGCTCAGATATCCCTTTACAAAGGACCTGCATTAGTTGCATAAGTATCTTAAATAAATGCAATATGCAATAATTTATTGAGATAATATTTTGCATTTAAAAATATCAACATTTTATTTAAATTATTTTTAATTTTTCAAAACCATCTTATCAGAATATGAATACTATTAATTTAATAATTGGAAACGACATCGAAATCCCATCACTAAATCACTAAAAATATAAGATTAACTAATTATTATTATTAATTTTACAACAAATATATATATTTGTAGAAAAATGCATTCATATATCAGTGAAAAGAAACCACAGTCACTGTTAACATAACCGCAACAAACATTTTGACAAGCGCCAATTAAACTGTCAGATCGATCGTGCAACTTGTCGGCAAACAAGTCCGCAGATCGCCCCGGGAGTTCGCCTTTGTGATGGGTGATTCGGGATTTTTACTCCGATCTTATCAATATCGGTCCGGTGATTATGCGTTCTGCATTGTACGGTCCCCCGGCTTATTATGTTTTGTATATAAAGTTTGTTTTGAATTGATAATTTGAAATTAAAGAGGCGAGCTCTTTCGTACTTCTGGTATAAACTTGTTTATTAATATTGTTCAAACAAATGAAATACATTGTGTTAAATAAATTATGTTTAAGCATAGAAGAAAAATTCTTACTCGAAATTGTTAGTTAAATTGATCGAATATGAAAATCTTTTGTTTAAATATGTCTAGTAGACTGATATTTTATGTGATTGATTTGTTTTTATAAATCGTTCTACTTCGCTGTTATATGCTACATCGTGAGGAAAACTGCATACAACATAATATTCAGCCTATTATATGGTGTAACTATCCATTGACTCACTCTGAACCAGGGTGGTAAAATCATTTCCAAAACCATGATAAGAGATGAAATGCCTTAACATATACTTGATAATAAATACTTTTTACAAATTTTCTTAATTTATGGCTCACTAAAACCAACTATGTACAGTATCAATACATTGTGAAAGTAACTTTGTCTGTCTCTCAACGATCAAACCATAAAACCGAATTGGGCAGCTTGGATAACAAGGACAACGACTACCTTTCGTGACTAACCCATAAAACAACAACCCCTAAGGCAACACCTAGTTAATATAACATTAACAAAAAATCAAGTTAGTTAAGTCGTTGTATTCAAAAACCACCCTAAATAATACAAATCCCTTAAAAGAATGTAATTTTCTACTCATCAATGGATGTTATTGGGTCTTTGAAGTGTTCCTCTAATACAAAGGTCTTTGGCACGTGCCAGGGCTTCGTGTGGTGAGATCACCACGCTAATTTCAAATCACCGCACTCGGTTGGGGGTTACTCGATTTTGAGTGCGAGTGAGCATTAGATTAGAGTGAAGGAAGTCAATTATTTTATATAGTTTAAAATATATATAAATAGATAACATTTTTTTAACGGTTTTTTTTTACAATTTTTCAAAATACATTGTGAGGATGACACAAAGAGTAAATTTTTAATGCAGTCTACAACTTAAAATTATTAGTCTATGGATTTAATAATGGTATCATAGAGCCTAATTATATGTTATGATAAATTCTAGCAGAAAAAA
Organism: Vanessa cardui; assembly: GCF_905220365.1. Taxonomy (NCBI): domain Eukaryota; kingdom Metazoa; phylum Arthropoda; class Insecta; order Lepidoptera; family Nymphalidae; genus Vanessa; species Vanessa cardui. The sequence goes on from NC_061141.1 coordinate 3,373,985, forward strand.
ATGCTTATTGAGATTTAACATGCAAAGGAACAAGATTAAATGGACAAAATAAAATCCTCTATTTAAATTTTGAAAAATCTCCAAATTTCTACGAGATAATCTATAGAAGTATATCTGTATTTTATAAAAAGGTGTTTTCAATCAATTTTCAGGTTCAAATCAATTAGTAATAACTATTTTTTCTATTTCTTTGTTAAACGGTTTTACTCCTTATCAAAATAAAAATAACATTCATTTGCAATTCACTTTTAGATCTACATATGTTATAATTTTGAATCCTTATTGACGTTTATATGTGGTATATGATGACGTCATAGATTTTCCATTAATATATGAATTATGACGACGTCATAAGTTTTCCATTGATATTACACGGCGCTTAATTACTATCGCGCCACAAAAATTTCTGATGAATAAGTGGCCACCAAACCACATAGACATTGGCACTGAAACAACGCATCCCTAGCGTCATATGCTCTAAAGATTGCACAACGTTAGCGCGATTTAACTACGTACAGCGCCATCTAGTTTATCAAGGTGAAACAATTCATTCGCTGAAACTATCGGCGAATAAAAATTTTATAGTGAAAATAGGAGTATGAAAATGTAAGTTTGTATGAAATTTAATAGTTGAAAATATAAAAGGATTTGGCTGGTTATTTTTAAAACAAGGGATGTGGAAATTAATAATAATATATAGTAAATTTTTTTAGGGGTGATCATTTTATTGTTAAACCAACATATTATTATTTACCTTTTCATTAGAAGCTAATGATATTTAGACATTAAATTGAGCCGAAAATTTGAATATCTATTTTATTATAATGCGTAATCAATAAACTATTAAAAGATTACCATATTAATAAAAATAATATATGTTTAATATTGGGCAAAGTGCCCTGTTTCCTTTTTTTAAATTCATTCATTTAACCGAATTTAAATAATTTTAAATTTCGAATGTTTTTTTTTCTAATTTGAATGCGTTCTTATTGAGAATTATATCATACCACTTCTAACATACTCTCGATCCTATAACTGACGGCCCCTAAGAACTTTTGTCTTTTTGAGTGTTCAAACTTGATTGTTTGCACTTTTGAATTAACGAGGGCGTAATAACAAGACTTTACTAATAATAATTATCACCAAGTTATTGTAGTGAATTTAATATAGACTATAAAAAAAAATTAAAATTTTTGACATTTGCAATATAAATACTTTATTACATTAAAATATAAATAATTATCAATGAAAATGTACCGAGACGTCATTTTTTACAACTTCCTCCGTAAGGAAACTAAAAAGAAATCCAGTAAATCAACAATTAGGACATTGTCACATCAGAAGCGTTTTTTCTAACGACGGTTTTGTCATAATCAAATATAACATATAATTTTAATACGTCCGGCCTTTGAACTTGGTCGCTACACATTGTCTAAAGGAACTCAGACATTAATAAAAAAATTACAAATTAAAAAGTAAAATTTCATGTTAATAATAATATGTATTATTTATATTTTGTGCCATCTGGTATGTGGTCACTACCAACCATACAGTATAGCACTGTAAATTCGAATTCTATGATGTATGGGACTATTCTATAATACAGGGTAACTACAGGCACAAGGAACATAACATCTTAGTTCCCAAGGTTGAGGGCACATTGACGATGTAAGGAATAGTTAATATTCCTTACAGCGTCATTGTCTATGGGTGGTGGTGACCACTTACCATCAGGTGGCCCATATGCTCGTCCGCCAACCTATACCATAAAAAAAATTTGAAACTCGAATCTCACCTCAGAACACGAGGGTGAAATGTCAGATTATTAATATATGACAAATACTAATAATTATAACATTTATTGACATACGAAGTGAAATCTTACAGAATTGCACTGTCTATTAATGTTTTAGAAGCCTACACACCAAAAAGTATTTAATACAAGTTATTGCAATTTGACGGTAGACATAGCTAAGTTCTAGGGTAGGGCTACCACCTATCCAGGTTTGCATAAAGTCCATTCCCATCATATATATACATATATATGTATATATTTTTATCTGTATTTAAATCCTAAACGATTTCGCAGTTTTCGATGAAATATGTAAAAAAATAGTCGAGACTATCTAGTCCAATTATATAAACACTAATAATTTAAAGATCAAAGCAATTTTAATTCGATAAAATAAATAACATCCAACGAAAATCCACAAGCGTACATGCGTCATGTACAAGATGCCTTTATATAATTTTAGCTTCGAATAGAGCATTTATAACATGACTATTTATAATTAAAAACAAGTGTCTATTCGCGATCTGTGGTTCTATTATAGCGAGGTCGGTTTGTTTAAAAACGAGGTAAATTGTAAGATTGAATACAGAAACATAATGATGCCCGCCAACTCTATCGCCCACAAATCTTGAAATGTAAAGAATAACGTGGATACTACTATAGTAGTAAAGGTGCATTCATACTAGTAATTTTGTGTTTTTTTTTTGACAGTTAAGCATTAGTATAAGTCATTTTTTTTTGTGTATATATTTAATTCTTAGGACAGGCAGGCACTACTGAATATTAATGTGCTTAATTTGTGTTTATAATTCATCTCGTGCTCGGCGGTGAAGGATCACATCATGAGGGAATGTGTCTAATTTCATAGAGATTCTGCACATGTATATGCTCCAATGTTTCTCCTCAAAGGGTGAGGCCCTTAGCCCAGCGGTGGGAAATTTACACATTTTATGTTATTGTTTAGCTGATTTTGTAATTAAGTCGATATATTTGTTACAAAATCATAATTCGCAGCGAATAAATGAATTTTATTTGCATCTATGTACAGTGCAACTACAAATAACATTATTGCAACACCGAGCCAGCAACTACGTCAACATACATTATTCATATAATTTATAAATTATTTCGCTACCGGTCATCGAACGGACCAACATTTAACATATATTTGTGTTCCATATTTAAAATTGCCAAACATAAATGCTTTTCATTGTAATATTCTTGACTTATTTGATAGTCATTGTAATATTGCGTAGAGCACCATTAAATATTAATGTGCTTAATTTGTAATCATTCATCTCGAGCTCGGAGGTGAAGCAATACATCGTGAGGAAACCTGCATGTGTCTAATTTCATAGAAATTCTGCCACATGTGTATTATATTATTATGTTACATATTCCACACACCTGCTTTGGAATAGCGTGGTGGAATAAGTTCCAAAATCTTCTCCTCAAAGGCAGAGCAGGCCTTAGTCCAGCAGTGGGTAATTTAAAGGCTGTTGTTGTTGTTATAATGTTAGAATATATGTATTCTTAGAGAGTAAGTATTTATTGGCGAAAATTATTAATTAAACAATCGATATCAAAGATCATTTTTTTTATAATATAATAAGACATCTCAATCAACAGACAGGTCCATACAAATCCAACGCTATTATTTCCGCTGTCTAACGGAAAACAAAAATAGACATAAGAGCGCGCAAGGAATAAAAGAAAAGTTGAAGTGGGACGAGCATCCGGGTTGGTAAGAACCAAAGAGGCAAGACAGGGGGGGGGGGGCGTTGTGGGTGAGTTAGGGGGGGTTACCTTCTCGCGGGAGTTGGTCTGTAAGCGTCCCTTCGGCTTTGGGGTTGCCTTTGTTTATCGTCTCTTTATTTATTCAACCTGATACGCTCGGCTACGTTGTTTTTACAACTAATAGGCTTATTTATTTTGTGTGGGTCGATCGTGGAATTATACGCGTATCGTTATTTAATTGGCGGTCGGAGCGTTGCTGTTCTTTATATTGTAACTTTTGAATTTCGAATTTTTATGTTCGATTGTGGATTTTTTTTTTCAAGTGTGTTTTTTTATGTAAAAGACTGGCCGGTTTACGACGATGTATATATTTTTATGATTAAAAATGATAAACGCATAATACAAATTTAAATATAGCCGGTTTGAAAGAAATCTTCAGGACTTTAACTATGTAAGAAAAACAATACAAGCCAATAAAGATATTATACAATATGATAATTATGACATAAATGTAACTTATATATAGCACTCAGGAATATTGTACCTTTTTAACACTGGACTGAATTAGTCCTAATTCATTAGTCCAGGATTATCTGTACATAAAAAACAGACAAATTAGACCACTTTATAATATTAAGTATACATATTATGGCAGTCCACTAATTTAGAAAGAATATTGAATATTTAGTCACAGTAATAACGTTCCTGCATGTGTAACCGTGATAGACTAGTGGTTCATTAGTGTTCCATTATTAATTAAATTTGAAAATATGTAATCGATATGATTTTTTAAACGAGCATTCTAGAATATTCCATTTAAAATTGAAAACACATTTATTGTCAAAAATATAATATTCTTATCGCCTAATGCATCAGTACCTTGAACCGTGTTGCATTAAAAAAAAAAGCGCGCGATCTCCTGTCACAAGTTCAGTTTTACTTTTTGGCGCCAAGCTTGGGTTCTTTGACATAAAATAGACTATTTGTCAATGCAAAAAATAAAGTGTCAATTATTGTAATCAGTATTTTTAGACCCAGAAGTAGGAAGTTAACCTCTAAAACAATTATCTTTAATTTAAAATAACAATCAATCTACCACAATAGAAAAACATTTAGTCTACAACACAAATAACCATCAATAATCACATTACACCGTAATAATTATATTCGCGATCTCAATGTGTCAGCCACGAATCTCCCGACTTTTTTTTTTAAAGGAAAGTTGTGTGACTTGACGCTGATGTTGCTTGTTTATTCCAACAGTATATATTATGAGTTTAAAAATTGTTATTTATTAACGAAAATTGAAAATAATATTTTTATATATTACATATGGAATTTTTAATATGATATTTTTCGGCAAATATGCACTAGAAATAAAAAAAAAATGATTTTTACTGGGTTCTTTAACCTCTACTAAATAACATAAAATGGATTTTAGAAACCAGTCAAATAGCCTATTTCAAAGTCGTAAAAAATTTTAGTTGTTTTTTGTTGATTGTTTTTATTTAAAATAGCCCTACTCACTCAATGCATGTCTGTATACACGGTACATATACCAAAATAACGTTATTACAATTTTTGTCTGTCTGTTTGTTCCGGCTAATCTCTGGAACTGCTGGACCAATTTTGACGGGAGTTTCACTGGTACATAACTGATATAATAAGGAGTAACTTAGGCTACAATCATTTTTTTTTTTATTTCAATCGCGTACAAGGTCGAGGGCACAGATAGTTAATAATAAAGATTATAGTCCTTTACTATTAGTAGAAGGTCATGTTAGCTTCGAGTCTGTATTGTGTCCCTCATGAAACGTGAAACTAGGATTTCTCCCGCTTTGTCCACATCAATAGAGCTGAGTCCACAAAAGTGCGAAACCTCGATGTAAGAGAAAAGATTAATAAAGCTTAGCGCACACTCACGTAACACCTGTCCTTTGTCGCTAATGGACACCCGCCTAATCTCCCGGGAAATTGACGTAACAAGAGAAAATATATAGTGCTCGAGATTTTTAACCGACTCTGTTCGATAAAAGATTGGTTCTTTTAATATTTTAAGTCTGTGCGTACTTTTAATACAAGCGATGTGCTGTCGATTGTCAAAATTATACCGGGATTTAGACAAACTTAAACGATGATTGTGGGTTCAAATCCGGATAAGCAACACTTGATTTTCATACGCGTAATTAGTATAATGTGCATATTCAAACAACAAGAGTAGTAAAGATATATCAACAACTATGTCATCGATTTTGACATTTGTCACCATATCATTGGTTGGTCTTGAATAGTCCATGATATTATTTTTGTCACACTAGCGACTAACTACCGTTCCGGCTTCGCACAGTTGGGCATAAGTTTTTAATTTTTTTTAACACATTATCTTATTAAACTTACAATCTGAATTTGCTCTTCTATACATTAGGTTACGTTACTAATGTTTGAGTAAGGATTCCTAGTCTTTTAACGAAATAAATGTAGTCTATGTTGCTCAGGGTAAACGTAGCTTTACAATGGTGAATTTTTTTTTCTAATCTTTATATTAGTAGTGTAGATAGACCTAGGTATATGACTGACAAATAGGTCTTCGATAAAGTCATGCCAAAAGTAAGTAAAGTAACAGCCTGTAAATTTCCCACTGCTGAGATAAGGCCTCCTCTTTCATTAAGGAGAGGGTTTGGAACATATTCCACCACGCTGTTCCAATGCGGGTTGGTGGAATGCACATGTGGCAGAATTTCGATTAAATTAGACACATACACGTTTCCTCACGATGTTTTCCTTCACCGCCGAGCTCGAGATGAATTATAAACACTAATTAAGCACATATATATAGTGGTGCTTGTCTGGGTTTGAACTCGCAATCATGATGCACGCGTTCTAACCACTGGGCCATCTCAGCTCATGCCAAAGCATATAAACATTGATATTAACCACTCCTTACATGACTACAGTAAAGTAATTACTCTCATACGTCATATAACCTATCCGATATAAACCTGTTAAATAGAAGATGCCCCTTAAAGCTACCCATTACACATAAACCGAACTCTCATCCCACTTCGCTGCATTGCTAATTTAATGCAAAAATTCATCCAAATATCACAAAAGGCTTTCGTCCTTTGCTCGACTGCATCGTTACTCGTCTTAGGCTCGTTACAAGCCGGATAACCGGGGCGCTTTTTACCCGGATAGCTCGCCTGTTACCCGGATAGCTTGCTTGTTATACCCAGCCGCATGGTTAGGTTAGACTCCTCCAATTACAGCTCAAACTGTTTGGAACGTAAGTTTTAATTTTTAACGTTCCATCTCAGATGGAAATTCTTAAAGTTGCGGATTTTGAAGTGGGTTCAGTGTCCCGAAAAAGTGATGTATTTAATACTTAAATTTGTTTTATTTTTTTTAATATTATCTGTATTATATTTTTAATATAACTTGGATATAAGTTAAAGCTACGTAAACCGCACTTTAAGGATTATATGCCACGAAACCGTCTGGCAAGTTTTAATGTTAGTTAAGAATTATAAGCAATAAAAGAGGTATAGTAGTATACTTTTTTCTTAATTATAAGACTGTTTTTTATTAGCGCGCGCACGGGTGACATTTTACATGATAAAGCACATGAAACAGCCAATCACATGTCAATTCGAAATAAATAGACAACTTCACATCTAATTACGAAGATTTTATTTATATTACAAATTATAATTAAGAATATTTGTTTTTGTGATTTTTTAGAATTAATTGTGATAAAATACATTTTAATAATTATTTTTATTTGTTTGTAATTAAAAACTATTTTGACTATGCTGAAGAAGTACAGTAGGTATTTTTAGACGGCAAAATTCTACGCCTTCGACAATAATGTTACTACATTAAAGAAAAAAAACTTTACTAAACATCCACACAATCGGATACACATAATTGAAAACATATTATACGGACAAATTGAAAAGCAAGCCATTTATTTATAACACAAATAGCACTAAGCACATCTTAAAAATATTCAAAACATCTTAAAAGAACAAGTTCGATTTTTCATATATATTTAGGCCATCATTGTCAATCCGCGGCGATATTATTTACATATATAAACAAACTAGAAACGATAAAGCCGAAAGATTGTGGATTGACACGTGTCGATACATTCTTATATGAAAAATATCTGTCTTCGAGTGTAGTAAGAGCTTATTGACTGCGTATTAAAATACATTGTGAAATTTATTAACAATTTAAATACACTGATGTAAAGGCCGAGATGGCCCAGTGGTTGAACACGTATATTGTAACTGATTGCGGGTTCAAGCCCAGGCGAGCACCATTACATTTTTATGTGCTGCATGTGTCTAATTTCAACGAAATTTTGCCACATTTTTGGGAGCAGCTTTGGAATATGCTCCAAACCTCCTCAAACGGAGAGGAGGCCTTAACCCAATAATGGGATATTTAGAAGCTGTTATTGGTTTAAATTTGCATGTAATTGTGTGTGTAGTGTGTCTTAAAAGAGTTTAGGCTTAACACTAACTGTTCCAAATGTTTACAGAGACAAGGGTACATTCTCCATATCCATATAAACATAATTACGTCGTGTGTGTTTGGAACCAGAGCTAATTAATAGATACACAGACATATTGACAGAGCTAAAATAAGAAAAATCGTGTAAAGATGATATCTATTAACAATGCACGTGGTTGAATTTGTTTATGCAATGATTTGGCACTTATGACGTTTCAAAAATAACATCCCAATTTTAAAAATAAATATAACATATCTCTATGTATTTATATGTAATTTGAAATCAATAGCACACATCTAAATGAAACAGCAATTAAATACGATAAATCTATAAAAAGAATTACCCAAATCACTTCGCTGGCCACGTGTTTACAAAGATATTAACATTTCACTAGCAACAATGTGCGGTCAAACGTAAATATTTATTTCTATACAAAACCCCGAAACGAGAGGTAACTAACTAATAGGCAGACATACAGTTGAAAAACACGCCGATAGCCGCCACTCGGTCTTAGAATAAACATGCTTTGTGATGTACTGACTGGAATTACAATATGTACCGAGAACGAAGCACTTAATAAAATAACAAACAAACTACTACTGTTCAGTGTTAACGCGGATCTAAATACTTTTCTAACTAAACATTCGCATTGTGTGTTTAAAACAAGAAATGTTAGACTTTCTAAACGTTCGAATATATTTTGATTATAACATTGAGAATATTCGAAAAGAAAAAATCGGTCGGTATTAGGTATGATGATTTGAAATTCGAACGATTTAAATCGAAACAAAAACGGAACGCAATACGACTTCTTTATTTAATTTTTTTTTTTTTTTTTATTATTGAAAACAATGACCAAAATTATTGCAGCATAAATAAATACAAATTATATTTGTAAGAAAACACTAAATGTTTATAAATTACCAAATTTAAGTGATATAGGTAATTAATAAAATAAAGAGCAATCAAAATTAAGAAGTTTACATAAAGGGAGCGTGTGACAAAAATACATTTAAGAACATTTGCTATAGAATCGTAAAATACGAAATATATTACAGCGAGCTACAAATAAAAAAAGGCGGCAAATATTTCTCGTTAAATAAATACAACGGGTCGTTTTTAATCTCATTAATTTTGCGAAGATAAATAACAATCAAATGTTATATGCAAAGCGCACTATCGTTACAGCGGTCAATTCCATTCCAAATTTAAAACCCAATAAAGATCGAGATTTGTCGGCCATCTTGAAAAAAAAAGCGATATCGGACGAGTGTCACTTTAAAAAATTCCCCCTTTCTTCCGTCCGCACCGATTTTAATAACAACATCTTCGCTTTCTTTATTCGTTCTTTTGAAATCTCTTTAAAGTTGTAGCAAGTTTATTACTAGTCAGATCAGGAATTCCAATCTCACATCCTGAGTTAACTGTCTTTGATGTAACCGCCAGGAACGGGTTGGCTGAATGCAACCTTAATGGGATAAGACTTAGGTCGTATTTTGAATAAGTTATTGCTTATATAAACCTTTTCATCCCGTGTCTCTGCGCGTAACTGAATTTGCACCGCAATGGAAGATCCATTGTGGATCATTAATACCGGATTCTATGGAACTCGATTGAAAAGTTACAATGTTATTTTCCAGATATACGCTTTGAAGATTAGGAAGTTAATTTTAGATTATAATAACCTAATATTGTCAGTTTAAATAAACATTTTGCATATGATTTTAATGTGATATTTTATTACTCTTATATAATGTAACTAAATTGCTTCTATTGATACTTACACTACATATATTCAAGATTGTCAAATCGAACTGTTATCGAAGAGAAAAAATTGTAATTTGAAATTTTTCATTTTTATTAATTTTTATTTTTTTAGCCGATTAGGCTTTGTGCAAGTCCGTCTGGATAGCTACATATATTTCACAGCCATCAGCAATACTTAGGATTGTTGTGTTCCAATGTTGAAATGGAAGGAAGGTCTTGAGCATGAATGTGGAAGGATGACCAATAAAACGATGGATTGATTGTGTGAAAGATGATATGACTGGAAAGAATGTTACTTGTGTGTGTCAGATAGGGAAGTATGGAAGAAGAAGAGAATCTGACCCCAAGTACATTGGGATAAGGGCAGGATGATGATGATGTGTTCCGGTGTTGAGGATGAGTGAGATAAATACAGACAATGAACATAACATCTTCAGATCAGATAGGCAGACCAGCTTACTTATTAAACATAAATATATTATGATCCAAGGAGTTTGTAATGTATTTAAAAACATATATAGTTTCGTATACAAAACATACCTTTTTACGACTACGTCACAGAATACCATAGTTTTGAATGACCTAAGGTATAAACACACTGAGCACTATAGCTGGCCATCGTAAAGGTATTTGAATAGATGTACATTCGCCATTGTGGAGGCAGTGCTTTATGTAACCGTATTGTGTTTGCCTCTCCGACCGCTGGGTATTACGGATCTATTGACGTACTAAGAGGATTAATAGATTAACTAAACAGTATCTTTAAAAGAGGTTTAATATTAATTATTTTTTTACCTGATTTTGTGTTTTATGGGAAATCATTATTTTGTATATTTTCTATGAATATATGTATAATAAGTGGGTTAATATTGTATCATAACTAAAGATATATTAATCAAGCACAGCTCATAGAGCACAATATAGCTAAGCTATTAAAAATCTACGATCATCTAATGTTTGATAATGTCTGTGTATCGTCAAGAAGGCTAAACCACTTCATACGTCAGCAAAGCATCCCTGTAATGACACTGCCTTATCCATATAAAGCAAAAAAAAAACAAAAATAACAATTTAGTAAATGATTAATATAAACAATAATCTACAAAACAGAAAAGAAATTCAAAACAAGAAGGTAAGTATAAAATACTCATTAAAAATCAATTAAAACTTACCCATTATAAGAGTCAAGAGATAATTAGAAAAAAATATAATGTTGAGAAAATTTCAAAGACAAATACTTTATTATTTTGAAATGGCAACATCAAAAGGAAATGTCAATAAGGAATCAACGGCATTCATAATAACGTTTATAATGGGTCTTGAAAAAATATCCCAAATTAATTTTCCCAATTCATTCATTCACTCACAAAAGAGGCTATCTCTTTGATAGACTACGGCACAATAATTTATGCAAGTGGACATCGGGTTGGGGTTCTTTAATCTTTAAGTAATTTCCTTTATACAAATATGTTATTTTTACATGGATTTTTTATACATGTAGACAAAAAATTTAATTAGGAAAATAAGATTATCAAGAGTTTTTTACAAATACGAATAGCACTAAAATTTCAATTCATCGCCTAATTATTAATGCACCGTTCGAAAAAAAAAAATCGTATTAAATTTCACGGCATTCGAAATTCGATTTTCTTTTAATTTAAAAAATTATCAACGATTTTTTTTTTCTCATCAACAATTCAAAATATAACCTTAACTTAACATCAGTTTGACAGATAACACATAAAGATGGCCGGCTAATTTGCAAAGCTACTTATCTGTACAATCAGATTCGTACGTTTTCGTCGCGTTTTGATCCAAGAAACGATTATTTACTGTATGCTAATAACATGACCATTTTACGAAGGTCCCTCAATTGGGTTGTATTGGGTATATAAATTAAGGAGTACGACACGCGTTCGACATTTTTTTCTTAAATAAAAGTGTTAAACTAATTCATTGGCATAAGTTGCTTGTATACGTTTCGACGATAATCATTTTCATGTTTTTGCAACGTTTATATGAGTAACGATTGAGTGAAACGTTTCGGAAAATGTTACACTTCTACCATTAAATTTTAATTATATTTTAGTCTTGAATTGATATCTTAGGTGTCATTTTCGAAGTGATCTAGTATGTAAGCAAATATTTGTGTATATTTTCTTATTATTATTCAATAATTAATAATAGATTATGTTTTCATTTTCATTATATTAAGGCTATTGAGCCCTCGAATAACACAACAATTTTTAACCTTACAAAACAAATTTAAATATACTCTCAAGACAATATAGTCGTACATTTATAAACGTCCTTATATTAACAGAAAGACATCAGAGGCCTAAGTTCCCGTCTTTAAATTCAAAACAAGCAGGGAAATGTAAACAGACAATCAGTAGCGATTTTAAAGATGAAATTGGAATTTGCCAACAAGCCAAAGAAGGGTGGGGTTAGGTAATTTGACAAACGCTTTGAATCGACTTTATATTTGAAAATGGATTTATATTTGAATTCAGAATTAATAACGAACGTTGTACGTATTTATATCTTGCCAGTGACTTCGATGGATGTTTATTTGATTCACACTTGTGATTATTGAAGGTTTTGTTTGTGTAAGGAATGTATTTAAATTAACTACTGAAATTCTTGTCGAGTGCTTGTGAAATTATACATGAGTATATTCTATGTAATTATATTAAATCGTATTTTTTTTAATTGCAAATCACTTTTCACTATAGGTAATGTTAATTAGTACCAAACGCCGTGAAACAGTATCGGACTGAAATTGGCCTTTATGATATTACAGCGATGATAATTGTAAATTATTATTATATCGTTAACGAGCCATTTATTGTTTTAACAGATTGTTCAATTAACAAACATTATAATTCAGCTCTTGCAAAAAAATTGTCTTTAACCTATATATTTCTGATTGCATTCAAGTACAATAATTTAGTATCATCTAGTTGATCTGATAATGAGGGATGTATCAGCCAGGAGATGAAGTATGAACTCTTCGACGTTAAACCTCGAAATTTTGTTGTACCCAGTATACTATTACAGCTTTTTGTTTTTAATATAAACATACCAATGCGATAGGTATATTGGCAGAACTATCTAGTGCCAAATTGCATCAAGAAGAAAAAAATACTTCTTGGTAAAGATTTTAAATGACTTTTCAAAATGTTCAAATTCAAAAATCGAATTGATTCGAATACTATCAATCTCAACTAGAAATATCTCGATACCTTTTGTTTATTTGAGTACATGCAATGATATTCTAATAAACAGATATGTTATATCCATACTAATCAACAGAAAAAAGTGTGCCGCGCCGGGGACCGTTTATTTTAGTTTATTTTTTCATTTTTCAAAATAAAAAGGATAGCTTGATAAAAACAATAAGTAAAAGGGATAACTAGATGTTTTAATTACGCAAAACGTATTACTACGTAATTATGATGTATTATAACGTATTACTACATAAAACAACTAAAGGCAAACGCCCCAATTAGGACGTTTTCTAGTCTTCTGTTTACTACAATACTACAGCATCATTGAGTACACGTAAAGCACGTAAGTATATAAGTGCTATATACTTTACGATTGTCAATCTTCCTTAATGTCACGGAGGGATAATGTATAATGTACATAAGTACGTAAATAAAAGAATCGGTCGCAAACACGGCCCCCGTACCGCTTTGAGGCACGAATGTAATCAGTTCTGTTAATTTTGAATTTGAGTTGTCGGTCTTTTTCGTTCGTTTGTTTATTTAAAACGGGGATGATTTAAGCGCTATCCCTTATTTAATGATTCATTTAGAATCAATATGAAGTGAATTTGATCATGATTTTCGAAATGTATGAAAATACTTTCATATTTAGAAGTGTTCTAGTCACATCGGTCTACACTAAATAAATGTTAATCATACATACATACATCCATATTTCTTGGTGGTAGGACTTTGTGCAAGCCCGTCTGGGTAGGTACCACCCACTCATCAGTTATTCTACCGCCAAATAACAGTACTCAGTATTGTTGTGTTCCGGTTTGAAGGGTGAGTGAGCCAGTGTAACTACAGGCACAAGGGACATAACATCTTAGTTCCCAAGGTTGGTGGCGATGTAAGGAATAGTTAATATTTCTTACAGCGTCATTGTCTATGGGTGATGGTGACCACTTACCATCAGGTGGCCCATAAGTTCGTCCACCAAACTATACCATAAAAAAAATGTTAATATTATTATAAATGTGAAACTAACTCTGCCTGTTTGTCTATCACTCTTTCATGAGCAAACCACTGAACCGAATTTCCTGAAATTTGGTATGAAGCAAACTTAAAATCCAAGAAGGCATATAGCCTACTTTTTGGCTAACACTTGACTACTAGCATATACATACGTATCGTACAAAGATCTAAGATAACGTATTTAGTCTTTGATTCTACGGAGCAAGGTAAACAATTCAGTGAGGCGTGAAACTAATTCACCTTACGCAAGATAGCGTACCGTACATTATGATTCGTCAGAATTAAGCTATTATGTGTTAGGGGATGACTTATTTGAATAAGCACAAATTGTCAAAGAGATTTTATCTGGTTAAACAAAGATGTTCCTTCTGTTGCCTTTTGCTCCTACTGGGGGACGGTTAATAGAATCGACTAATACCGTTGATGATGCCTCCGATTTTAACCCCCTATTAATAAACACGTTCTTCCATCCCTATCGAAATTGTAACGTACTTGTAAGAGTAAAAGAGATAGCACGTTTTTTGTTATTCTTTAAGCGGCTTAATGTTGTATACAAATTATTGTTGAAAATTATCTCTGAAATATAACAGAAGTGTTTTGTTATTATCATATCTACATCATAATACTTTTAATGACGACCTCCGTGGTCGAGTGGTGTGTACACCAGTTTTCATGGGTACGCCACTCCGAGGTTTGATTCCCGGCCGAGTCAATGTAGATTATCATTAGTTTTCTATGTTGTCTTGGGTCTGGGTGTTTGTGGTACCGTCGTTACTTCTGATGTTCCATAACACAAGTGCTTTAGCTACTTAAATTGGGATCAGAGTAATGTATGTGATGTTGTCTATTATTTATATTTATAATTATATGCTATATGTTATATTTCTACAACGGCCATTACAAACAAATCACCCACTTAGCAAAATTTGTATTGGACAAGTGTGTCCATATCACAGTCATAATCCGATAGGACACCAAATCTGACAAGACCGGATACACTTCAATCACGGGACTGGCTTTGTGTGCAAATTACGAGCTGGCTGAGATGGCCCAGTGGTTAGAAAGCGTGCATCTTAATCGATGATTTCGGGTTCAAACCCATGCAAGCACCACTATATATATGTGCTTAATTTGTGTTTATAATTCATCTCGTGCTTGCCGGTGAAGGAAAATATCGTGAAAAAACCTGCATGTGTCTAATTTCATCGAAATTCTGCCACATGTGCATTCCACCAACCCGCATTTGAACAGCGTGGTGGAATATGTTATAAAATCATCTCCTCAAATGGCAGAGGAGGCCTAAGCCCGCAGTGGGAAATTTACGGGCTGTTACATTACTTTTTTACTTTATTGAATTGATATTGACACGAGCTTCAAACTTATAAGCTGTCAACTTGACCAGCAATAGTTTATTGGCATTTTTTATCATGTAGGTTAGATTATCACTACGATAGAAAGAAATATTTAATCCACAGCCTAAGGTATATTGTGCCTGTATTTACACTGGCTCACTCTAGAATATCTAATGAGTGGCTACCTACACAGTCGGGTGTACACAAAACGCTTTAATAATTATTTAATGTTTCACAGTTATTCAAATACGAACTAAATACAAACATGTTAACACGTTTTATGGTAATCTATTAATAACGTTTTAAATTAGTAACTGTTGAAAAATGTAAGTATTAATAAATTATTAATTAATTATACTTAATCATTAAATCGTTATTATTAGGTTAATTAATAACGTACGTTTAATTTTTTAACGAATGAACTTTAATTTTAACATAATTTTAAACGTTTTAGATTAACTGAACACGTGTTTAATGTATTTGTGGAAGTATAACTATGCTTTGATTTTGATTATAATAAAACTGCTTCCTATATTTATAATTAAAACTATATATGCTGATGAAACATATAGTATGTATGCGTAATGTTATATATAAACATGTTTGACTAATCAAGTCTTTTCACACCTAGCTATAATATACATTAATGTATCGTACTGTCTGTGTTTTACTTTGTTATGTAGTATGCCAAACAACGTTATACTTTTTGCCAGTAATTTGTCAATGCTAATATTATAAATTCGAAAATATTTTCTGTCTGTTAGTCTGTTTTACGGCCTGCTGAATCGAATTTAATGAACTTTGCCATGAAGTTTGTTTGTAAGGAAGAACGTAGGTTATTTTTTATACCTACCACATGACCAACAGACAATTTACATTACATGGAGTTTCAAAAAATCAATATCAAAATATACTTTATCAAAGTCATTTTCAAGTCATTTTACTAAACTATATTAATTGAAGCTACCATCGGTTCAAAATGTAGATTCTACCGAACTAGTAAGAAGCTCAGTAGCTTTTTTTATTTTCCCACATTTAAAATATAAAATATGGCAGGTAAGTATATAATACATATATGCTGCCTGGAAGTCAACAAGTATTAGCTCCAGGCCTCTTGCCATCTCTATCCTCTTCATCTGAGAACATGAAAGGATCTATCCTATGAATAGTTGGTTTGTATCGATTAGCACTCAATCGTTAGTTAAATATAACAAGCAATCATCAATTCCAATCAATTCGCCATCAACACACCCCAACGTGAGAAAAATCAAACAAAACATCGGACCGCACGATTGGCCACAAAGGGTGCTTTCATCCCCTTTTTTTAAAAACCATTTTTGTCCCCCGCGTCACTCTGACGCAAGATTTTTCCGTCATTAGCGAAACGCAGAGTCATTCAGTCACGATTTGTCTGTGCTTATCTGTGATTTTTTTTTGACGCCATCACACGTATACAATATGCGAAATTTTTTTCCCGCTAATGTGACGAAAATTTCTGATAAGTTTTCAAAGAGAATGTCGGGCTTGCGGTTTTCAATTTGAAAAATTTTGTTTCGAAGCTTATCTTGAGCCACACGGCCAAGGGATACGAGATGTGGCTGAAATTCAGGGCATCAAATTAAGAGGGAAAACTTCGGCAAGAACGAATTTATATGTCGTGTCAGCTGATTGAGTAAAATTCTCCTACAAACACGTAGTGGAATTTCGTCGTGAAATTATCTCTTAATAAGAGGCTTGTCCAGCAGTGGACTTTTTACAAAATGTATCTATCTTAATAAACTAGTGTTCCAATATTATACGATCAATTTTAAAAGATAATCACGTAGATTAACTCCTTTACTATTAGTAACAATTAAATTTGATTGGGTTGCACACATTTAATTATAATCTAACTATGATTGGCTTAGACAGTATATTGAAGTGAGGGCTTGGAAAACCCAAGAAGGTGCTAAAAATATTGCTTATTTGGGATAGGTGATTCTGTTAGTTAATTTTACTAGCGGGTAACCCTAATTCTTCACTACTTACTTTAAATCATAGCGAAACATTTAAAGCTTCAAAAATCAAATAAAGCAGTGTTACCATATTCCTACTTCCTACTTCCAATTTAAATTTTTTTGTCTTATGTTTTGAAATTGGAAAAAATAAAAAAATATCACATCAATAAAACATTAAAGATGGCGTTTAAAATCTTAGATATATATCTGTAGTTATTACAAAACACCACAATATAGCTCTCTCGTAAAGTCGACTCCATTATACGAGGAAAAGCAAGGGTAAACATGGGCACTAAAAGGCACGAGTGGGCTCAAAATGGCACGCGTCGCGGACCACAACAAACGCACACAGAACGACAATCGGAATAATTTTAATTAGAGAAAAATTGCACGAAATGCGCATTGGGGTAACGTCAGCAGAACACGATATGTTTAACTCTTCTTATCATTTCGGCAAATACTTTAATTAAATGTGAGTTTTTTTTGTTGATCTGAAATATAAATAATACAGCAAAGATTTAGCGTGCTTAATGAAGTATGATTACTTGAATTTGGAATGATTAAATTTTAAAACAATATTCAAATTAAGATTTAATGTGAACAGATAATATTTTTTAAAGACTGTCAGTATTTAAAAAAATATTTAATTAAAAATATGATATAATAAAATAAAATATAAATATTTTTTGTAAACCATATAAACTCAAAAACAATACTTGACGAACCCTTTCCGCAAACAATTAGCGCACAAGTGCCCTCTAGGAACAACGGCAATACAGCGTCCCTCAGCTTGAAGCGCTTCAATCGCTTTAAACGGCTTCCGACTGGCTGCAGATCTCTTTGCCTTTGCCTTGCCGCCTCGACGTGCGCCATCTTTTGTTTTTTTTTTTTCAATTATAGAACGTACTTTATATAAAATTTAAAAATTGTATTTATTATTTATGCCGTACCATTGCATCAGTAATGTATGAATTTGTTTTTTAAAATGGAAACTTACTGTTGTGTTTGATAGTTTACTGTTGTGTTAGATAGCTGACAAAACAGCTATAAATTCTATTATATCGTTATCATTTATTGTCAAACTTTATCTCGCGTTACGTATCCAATGATATGACCGAATACGACTGTTATAACAATAATGAAACCCGAACACTGTGGTAATTCTCAAAAATATGTGAACAAGTGACCAACGCATTCTATATCAGCCGGAATGGGACACATGGACTTCTAATTACCAATTTCGAGTTCTATACCATTTCTCACCTTGTAACGTGATTCTAGGAATTATTATCTTACACTAATGTCTCCTCCACTTAATGCTAGCTCGTAATTCGAATGATGTGGGACCCAGAAACTAAAACCGGTTTCAAAAGAGCGCGTCTCTCCAAAAATAAAGCCAAGATCCAAGATCTTATTTCAGTGGTGTTTGTTCTTTTTCAAACGCGTACTTTTTTAAATGGCATTCCTTTTTTGAATTAATAGAATGTCTTTTATCGTTTAAATGTCATCGTCGTCCACTAATTATGCCAGCGTTACTGTGTCCCGGCATCACATGATACCCGATCGCGTCCATATTTCTTGATTTAATGTTTTGAACGCTGGTTATGACGACCGCGGTGACGCTGTTTCTATATTTCTAATGAATGTAACAACCCACGGTTATTTAAGATGTAACAGTTTATTGCCTCGACAAATAAATGAGGAGTGCCAAGGTGGAGTGTAATTAATTCTCCGAGGCTCAGTGTCCGCATCTGACTCGGCAACATTGTAATTATTGGATGAAAGTAACCTGCCTGTATGATAAATGAGGTAAAGACGAGCCATCATTGTCTCGCGAATGAAAGAGCTTTTGTCTATGGTCGAGACAAAACCCTCATTCGTTGTCTATGCGGCCCGGCTCACTTCATTGTTGACGTTTGCATCGCATTGTCGCGCCGGGCGTCGGCGGAATCATTAAATGTTTTTAAAGAACAAAAAGGCGTTTTGCGAATATTTGCGAAATTCTCACGACGCAAGACAAATAACAATAAAGATGAAACAATATTCTTAATTAATTATATACTCTGATTACTAATAATAGGTAATCAAAGTATCGAAAACATTTCGTAAAAAAAATAATTTTAAATTTCGAGTCCAAGGAATAAAATCTCGATTTGATAAAAATTGCATTGTGTTCTTAAAGCGCTGTAGCACTGTTTAATAGTGAAACAACAAAGTGCCGCTTGAAGTATCAATTAACAACGATCGCTTTCCATACGCTCAAGATTATTAATTAACACTCAACCCACAGATTAACTCAATTTTCGATTAACTTAATTATATTGAAAGGAGATTCACAATTATTTTTATTTCGTATTAAAACCTGTTTTTAAGTCAATTACGGTAGGAACGAATATAATTTAACACTTATTTGGTCGTTAACCCTTCATATTCCACGTTTTTAATTTATCTGTGATTGATATAAAATTATTAAGTGTAGTAAAATTTCAACTGAATAAAGACATAATGGAAAACTTATTACAAAGATACAGAGTACATCTCAACAACATACTAAACCGATTTGAAATTATATATCTTTGTCAGAAAGGTCCCATTGAGATGAGAAACTATATAAGTTGACTAACGATACTGATACTAAATATGCTACAGATTTTTTTTTATTTACGACATCACATTAGAAACTTCTAAAATTATCAAGGTTTCTTTACTATACTGTCCATGTATTATATACAAAAACCTTCCTCTCGAGTCACTCTATCTATGGAAAAAATCCGCATCAAAATGCGTAATTTTAAAGATCTAAGCATACATAGAGCTGACATCGGTAAACGACATTGTTTTATTCTATGTAATGATAATGATGCAAGGTATAAAATCTTAGAAGCTCTTCTAGATACTCATTCGTGCATACCAAAATTTAATTAATGAAATTGTAGGATACGAGTTGTTAATATTTCAGATGTGTTTAGATAATAAATAAATAAGGTATTTGTAGTTAAATTATCGTAGCTATAACAATCAGTCGAACGAGGATGTCTAAAAAAGGTTAAGAAGACAGAAGACAATAACGAAAGCGGTATTCGCCGCGATTTGTAAAGATATGCGCCTGCGCAGCCACAAAGCCTCATTGTGCGCCCATATGGGAAAATATCCCATGTTTTGTCTTCCCTATTGTTGTTGACAGACGGACGGACAACTGAAAAGACAGCCTTTGAATACTTATGTAAAGGCTCGTTTGAATATGGTTTCACAGATTATGTAAATCGATATGTTGTTTCTATTGTAACAATGTATATGCCATTAGAATTCAATTGTCATATAATAATTTGTCAAAACAAATGCATTATAATACTATGTATTGGAGAAACGTCGATTTTGAATAATTTATAATATTGAAAATCGATATTGATATCTTTCGCCAAAGTTACAGTGGGGATGCGTAGCGGAAAAGCTGTAACTCTGATTAGAAAGAGTTACATATCACTTATAACGTATTTAAGTAGATTGTGTTTTAATATGGATTCTTTTAAGCAATCACAGACTTTTGGTTAGGAAAACCACCTAGGTTAGCGGACGAGCATATAGACCACCTGATGGTAAGTGGTCATCATCACCCATAGACAATGACGCTGTGAGAAATATAAACTATTCCTTACATCGTCAATGCGTCAACCTTGGGGACTAAGATGCTATGTCCCTTGTACCTGTAGTTACACTGGCTCACTCACCCTTCAAACCGGAACACAACAATACTGCGTACTGTTGTAGCGGTAGAATATGTGACGAGTGGCTGGTACCTACCCAGGCGGGCTTGCACAAAGCCCTAACCTTACCACATAATTTATTACACATACATCTAATATTCAAGGTAATCGTCTTTACAATTCTCAAAAGATAAGGTGCAAATCCGTTACGTAATACCAACATCTTACAATAAAATTTTAATCTGTTTCAAAACAATTTTTCACCTGCCTCGTGTCACCTGCATCAAAAGCTTGACCGGTCATACTTGGACCGTCTAAAATCATATTTAATTTATAAATACCAGGTGTAGAGTCTATAATGGAACAAACATTATTACTCAGGGCATAATTCATAGCTAATATATCAATTAATCACATTTAAAACTAAGTATTTAACGTGAATAGTGATAGGGAGAAATTCTTTTACGCGACTATTAACGACGTTCCACGAACTACCGCTTTGCTGATAGCATCTCATTCGGGTTCCGCGGGAAATTGATTGAATATACTTAACTTGATAGAGTACGTTACTTAGATGTATTTAAATATATTTAATGGCGGTGTGTGTTTAAAACAAAGCGTCATAGCCAAGTTGATAGCTATCAGTTTGAATTGAAATTGAAAACAAAACATTTTGATACAATAAGCTTCTTACCAGTTTACTTTTTCTTAAAATAGGTCGTTGTCCAACTGTGGGGCATGTATGTACATGTACACATGTACAAATTGAGTCTCAGTTATTTATAATAAACTATGTTGTCTGGTAATTTTATATGTCGCTAAAAATTTATTGTTTTGTTTTGAAGTGCCTACATTAATGGTTAGGATATGTGATCTTAATTGTATATTTAAGATTTAAATTACTAGAATCACTACAGAATATAAACGTGCTTACTTTTTGTTGCTCTTTCAATGTGAGAATAATCTGCTACGAGACCATGCAGCAATGAGAAAATCAACTACTTCCAAATTAATCAAATCTTAAGCCTAAGTTTTTTACTAATTGCACCTACTTGCTTTAAATCTGCGGTACGTTACATAAAAATATAGATAAATTGCAATTAATATAATACGGAACCACAAACACATTCTCAACGATCAAGACTAATCGTATATATTACAAAAACAAACCAAACTAACCAACCATTAAAGAGGAGACAGCGTAAATAATATTACAAAAATTTTATTGTATAATGACTTATTGGATATTTTTCATATCTTTAGTAGTTATTAATGGGCATAGCTTATATGAAGTGGAGAGGGCACAACTATGTAACTATGTTAAGCGTGGGACCATGCGACAGTGCAGTGTGAACGGGCCATTACTAACATTTATTCTTTTACTGTCTCCATTTGAATATTTTATTGACACACTTGAAACGAAATCACACACGCTACTATACACCTTCCACCCTAAAAATAAAGGTTATAATCGCTTGTAAGTATTAATGAAATTGAATAGAGTATATGTTTTTTTTTGTAGTCATAACGCCGTAGTGGGTCCGCATTTATAGTAAGATAAATTTGTAATTAGATTTTCGATTCCAATATTCGTTGATTTGTTGTCAATATGTTAATGCTTTATAGATAGGCCAGTTGTTAAAATTTTGTCGCGATTGAATATTTATTTGTGAGAATTTGTAATGTAAATAAATTCTAACGTATATATCTTTCTAGCATTGATATTATGGCCAGGTGTGGGTATAAATTATATCGATTTTGGAATTATTAAAAAATGAAACATTATTTTTAATCTGTTGTCAAACTGTTTGTAATAACAATTAGTTATCTTAAATACTATTTAAATATTGTTTTTCGTTATACTATGTCGCATTCATTAGAAAACATATTACAAAATATATATCTATACTAATGACATCAGTACGAAAATGAATCTGTCTCTTTCTTTCACGATGATATTTTATATGATGTTAGCTTGTACTCCAAAAACATGGGCTGTTTAATACCTAAATCCTGACGGTAAACTTCGTACACTCGAGCGAAATCAGGCGTCCACTATATATGTATAAGCTAAGATTTAGGTATTAATTTCGGGATATTTACCATGTTTTTTATTTCTGTTTGGTGGAGCTCGATATTCCGACATTATCTATGAATGTCTTGTTCACGAGCGAACAAGACATTCGTAGATAATGTCAAAATATATACCTTAATATATTATAATATGTCGAAGTTAATACCTTTAGTAATAAAAATAATGTTCATTTAAAATCTTATTTATTTATATAATGCCGTCATTTGATACTTATAACTAGAAGTTATTACATTTGCCATATTTGTCAGACATAAGAAAAATCGAATTCTCTCTCATTTTAATAAAGTTAGTAGTTTATCATAGTTATTACCACGGCGAATGAATCTCTAAATAGGTATTATTAAGGTCTTCCTGACTGATTCTGGAAGAGCAAAAAAGCACTCACTATTCACTCACTCACACTCTTATTTATTTATTTATTTATACTTCATTGTACACCACATGTTACACATTATAATATGTTACAATATTGTATATAATATTGTAGAGTACAACGGGCGGTCTTATGGCTAAGTAGCCATTTCTTCCAGACAACCCACTCTTCACACACTCCTATAATGTTAACTGACAGCTATCTATCATGACAGGAATTCAAGCATGGAACCAAAGAGTTTTTGTCACTAGGAAATGTTAACGCCGCTACAAAACTCCAGGGAACTCCTGGGGCGGAGATTTATTGAAAGAAAACCTGATACCTTTCTAAGACCACCGCTACACGGGGGCACTACAATTTCCAAACACACACGCCATTATAATTAACCAGCTGAGTTAATGTTTTAAAAAAAAATCTCAGTATCTGTGGGAACTTGTATTAATTACCGGGTCTGACTCGGGTTCAACTCGATGACAGTTCGTCCCAATTTTATCTGATCCTTTTTATTACTGGCCAGTTTGTAATTAGTTTTTTTTTTGGGAAAAGCGTATAGACCTTTTTATAAGCGGTCTTCTTGCCGGACTGTAGCATTTGATCGTGCTATCGTCTGTGTAATGATTAAATATATAATTGTTGACACATAGCGATATGAGCTGAGATGGCCCAGTGGTTAGAACGCGTGCAGCTTAACCGATGATTGCGGGTTCAAACCCAGGCAAGCGCCACTATATATTTATGAGCTTAATTCGTTTTTATAATTCATCTAGTCCTAGGCGGTTACTTTACTTTACTGTTTTTACATAGAGATAATTAATTTCAGGTCATTAATAGTTATAGTTGTGGATAAATATGATCGGTAATATTATATGCTAAAGAGTAAATTAAAGTTCAATGAACTTACGTCTTTTGTATACAACAATACTGAGTACTGTTATTTGGCGGTAGAATAATATATGTAATGATGTGTAACCATATGTTAAAACATAACCCACGATCGCGGAATTAGCGGACAAAACCGCGCGGATTCGCTAGTCTCATATACCTACTTATTATGACATTTGGTCATTCAGCACTAATTATTATTAGCATTGACATTACATAGAACCTTGTCGAAAACCTTGGACTTTGTCAGAGAAAACAATCTTCAGGAGCACCTTTTCATCAGAACAGCTGTTGCTAATGTGACGCATTTACATTTGATAATATAACGGTTATAAAAATATCTCTTCGTCCAAGGCCACAGGTGTACATAAAAGTATCATAAGGCTTGCTGTTTTGATTTCATATAAGGTTTACTTATTATATAGTATCTTGTTTATTATGTCATGTAATTTTAAGAGTCGAGATGGCCTAGTGGTAAGAACGCCTGTATCTTAACCGATGATTGCGGGTTCAAACCCAGGCAAGCACCGCTGATTTATGTGCTTAATTTGTCTTTATAATTCATCTCGTGCTCAGCGGTCAAGGAAAACATCGTGAGGAAACCTGCATGTGACAAATTTCATAGAAATTCTGCCACATGTGTATTCCTTTAAACCTTCTCCTCAAAGGAGAAGAGGCATTTAGTCCAGCAGTGGAAATTTACAGGCTGTTGTTGTTTGTTGTTGTAATTTTAAACTTTTATAATGGAATCACATCACATACATAAAAGTATAATTTTTTAACATGATATATACCTCTATATTAATATTATAAATGTGAAAGTAACTCTGTCTGTCTGGCGCTCTTTCACAACCAAACCGCTGAACCGAATTTGATGAAATTTGTTGTGAAGCAAACTTGAACTGCAAGAAAGGACATAGGCTATTCTTTTTGCGTAATACATGACAACCAAACCCCTAAAACGCCAGCGAAGCCGCGGGCTACAACTATGAATTTAAAATAGTATTCTCATATATAATAAATGTTAATATTTAGGTGCAATTATCAATAAATATAGAAGATTAAATAATTAATCAAAGCATATCATACATTGTAATTACGTAGTTTATTAAGTAAATTGTATGAAGCTTGTATGAAGTATTGTGAGAGATAGTATGCAGTTAATTCAAGGATTATGTATTTGCGAAGATTGTTTATAAAGACAATTAAGTAATGAATAAAAAAATCTGCGAAAAACCTAAGTTCGCAAATCGCAAGATAAAAATTATTTAAAATTAAAAAACGTTTACAGCCAAGTTAAAATAAAAGTCTCACACCGTATAATAAGAGTCTGTGGACAAACATGAATAAATACCCACTAATGAGCATAATATTATAATATTGTGTACATTCAAAAGCATCTTGTTACGTCCACATACAGGGTGTAAGGAGCGGAGCTATTAAATTCTAACGCTAGGGTGCGAGCGATGACCGCCAACGAGACTCACGCGCTCGCGTCGGCGGGAAAATGACACAGATTAAAAATAAATAGATCATAATTACGTTTTTAATAATAATGACGTATGACAGATGTCAAAGGAGGTTTTATGGTACAATTTTTTTTTAAATTATTTTGATAACAAAAAATAAAGTTTCGCGATTTATTAAATTAAGAATTTTATTTTAAATATTAACGTATGATAATTATCGATACATAATTTTTAATTATTTTCGATAATGTATTCGTTGATCGGTAAAGCTGTTCGGAATCGAAAGCGAATTATTCATAAGCGGCTGGCTTATGAATAATTCGCTTCCGCTCGTCGCTTGGATATCGAATGAAGGTTGTCGCGCATTACCCGGTAAAGCCTCACATGTTGCCTTGTGAATGCACAAAGACGCATAATAATCATATGGCGACTCGCAATTA
This sequence comes from Vanessa cardui, assembly GCF_905220365.1. Taxonomy (NCBI): domain Eukaryota; kingdom Metazoa; phylum Arthropoda; class Insecta; order Lepidoptera; family Nymphalidae; genus Vanessa; species Vanessa cardui. The sequence goes on from NC_061141.1 coordinate 3,400,356, forward strand.
AAAAATTTAAGGCACTTTGTAGTAGCGCCGCTCTTTTGCCAAAGTTGCTTTTCAAATGTAAGTAGCGAACGCGACGCTGCCTTCAAAAACTTCTATATAGTTTTCATTTAATGGTCGCGCGCTATTAATTATTTTTTCCTTTTTTATCTCACACGTATGATATAAATGCTTACGTCTACGAATATTGGTTATAGCGCTGTACTTTCTTTCTTTCTTTTAGTAAAGAAAATCATATAATATAAAGTATATCTATAACATTTCGGAGTAGTGTAGCTTTCAATTATAAATATTTTAAAATTGCATTACCAGTTTCTACACAAAAAATAGAAATTTTACAACTTTTTAATATTAGTATAGATAGTTATCTAAATTAAAAATACTTGTAATACTAACTTATATTTTATTAATTTAATATTAGCTGATACAAAATACTATATATGTGGGTTTAAATGTATTTTACCGTCAAACATCAATCTTAATAATTTTGTTATAATTCGTTAAATTTAATTATCCAATGTTTAGATTAAATTTAGCTTAGATTTTTTTATACATATGTATACGATGATGTATTATGTATACGATTTTATTATGGAATAAAAAGTAACTACTGATGTTCTTAATAATCGATGGAAATCGGTGTATGATCGATATTAATACAATAAAAAAAAATTAACTGTCATAAGCAATTGGCATATACGTATGTATACTCCATGGTTAATCGATCTTATTTCTTTTAAGATAAAATAAATAACTTTTAAAGTATTTGGCATATGAATTTAATATATTGAAATTCAGTTGAATGTAGTTTTAAGTATATTGAATTACTTAGTACAATATAAAGCCCTTAGTTATATATCTATTAGTTTTGAAGCAAGCCCACTCGATGACAAGCAAGATGGCATATACGAAATGACAAGTCACATGTGAACGGATTTGTGGAAATATTCATTTAGGTTACACGAAAAATAGTGTCAGCCATTGTCAATAAAATTTTATCGCTTTATTCACGCTTTCAGTGGACGATTGAATTATGACGAACCCACTTTGTAAGAACATACACACACAACACAACAATGTTTGATTATCAAACCCAAATACCATGAATAACATGAAATTATATTCCAAGAATATAAAGTAAATACAGGATGCACATATCGAACAGCGATTATAATATTCGAAATTAAAAAAAAACACTCATACATCTAAACAGATCAAAAATCATACAAAACTAGTTCATATAAACATAGATTAATAAACAACAACAGAAGTGCCAGTTCGCGGAATCGAGGATAAAGCGATCACGTTTCGCAATCGTAACGAATACTCGGAAACACGTTACGATCTTACATCTAGACGGATATGTGTATCTCTCTTTATTATTCCAATAACAATCCGTAATGAGTGCTCTGGTCAAACGTAAATAGCGACTTCATACATTTGAATGATGGCAATGTAAACTCTACACTGTGAGCTACTCTTTGCTTGATAGGGCTGGCGATTAGCGAAAGCACGGTTTACAGGATTCTTATTTTATTGTATTTTTTTTAAAGGATCTTATCTGTCATCTCTGCTGTAAATGGAAAGCCGGTAAGCACTAGCGCGCACTGGTAACTTTCGTCACTCTTGTCAAATCCGTGAATAGTTACAGATGCAGACACAAATGTCACGTCGTAATATGCACCTCCATACATATTCATGGACTCGACAAGAGTGACGAAACAGTCACCGTGACAAAAGTTACCAGTGCGCGCTAGTTCTTACTGCTTTCAGTTCTCCTCGGGGTAAACAATAAGCCAATTGCTTCTAGTATATTAGTCTAGTACAGTAACGTAATTGTGACGTATAGTAACAACTATGTGTATATTATTATAGCGACTGCTATGTACAATTGTCGTAGTTCTTGTAGATGGTTTATAATTCCACAGATTTTGAGGTTTTTGTGCAAACAATTCAGGTTGAGCTGATAGAAATTTTTATTCAGAGTTTTTTCGGTGGGAAAATCTCTGTAGTAGCCTAGAATTTGCAAGCATTGTTTAGTTTTCTAGCCTTAGAATGTATGTGGGATGCTTTCTATTCGCTCGTGTAGTATTTGTCATCCTATTTGGTTGATGGAATAATGCACGACACGACAACGATATTTACGCTATAGATTTATATAAAGAGTTTTGTGTAAGGAGTTTTTATAGTTTTTTTTTTAATTTTATATTTTGGTAACTTCGTGTGTCCCAGCCCTGATCACGGCGGTAAGATCAAAGACGCACCTCGCAAGACGTTTACATTGTAATATCTGTTCGCTAGACTACTGACCTCTGTGTCAACACCGGATATTGATTGTTCCATCGCCTTGTCATCCGCCATTTTGTTTTAAATACTCGTGTTGACAGGAAATTGTTGATTAATTACTTTAAAATACATTTCATAATTAAAAGTTACATACGTTTATTAATGAACTATTAATAGTTAATTAACATCTGGTTCTATTTGAATTTAAAGTAGGTATTCGAAAGTCTCTCAGTTGAACAAAGGTAATTTTTAAGGAAATTTATTTGGTGCTTAGGACGTTGTTCTACCAGGTGTTTAGGGTACCTTTACATGTATGAGACAAACGCCATGTGTGTGTACATTGATCCACCCAAGAGTTTAACTTAGGAGTCAATTCTTATACTACTTATAATTATTATATTAGTAGTAGTAGTAGTATTAGTAGCTGTGGTATTGAATAATCATGAATAACTAATTTCCGGTCGCAGCTTTTCTCACATAGGGGAGGCGCAGGTTTCATGTAAAAGGAATCTTAACAACATACATGGTAAATATCATGACCAGTTGAGATTCGACTTTATATAATTAGTAAAGATTATAGTGTAAAACCCATGTATAACACAAATAACACAGCATATGTATTGTACTATTGGTCGGTCAACCAGAAAAAAAACTGGGTTAAATTAAAATTAAAAAGCGAAAGGTCATAACATAATTATATAAGAAGTTGAGTCATAGGATTATACATAATAAAATTAAAAGGACCACTGCCTATGGTCATTTTCCCATCAAAATAATCACGATTTTATCACGTTTTAATTTACGACGCGGCATTCAAGCCTTTCAGCAAAAGGTATCGCATTTTTCAATGTTAAATAAAATACTCGTTATTTTCGTTATCTAGATGTGTAATACTCGAGAGCCTGTCGAAAATCTCATTCTTAAGTGACACACGTTCATTGTAAATATTTAAGGTTTAGCTGAAAAATTAGCAACTTTAATTGTGATTTTTGATGCGTTTTTAAGAAATGTCTTAATAATCTTGTAATCGTGTTTGAGAATTATAAAGTTATTTGGAATTTATTTTGACAGTGTTTCTTTTATTATTACCTAGCATAGTCTCGATGGGGTTTTTCAAAGACAATTTCATACAAACATAAATCCTTAGTTTTAACTTCTTATGTAATTTAAATTAAATTCTAATTGACAAAAAAATTATATCATATGATATTCGTCAATTTGACACGTCGATTTATATGCACTTGCTTTCTCTGAATCTTTAGCGACGAATAGCGTCGAATGGCGCGATAGGTAGCTATTTCTATTGGTTGTGTAAATCGGCAGTAATCGATTATATTTTCATTCCATTGCATTTTCCGATGCTACGTCTAATTTGTGTCGCACTATAGTGCGTAAGTATAGAGTAATTAAATATGAGACAAAATCTATAAACCAAACGGAAAGCAATACTAATATTACAAATACGAAACTACCTCTTTCTGTCTGTTTCTCTATCACGGCTAAAACACTTAATCGAGTTTGATGAAATTAAATTTTTCGCAAGTCAATAAATAATTCGATTTGATATGTTTTATTCGCAAGATTGTATAGTATAAAGTAAATTTTGATCAAATAAAAATGATTATAAATATAAAATAACGTTAAACGGCGGTCCTATAAAAACGTTTGTGTAAGTAAATGGATAAACGATCTCTAAGATAACAGAAACGGGATACTCGTCTTTGAATTACTTCGCGTGGAAACTTATTTATGTAACGGAATTAATGCAGTCGATCAAAACCGTCGATCTCGTTATGTAGCTGAAATAAAGTTAAAAACACAATCAAAAGTTTTAATTAAACAATCTAAAATAGATAAAGAATTATAGTACAGGAGTACGTAGGAATAATATACTCTTTATTTGTTTGATCCCCGGTGGAACGGCACTTATAAGACTTGTTTTTTTTTCTTGATAGAAGTACTTAATAATTGATTAATACTTTAGCTGCGATGAATCCATATTAGCATCTCTTACAACAGACAAAATGTTTCTCAACCTACATGCATATAGTATACATATTATGCTATCTTGTATTTTATTGAATATAATAAAAAAGTATTCTAGTATTGTAATTCTGTCGAGATAGCAATCTATTCAAGCTTAAACCGATTATGATGTAATTATGTAAGGAGGTAGTCAGAGCTCCGGAAATAGTTAAAAGATTTATAAATTTCGCGCGGGTACAGCGAGTTGTTTAAACAATTGAAAAAAATACAACATAAAAATAATATTAAGATAAAGCAAATGCATTTCATACAAATACATCATAGTCCGAGAGACGGCTGAGAATTCTAAAAACAAATGGGATACAAACATAATAGTAATAATAATCCAGCTCACAATGGTCCGAGCTCGCGATAAATCTGTCCGTAGCGTATAAAAACCTATTTTTCTCTAACAATTTCGGTATGCGGTGAATAGGTGTGTTGACAAACGAAAGGTTATTGATGTTAGGCGACGAAAGTTAGATAAAGGATATCGTTTTTCTATGTTAAATGTATATTTATAATATTATTAGTTTTTTTTATTATGAATTTTTAGTAAAAAAAAACTAAATTGTGAATGAACTATTAAGTCATTGCCAAAAATATATTCTAATTTAAAAAAAAATAACAATTAAAAAATTCCAAACGATAATTCAAAAAACGAACGCTATCAAATAAAACGTTTAAATAATTCACTTATAATAAATGTTACAATAAAATAACACAAAACATCTGAATAACCACAGATTACCGATCACATCTGACGTCTATTACGCTAATGGGCGCGGTATCGGAAATTTCAGTGACCACCGCTGACAGATCTACAAGCTCACCCGCCAAATGGCACCGTTTTGGTCCATGGGGTACCATGAAGCGTTTTTGATAGATTAATGGTTTAAGCGTTTTAAAGCAAGTAATCTTTAGTTAGATAAAGATTAATGATAGCATCGTTTTACTAATTTTCATGAACGTAATTAAAAGTGTATTTTTTTTTAATTAAATACCATTTACTTTACTACTATTACCTATTTCTATACCAGTCAATAAATTGCCATGACATTTTGTATGCATATATCTATATAGATATATATCTATATATCTACATAGTACAAAATAAAATAACTTTCCGCCATCTGCACGTAACTTTAATGCAATTTTCATAGATTAATAGATTGATTCAAAGAAACGTATTTATGCAAATTTTAGTAGAAAAAGCAGAGGTCGTCAATAATTTCAAAGCTTGAGAAAATATTGTTTTTCAGTATAAGAGTAACATATTGACTCTTATAAGTACTACATGTGTATCTACATGTGTGTGTATATAGATATCTAACTAAAAGTCGCTAGTTTAATATCTCGCGCCCTGAAGCTAAGAATAATTATATTCGCTGTATCTTATAACTTGTTCCAAAGACCCAAATCCGTTGTTCTGTGTTGTAATGGAGTATTTGTGACAAGTTTATTTTTCCGGGACGTAGGCTCATGAGATTGACTATTTAAAAGAAAAACACGCAATAATATTTTCAAAGCATATTTGATGCGCTATTATTTGGTGTGAACAATTTATTTTGATATCTTATTTTGCAATACGTTTACATATATATCAGTACATAGTATGAAACAAAGTCGCTTACCGCTATCTCTCTTTGTGTATGCTTCGATCTTTCAAATTACGCAACTGATTTTGATGCGGTTTTTTCAATAGATAGAGTGATTCGAAAGGAATACTGGATTTTGGATATGGATGGATATTTAGTTACATATGTCAAAATAATATTCTTTATTACTTTTGTCTGTCTATTTGTTCCAGCTAATCTCTGAAACGGCTCAACCGATTTTGACTTTAATTTGCAGAAGGATGTTAGAATATGCAGTAACTTAGGCTACACGAAGTCAGCACAGCTAGTTTAAGATATACTTCTTGAACTATAATGTTAAAAATTCAGTTATAATTATGGAAAATTAAAGAAAAAAAATAAATTATAAAATTATACATAGATGTTGATGTTGAGACTTAATAGTTTAAAAAAAGAATAAAATAAAAAAAACAATTTCAAAGAGACGTGAAAAAATTAGCAAACCGTTTTCCGTGTAATTTTTCTTTTTATTATCACGGCCAGACATTGTGTTTACACAATACACATTCAGAACGAAACGCATTCGAGTCCTTTGGCTTCTGCATGTGAGTTCTAAATTCAAAAAATTCGAACGTTGTTTTCAACAAAAAAAAAAACAACCGAAGTCTCTTTTTGTTTTCGGAATAAAAGCCAGGATACGTTTATGATTGAGGCAGAATTTCATTTGATAATCTTTTTTTTTTTAATAATTTACGAATTCGTTACATATAAATCTACTACAAAAATTTGTAACCAATTGATAAGAATTATGTACAGTTCATTCACCTCCTACCTCATTATCATTCTATCGTATAAAATTATTGTAAATTTAATAAGTAAAACAAATAAAAATCTTATAATAAAATGCATTTTAATCTCATCGATTTCGCTTATATACATAATAAGACTTAATGTTTAATAATATCTACATAACACGCGAACACAATGCGAAATGACGTTTTAAAATGTTTTTTTTTTTTTAATTTTTATAATGAACGCAGCCAAAATGCGGTCAGTGTCAGAACTACATTCTTTTAATGATATTAAATTAACATGCCCTTATTCCAATTTGGTGTCAAAACAATTGTTTTGTAAAATATATATTTATAAACAATTACATTAAGATATATTTAAACGTACAACTGTATTTTTTTTATTAATTTATTTAAATTGCGTGATAATTATGAAGTTTATAAAAATGTAAATAAAGAAGTTATAATAAATATAACGTAAATATGAACTATGTAGGTGAGTTCGTACTTACAGATACCATCTGCTTAGAAATCTCTTGTAAGGAGATGGCTCCTTAAAAGAGGTTGTATAGGTAACACGACCTCGCTTGTATGAAAAATATTTAATTGTATGAAAAATATTTTCATGTCCAAATTTGAATGTCAAACTTTAGTTAAGAGTAACGCATACTATCCATATCATTTACTTGGTTCTTAGGAAAAAAGGCCTTTCAATTATGTAAAAAGAAATTGACATGTATTTTTTTTAAAGATAATTGATTCAATTAATTATAAGGCCTTCGTTTTGTAATGCAGATCCTAGCGAGAAAAACTGACAAGAAATTAGGTTATGTTAGTACCTCCCTATTCTATTTTTTTTTTAATTTTCTTTTTATATATTTTTAAACAAAAGATTCCAATTTATTAATCGTGTGTTATAAATGATATCCAAAATCGATTTATTTGCATATTGGAAAGATATCCTATCAAATTGAAATAATTTTTAAACGCTTATAAATATATATTCATTTATCGTAATCTCGCGTAGATAAGTGCTTTTGATAAGCAAACTCAAATATTACACTCACATTTGAACTTAGCAGCGATTGTACATGATTGTACATTATTTATAAGTCTTGTACGTTTGCGACGGTTGTATATAAGTGCATGCAAAGTGAAACATAGCTGTAACAAATGCTCATCCCGAGACTTCGCGTGAGGTCACGTTCCACGCATTATTTTGATGAATTCGAAATTCGAAAAACGAACTGCAAGACATTCCCGCGTTTTGTTCTCCCTGGCCGTTTTTTTAATTAATATTTTTTTTTATTTTATGACAGCGGCTATTTTGCATGATGTAATCTTAAAAGTTTGTTAAGTATTACCTTGTGTAAAAAAAACATATAATAAATATATGTCATGTCAATAGTCTATACGTAAAACGGGTGATTGCGAAGTGCAGTTATAGTATATAACTATATTATATACTTAACTATATCATTAAAATCAGTTGAATCAATCGAAAATCTAATAAGATTTATACAAACTTTCATCCCCTATTTTATCCCCTTAGGGGTGGAAATTATCAAATTTCTTTCTAAGCAGGTGTCTACGTCATAACATCTAACTGCATGCCAAATTTCAGCCCGATCCGTCCGGTGGTTTATGCTGTGCGTTGATAGATCACTGTGTCAGTCATTCACCTTTGTGTTATATATATTTAGAATAAAACCTTTTTTAAAATATCATCTCCATATAAATGTATATAGATTTTTTAATGAAATCAACTCATTGCAATCGTAAGATGCTATTCAATACAACGCTATCTTAGACGTATAAAATACCCCGAGGTAAAATACTTAAGTATATTCAAAATCAAAACACAAGACTTTTGTGTATGGAAAAATATAAAAAAAAAAGAAAAATTTGAAAGTCTGATTCATCCCAGAACTCGCAGCCGGCGGTCTATTCAGCAACAACTTATTAAATAAATTAATCGCAAGTTGTTAGAAAAGGAAAAACTAAGCAGTCGTCTCATTTACTCCTGGACAAAGCACGTAATTCCTTAAAACCGGGCGCTATTCTATTTCGCATTCAACGCGGACTGTAACGAAGAAAGCCCGCAAAAATAATTGGAAAGTGACGGTAACGGCCTCTAGTGATGTGCCATCGAATATCGATGATTTTGTAAAAAGATTGATAATAATCTTGGAATCGACAACACGCTTACACTACTTCACATTTTTGATTCATTGTGGAAAGATTGTTATGTTTATATACATATCATATAATAATATTTTAATTGTTTAAAATTTATAAAACACGTGATTGAGTACAGAAATTAAAATAAACGATATCACAACGACAACAACAACAAAGAAAGACAGACTGTAAATTTTCTCAATGCTGAGCTAAGGCCTCTTTTTTGAAGGAAGGTTCGTTATACTCCATATAAAAAAGAAAATAGGTCAATTTAAAAAAAATCGTCCGAGAACATCGATAAAAGAAAATTCCGTGTCATCCCTACAGCCTCGGGGTACGGCCCACATTCCCAACTTTCCACCGCTCGCCTCGCCTTCCCAGTCCATTGTGTCCGTGGGAACATTTATTGCCCCCATAGAAAACCGTGAATGCCGTCCAAGAAAAGCATTTGTGTGTTCCCTGAATAGTGACAAAGAAACGGGTTTCAGTGTTGATTTGGTACCGGTTTCAGAATTTCTTTTCATCCACTACCTATTTTCCGATTCAGCCAACTCCATTGGTTGGCTTGTTTTGTATTGGTAAATGAGTTTCGTTCTGTGGAAAGGTTAATTTGCTTTCGAACTTTGCTTTTTGTATCGTCCCCTCGTGAAAGGATTTTCGGATACCTCATTAATATTGTATTTTTGTATAACATTCTTGTTTCGATGAAAAATATTACCAACAAACTAAAACAGTCGCTTAATTGCTTAGTTAATCAATTATTCAATTAGAATATTATTCGTGTATCTTTGAGACGCTTTTAATTAACGCTAAAATAAGAATAAAATAAACTGTTAAATTAGTAATAGCTTTCATGTTTCACTCAACAGAACGCGATTCGAATTTTCCTTACAGAACTTTTCACGACTTGTTCGTCTAACTAAGCGTACACTATTTAATTATGAAACACCCCGCCCTCCTACCCTCTCACAAAGGGGCAGAAAATATGATTTTGCTCAAAGGTTTCCTTCAGCTACCTGTAGTAAGAATTACATTTTCTAAGAACGCGGTCAATGGAGGCATCTGTCCTGCTTATATACTTGTGTCAAGCCCTAATAATGCTGCACTATATTCGTATATAAGAAATAGTTTGCCATAATCCATGCAAGTAACTTCATTACATAGTAAAACAAAGTCGCTTACCGCTGTCTGTCCCTATGTATGCGTAGATCTTTAAAACTACTAAACGGATTTGGATGCGGTTTTTTTTTCAATAGTTATCATTTCAAAAGGGAAGGTTTTTGTATGTAACACATGGACAATATAGTAAAGAAACACTGATAATTTTAGAAGTTTGTAATGTGTATCCTAAAAATGTATAATAACTTGAATTAGGTAATTATATAGATATACCACACTGACTTCAGACATGCATACCACAAGTATACTAGTATGAAAATCCAAGTGCACGTCAGTGAAAGAAATTTGAGTCGAGAATGTTTTTGATTTGCCTTATTTTCGATTCTTTATACATAAAAACGTAAGTACGTTATAAATTACAAAACTGTACTTAAAATAAATACTTAATCTCTCATTGAAATTTCCATGTAATTATAAAAGAGCATAGTAAATATCCAATAATAGCGCAAAGAGCTCGCTTAATGTAATTGGCGTCTTAAAAGTAATAAAATGCATTATTAATATAAAATGTCTATGAAATGTAATCATAATGCATCGTATAGATTAGCACCCATTAACTCCATAGAAGCGACAAAGGTATAGAGAAAGGAAGTAAAAGATTTCGCTTCGTAACCGGAGCCATTACAAAACTTTAGAGCAGTGTGCATACTGGTTTTCACGGGGTTCAATTCCCGGAGCGATGTAGAAGTTCATTAGTTTTCTATTCCATGTTGTTTTGGGTCTGGGTGTTCGTAGTACTATGATTTTCAATACCACAAGTGCTTTAGCTACTTACATTGGGATTGAAGCGTGTGTCGTCCAATATTTATTTATTTCTATATATACGTTTAACACAACAACAGAACATTCTGGTGTTATAAATAAATAAATAATAAATGAATATGAGACAACATCACATACATTACTCTGATCCCAATGTAAGTAGCTGAAGCACTTGTGTTGTGGAAATCAGAAGTAACGACGGTACCACAAACACCCAGACCCAAGACAACATAGAAAACTAATGATCATCCACATCGACTCGGGCGGGAATCGAACCCGGGACCTCAGAGTAGCGTACCCATGAAAACCGATGTACACACCACTCGACCATGGAGGTCGTCAGATATAAAATATATTAAATATATATTTTTAGACGAGCCCACGTCGATGTTACATTGAAACAGATCATTTAAAAATAGTAACACTATACTTAGAATGTTTTCAATTAGATTCGTAAGTAAAATTTCAATACAGACAGTTGAAACATTTATTACGTGAACTAATTCTAAAATAAAATATTGTTTTGCAAACGGTACCGATATGGTTAACAAAACAAATATATATCAATACTAGTAGTCGCCCGCGGCTTCGCACGCGTTTTAGAGTATTTTGTCATTTGTCACGCAAAAAGAAGTCCTTTCATGGATTTAAAATTTGCTTCATACAAAATTTCATCAAATTCGGTACACGAAAGAGCGACACACAGACAGAGTTACTTTCACATTCTATATAATTCAAAATAGTATTTTTAAACAGCTGTATAAATTAATTGTAAAACAGAACAGCCTGTATAATATCAATTTCCTTTCCCATTTAGTAGGTATACGTGCGAAGTCACTAGTTCCATATAATAATTAATCTCGTACACCACACGCATGAATGGTATAGCGACAAGTTGTTTGACAGCACTATTAGAACCGTTCCCATTCGATGCAGTTCACTTTGATTGACCATACATCATTTAATATTTACGTATTTAAAATAACCACTTACACGCTCTGCACAAATTAAAAGCACGAAGCAATGATTAATCTTAACTAGAATTTAAAACGCAGACTAGTTACTAAATATATTCGCATTAGTGATGTTTAGTCTTCACTGTCTCTTTTAGTTTTATCGATAATTTTACGTACAGTTCCATTTTTAAATTATTTGATTTTTGTATTAATACGAGTTTCATCTATGTGTTGTTTACGCACACATTGACACGAATTTATTTTATCGAGTTCAATAAACCGAAGCGGTAATTGGAATAAAATAATATGTCTCGCCGAGCTAAGTGGTAAATTTATACTGAAGAATGCAGACGGTTATTGAGAAATTTAACGCAACATAAGTCCATCGGCAAACCAGTTGGAGAAAAACCTAGATACGATATGAAAATAAAACGAGTTACGGTAATACCGTCTGATAAACGCTCGTAAAACCCACTAGTTTAACCATTAAAAACCCTATCTTAACACGAACATTAAACATAATTCCAATAAATTTAAAGGACATGCGCGGATAATCTCGACGAATAGAAGAAAACTCCACAACAAAGGCGCGCCCATTTCCACCGATCATTGTGCGAAAACGAGACAGATGCTACATTCGTCTCTGTTACACGAAGCTCGCTAACGATGCGCAAAAGAGATAGGCATCGACAATAGACAATTGTTATCCCCACCACGATAAACTGTACTGCCCTAGTGAAAGTAGCTCGTGCGATTTTCACCGTCAACGCCCAACCGTACAGAGCAATAAAGACTATATTGCCGTGAACATTCAACTAGTACAATGCAGCCAATAATTTGATTCGGTTGTTATCATTGGGAAAACAATGGGTTAGTAATGTAGGTATAAATAGAATTATGATGAGAATAGGAAGTGGATTGGTGACGTATCAGCGTAGGCGTGATTTCACAAGCGAATATGAGATCACGCCTAAATCGAAATAGGTCGTTAAACGTTCGATATTTAATTAGGGATTGGTATTGTGACTTGATTGATTGGCATTCTTCGGCCCTGGATTTACAATGTTGCCAAACCGGGCCAAAAAAATCTATCAACAAACAAATCAATGATTATAAAATCTCGAGATTACTCAACGCAATGAAAGCCTAGAAAATTCAAATTTGGAACATAGTTTTATTTTATAACATCTGTTAAATTCACGAGATTAATGAAATTTACGAGATTAATGAAAAATAGCTCAGTATGATTTTCCTTCGTATGAAATCAGGATGGACAGACAGTTCGGTCATATGACTAAATAAGTTTTGTAATGGCTTGTTTTTCTTTGAGTTGAATTGAATTTAGAAGAACAAATAGGAATAGGTTAGTTCAACTAGTTGGTATATATTTTTTAATATTGTTATGAATTTGTCTCTTAAGATCCAAGGATTTCTTTCGTCACTTCTGAAATATCAATTGGAATCAAACTTTAAACACGAATAGGTAAGTATTTTTGTTAACATCAAAATCTGTTACACGTGAAGTCTATTTTATTCAAATTCACGTGCATCGCGGGCGAAAAGCTTCTTTTTGTAAATATTTAAACGTTTTTTTTTAATCAAAACGTTATCACATGACCGTCGGTTTCTTTCACAAACTAATTGGTCTGACGGTAACCCCTGGATATATTTTTACGTTTCAGAGGAATATTTAAATGAATCTCGTTGACACATACGATTTTAGCGGACCTTTTGACGTAAGTGTCAAGTTGGTTAAGTGTCGGTAGTGTTATAAAAAACTACGATGAAAAATATGGATGCGTTGCGACATTAATTTTTGTCAATCATCTAGGTACATGACGCTTCATGAGTGCTTTCCGAGTTTACATTTTTAATTTTTTTTTTTATATTCCACCAGATGTAGTCCCTAGTGTCGGAATATGTAATTTAATCTGTAAATGTTACGGCATTTTTTTGTTTTAATATTAAAAAGGCTTGCAACGTATTTGGACTAATTTGTCGACGTTTGAGTAGCTTTTAAGGTAAGCCTGATAAAAACTAATGATAATACCTTCGAAGATATAATTCCTGAGCTGATCGAGTTTTTAGCATCTTCCATAATAGAAACATAGACATATTGAAACTTATCGAAGGTTTTTTCGCGGTTTTTTACAACGGGTCAGTTACTATTCCGTTTTACGGCGACTCGTTATAAAACTATCTAGAATATTACCTACTTAAATATAAACTGTTAGAATAAATGTTTTATGAGAAATGGAACTTAAAATTAGTACTAATAAATATATTAATATAATAAATAATGAAACTAATTTATCATAAAGTATGAATAACAAATGAAATGATTATGATCAAAAAGCGTTCGACGAAATCTTGTTCTCTATATCTTTTCTTTATAAATAACTAATCCTTAGGAACATTAAAACGTAAGAACAATGATATGATGCCATGATATGACCAAACTTAAAACAATTTCGATATGAGTAATAAGTCTGTTGAAGTTGACAAATTCAGACTATAATAATTGAAAATGTACCGTTTGGTATATAGTAGGTATTCTACAATACGCGCAAATATTATCACAGTTATATGACACCGAATGTAACATGAAAGCCGTCCGCTCAAACTAAAAGCCAAACGATACGTCCGTATCATGAAAAAAAAAAAACAAAGAATAAAAATAGCCACCCTGTTAATTTATTTTGTCTTTAATTTTTAAAAACGGAACGAGGAAGCGGACCAATGAGACGCATCCCCCGACTGATTGTCAATTAGCGACATCAAACGGGCTTTTTGCGAATTAAGCGTGTGTTTCTGTTCACTTTTTGTCCGGCCGTCGAGCGTTGCGGGTGTCTGATGCGTTTTTCCGTTCCAACGTTTCATTTTCATATTTCCGTTTGTCTGGCCGTCGTAGGGAGGCACAATGTGGGGTGTTCTATGTTATCAACGCACTCTATTTATGTACGGATATTTAATTCGAATGAGTGCCTTTGCAGACGGATAAAAATAAATCGTTACTTCTGTTTTGGTATTGCCCTTATTTGGGTGCATTGACTTGAATGGATGAAGTGTTGTAAGATTTCGAAAGAATACCTTTGCGGGTTGCCCGTAAATGAACCAAGGATTTATAAAACGTGATGTTTGAGACTTTCTTGTAAATGAATGTCATTTGCTTAAGCAGACCTTTTTTCTATAATTAAACTATTGATTAATGTAAGTTTTAAATTAAAAAAGAATGCATTCGAATATTAAATTCGAGGTTGTCGATGAGGTAGTAATGATTCTAAGTCAGGAACATCGTATATCGTGTAGACGCGTCATTCGCAAACCAATCGAACCCAATCGAATGCTCCTAAACAAACCTGTCTGGCTGAAAGATAGAAAACAACAAACGTCGATGAAAAAAAAAACAGCCAGTATCGAACGCGCCTATTCGGAATGGATCCGGAACGGAGTCAACAAAGGGACGTTCTGTATTTGAAAAAAGCGCGAATACGAACGCGAGGCAGCCATTACCCGCACCCATTTGCGCATCTATGGCGGGCCTCTTCAATCCGTACAGTCAACAATTGCAGGGCTGACTCGTTGACTAATCTTAATCGAACAATTTCAAATATATTTAAATCACAATACACCAAATATTAACGCTGGAAAATTCGACAAACAAAATTTGCTGATAAATTGTTCCAAAAAGTTTGTACATGAAACTGCATAGATACAAAAAGTATTAAGCGCCGTTACGTTTAAATATACAGTTCATTATTGTATTATCAATAGAATAAGCCGACCATTTAGAAGCAACGAAATAGCCCGTGAGTAAATTCTATTAAAATATCTAATCTGCGACGTAATACAAAAAGTACTTCACTTATCGCCAGCCCTATTATAGAGCGCATGTGATCGAGAGTTGTTCGAGTTTTTATCGCTGATTCATTAGTGTGAGAGTGTCTTTGTTGCAGTCGACTGGCGCCCTAACACAACCGTTCCATACAACATATATACACGTATTCATGAAATTGATTTGAGATGAAAGGATTTTCATTACCATTGTATCTGAATCCGAATTAAAGACAAATTGCACGTTCAATACGCTCAAAATCAATAGGTACTATTTGCAATCAGATATTTTTGTATGAGCCTTTTTTACTCGGCTTTTATGTTTCATGAGCAACGTTTAAATTGATGAATCTATGATACAGGTTATTTAGACTTTTTTTTTGTAATGATGTGGATTGTACGGGGTTCCTTTCAAAGAGTTAATGTCGATGATTGAAAAAAGTTCTTTCACTAAGTGATCTGTTAAAATTGACCAGTTATATTTTTACTTATGGGAATGGTTCCCATGGTTTTAAATTTCAGTGTTGAACCCGCAATAAGTATGTTCAAGGCTTTTTAAATGTTGAAAGAATAAGTACAGTTACTTATTGGATATGTATGAGACTTTAAATAGGATCAACCAAAGATTTTCCCATTTTTCCAATAAACTTGGATTTGAGGTAGCTTAATTAGATCACGTAAATCATCCGTAAATTATCATGCATGTTGATTTAATTTGTTAACGCCTGTATGTGCTATAAAATCTGCCATATAACAAATCACCAACCCACATAGATACTGGGCCTAAACTAATCCTAAAGATTTTAGCATAGCAGTCTACAGGCTATTATTAAAGCAATTTTAAATGTCGCAGTATTGAGTAGCAGGTGACGAAATCGTCGTATCAAAACTGATCTTGTTGTTCCGTTCAGATATTCTCCCCTCGATGTCCAGACGGATGTTTAAGATGCAAGGTCACGGACAAAGATTTGAATACAACCCTCTTTGGATCGCCCACTTTTTGTTCGCTTTTGTCCAGAAATAGTTTACTTTTATGAAGGTCATGCCAAACGTTTTATAAATCTTGTTATTCTATTTTATAATTCTTTGACACCGTTTGACCGATCACCATGACATATACATATATAGTTTATATAAATCAGTTTCTTGTAACTCAGCACTAGATGGCGTTAGTAATACGTTAAGTTTTATATCGTACCGATCGCCTTGATCAATCGTCAATTTGAACGATTTTTCCGATAATTTTAGTACGATTATGTTTAAGTAAACTTGTTATAATTTAAATGGAATATTCAATCACTTATTATATTTGAGGCTTTTGAATTTTCGTGGTATAAATTAAAATAAAAGAAATAGGTTACACCGAGAAGAACCGAAATTAATTAATAATTTTTGAAATCCAACTTTATATAGGTAGGAATAAATTGATATGTTCTGAAGGGAAACCAACAAATTACGCTAAAATGTATTGTGTATTTCGCACTTTTTAAATCTAGTAAATATATTTTTATTCTAGTTTTAAGATACGATTATAAACAACTAATTATTTATTTCCAACAAGAATAAAACCAACGAATCTTACTTTATAAACTTGAAGTACTAAAATTTCTTATTAAGAATCAACTATAGGCAAAATATTTTTTACCATAAAGCAAATGTTTAATTAAACTGTACATTCTTACTCCAATAGCCCTCTCCAGCATATCAGAATCGATACGACGTAAAACAAATGCAAAGCGACTAAGAAAAACGCCGCTTAAGTTTCTTTGATATTCTAATTCCCGGACGAACTGTTTTTGTTTACCCTTGCTTCAAATTAAGTTTGTAGCTTGCGCCTCGATTCCGAAGACTTTGTTGTTCGTAAACTTTAAATAGGGTCCCTTGTGCTGTTTTTAAATTTAATTTAAATGTTTTGCCTGCATTTCATTTCAAAAATAGAATATGCTATTTGAATGGTTCTTTAAATCCATTTTATATTATTTAGTAGAGGTCAACGAACCCATTAAAAGATTGCTTTTTTATTTGTAGTACATATTTGCCGAAATTTATCATTTAAAAAAATCCATATTTAAATAGCGCGTGAAAACGCTACTTTGACAATATGGCGCTGCAATGGGGACGTCACTAGCCTGTATTTTAATCTGTGGTACATATTAACAAACAAGGTAAACAAGCAAGTGACTTCATCACAAGCCGGGCCAATCAGGAGTATTTTGTGTCACGTGACAAACGTTTAAAAAATGCATTTTTTATTGGATTTTTGAATAAATTAAGTATTATTATTTTCAACTTTAGTTAATAAATAACGATTTTTAAACTCATAATATATTATTATACTGATTAGAATAATTGACACTTTATTTTTCGCATTGTCAGATAGCGTATTATGAATTATCTCGCTCAGTTCCAAAACGTTATCTGTTTATATTTAATTGTGTGTACAGTCTGCTGTTTTGATTTCCGTAGTTATCGGTTGTATATATAAGTACGTACCTTGGAGTGTTCTTGCTGGGCCAGTAACTGATCTCTAACCATCTGCAACTGTAAGATCATCTCAGACAGCTGCCGTTCTTTTTCCAGAACGCTTTCTCCGGCTAACGCTTGTAGCGCTGCTGCGTCTAACACTCCCCGTCGATCACTGTAAGAAAAAAATACATGTTTTACATACAAACATAATTCCACAGACGTTTCTAACTTTGCCGCTTTATAAATTTAAGTCATTTGTAAAAAGTTCATGTAAAGAAGGAATATTATTTAATACACGATAAAAAAAAGCGTGGAATTAATACTTCTTGACTTCCAGGCAGGACATATTAAGTACATGCATATATCTATAATTGTAATTAATTACATGACTTTATTTTTAAATGTAGAAAAGGAGTACCTAACGAATGAGTTTCTTGCCGGTTCTTCTAAGTACAATCTACTTTCCGAATCGGTGGTAGCTTAACTTAATATAATATGATTTAAATGAACAATAATGTTCTTTATTTATTTATTTTTTCATTTCCAAAATGACGTAAAATTTATATCACTATAAACAAAATTCAAACTGCCGTCTGTACGAATTCGCATTATATCAATCAAATATATTACATATGTCGGTTAACGCATTCTTGATTTCAGCCCGAGATACGTACACATCAGAAACAATTAATATTGCGATACGTTCCTTTCACATTGACGGTTGCATTGTGAGACGGCATAATAATTGATGCGAACAACATCGTATTCATTAAGGTTTTCTTAAGACCTACTCTTTATTTTTATTTTTTGACAATCTTTTGTAAGACAGCGTATAAATTAATATATTTAGGTTACATGTTAAATATCGTATATAAAACTCTGAAGTTGAATTGAAAGAAATTTGATGACCTCCGTGGTCGAGTGGTTACGCCCGTCGTCACGGGTTCGATTCCCGGTCGATGTATGTAGAAAAAGTTCATTGGTTTTCGATATTGTATTGCGTCTGGGTGTTACCCTCGTTACTTCTGATTTTCCAAAAGAGAAGTGCTTTAGCTACTTACATTGAAATCAGGCTAATATATAAAAGTAGGTATGTGATATTGTCCGATATTTAAAAAAAAATACTCAATCTAATTGAGTATTTTTTTAAATATCTATTTTTTTTAAATATATTACATTTATAATTCTGATAAGATTCTAAAAGGCTTGCGTGTATCTGCGTTACCCGCGATCTAGTTGCTAATCACTTACTGTAATAAATTCGCATTTAATGTAGTACTTATATGTTTTGTTTACCCTTTACTCCATGTCAGTAAAGAATTGTGTATCAAAGAAAACATTGTAATACAATACAATGCCGAAAGATATTTAGATGAATTCTTTATCTATTTTTATTGCAAGGCTAATATTTATATACAAAATTACTATTCGAACTTTACACGTACTTTGATCCACACGGAAACACTCCTAGTCGAAATTACAGCATACAGTCACCAAGCTGTGAATAATTCATCAGAAACCGCTGACTTCACATCGACCAACAAAGGTTGTTATTAGCGAACTTTAAAGTGAGCCCCGACCCTTATGATGATAACGAACGTGTTATAATTAACATCTCAATAATATATACATTTGAAAGTTATCCTATGTTTGTTTTGTTTTTAAATTTGGAACGCATTCGAATTTTTTTTTTTAATATCAAATATATTTGATAAAGTTTATAGGCAACTAGCCGCTCCGGCTTCGCATTAGAAACTTCTAAAATTATCAGTGTATAAACAAAAATCCTCTCGAATCATTCCATCGATTAAAAAAAACGCATCAAAATACATTGCGTATTTTTAAAGATTAATGCATAGGAATGTAGGGAGAAAGAAAGCGTTGAAAAACATTGTTTTATACTATGTAGCGAAGATACTCATTCGAATCTTTATTTGACGTTTTACGTCAAAGTACGTATTTTGTTTTATTCTATACTAGATTTCACAATGACTGCAAACCTTTATATGGTCGTCATGTGTTAGACGTCAAAACATATATATTACTATGTTTTTCATTGAAGTTCAATCTTGCTTCATAAGAAAAATCATTAAATTCGCTTCAGTGGTTTGTCCGTGAAATACCAACAGACATATAGAGGGAGTTACTTTCGTATTTATAATTTAAAATTCGAATCTTCAAATTAACTTGACTGGTAACAATCGAGGATGTAAGTTTGAAGTATCGATCTTTCTCGATTATAAATCGAGTCAAGTCAAATAATCGATACATATATTTATTCGAATAGTCTCCACGAAATGGAAATATTCCAGGACGTTTTTCTCATTGAACTCGTTCAACTTTCAATCCCAACCCACACACCAAGAAATGATAATTATAATTATTTATTCTTGTTATTTTAGGTCAGAGCTACAATGGATCCACTTTCGCTGGACCAGTAACCGGTGGCAGGTCCGTCAATCATTACCATTATCGTAACGAGGGCTAATTAAGAAACTTATTTTTTTGTCACAAAATATTAAGGCCTACCCATCAATATATCGTTCACATTGCTATTCGTACGGATGATTGAGGTGCGTTCTTTCATCTTTGTTTTTGTACGTTTGGTTTGTTACTCAATTACACTTAAACGGTACTACATACATACATACATACATACATACATACATACATATATACATACATACATACATACATACATACATACATACATACATACATACATACATACATACATACATACATACATACATACATACATTGAGAACTTCATTAGTAAGTTATTTGCAATAAGTAAAGTAACCGCCTGTACATTTCCCACTGCTGAGATAAGGCTTCTTCCATTAAGGAGAGGGTTTGGAACATATTCCACCACGTATTCCAATGCGGGTTAGTGGAATGCACATGTGGCAGAATTTGGATGGAATTAGACAGAAGCAGGTTTCCTCACGATGTATACCTTCACCACTGGGCACGAGATGAATTATAAGCAAAAATTAAGCACATGAATCAGCTATGCTTGCCTGGGTTTGAACTCGCAATCATCGGTTAAGATGCACGTGTTCTAACCACTGGGACATCTCAGCTATATAATTATATATATAATTATAATCAAATCAACAACCAACAAAGCGACGCAACCCAACTATGATATTTATTAATTAGTTTTATTTACAAACAATATCCTAATAAAAAAGCTTAAAAACGATTACAACAATGTGTTGATGTTTTTTATAGAGCAGGTTCGATTTCTCTTACCATTTTGCAATCTTAGTATGTCACACATATTGTGTGGGTGTATGTATTTTTATGTATTCTTATTAAGAACAAAAGTGGTATAATCAACACCTGCCTTTGTGTTACAATTTATCTCATACATAATCAACTAGGTGTATTTGTAAGCCGTGTAGATTAAATAAAACCTGTTGTTTTCAATAAGTAATTGTACTGATATATTATTTTATTATTATTTGTTAGAACTTTTAATTCAAGGCATGGACTATCTCGAAGGATTATATTTGGTTATTTTACATGTCTTGTTATCTCGTATTTGCGGCTGTCTAGCGACAATTTTATATCAACGCAATCCGCATTGTACTCTAAAATCAATCCTCCAGAAATCATTCATAAAGGTCTTTTTGCATTTGGAATTGTAATAGGTACTAATCAACTTTAATCATTACTGAATTTGAACATAAATATAAAAATACACATATGTTTTTAAATTAAAAAAAAAAGTAAAGTAACAGGCTGTAAATTACCCACTGCTGGGCTAAGGCCTCCTCTTCGGTTAAGCAGAGGGTTTGGAACATATTCCACACTGTTCCAATGCGGATTGGTGGAATGCACATGTGATAGAATTTCAATGAAATTAGACACATGCGTTTTTCCGAGCACAAGATGAATTATAAACACAAATTAAGCACATATATATATAGTGGTACTTGCCTGGGTTTGAACCTGAAATCATCGGTTAAGATGTACGCGTTCCAACCACAAAAATCGTGTAAAATTAAAAAGAAACCATCGCATCTTAAATGAACGAACGGTTAATACGAAGTGCGTCAGTACAAACGCGTCGCCGATACAACCTGATCAAAAGCAATGTTTTATTTTCCTGTTCACTGGAACGCCACTTGTTATTTATTGTCTGCCGAATAAAGTGCCTTGTTTTTGTATAGAAACGATTCAATACGGTAGTTTTGTGTTAAATTATATGAATTTTTATATCTTCATTTGTATAGCGTCGTGCGAATTGGATTCATGATTTTCTTTAAATTACAACCATAGTGATTATTTTAGTACTACTTGTAAATAAATCTTACAATTTTTATTTTACAGTTCAAGGAACGATTGTGATGCAATCTTGATTTCAAGGAAGGAAGGCTGTTTTAGTGAGAACACCTGACGACTATGACAGTGTGACAACTTGTCAAATATAAAATCAAAGTACGCTTTATTAAGGCTTTTTAACAAGCTCTTTTCGGTTCAAAATGTTGGTTCTACCGAGAACGATAAGACACTCAGATGTCAATCAAAGAAATTTAAAGATATATTCATACAAAACAATATAATTTATAATCTAATGTGTCCTGTCTGAAAATTAATAAGTACTAGTTCTACGATATTTTATATATAAAGTTTTATTTCGTGTCGTAAATAAATAAAATAGTTTTTGCCTAATTGAGAAAAAAAACAAAAAGACATAAATACTTTCACATTAATTACCTATCTCATAGTATGTTGCTAATATGATACAGTAATAAATCTGATGAGTTATTAACTAGAGCGTTGGTAAAAGTCGGAATATGATGAACCTTTATTAAACTTTATTTAAGCGTTATTTGTTTATTAGCGTCATTTACAATTGAAAGGTTGATCAACCAAAATAGACAACACAAACCGATTCGATCAATCAATTCTCTACTAAAACAAAAGCTATAGAGTATCTATAGTTCACCCTATCGAATCGGTCTATTAGACTAGGGGGACTAATAGAGCCAGCAGTTCTGAACAAAATGGAATTTAGTTTATTAGTTCGTAATTCTTCCCTACTTTTAAAACGATATAAGTAATACTCCTATACACTCAAAATTCAATCGATTTACAATATTACATATAAGACTTTAAGGTATCTTATCTCAGCAACGTATAATTTAGGCCATGCTTTCATCTAATTCATTTATCTTTTATATTCTTAAACATTCAAATCTAAACATTTGCTAATTCTAGTCTGTGAATACTTTTACTAAAATAACTTACATTAAAATATTTCATTCGACTAGAATTATACAACCTAATTTTGAATCGTTATTTGACGAAATAAAATTAAATATAAAGATAACTCCGGTTCTACAGATAGATTCTATTGAAGAATCGACAAGAAACTTAGCAGTTACTCATTTAGTTATATTTTTTTATATATTACTACGTAATTTCAAAAAAATATTGGGCCTAATATATTAAAGCCTTTGATATACGCATTGAAAAAAAAAACAAATTTACTACTATATAATCTGTAGCGAATAACAAAAGCACGTATTCTACAAGGAAATCTCTTAAGGGTTACCGGGGTGATGTCATTAAAATGCATGTTAGGGGCTGACGAGATGAATTTTGACGTAATACATCGTGTTCTAGAAATTTTGAAGTGTTTGCTATAACAACATCGTACTTAAAATTTGATACTTGTATTGGTGAGGAAATATCAAATATACATACGATTATTTTAATAAATTGTTATTCAAGCTTATTCTTTATCATTACATAGTATAAAACAAAGTCGCTTACCGCTGTCAGATCTATGTATGCTTAGATCTTTAAAATTATACAACGGATTTTGATGCGGTTTTTCTTAATAGATAGAATGTTTCGAGAGGAAGGTTTTTGTGTGTAATACATGGACAATATAGTAAAGAAACGTTGACAATTTTAGAAGTTTTTATGTGATGTTGTAAATAAACAAATTCTGTAGTATATTTAGTATCAGCATTGCATACGTACGTATTTGAGATTTGTATGTATATGTATGTATGAAACATTATGACTTAATTTAAGTTTTGTGATATAATGTTTCACCAATATTCGTTTATTGTAAAGAAATTCATTATTTCTTTAGATTACATTTCATAGCTTAACTTTTTCCATAAACAAAATACAAGGAAAAATTCCTATCTGAATACAAAATAATATCTTATTACGATCAGCCTGTGCAAACTTTACCTCTTAAATAACTTCGAGGCACCCAATATCACCCGTCACGCCCATCTGACGGTGTCATAATTGTAAAAAAAGCATGTCCTACGACATCATTCTTTTTAAAAGTTCCCTTTGATATTATTTCCCGATCGAAATTACATTTCTTTGATGCTTCTTAAAGAAGCAAATGAGAAAGAGCCCTATTATTGCCCGATAGGGCTTCGTAACGTTCGGACGCAATTAATTATGTTAATTGAAGATTATATCTTTACGTCCTTTTGTAATTGTTTTTTTTTTTTTAATTATTCAAATTATTCGTTGATATTTTGGAGACTTGATTTTGTGATACGACTTTTTTTAAGACTTCGTACGAATAAATTAAAGTCAACAATTAACGACCCTTATTACAATGGAAATGTATTAAAGTATGATGCAGTGAGTTATATATTGTACTAGCTATTCACTTCGCACGGGTGAAAAGCTGATACTAAATATACTACAGATTTTTTCTTGTTTCTTTACTTATATTGTCCAAGTATTATATACAAAAACCTTCCTTTGTGACTCTATCTATCAAAAGAACAGCATCAAAATCCGTTGCGCATTAAAGATCTAAGCATACATAAGGACAGCGGTAGGCGACTTTGTATTATACTATGTAATGATAATGATGAAAAATTAAAGCAGATTACAATACAGCACCAGCCTTGATTGTTAATCTTTAGCTCACTGTTTTCTATTATCCATGGGTTGTCATAGACCTAAATGTTAATGCTGTTATTTAGTTTAAAACAATGTTTCTTATCATCAGTACATACACCTACAGGTTGAAACAGGGAGAGTCGCTAAGTCACTCTGCCGGGATAAGTTTCTTTAAATTTTGAGTAAGTATCTAAATGCGTCTTGACAGCATATGTTTTAACATTGTTATAATTTTTTCATTAGTTTCTTTGAATTAATCTATATGTAGTTACAAAATATTTTGTCTTGAAAGACTGTAGGTATCACTACACAAATATATAGGGCAGGGTGTTTGTTATAATAATATGACTATTAATAATTTCAAAAATGTAACTTTTGACAAAGGCCGTTGTTGTGATACCACTAGTAATAACTAGATTTAATTTATATAGTAATACGTTTTAAGTTGAAACCAATGACGAATTAATTATTAATTTAATGAAATCCCAAGACTCGGTAGGGCATTCTCTGGACTGGAAAAATGTTTTGTCTTGACGCTGGCTGAAAAGTGTGTTAGACGTATATGTAAAAAGGTTTTACATTCAATTTTATCTTACTTCATGATTAATAAATTAAACTCGCAATCTTTAGTCGCGACCCGGCGTTCTCTCAAACTGATCATCACTCGAATAAAAAAAAAATCAACTTAATTTTTTTAACGTTTCGTTTTGAAAATAGAATGCCATTCAAATTTCCTTTGACAGCCAACAAGTACACGTATCACATTGTTCGTAAATAGAAGGGCATTGAGTATGCACCGCTAGGGTTGGCACGCCGACACAATTTGCGGGCAACAATAAAAAAATCCCTTAACGCCAGACAACGGTAAGTCGCTACGCTATCCATCTTCTTCACCCCTAGTCGCGGATGATATCATTCTATAGACATCCCTATATTTGTTTTAATATTAATATGTTGCCTCTAAAGTTATATATTTTATCTTTATTTAAAAATTTATAACGTTATTGGTATGTTCATTCATCCGATATAGTTTTGCATAATATATTTTTTATTAGTACTTTGTAACTAGCTTTTACTTGGTGGTAGGGCTTTGTTCAAGCCCGCCTGGGTAGGTACCACCCACTCATCACATATACTACCGCTAAACAACAGTACGCAGTATTGTTGTGTTCCGGTTTGAAGGTTGAGTGAGCCAGTGTAACTACAGGCACAAGGGACTTAGCATCTTACAGCGTAAAATGAATAAGTTTCCATATTTAATTGCTTTTAGTTCCTTGAGTATGTTCACTACAGATCTGATGTTTTATATTTAATTTAAAAAAAAGTCATAGTGAAATGCTTAGAATATCCATACTATTCTTTCTGACAATGCACTCATTATAATTTTAAAAGGTAGTTCAGGGCATCGCTCGTCACTCGCTGTTTTTATAGGGCTTGCTACTGTTTGCTGTTAAATGCATTTTAGATAAGGTGAAGGTCAAATTTGTTTTATGTCTGCTGTACACACTCGCCTTCTTCCCGATGAAGTCCAAGGCATATCGAGTATATTACATTCTGAGTCTTTCAAACAAACTTATTTTACATACCTACGACAAGCTTATTATACGTTGCTAATATATTACCTGTAGTGATTCAGCGTTTATTTATTATGAATACAATTGTGATTGATTGCCAGTGTTGCCAGCGTTGAGCAGTTAGCTAAACGTGTTATTTTTTTTTCTTTATTTAAGAATTATTATCGAATATGAGGCAGGCGAGATGAGCAATCGAGGCAGAACGAAAGCAACTTAGTTATGTCACACAGTAATATTAGCGTGCTATTTAACAAAAACAACAACAGCCTGTAGGAGAGGAGAAGGTTTGGAACATATTCCACCACGCTGTTCCAATGCTGGTTGGTGGAATACAAATGTGGCAGAATTTCTATGAAATTAGACACATGCACTTCCTCACGATGTTTAACTTCACCGCCGAGCACGAGATGAATTATAAACACAAATTAAACAAATGAATATTCATTGGTGCTTGCCCGATTTGAACCCACAATCATCGGTTAAGATGCACGCGTTCTAACCACTGGGCCGTCTCGGCTCTCAAAATGTTTAGTTCGAATGTAATGTAACTGTATTCAATAATAAAATGACTAAAATGTTATACAAATATGCTAAATGTTTCAAAATATCATCAGGTAGGTACATTCCAGGTTTATATCCAGATCTTTGGGTTATAACGCGGGTTTGATTACCACTTCCAGCGTCTGCTCCGGTCATCTAATAAAAGTCGTTTTAGTAGAATCGCCTATAAACGTACTGCATACATTGCCAATAAATAAAATGGACCGGACGATTCGATTTTGTATGTTCAATAAAAGTACATACGTAATGTAAAGGCGTATGTTACATGAATTCTTCATTGCAAATTGTATGGGTCGCCATGTTGGTATTATCATTTTTAGTGCTCGCCACACTGCTATATTCAGATGGAATTTTTGATGCACTGGCAACACAGATCCACTGCGATTGGCTGCTCTGAATATTGTATGAGCCAATCACTGCGTTGCGCTTAACGCTGCATTCCAATTTCAAATGATGAAGGCGGGAAAACGATAAAGCCATTTGCCGTGACCGTTACGATATAAAATAACGTTACATAATTTAAGTCTTTACAGGAAAAATAATTGATTAAAATATTATACGGAGAAAGTAACGAACCTTTAAACGTTGCTACGAATAGACGATCGAATTGCAAACTTATAATTGAGGTTAATTACCGTTACGTGCGTTAGTGGAGATTTGATTGTCGTAATTGATTTTTTAAGTCTAGTTATATAATCGTTTGTGTTACACGTAACGTTATTCTTATAAGGAAATAAATCAAGTTGAAACCATTCTCCAAAAGTCAGCAACATGACTTAGGACCTTTAAGAAGCAGAACTAATACTTTCCATACAGTGTACATACTTTAATTCACAAATAGATTTAATGAAGGTCTTAAGTATTTAATACAAAATATTAATATGATAAATAATAATAATGTAATAAATAATTAAGCATCTTTCTGCAACAAATTTCATCAAATTCGATTCATCAATTATGAAAACGTAACGGGCGAGCCAATTTCGAATACAAAAGTATGGATAAAGAAAGTAGTTATTTTAAATTATTGTAATTAAATCTAAAAACAGTTTGGTTAATTAACTAACGACTAATTTAACGGTTTTTGTACACATAAAGGTGTAATTAGAAGTAATCGACGAGATTACAGGAAAAAACAACAGGATAATACAACGATTCTTTGTGAACACCGCGGTATTCCATCCGACACTTCCCTACGCTCCGCTAGCCTGATTTATATGAGAGAGCTCAGTTTTTGCGCAAAAACAGCACACCTGGAGGGATTATGGGTTTCGTCACAATATATTTACAACAATATATGCACAGTTAGATTGACAGAAATAGTGATGGGCATTAATCGAATTTCTAAAACCGCGAACTAAATAAAACCTTCTTGGAACGACGTATTTTAGATGTTAGAAAAGTGTGACTTGGCTTTACTTTTAATGTAGTTATGTAAAATGATGATTCAAAAGTGCCTGTAAAAGCCTATTTGTAACTAGTCTATGTTGATTTTGGTCGTTTAGTTCGGCTTTTTACAGTAGTGCAGTAGCTTTTTGCACGGTAGATTCTGGGTCTGATAAATTGTTGTAGGTTCTTCCATTTTTGTATCAGCTTCAAAAAGACGTAAAGACTTTGCTCCTACATTGGAGTTATCCTTTAGTTCCAAATGGCAGTCGTATTAGATTGAAAGTGAGACAATAGGATTCACTCATATTGACATGAAAGCCCACTTTGACAGCAATTAGTTAGGAGTACATTATCAACGTCACATATATATGTTACCGTCAGTACTTAAAAAATATTTCTCAACATTCGCCGTCTTGATTGATATACGGTCGTGTCCGGTTAAATGTTTACGTGTCCGAAATGTCCGGCATTTTGTCCGCAGTTTTTCATCACG
Organism: Vanessa cardui; assembly: GCF_905220365.1. Taxonomy (NCBI): domain Eukaryota; kingdom Metazoa; phylum Arthropoda; class Insecta; order Lepidoptera; family Nymphalidae; genus Vanessa; species Vanessa cardui. Next base: position 3,429,327 of record NC_061141.1, read on the forward strand.
TTTTTAATAAATCAGACTTAAAAAAAATGTTCGGCTTTAAGGATATAATGATAATATAAAAAAAAAGTAATCATTGCATTGCATTGAGACCTCCATGGTCGAGTAGTGTGTGCACCGGTTTTCATGGCTACTCCGAGTTCCCAGGTTCGATTCCCGGCCGAGTCGATGTAAAAAAAAATTCTTTACTTTCCTATATTGTCTTAGGTCTGGATGTTTGAGGTGCCGTCGTCACTTCTGATTTTCCATAACACAAGTGCTTCAGCTACTTACATGGAGATCAAAGTAATGTATATGATGTTGTCTAATATGTATTTATTTGAAAAAAAATGCAAGGGTACGCGCTTTATAAAGGTAAACATCTTCCATTCATCTCAAAAGCAAATCTATTTCCTTCGCCACATTTAAATAAACTATATGAACAATTAAAACAATAAAACAAGTCATAAGTCATTTACAATAAACATAAACGTCCATATGTAATAGACAATTAACTCAACAGCATTGTATTGTGCTGTGTGTGTGCGGCAAATCTTTGCAGAATGCCACTTTGTCAACCATGTTAAGACTTATTGTGGAACACAAAGACGCATTGTCACAAGGCCTTGTCGATTGTTTTCGTATGACATATCTCGTCTTGTCTATTAGGTATTCAATTTACAGAGCTCGACGTTAGCGGTATTAAATCAGTTGATGTTTTCTGGAAGAATACATTTTGAAATATTTTACCTTTGTTGGCTAAAAATATTGACAATAATGTACTTTAAACTATTGATATTGAAATCAAAATTGCATCTATACGCACATCTCTTATTACCTTTTTACTTTTAACACCTCTTATGTAAAATTGTACCGCACTCCTCACTCTCATAATCAGATAGGACGATGATGTTGATGAGTTACTCAATTTCCTAACCAAACTCAGTTTTATGTCTTAAAGTGAAACAGATTTTAAGCCAAAATCATTGGTATTTGTGTTATGGGCTATCCCTAAATCTCCAAGACTTCTTTATGTGTATTTTACATTTCAAAACACACAAAAACGTCCAGAATGTTTTGATACATCAAAAATAATATTTAAAGGTACGTATGAAAAATTGCCTCAGTCGAACGATCACTTAGAACAATCATTAATATGATGTTCATATTAACTAATGTTACCTGCCTTTCTTATCTTAACATTTTCATTGTGCTTCCAAAATATATCACTACAAATTACGTTTTGGCCTATTGTTAACGCTTAGGCCGCAGGGTATGGTCCAAGCTGTAAACTGTTGAAATACCACAATATATTTCTTGTAATATAATGTAGCATCTCATTGCAACACTGTTAGATTTAGGAGTTCTTAATAAGATTCCAGATTTGGGTAATTGGCTGTGGTTCGCTGTTCCGATTGTCATTAAATCAAACTTGATACACACAATTGTGGACTATATTGTATCTGGATAAATAGGCTAGTTTCCGATGAACAGTTGAGTAAAAAATAAGCAGACTATTCGACACAAACTAATCCTCTTACTGAATACCTAACTTTTGTGAACAATTTGGACGAACCGCAAGATCGAGAAAATATGTATATATACAGTCCTCTACAGACTTTAGACTTGTACCACAACAAAATGGCCACATCATAACGTAGATGGATTGTTATACATTACGGACTAACATCTTAATCTGAGTCGATTAGCACTGCGTTTAATTAGTATATACCCGCGGGACAATGGCCGAGCATTTGTCTTAATACCGATCAAAACGAGCTACGTCGAATTAGGTTACGATATTTCTTTTGTTATTATGTAACTACCACTTACAAGTTATTTATTGAAGTTATGCGGCCTCAAATAAGCATTTTGCTCTCAACATTATATTAATATGAACTTTAAAATTTCAGCCAAATTGCTCAAGAAATATAATACTGTCAAAAAATTAAATCACATGCAAAACGAATGGTAGAACAATATTAAAGCCCAAAATAATGAACCTATGACAATAACAAATACGTCTTACGTGTGAGATAGCTATAATTATAATCTAATTAATAATAATTTTTGCCTACATATATTGGATAGCTGATCCAAATAATGAGCTAGTTGATAAAATACTTTTAACAGAAGATGATTTAAATGTGGATATGACCAAAGACTTTTCATGTTCTCTATTTGATTTTGTATGTCATCTTTACAGAAGAATGATGAGGTCTATTGAATCTGAATAAAGTGCTGTGGAACACTAAACCTTGTTTTCACAATAAGACATATTTACTCTACAGTAGGTTTTATGTAAACATAATACTTTATCATTATAAAAATCATAACGACAATTTATATAACAATGTATTCCATAGTAACCAAAACATCCGCGAAAACAATAATCATTATCAAGTCATTAATTACGATGATAATACCCAAGATACTAGTTAAGTAAATACAAATATTTACAGAGATCGTCTGACCTCGTCTTAACCTCTTATTCACCTATTATTAAATTATCTATTTCCAATTTTATTGTAAACTAGATCACTTATAATAGAACTTAGATAATATTATCTTTAATAGACTAAGTATCCGTTCAAATATCATCATCAGCTCATTTCAGTCTGCTAGACAGCTTTTCCATTCATTCATATCCAGTCATTCTCATTATAAGTCCACTCAGCTGGACTTATGCTGTGATTGCCAATCTACCGTACCCACTCTGAAACTTTTTGGATCCAAATGCTGTTGGTTTTTAGACCGCAAAATTACGACTTAAATACAAATAGGTAATTTATTATATACAAATCCATGACAAATAAATACATTTCGTGTGTTTCGAAAATGACTAAAACGATTTGTTCAAATCATGTATTCAAAAGCCAATGATATTTTTTTCCATTCTTTGCTCATTAACATTACGGACTATATAAAAATATTGCCTTCAAAGCCTACGTTGATTCTAAAACTATAAACTATCATCCTATAAAAAAAATTGATAAAAATAAGTTTTGAATGCTGATAACTATACGAACATACATTATTTACCTTTTTATATCATTTGTATAATATAATTATCACCTATATGTAATCAATTGCAGATCAAGAAGAACTGGAGATCACGATGTCTAAGATAATTAATTGCTTTGTATGCAATTAATGAAGTAATTAAGTCTTTATATAGTCTAGATTCTCTTTCACTTCTCTATGTATACCTAAATGACTTTTTATTTATATTCGCTATATAAACAGAATATATTATTACCAAAGACTAGTTTGTTCCTGTTTCTCGCGTTTTATGGACTGGTCGACCGATTTTGGTTATAAAAAGTAGCCTATATAGGATTTTAAACTAACATGGTTATTTTTATTATTAAAGTTATTAATTTCGGGATATTTACCATGTTTTTTATTTTTGTTCGGTGGAGCTCGATATTTCGACATTGTCTACGAATGTCTTGTTCACGAGACTGAAGTGTGCGGGTAGATGCTGATAATGTTAGAGGTGTCCGTATCGAACTACCTCCTTTCTTGTACGTTTGCTACGTAAACACCGGTCACCACTACTATTGTCACCCCTACCATTGTCACTAGTTGAATTTATTTTATGTACACTCGACACTCGATCCCGTGTTTTGCAGACGAAACTCACCGTATCAATTCGCGAATTTTTTATTTTATTTTTATTTTGCGGGGGTTTGCATAATTTTATTATTGGATTCCATTGAGCTCCACCGAACAAAAATAAAAAACATGGTAAATATCCCGAAATTAATAACTTTAATAAAAAGTAGCCTATGTTTAAAATTGATTCATAGCATATTACATCAATTTGACGATATAACAGAGATAATCTCAAATTTATAGTATTAGTAAAAATTACAGGTAATTCAAATTATTAATAAAATAATTGCTGGATTTTATTAAATTTGTAAGTAATAAAAGTAATGTACAAATTGAAAACGTTATAACAAGCGCCACAGATAATATACAAGTTGACAAACAAGAAGAAAAAAACGACATCATCTCAGCTATTGACGATAGCAAACATATAAACTGTAGGAAGCCAGTTAAAGCGGCGTTTAATACTTTTATAGAGACCAGCGGTGGTCTTAACATTGTTTTTAATGGATCATAATATGGCTAATTAAATAGAAACGACTAAGCACGAATAGTCAAGCACTTGCTTTATTTTGATGCGGTCGTGACTGTAAAACATCGTAATTAAAATTGTACTAACCTTATGTCATTATGTCGTTGTATGTGACGACGATTATTACGATTTAGGGAACAGTTAACTTTGGAATGATATGTTTTAGTGTAACAAACTTTGTTTGAGTAGAATATTTGTTTTGATGGACTTTATTCAAGTCTTATTTGAATAAGCTACATATTCTTCCGTTAAATAATTTTGTCTTTAGAATCGTTATTCCAATTTGAAAAATAAATTAGCCAGTGTATCCCCAGTTACAAGGGACCTTAGCTCGACCTACTTAGCTCCCAAGAACGTATGTTACCCATGTAAGGAGTGTTTAAAATTACTTGCCTATTTACTATCAGGTAAACCACTTGCCCAAATTACAATATTATAGAAAAAGTACAGCTAAAAAAGAAAAAAAAAGACATATTAATCCAAAAATGTATACCTAAAATTAACGTTGAATAAATTATAGTTTCATTTTAAACACAAAATTCCAAAAGGTTTTGGTTTAGGTAAAGGTCCTTCGTCATTAAAATGGAACGCACCAGAAAAAAATAAAATAAAAACTTTAACGTTTAAATTTGACTTTGAAAATAGAATAACATTGATTTATCTTCAATGACACGCATAATAAGGTTTATTATCTTCATAATAATGATTTCCGTATCGTTTTATAAACACAGAGAAACAAAACATTTGATTAATGAATTATATCGGAAATTACCAATAAAGGTGACTAAAGATTATCTCGAATAATACATATATACATAGTGTTAGTATTCAAGTATTACAATTAATTGATTACAAATTTATATGCAATTGAAACTACATACATTGGGAGTTTTTTATTTACTTATGTTAGTAAAAAATATGATGATTTGTAAATTGGTTTGTGTTGAATGTTATTATCATATCATTTAGACGTACCATTTTTAAATGCACCGCGATTTTGACACAGCGTTTTGATTATGTCATGTAATATTTTTAACCGCAAGGCTCATAAAAAATTGGTAACGTAATGTTAAGAGAAATGATTAACGATTGCTTACTTGTGCTTAACAGGCGTAGTGGATGGCGTGGGCCTCTTCTCTTCTTTAATCGTACTATTATTCATCTTCGACGTTAATCTCTTCAAAACATCATCCATAGACCGCTTGTGAGGATGCGCGAGCGACAAGGCGCTGTTGTGATTCAGCAATGAATTGTTGTTGTTACACAGCCCCAAAACTTTCGCTTCAGCACCAGGGCTGCTGCATTCTGAGGAGCCACGTCGTCTAGTTTGGAGGTCGTTGACCTGATGGAGACTTAGAAAAGACGATGGGACTAGAAGGTTATTTGTCATGTCTAATGATTGGTCGAATCGTTGTTTCTTGCTCGGCTGTTCGTCTTCGTAGGCTTCCTCTTCACTGATCGAGGTTCTGGGTGAGGAGCTGGGTGAGAACTTGTAGAAATTCTGATGTTCGTTGTCGTCTGACTCGTGGTTGTCAGAGAAATCCAGGTTGGCTGGTCCGGCTTCCGATTTCTCTGTGTCAGCGGCTCCTTCTTGCAATTTCGAGGGTGGCGACTTTCTTTTAGATGACATGTTTCTGTAAGTAAAAGAACCCATTTAGACTTTACCCGAATCACCAAAGATCTTATAATATAATTTAACACGATCAACGATGGAAATCTTAAGGAGATATCGAGTAAATTCGACACATTGGATTGGGCGAGTCATAAATTAGTTTCGGTCGACGTTAATCAATTATCTTAAAGACGTAAATAAACATCTATATATAAACTTTAAACTATAAACGAGCCAGTAGGTACCAGTGATTTTGTCAAGCTTGTTTAGAAACACAAATATATCAGATCGTATCGCAGGTTGGACGGCTGTGTGTTTGTCACCAACTCCCGACTAGTTGCGAACTCGCTTCGTTAAAGCACCTAATTGGGCATTGCTAATTGTACTAATTGCTTCTCCTTTGGACTTAAGGTGTCCGTTATATGGATACCACGGATGCATTTTAAAGAAAATACGAATAAATTTCATTTCGTTTGGATTAAAGCGAAATTTAATCGATTATCTCAGTGAAAACAAAACATAACGTGAAAATAATTCTCTTAATGATTGTAATGATCGATTAAAAAAGGACTTTAATTCAATAGATAAGAACAAATATTTGAACGAAACGAAAAATATAAGCATTAGATTGCGTCGATATTTATAATCGTACTAATCTCACAAAAATCTTCCCGAAATGTCGGTTCCCAATTAATATCAGCTAACTACAAAATTATTCAGAGCACACACGTATTATCGTAATACGTGGATACACACGAGTGGAATGTGTGTTATGTACGGAATCCTATTACTCCAATCAATACATAAGGGATCCCAATCGTCTTATTGGTTGTGCTAACAAATGTATTTCTTGTTGAGACACTGTCTGGCGTCCTTTGAAGTCTGTTAGTTTACACACTGCCTTAATTAGGCTACGAATTTCAAGTTATTTCATTATCAGGCTCAGTTTTGCTTGCTTTAAGTTTTAAAGTCACGGTATCTACGTTGAAAATAACTTTTGTCGACAAATCGTATATACGTATATTTAAAGAACGCGGTTCCTTATTATAAGTATTAGCCAGTAAATTAGCCAGTGAGAGAAAGCCTTCCTTTTAAGGAATAGGTTTGTAAGTTGAAGAAATATGTGTAATTGTTTCTAATTCTAGTAAGAGAAAATTCTTTAGACCAGACTTACAATTACTTTGATTACGATCTAAATGTAACATCCAGAGGAATCGTTTAATTAGATCTATTTATTTATGATAAAAATAACATTACATTTTATTTCATTTTACTTGGTTGATAAAATGATAAATTTACAAGGGTTAATTATTTGTGAGCTGACTTAGAATTACTTTGGTTACGATCTTAGTGTTACATCCAGAGGAATCATTTAATTAGATCTATTTTTTTATGATAAAAATAACATAACATTTTATTTCATTTAGCTTGGTTGATAGAAATCGATGATTTAGCTTCAAGAAGGGCAACTGCCTTTAATATAATAACGTCCCGTTGGCACAGTGACACTAGAAATTGTGTTATTGGCCGACAAAAGAGGGTAGCGACGGCATAACGACGACAGATCCTAAGTTTTGGAGGTGGTGACGAAATTAGATACTAATATTTCATTTCCAATATAACATTTCAAGCAAACAAATATTATACCTTGACCTCTTATTTTAAAAGGAAATTTCATTTTAGAATTCACAGACAAAGTACAAATTACAGCTAGTATTAATGTAATAAATATGTATTCAATTCAGAGAATTATTTCTTATTACAAACAGTAATAGTTATTCTAATCACCTTCGATTCAGAGCCTTCGTAGTTTCATGATCTGTCTGATTCGATTAAGCATCCGCTGAGTCGTCGCTACATAATTTCTTCAGGAGTATGTATAAATATTAGTGACTAGCTGTGCCCGCGACCTTGCACGCTTTTGAATTGAACAAAAAAAAAATAGTGTAGTCTATGTTACTCCTTATTATCTGCCAGAGAAAGTCCCGTCAAAATCGGTGCTGCCGTTCCAGAGATTAACCGGAGCAAACATACAGACAGACAAAAATTGTAAAAAAAATTTTTTTTGGTATATGTACCGTGTATACATACATATGCATTGAGTAAAAATGAGCTATTTTAATATTACAAACAGACACTCCGATTTTATTATACAAGATTACGTTATTATTTTCAAAACTGTTCCAATCAGTATATTTTTAAACTTATTAACGTTTGAAATTTAAATCATAAAATCAATGGTTTTACTGGGTGAAAATATTCATGGCTTGAAAATACTAAATTCTATCAAAATCAGATAAATACAGACTCAGATAGGTATAGATTCGTTAGATCTAACAAGAAACGTTCCAATAGTAATCATTTAAGAATTACGAAAATATGAAATATTTCAAATCAAAAACAAAAAAAATAAAAGGAAATTATAGATGTCAATTCAATAAACAATCTGCACTTGACAATAATAGACTGGAAATACGTTGAAATAGATTTACAGTTACAATTGTATCCACTCCATCCCTCGATAGTGTTCTCAGAATACAATCATAAGCTTTTATCGTATTATGGCAAAATCGACTTTATATTAAATACAAATAAGACCTTCATGGTTGTTAGACGTTTAATGTTTGTAACTATTAATTTCCTTTCTATTAACAGGACAATAACAACATGCCGCGTGAACAATATGGCGATTTGACGCTAAAATTGTTAAGCCAATTACGTTACCAATTTCGATTACACGACAACCGTTTAGAATTTATTTTTTAAATATATACAGATTATATATACATTGTGCTATTCTTGAAACAGTTTTCTTTAATTCTAATTTCAAAATTCGATGATTTAAAAGGTTTTTATTTAGTAGGAAGACACAATCAAGATAGTCAATTAACAAGATTGGGTTGATGGTGAGAGATCTGAGAAGAAACAGCTGATAAATTTCCGACTACTGGGTTGTTCTCTCGTCGTGAGAATATTTGGTACTTGGAGCTTATGAATTAATACACATGAAATAGAATTTTATCCTACCAAAGTTTGCACATGAATATTTTGTGTTCTTGTCCGACTTTGAATTCGTTTTAGTAAAGATTCACGTCTCAAAACGACTTGTAACTTTTGGACAGTAAAATATTTACACCTAATGAAAGATACATTTACAAGGGTTAAAAATGGTGAGAGAAATATTTCCAATTAATTAATCCGTAACAAGATATATTTATGACATTTTTATGGAATGCTTCAAAAATACAAGGGTAGAGTTCAATAGGGCACAGCTGATTTCAATTTGAGAGGGGAGCGTCGGGCGGGAAACAATACTGTTAGTAAATTGACGGTAAATTGTTTTGTTAAACGAACCGCTAACCCTTTATGAAGTGTTAGCTGAAACGTTTTTAGCAAACTTGCAATTTTAACTTCAGATGACTCAATACTTTTTGAATTATTGTAATCCATATTTTCTTTAGTTTCAAACTTCAATTGTACAAAGATTTCAGAAAACATGTTTAAATGCTCCTTTCTTCATTTAGATGGATAGTTTTTCTAGAGAAAGATAGGTAAACTTAAACAATTGTCTCATGTGTGTACTCAACCTATAATTAAGTTAACGAGTTATAAATACAAAATGTATTTGTTTATAATTTATTATAGACAAATGTCATCAACGTCGGCACCTTCTGAGTCGATCAGAGTGGAAAACTAATTTATATATTAACATGTGCATCCGTTTAGGAATTAGCCCGAGATGGACGGATGGGCCAAGTCAGCACCCAACCCATTAGTTCAAGGAAATTGCCTACGCCCTGTCTTAAATAAGTCTTCAAGTGTACAGAGTTTCCTATATCTAAGATATCGTTGAATGAGCTTTTTCGACAATCACCAAAAATATACTTCCATGAGTCGAGAGTCAAGATGGCCCAGTGGTTCGAACGCGTGCATCTTAACCGATGATTGCGGATTCAAACCCAAGCTAACACCGCTGATTCAAGTGCTTAATTTGTCTTTATAATTCATCTCGTGCTCAGCGGTGAAGGAAAACAAATTTCATAGAAATTCTGCCACATGTGTATTATGTTGAACATATTCCAACCCGCATTGGAACAGCGTTGTGGAATATGTTCCAAACCTTCTCCTCAAAAGGAGAGGAGGCCTTTAGCCCAGCAGTGGGAATTTACAGGCTGTTGTTGTTGTTTGTTGTATACTTCCATGTAATCACATCAGCATTTGTCAATATCTTGTTTCTATAAATAAAGGATTGATATTCGCCAACGAATCTCTGATCAGTTCTTTTAAAAATAACACTTGGAAAATATTAGCGTTCCCGAGCGAAAATGGAATTAAATGAAAGCAGTCGTTTCATTCTACAATAAGAAAAAAAGTTATTAGAAATATTGTGAAGCGTTCTTAATCCAATGACGAATGCGAATTTTTCCCTCTTCCTTAGAAAAATGCCGGAGTATTTTTCCTCTTGGACCAGTAACTGGATTATTCTTTTCTATAATAAGTTTATTCACAATAACGGAATAAATTTTCCAAGCGTTCTGTGTAAATAGAATTTCAATGTGCCATTTTCATCGTTTCATTCAAATCGTTAAGACGGGTAATTTAGATTTGTTTGTGTAAAATCTTGCGTTATGGGTATTTTGAACAGATTTCGCCGGAAGATTTCCATTGAAGCCAGAACCTCTAGATCGTAAGAAGCAATTTTTGTTTTCAAATTAATTACTCCCCGAAACTTTTGTTTATTTATTTTGCTGACATTTTATTCTCTTATGTTATTTTAATTATTTCATCTATACCTATTTCTAATGGAAAATAATTTACATATCAGATTATACCATGTATATTTATTTTCTAAGAATATGGTCTGAAAATAAATGTTTTATATCTAACATACAGGCATTTCTAGCATTTTATGAATATCTTTGTAGCCAAGATTTTCTCGTGACTGACAATAGGGGAAATTATCCATTGGGCACGCGACAACGCCACCTAAGTGGGCTAGCACTGAGGTATGGAGACGGATTTCTTTAAAAAGAATTTTATAACTTAGAATTGCGTATTGTGTGATGACGTAAATTTGTACTAAGAAGGTTTTATGAACATTTACATTTTTACATCAATCAATCGTTCAACAACGAGTGATCTATGAAAGAAATGATAACAAATTAAAATGTATCACGACAAATAGAAAGCATATCCATAATAACAAGCCACCCTCATCGTCAGGGTAATAAGAGACATTATGATTACGTCGCAAACAATACCGGTAATGTCCCGCGAACAATGCCCAATCAGCGAAAAGATTAGTCGAACATCATTGTGCTCCCTCTCCTTAAATATAAGAAAATAGAACGTTGATTTATCGACAAAATCAACATTACAGCATTTTAATATGAAGCTTATGATTACTGGAGTAAAGTAGATATTTAAACTCAAATTAATGAACACATGTATTGTATCAGGTAGAAAATTTTGGGCGAAGATCTTCAATTTTGTTTTAATTATTCCGAAAATTGTAATCTTTTTTTAATTAAGAACCGATTTCAACTCAAAGTGATATATCAACGATCTGATTAGATGAGATTGTACACTTATTTTTTGTACATCTTATCTTCATAAAAGAACAGTGTATTTAGAACCAAAATGCTGTAAGTACTTAGATAAAGTACATTAAATAAGACTTTATTAGTGTGTATTTAGACGAAAACATTTACACTAATGGTCGTTCTTATCTTAAAAACTTGTAAACTATCCACTAGATCCTCCAGTCCGCTTTCGTCGACTCTAAATACTTTTTCACGTAAGTCTTTCATAGCATTCATTTTGGTTGTTTCACGTAAGTCAGCTTATATTTCGTCTTCGGTCTTGTTGAGCGTCCCTTAGATAGCAGTGACCTAAGGACGCAACACAATGCACTCATCATCCCTCTCGTTTAGGATAATTGTCGAGTCTTCCCGGCCTTCTGAGTATTTTGCTTCTGATGGTAATAATTCTCTCATAAATGTATATGGCTCCGTTGAAGAAAATTTAGCTTGATATTTTCGTGGACGATTTATTTTTGTTTATATCGTTCTTTTTAGGTTTCGTTAATATCACCAAGATAAATACTAACTTTCTAATTTATAAATAAAAAAATAATCAGCAGTTTATGTTGATGTTAAACTTACGCTAAAATAATAATTTATTTTAAAGAAGCGAATAACTCTAATAATATAACTAAATTAAATCCTTTACACGAAGTCAACGAAGTCTACAACCACGGATTTAATTTTAAACGTTCATTAAGAAAAAAATAATATATAAAATATCAAAAGAGCTTAAAATATGAAGTTTTTCTATTCAGTTACGATGGGACATTTTTGAATAAATATTATTCTGAAACAAATGCAATCCACTTAGAAAGTGCACAAAACACTTCTGAATGAAACAGTGGAAATAAAAATGGCGGGTTTATAGTTGAGCATGAAAATACAAGTAAGTACCCGCGTTCGAGTCAAGATGCCACTACATTTCCGCACAGTTGCCCGCAAAGGAAAGCTTTCGATAGAGAAATTTTGTTCTGAGCAGTACTTGAAGATTTTACTCGATCCAGCACGAGGGAACAGTATTTTCCTAAATGATAAAGCCGCGGCCCGGAGTCCTCGACGTAAACGACAACCATAAAGGGCATACGGCTAAAAGTATTTTAGTCAACGTATCATTAAACATGTCTCATTGTTTATAGTACTCTATACAGTTCCCCTTCCATAGTCGTCGTCTCATAAAACAAACAAGTGCACATCCTTTGACAGAGCAACACAAACAATTGTCCAAATCATAAACAATGGTGTACATCGCAAATATTATCTGTGCCCCGCTCAAAGTATCCCTACGTATAATGAACCATTCATACTGCCAAACAAACTCCAACCAACCATATGCAATAATTCTATACGTTCGAGAGCAATCCTCTACAGCAGTAACTCCCTATCACGTTACAAAGGAAATTAAACCAAAACAGAACAACATTAAAATCCAAAATTAAATGAATGTCTTCATAGATGTAAATCCTTGAGCGACTGACAAAGAACAGAAGCGATTTCACGACATCAAAGTGGAACACGACATATTACGCTTCAAAATAAACACCGAAATAAATACATCGAAATGTTTGCCCCGAAATAATCGGCAATGGGGTGATCATATTCTAAATTATCCGGTAACCGAGGGTAGTTTCCCAAACCCTTTTGATAGTGAGGATTAATTTGCTGTTTGTGCATACGGTTGTCTCTGCGTCGGGATTTGCAATTAATAAATACTAATACTTTAAACAGGGTTTGTTTCTATACTTATTGTTATTAAATTGTCGCGCATATGATGACACAAACACGTTCAAAACGTACAATAAACAGCGCATAAAACTTTTCTAACGAAGCGAAATTGTTCTCCGGGATGTTGAAATTCGAGTTTAAAAATGGAAGCCTATAATTTGCACATAAAACACATCCTAATGGCATCGTACGTGATCACTTATTCGGTGGACTCACAAAGCGGAGGCATCTTCATCTGAAAGCAGACTTTGATTTAAATACATTATTCTTGTAATAACAGAACCGGACGGAGGGATCCATTGAAGTCGTAGAATACATTATTTTAATTCGTACCACCTCTTTGTGACCCCATCAGGGAATTAATGGATTCAAAGCCTTCTCTTCCGTTCGACAAAGAATAATTTGCTAAGTAAATGAACGGGCAGACAATCCTGTTACGATCCTCAGTTTTGTTTCGATGGAAGATTAAAGAGTAGCGAATCAGTGAAAGGTGCCCTTTTCAATCAAATCCTTTGTGTTTATCTCTGTTAATTTCGGGAGGTCAATGAATGAATTACCCAATACCATCTCATTTAACTTATTATTCATGTCTGTTTTGATTTTGATCGCTGCTGTTATCAAGGTCGTTTTTTGCAAAACTCGTTTGTGTAGGGACGTTGTAATCTCAAAGATTGTATTAAGATGCATTTAGCGACGAAGCAATAATCTAAATTGAAATATGTTGTCCAGTTTCAAGAAGCTGTCTCAATTCCGTATTCATTGGAAGCGGTAGAATGGAGAAGCGACAGAGAATTATTGTCAAATCTCAGGGGCGTTTCGAACGACGATCCCTTCGACGGAAGTGAGAAAGTAACTACGATCAAACAGTCGACTTTTGTTATATTTGAAATAAATATACATATATATGGTTCTCGAAATTACTTATCTCCAATATAACCCAAAAATACTTATTAAAAAGGAAGTATTTGTTTAAAAAAAATGATTTCAGTATTTGATAAAATAATCATCTCATAAGGTTATAATTTTGTATTAATATATTTTTTGTAGAATAGGGTTATTATGAGTAAAATTGTTTTGTGTTTTAATATATGATATTGAAAATAAATTTGGAACGTCCGTATGTTTCGTGCTTCACGAACGCGGGATGTTTAAGATGAATTTGGGGATCAAGTCGACGGCCCTTGTCGTCGCTCACTTATTGTTACGTAACGACGACCGGGCCTGACTCGATGACATCTTGGTTTACTGCTGCAGCATTTTAGACGTCTTTACATCTAGATATATCTATAGGTATATCTTACTTTGCATCTTAGAGCTTCAGTTTATTAACGTGACAAAATAAAAGGAATCTTTGCACTTAATAATTTAGCCTCTTAATTAATCGAATGAAAAGTCTAACTGTTCTAAACGTTAAATAAAACTAAAATATTGACTTTTAATAAGCAAGGTATTTATATAAGCAGCAAGGTATAAGTCATATAAAAGCTAAATATTAATACTAAGATTTAATGAACAGAACAGAACAGAACATGTTTTTGGTCCAAAAGTTTTCCAAAACATTTGTTGAAAATTTTTTCGAAATATAAGATCGGATGAAGTCCGATTTATAATAGGAATGTATTATATTAATTGAATATTCGATTATTTGACATATAAACAAAACAGTAAGTCTTATACATTATTATATAGAAGACAAATTGTAAATAGTGTGATATTTATAAATGATGACGAAAATATTATTATAAAATTATTTTAATTCAATGGTTTTACAGTAATTTGTGTATAAACCAATACTATACCAGATGTAAACAGCAAATGTTCGCTTCGAATGATATCGAATGTTGGATATATAATTCATAAGGTCGCCGGCAAAGCCACTACACCTTTGTGAATAATTTAGACGTCAGACACATATTATTTTTGCAAGGGTCGCGGTTTGCCCTCTTTACTCTATAAAATATCATTGAAGGGTATAAAAAAGGGACATTGTGGAAATCTTTCAAGCTAATCCCTTCATCTGAATCCAAAAAAATTATAAATGGTCATTTAAATGAACTTGTATCTATTCATATAATTAAATTGGAATGTCTGTTTGTTATATTAAAATAGCCCTTTTTTACTCTTTATGTATCCACGGTACATATACCAAAAAAAAAATTATTACGATTTTTGTCTGTCTGTCTGTTTGTTCCGGCTAATCTGTGAAACGGCTGAACCGATCTTTGCGGAGCTTGCACTGGCAGATAACTGATATAATAAGGAGTAACTAAGGCTACAATATTTTTTTTTGTTAATTTCAAATGCGTACAAGGTCGCGGGCACAGCTAGTCAATTTATATAATTCGAACGCTATCAGAGGGAGTATGTCGAGTATAAACAATTGAATATTAATGCCTCGTACGCGATCTTGCTTACGAGCTCACAATATCTCAATCTACGCTTTCTAACTGAATTACATTCTCGACACAATCCCACGCCTTCAGGTCATTATTAACCCTTTCAAGGAGTCACAATCACAATTTGCGGTTATTTGTCGAGCGGTGCGGTAATTCCGAGACATTTCGTTAAACACCGTTTGTGACAATGTTTTCGGTTAAATATCTTAATGTTTTTGCGCTAACTGTTGCGGTCTTTATGATGGTAATTGACTCGGCACAATGCTTGATGTGTTCGCTCGGATAGGATTTATTAACGCGTTTAAATTCTCGTTCTCACGGAACGTTTTGTCTTGTTAATATTGTTACTTAAGATTTTATTGTGAGCGCGTTTCCGCTTTTCGGGATGTGTTTATTATAAAGGATATTTGATATTGCTTTCATACTTATTTATTATTATTACGAATTGCTACTTTGATACTTGATATAGTACAATGTGATCAATCTTGAGTTAAGTATATACTCTAATCCTAGCTAGCTGAAATAGCAAACAATGTGCTCATACATTTCCAACCAGCAGTTACGCAAGCGAAGCAGCGAACACTGTCGGTTATTAATTTTCTTGAACCGTACAGTAACATCTAGTTCACCATTCACGTTAAGGCACTATTCAAACTAAACAATGAACACGTGACGTGTAATTTCGCAAGTGCTATAAATAAAGTGTCACTTCCACATTACCTCGATTGTGTGTGGAACAATACGCTTTCGATTTAGTCTTTGTTTTGGCTGATTTGTATTCAGCTTTACCTATATTACACAAAATTGCTATCACGAATTTTGCGCCTTATCGTTTGTTCTTGTTGTTTCATTTTAGATACAAATAATTCATGTTTATTAAAATGTATTTTATAATTATTTAGATTTTTGTTTATCTACCTAGTACTGTAGTGATATTGCTTAATGCATTTGTATATATAACAATAATTATAAGGCTAATTTGAATTGTGTAAAAGTTGATGTACTGCTGTCTAGTCACGGGTACAAGTAATCAGTATGAGTACATAAGGTACTTGAAACTTCATGAAAAACGTCAAATAAATAAATCTTATTTCATGCCAGAAAGAATGCCTTTTTAGAAAAAAACGGACTTAGGCTCGGGTTCCATCACACACTGACTAATAATAATTGTAAAGAACAGCATTGTATTTGAAGATCTTCTTCTCGCTAGAAGCTAATTTCCGAAAGAGTGTTAGTATATAATTATCGACTTTTCAAAGTTTGTTTTTCATTGTGAAGTTTACTTAAAAAAAATTGATTTGATTTGAAATAGTATCGAAGATATAACCACAACTAGATATGCTAATTGGATGAATATTTTAGAAAATGAGATTTAATTTTAAGTGACTCTTCCAGATACAAAATAGATATAGATCATCAACTGTGGGTAGTTGTATGGTAGTTGTAACAGTGTCTATTAGACCAAGGGTACCCAATCTTGTTTGGACCCAATAAGTGGTAGATGAAGCGGAATAATCGACTCGACAAACAAGAGGGCCCTGTAGTAATCCACCCCGATACAACGGCACAATCCGATAGATAACTATTAGGATTTTTATTTAAGTTTACGTTCGTAAAAGTCGAATTTGTTTTTCTTTAAATATTTCCTAAGGTAGAGGTCAATGACCTCAAATAAATTAAATTTCCTTTTTGATTATATAGCTTGTGTTTATATTGACGAAAATCAAGAGCCCAGTGTCTTATAGCCAAAGATTGCAGATTCGAATCTGGACAGAGAGAGACGAATTGTTATGTGCGTAATTTGCGTTTATAATTCATCTCGTGTCAATGAAGGAAAATTAATACGACGGATGAAAATTTGCCACCTGTATAAATTTACCAATCCACTCTGAAACGTTGAATAAGATTCTAACTACCCCAAATTTTTGAAAACAAAAATAAGCCTTAAGACAACAGCGATAAAGGATAGTTATCCTTTTTTAAATTTTTCAAACATTTTAAATTTCACAATCATTAATAAAAACTAATCGCGCCACTTACTTAGCTTTTTAATATTACCTCGAGTCATAACGGACACATTAAATATCTAGAAATTATGATTTGTAAGATCACCGTCTCGACATCGGCGTTCCGACATCAAAAAGAATCTTATAAATAAATATGTTTTCTCCTAACCATTGATTAGTTCTCTTGTCACATCAAAGAGCTGGGGGGCCATTGTGTGACCTCTGATAATGATATTTCCATCAATTTTTCTATACGCTCATTCACTTTAATGTTTACTTTAATAATCTGTTCGAATAGGTATACCAAGTTTGTGTTTTTATACATAAGCAACCCCGGCTTCGCACGGGTGCAATTCTGGTACTAAATATAAAAAAAAATGTTGTTATTTACATCACCTTACAAACTTCTAAAATTATCAGTATTTCTTTGATATATTGTCCATGTATTATATATAAACAGCATCCTCTCGAATCACTCTATCTACTTAAAAAAAACCGCATCAAAATAGGTGCGTAGTTTCAAAAATTTAAGCATACAAGATATTGTGACAGCGAAAGCGACTTTGTTTTATACTATGTTCTTCACTAAAGATGAAACTAAGAAACGTGATATTTTTGTGGATGTTAATAATATACGAAAGTATGAAGTATTTTAACTAATGCAATGTTTTTTCATTAAGCCACATCGTTCCTGAGATCAAAGGGAACAATTGAGTAAAGTGCAGTCAGACAATGTAACAAATCAACCGAGAAAACAGCAAGCGGCCAAATTGAAGACGGAATATTATTTATTTTTATGATGTCTTATTACCGACTGATTTACTGTTGACAGTTCGTTATATTTTTTTTATTGCTAAGTAAATCTTTTAACATTGTACGTGGAAGAAACATTGTGACGTATGTTTGTGTGATTGTTTGTTTGTCTGTCTATGCCATGAAATAGAACAGATTTTTTGATGAACTACAATTAGTGAAGACTTTGAGGTACAACAAACAATAGCCTGTATATTTCCCACTGCTGGGCTAAGGCCCAGCAGTGGGAAATATACAGGCTATTGTAGCTCTCCCTTTGAGGAGGTTTGGAAAATATTCCACCACGCTGTTCCAATACACATTTGATCGAATTTCTATGAAATTAAATACATGCAGGTTTCCTCGCAATGTTTTTATGATGAATTATAAACACAAATTAAGCACATGAATATTTAGTGGTGCCTGGGTTTGAACGCACCATCATTCGTTGAGATGCACGCGTTCTAACCACTGGGCCATCTCGGCGCCATGACTTTGATATATATAAGAAAAAAATTGACACATCCGATACGATTCCTGAGAAAAATTTAGATAATGTTCACATTGAACTTTGACGTATACTATCATCAGTTAATTGTTTTATAAATTAACATATTGTCATACTTGATGATTATAAAAAATTAAGCGAAATTGTCATT
This sequence comes from Vanessa cardui, assembly GCF_905220365.1. NCBI lineage: Eukaryota > Metazoa > Arthropoda > Insecta > Lepidoptera > Nymphalidae > Vanessa > Vanessa cardui. The sequence goes on from NC_061141.1 coordinate 3,448,222, forward strand.
GAAAGCAATAAAGTTTGATGTGCTGAGAATTATCAAATACAAATAGACCGAGTTGTTGGCACGCTCTCAGAGGAAACAAAGCGACCGACAGACAAAATGATTACCTACACGCAACATAGTGACATTATCATACATTGCGCGGGTTTGGGACACGTGGGCGTGCATTGTTGATTACATAATGAGATGTGAACATATCTTTTGTTTTGGCGATAGAAGCTTCGCGGAATTGACGTCTCGTGTCTCAATGCTAACTAGATCAAAGATTTTTGGGTTGTTTTTTTTGGTTAAACAATTTACTTACTAATTGGAATCTTTTATGCTATTACTTAGTTATACTATTTTGAACATGGATATTTAAGAAATAGTAAATGAAAGTAATGGTTTTAAGTGGTAATGACAATCATTTCTAATCCCAACTCAGTAGAATAAAATCACGATTTGAAATCAAATATCATGGATTCAAAGCCGGCCAAGCATGGCTTGGTTTTCATGTGTTAATTTATATTTATAATTCACCTTGTGCAAAATATTTGTCAAATACATACACTGAATTAGACTGTATATATAGAAACGTATTTTATTTTAAAGTCAACAATATCAAAATTGATTTCCTGGTCTGAATATCAAACTATCATTGCCCGTAAATTTCACAATTTCAAATTAAATTTCTAATGCATACGAATCTTAAATTTTAAATAAATATTGAATCTTTTAAGATACTTCACAGATATTATTTGTACAGCGATTTCTTCTGTTATTCAAGAAAACAGACAGATTTCACTACAGAAGGAAACGGATGTTGTTTCATATTTGTTGCTTAATGATAAAAAATCTTAATAAAATGACCAGATGTGCAAATTAAAACTAATGTAGAACTGGATTTCAAACGTCCATCAACTATAATTAACATTTTTCAACTGTTGAATGCGTTATTTGAAGCAATAAGTGATTAAATAATATTAGAACATCAAAAATGCAACACTTAATACATAACCCGCACTATTTTGATAGTAATGTTTCTATTAATAAAATAATATTAAATGTTAACAACAGGAATTGTAATGATAATACAACAAAAGGGCCTTGTGATGAAAAATATAGGCGAGAGTTTACAAACAATGAACACAAAATATTTATTATAAATGATAATATAACAAGAGATAACCTCACAGAGCGTTTATTTAAAAAGAAATAGGGAAATGATGATAAGCAAGGAATTTAGAGTAACAATGATCATTACAAACGCGATGGTTCAGTGTCTAGAGCGCGTGAATTGTAATGAAAGGTTATGGGTTTGAGTTAAGGACCGAATGAAAAAAAAATCCTGAAGAAATTTGCTACTATCGGTGAAAGATCTTAAACTAGTGTGGTTGAATGAAATGGCCTTTGAAACTGAGAAAAAAAAGAGGCAATTGGCCTAAGTTGTGAGGTCTTGACAAGCTGTTAGTTTTAGTTATAATAATAACTGTAACGTATTATAATAGAACGTAGATTCATTTCGATTAACATTTCTAATAACAGAATGTAATAAAGATAATTCTAAATATGTTCTGAATTCAAAATTAATAATACAACTATTAAATCGTAAATATAATCACAATAAGATTGATGTAAATCGTACTGATATTTATTACATTATTATGTTCATGATTGTTTACATAACATTTAGTCACATAACTTTTTATCAATATAATTACCAAAATATAGGATAATTTTAGCTGTTACTAAGTAAGTTATTGTAGAAAAATCGCTAATTGAATTGAATTTCGAAACTCATAACAGCTACCGAAGGAAAATAGATGATCGTTTTCAAACAGAACTTTTTTTTATATATCGATCGTTTAAATAAATATAAAATAAATATTGAACAACATCACATACATTACTCCGATCCAAATGTAAGCAGCTAAGGTAGTTGTTTTATGGAAAATCAGAATGACGGTAACACCCAGACGCAAGACAACATAGCAAAAAAATTATAATTTTCAATATTGACTCGGCCGAGAATCGAACGCGGGACCTCCACAAGCAGGTTTCCTCACTATGTTTTCCTTCGCCTCTGAGCACGAGATGAATTATAAACACGAATTAAGCACATGAATGTTCAGCGGTGCTTGCCTGAGTTTGAACTCGCAACCAACGGTTAACATGCACGCGTTCTAACCACTGGGCCATGTCGGCAACATAAGAATTGTCTGTTACATAAATTGGGTTACGTGGCAACTGTATCTTCATATAATATATAACCAAATAAAATAACGTTTGCCGGATTTATCAACGTAACCTAAATTACCAGACACAATTCAATAGATAATGCTGCCGAATTGGAAACAATAAAACGGTTCAGGCGTAAAAAATTAATATTATCTTTAGGTCAGCGATCGAATACCGTCTGACCTATATCATAGATTGTTTAAATTGAGACACATTATAGCTATGTCTGGGTCGCTTATCAAATAGGCTTTTTCCATATATATTTTTGCCAATATCGACGTTTAGTCTTTCAATGTAAGAAGAAATATATTCTGATTTGCAGTTTTAAGGTAATGTCTTTCTAATAGGAGAGGTAAATAAATGTATCTGTCTCTTTCTAGTAGGATATTTTTTAGTCTTTCATCTTTTGAATAATCCATAATAGTCATAACAATATATCGGTTGTTGTAATACTTATAAATAAAACAAGTTGCCAAATGTATGCGCAAATAAACTCCATGATTTTACATATGTTACTAATAATCTGACGAGAAACGGTCGAGCAACGAAGAAATCGTTGCTTACAAGAAATATGTCGACTAGTTGAATTCTTATAAGAATTAAATATAACAAAAGAATAGTGAGTGAGATGTAGCGTTAGCCTCTTTGTCCACACCCAAGCACGTGTGTTACGACTACTGAGGAATTCCGTCTTTTGTACCTATTATTTGCATACCAACTGGTTCCGTCTATACGATATTAATCAAAGGTTTTATTAGTGAACATCAAAGAATAAACACAATGCTAAGATCTCTTATAAGGTACCCTCAATACCATTGTTACTTTTGTCAGAGGTTGATTTATGAGCGGCCACTGTTGTTAGACCACTCTGTATTGTGTTGTCAGTTTTTGTTTGGACCTCGCCGACATTGTGCTACCCCTTTGCCTCGTCCAGCCTCGATGCCTTTATTCACGTTGATCTCACTTTGATGCTTCTAACTCGCGTTCAATGCTCTAAGCGACCGTGTGAGTCAGGTTTATACAAAGCAGATTTCGCATTGATATTGAAACACTTAATTTTAGTCTGAACTACAATGTCTTGCAAATGTATGAATATTGGTTTGCAGACTCGAAATTTGTATGGGGAATGTGTAACTTCCTTTTTTTTAAATATGAATGATTTCTGAATCATCCTCCATCATAATTCTACGCTCGAGTCGATATTGTTCTCGTGAGATTTGAGGTTATCTCGAAATAATAAATCAACGTAAATCAAAATTTGAATTCGGCGGTGGAATTTTTTACCACGCCTCGCACCCTTTGTTATCGCAATCAAGTCCTTGACCGTTTCACATTGTCCAACACAAAGGATCGGCTGCGATTGAGCCTCGCCTGTAACATTCATGCTTCGTTCCTCACATTCACAACACTGTACATCCACTCTCTTCCGAATCATTACGTTCCTTACCACCTTTGTCCGCTCCCCCCTTTATTACACTACACGACTTGTATACATCTTCTTTAATGGACAACACATTGTGTGCCCCAGCCTCTTGATTGGCTCTTAATGTTTTTTCATAGTCTGTTTTGAAATTTGTAATATTTGCGTCATCAATACTAATGATTGCAACCAGCAGCACAATAGTCATTGTTGTGGAAGCTTATTTATTAGTTTTTTATTCGGAATCTACATCGTCATTATATTTAGTTGGTCCCCGTTCGTTTCGATTCTTTAACGACAGTAAATTAATAATGGATGTCAAATAAATTGCGCGTAACGTCTTGAATAGTTGTTAATAAAATATATGCCTAATAAATATTACTTCGAGACGAGCGTTTGAATAGACGATCGGGTATTAATTAGTGTTTAAGCGAACTTGAATAGACTGAACGTCAAATTTGTTTGCTTATAATATTCAAGTGTGAATAAGATAATACAAGAACGCTACTATAATTATTTCCACGACTAACAGAAGCTTAAGACGCAGGGCAGTATGACGTCTGACGTGTACTTTTTGTTATTATCATAGTAATTGATTCAGACAATACTGAATACCAATGTTACTTAAGTCGTTTCAATTTCATTTCATGAAGAAATAAAATGATTCTCTTTAGGAACGTAAGCAATGAAGCTATAAAAGTTTCATTATAATCTCAAAGATAGCAGAACAGTCGTGTGATTGAATACTACTCATGAAGTGCGCATGTCCGACTTCAAAACTAAAGATGATTTCACATAATGTACCTACGAAATAATGCGATACATATACGATATGATTATGGACTTTATGATCTTTACAAATATTATTAGAAGTGAGAATATCTCGTTACAGTTAAATTCGTGCAAAACTTTAAATATTCATTGTTAGATATATTATGTCAATACGCAAAATATACATACCTACAATAGATTTAATATGTATATTAGTGATCGAATGGATATCTCATATACAAGCTTTTAAACAATAATATAAGTCCCACACATAATCTATCTGTGGCAGATTTTCATCCGGTACCTAAATGTTTATTCGTGATGTTTTCCTTCCATAATGACCAAAAGATGAATTATCGAATGGATGAGTGATGTTTGAAGCTGCAATCTTTGATAATAATTCTTGTTTTTTAATTACTGCTCTACATGGATTATACAAGCTATAACTGATCGTTGAAATTTAATACAAATTAATTGTTTCGAACGTTTCGATGTTTTGTAAGAGAGAAGGCGCCATTATAATCTAAATCTGTACACAATCCAGTCATAAAATATCGCTCCAACAATAAAACAGAAGTGGATCTCGCTTCGGTGGCGAAAGTGTCTATATTCTTAGAGGATGAAGTTTTTATTACGCCTACTGGTTAATTTCTAAGCCGATAAAATACGTTAGTTTCCATAAAGTTATCAAGAATCACACAGATGAAACTGACGTTTTAAAGCAGCACTTTCAAATCTGACTATATTACGATAGCATTGATAAACTTATCATATATATATATGCATATCTTAAGTAGGTATAGCCAGAAATTGGTCTGGTATAAATACCCACTAATTTGAAACGAACGTAATTGTTATTTGGTGTAAACGTATCGAGAAAAACCAAATAACATTTTGTGTTGTATTTTTATATACCATTAATTGGTGTACGGGCAAATGGGTATATTGATGATAAGTGATGACCATTGCGTATGCATATTGACGTCGTAAGAAATGTCAACCATTATTTGAAACATATTAAGTTATACTAAAGAAAGATTAAATTTGCGAACCTAGTGTCGGTCAAATCCTCAAACACCTATACATCTATTTTTTATAGTCGAGATTACTGATGTCGCCGAGTTTCAGTAATTCATATCTCTCATAATTCATATTACATTTTAAAATAAAAAAAGGAGATTAAATAATTAATAATAATCAATCAAGACAAAACGCTATTACGAAATCAGACGAATAATGTCGAAGAAATAACTTGATGTTATTGTTTTTTATGAATTATCGTTTACATCAGAGACTTTTTTCTTTTTAGCTGACACTGGTGGCATTTCTCTTGTTACTGCATGATTTATTCAGCCCGAAACAAGAATCTCATATTGTATTTTTTTTTTTCAAATTGTACTCTTTGTGACAGTACTCGTATAAAACAGACAAATATTTTGAAATTATTATAGATTGAAAATGACCTAAATGATAAATTCATACATAAACAAAATAATTAAAAAAACTTTTTTTAATTCTAAAATTGATATAAATGAGGTACTAAGTGTAGCAACACATATCTTAATCCATAATAACATAAAATATATAGATCATTATATTATTAAAAATTATAATTAAATATGTATATATTAATAATTTAGCTTATAATATATTGCATAAACAGATTAATTCGAAATTTACAACAAACCAGAACAATATAGCAAATTGTAATGAAAGATTAACTAGAAGCTAATTATCCGGTATGCAATAATATCAACATTTATTGTACGAGAATTAATATTAAAATCTTGGTCTTTGCTCTCGTGAATGAGAGTTATAATATTCGCGTCTAAACCAAAATAAACTAAAAGCCGAACGGAAACGGCCGATATATTATTAGACACGACAATTCTATTATTTTTATTCGTAACACATCTTAGAGATTTGCCCATAAATCTGAGACATTCTCCGATATGGGTATGATTCCTAGAACACGCGAGTGCTTCACACCCAATTAGCTTAGAATTTGGTTCATTTTATATTTGACTTCGAATTCGAAACTCATTTTCTAAATCAAATTTGAGATACTTTTCTCGTAATTTGTCACAAAAAAAATAATAATCTTGCATTTAGTTATGTAACTAAATTATCTGATTAAATGTCCTATTTTAATCTATTCATATTAAGATGTAGTACATACTTGTATAAATTAATTGCTGACATTAAATTATGATAATGGAAATGTTCGTGTTAAAATCATCGTCGGAATCCTTTCAAGCATTGTCCGTAATGTCATTTATTAGCTGAGTAACACGTGTTTTAGTTTACATCTCGGCAGTCAGCGGTAGACCGATGTCGCCATTATTACCCGGGATATCTTTCTCTCGAGCCGCAACGCATTATTTATCAGAAACACCATTCTGTTCATTGTTTCATAATAAAACATTAATTTTGTCAACGGCCTCCATGGCTGAACGCGATACTCCAATATTAGAACTTCCGCTGACATTACAACAAGAAAACGTCGCCGTTCAATAAATCTAATTCTTTATCTCCAACCGCGACTACGTAGACAAGCTAAGAATTTAAAGAGAAAATAAATTGACATTCGCAAATGACATCCTCACTGATGTTATTTCAACAAACACATGCAAATTCTTGTACAATCTTCAATAAAAACAAAAGACCCTTTGCGACGTCTCTTAACAAAAAATTAAAACCACGTGCAACTAAAATGGAAGCAAAAAGGTCAACAATATGCCTAATCCACAATCCATGTCACAGGCTAAAGGTTACGGAAGGTTGTACAAAAAATCGTCTCTAAACGAGACGTGTTCCTGTGAAATCGTCCATAATTCCCATTACGTTCATTCGATTTAATATTTTAACGACGACGATTTAGAGTACAATTTAATTCGTCGCGTTGCACTCGATTTAAAAGCGGCATTGTTCGTACCTTAGGGAGTAGTGACAACAGATTTTCGTCTTTTTTTCATTTCACATATGGCATCGCAATCCTGGACGATATGTGACACATGTGTCGGTTTTAGGTTACTCCACAATAATGACTGCCTCTTCAAAGTTTCTCATATCTCGAGCGTCCATTATAATACATGTTTTTGGATTCTAATTTCTAAAACGGAGTCAATGTACTTTTCTCTGGCTTTGATGTCCACCACAGTCAGTTCAAGTGGAATTGGATATAGCATTGATCTTTCCGTAATGTCACTATCAACAGGTGACGTTAAGCCGCTGTTTACTTTCCACTTAATTGAACGTCAGGTAATTTACGAAAATAACTCGAATACGTCATTGGCTGGAGCATTATCGTTGTGCTTTTTACGGCCAAAGCGAAACCGATAAATCGTGCAAGCGCTGCAACTGAATAAGTAATTCTAAACCGAAAAGCTACTGTAACTTATCTGACCAATAAATTCAGTTCGGCCATAAATAGAACTATAAAAATTATTTTACGATACACGAGTGAGATACATTAAGACAATGTTACGCGCACATTTCACAATGGCCACATTATGGTTTAATTGATTCGGCCACAATGGCCTTTATGCGGCCAGCCGTTGCTACAAAGATATTATTGTCTATGGCTGGGCAGACGTCTGGTAACACTTGACCAGAGACAAAATGGCTTTGTGATGTTTGCCCGAAAGGCGCCATCCGTAATTCAATATGGAGTCTAATTAATGCGGTTTGATTTTGGAATACATTCAGCTTGTTAATTTTGAACTAAGCTCTGTTCTCGAATACGACTTAGTTAACGATAAGAAATAATATTGCTAATTGTTTATTTATTATGATCATAACTACTAGAAATGGACATAAACAAATTTACTTACAAAATTCCTTTGTGTATTGAACAATAATTACCTGAAACAAAAATTTAAATTAGTGAAAAAGATCTGTCAATCGTAATGATGGGATAAGACATTTTGGCGCTAACATTAAATTAGGCTACATGTCCGATTTGAAACTAAACAAAGATTCTGATTCTGCCTTAATTATAGACTCTGGTGGTATATAAGCGACAGTTAGAAGTAAACATGTCCCAGCCACGACGTCTGTTTGTTTGTAATTGGAAAAATGGCGGTCGGAACAAACACCGATTGACATATTGCTTTAGTATTTAGATTGATTTAGAATAGATTAATTATAACAGTTGGGGGTCTTGACAAAGATTAAATAATAACTGACTATAAAATCTTTAAAAAATTTGGTTTTAATGCGTACAACAGTGCATCTGTTGCTGTTGATTTGTGTAAATCTATTATTAATAGACATATTTATAATTATACAAGTGTAATGACGGATCACTTTTCACTGACTTATATAAGAAACGAACGAACAAAGAATATACGAAAATAATTGAAGTTTGATTTACTTACACTTTAGATTTTTGGTCAATATTTTATAAAATCGGCGATGAAATATCATTATCATTACATAGTATAAAACAAAGTCGCTTACCGCTGTCTGTCCCTAAGTCTGGTTATATCTTTAAAATTACGCAACAGATTTTGATTAGGTTTTTTTTTAATAGATAGAGTGATTCAAAAGAAGGGTTTTTGTATATAATACATGGACAATATAGTAAAAACACTGTCAATTTTAGACATTTCTAATTTGATGTCACAATTAAACAAATTCTGTAGTATATTTAGTATAAGCATTGCTGTGCGAAGCCGGGGCGTGTTGCTAGTAAAAATAAGCTCAACGATGACTAAACTTAGATCATCAAAAATCTTTGGTGTGCGTTAATAAAACATCTATAAAACATTTCTTAGTAAAGATAACACATTGTTCTAATGCCGCGTTCGTCCTGCATCCTGTGAATATGATATATATTTATAGTCATTTCGATTTAGGAACTCGTAAAACTCTTTATTATAAATATATAAAGATGGTTACGATAGTTAATTTTATGAAAACGTTACAATAATAAAGTAAAGTCGTTTGTTGTTGACTTCCTGAATCAGCTGATGTGATGTACTCGGCTGCTTTTTTTTTTAATTCCACGCTTTCAACTTGTTTAACAACTAGTGACCTCAGCTTCGCACGGATGTAATGCTGATACTAAATATACTATAGACTATATTTATTTACGATCACATTAGAAACTTATAAAATTATCAGTGTTTCTTTACTGTATTATCCATGTATTATATACAAAAACCCTTCCTCTCGAATCATTCCATCGATTAAATAAGACGCATCAAAATCCATTGCGTAGTTTTAAAGATTTAAGCATACATAGGGATGTAGGGACAGAGAAAGCGACTTTGTTTTATACTATGTAGCGATTTGAACAAAAATTCTGAAGCTGTACATTGTTTTTTGATTCCATATTCAAAATTTTCATCAAATCTTTGCCATTCTTTTCATCAACAATATCAGTACATAGAAGCCATGCTTCTATATATGTACTGGCTGTGATCCACCCGCTTCGCTGGGCATTAAATGACTGACAAATAGGGGAAGGGTCAGTGGAAATAAAAAATAATAACCTATAACCATGTACGGATGCCGCGACGATTGGACAGCTTCATACCTATACAATCAGTATTTTTGAAGTGATTGACAAAGATAGAAAAAAATAGATATACCTACGTGTATTTGAAGAAAACAGCTGATACAGTTGATTCCTTTATCGATGTGTTAAAATAAAATTATGTTTACTAAATCATAAAGAAAATGTTCATGACTTACACTGATGCATAATAAATAATTCTTAAAATATTTCACAATTAGTCTAATAATTGATACCATATTTTAGAGCCTATTCCGAACCCTCAAATGAACCATATCATGTTACAGAAGTAATATATAATAATATACGTCAAGTAAGTGCAGTAGCAATTTAAAGAAAATTGACGTTACCAAAATAATATTCCATACTTACTATTTAATTCTTCATGTTACATATAATAGACCACCATTGGGTGAAATTATGATATTTATTTTAAAAGAAGATAATATAATAATACCATACTAGTTATCACGCGAACGGTCGTAGGTTTTAGTTTCAGTTCAGCCGAGTTTCATCAAAGTATAGTTATAGAGAGACAGAGTTACTTTCGTATTATACGATCAAAACAATAAGCAGATCTTGAAAAAAAAAGAAATGCTACTTAATACCTTTCAGTATGTAATTGTAATTTAAAATAAGAATACGGAAACATTCCATAATAAAACAAAATAATGCCCATATATCAAAGGTAAAACCTTTTGCATCCGAAGATTGACCTTGAAATATCTTGCTTAAAGATAAGTCGATTATCAACAATAGAGAATTGTTGAGGGTAGTAAAACGACACATAATCGAATTATACACCTTTAGTTGAATGAAGGATCAGCCCACGGGATGGGATTATATTCAATTTCGATTCGGGATCTTTATGGCAATTTTTTTGCCGCTGATTTTATTATAACCTCTCTTGATATGTACGGAACTTAGTAGACCTGATGTTAATTGGTACTGGCCATAGATCTTGGTACTGTAATATATTAATCATTCCTCATATCACCAACGCACTACCAGCCTTGGAAACCAAGATGTAAGACGTTGAATTATTTGCGGCTGCAGTTATACAAGCACACACACAACTATAATAAGTACCTATGCCTATTAGGAGATAGAACATCTGATGAGTAGGTACCTACCCAGACGGGCTTGCAAATATATCACCAAGTGATACCTACCTACATTTAAGTATATAGAAATTGTCACACTACACTATAAAATAGTATAAAGATACCTTCTCCGCGAAAAAAAGTGTAAATTCCATAAAAATTAATCTAACAGACATGTTTGATATTAATCTTAAAATAAAATCCATTTATGATTAGAAACTCTTTTCGTGTAACTTCCTATATTATGCAACATTTCTCGAACCCAATTTGATAGATTTTCTCAGCGAATTCATAGCTAAAATCTACCACTTAAATTTGTCCAATTAATTTTATAGTAGTCCATACCATCGGTTTGAAGAGTGACCCACTAGGGATGGAGATCCAATGGTTGGTGTCGTATTGACAGTGCTTAAGAGTGATTTATACTTCCCGTTGTCTCAGTATTATGGGCAACGACGACCACTTACCACAAGTTTACCTAAAGTAAATCATCCAAAAATATTTTTTATTAGAAAAGGTAACAAAATAATGTTTTATGGTCTTCTAAAAACAAAAACATCAAATTAGTTTTTTCAACTTCACAAGCGCTTTAGATTTGATCGTCAGCTACTGGACATAAAAAGTATCTTCTTGAAATTCAACAGACGAAAAAACAGACGGGCAGGGTTACTTTCCCATTTATAAAACAGCACAAGAGTAAACCAACAACATTGTCCATCTCTGTCTAACATCTAGTCGATAACCAAATCAAATAATTCAAACATCGATCGGCACCTGAATCACGAACCCTTTTCTCACAGAGCACGGAGCACGTGTATTCATTGTATAGGTGTTATAATACGTTTCCTCTACTCGTATATCGGTACAGGATATTCTTTATTTTCACAATCCAGAGACAAGCATAAAGGGCACGTTTTATGCAGGTTTCGTAAACGTTCGAATAATTACGTAACTGGATTAATCACAATGGTTTTGTTAAATGGAATCCTGTTTAATGGTATTGGTGATTCGAAGACCAATGCTTGGAGCACTTGACAATATGTAGTCTGGTTGAAATAGTCTTTGCAGACAAAGGTAACTTTCAAAGTTTTGGGGTGTCATTGGTTAAGTAATACTGTCTTCTTCTTTCGTGTGGAAAATCATGATGGCAGAAAAAGAGAGAGAAGTTATGTTGATTCTACGTTTTTACAAGGATTTTACTTGGTATTTGTGCAACACCTAGTAGGCACTCTCACTCATCAGATATCGTAAAAAGCAATACTTCTCGATCCTGTATTTCGGTATAAAGGGTGAGTGTGTAAGTGTAACTAAAGGTACAAGAGTTGTTACGTCTTAGTTTCCAAGTTTGGTAATGCATTGAAGATGTAAGGGATAAGTCATATTCCTTCTAGTAACCACTTTATTTGGCATATTTGGCAGTCTGCCTACCTATACCATATATATAGAGTCACAAAGCTACAGTTCCAAATTTAAAACACACCAATATGTAAACAAATCTCTCACTTCTCCCTACAAAGTCACTTTCTAGATGTCTTTCTTTATAGCACAATGGCGCTTCCTTAACATTCACTCGGCTGGCCCCACAATGATTGTCCTGTAATTGCACAATAAAACACGTGCTAAATCCGAGGGTTCAATGGCAAACAATGGGGGGGTTAAAAGAACCGAGTACACCTACGGGACCCTTTAACGACCTTGGGACAAGTCACTAGCGAACGCGTTTATTAGCTGTGCTTACTTGTACGCGTTTGAATTTAACGAAAAATATATTGTAGCCTAAGTTACTCCCTATTATATCAGTTATATGCCAGTGAAAGTCCTGACAAAATCGGTCCAGCCGTTCCAGAGATTAGCCGGAACAAACAGACAGTCAAATTGTAAAAAATGTTGTTGGTATGTGTACCGTGTTTCCATACATATGCATTGAGTAATAAATGGCTATTTTAATATTACAAACAGACACTCCAATTTTATTATATGTATAATATGATTATTATACAATTATATTATTGTGATTCAATGTTATTTATTAATAGTTAGTAAAAGTAATGCAATAACATTTCTTATGGTTAATTTAAAGTTAATGAAGAAAATGTTTTGATATAAATATAATTTAAACTTTATATTTTCATACATATGTATGAAAACTTCCTAATGCTGTTCCTGATTGCTGAATGAATGTTACTTTACTAGGTTTTTTTAAATGAGTCAATCGTTGTATAGTTTACGATTAAAAAAATTACATCTTTAAAATATTCTTGGCGGCAAAAATATTTTAATAATCATATAATAATAAGTAAGTAGTAAAATACAGTACAAATACAATATTCAAACGTCGTTACTATGCTATAACTTGCACCGTTACTACTTTTTCTGCAGACGGTACTTATAGTCTCGATCATTGAAAGAAACGGAACACCGTTGTCTTCGAGATCGACAAATAATAAAGGATTCGAATCGAAGGGCTGCCCATTGTTGTTGCGCAATGGAGTTTATTTAGTATGAAAATGAGTGTAAACTTTTAAAAGGGGTGTGAAATCGAATTAAGGGAGCACCGTGACAATAATTGGCCAATCAGGACACATTCTGAATAAACCTCGTTTGCATGTTGAAATGTTATTGAATAATATTTAAAAAAAAGTTACTTTACCTTTTAAGTATTCTATGTTTAAAATAAATAGTTCGAATTTTAAATTAACAATTGTAAATAAAAAGTTTTAATGCACACAGTGGGTATTTTACTATTAAAATCTGGAAAAAATACGATTCATAATCGTAAGGATATTATTTCTATTGCGTACACATGTTATTCAGAATGGGACGAACAAAGAAGCGTCGTGTTCATACGTGTTGGGAATTATTTAAAAAAAAAAGTGCGAGGGCAAATCGACGGGGAGGCGACAACGCTGCAAGATTGCGTGAATTACATTTCACAATGGTAACGCGTTACGTGATCGACCTATTTAGTTTTGTCGTGTTGCTTTGCAAATTTACTTAAGTCAATTCTTTTATTATATTTTATTTATTGTATTTAAATAATCCCCCTATTTCATACCCATTAGATAATTCGATTAAATAAATTAAAATGTGTTTTTACTTCGATTATATTTTAGTTTTATCCTGAGTACACTACGTATTTTTTATAGGCTTTTAGAATCATTTTTGTTTAAAATTAAAACATATAATATAATAATCATTATATCTCCTAAAAACATTTGAAGTAGGTTTGTTATAGATAAGAAAAAAGGTGAAGAAGATTTCTTATTTTCCACTACGGCGCTTCCTTTCTTTTTAACCAGTAGTCCCTTCGGACCTTATTTTTCTACACCATGCTGTTTCAATAGTATCCATAGCGTAGGATTTAACCAGAAATATCCAGTTAAGATTCACACGTTCTGACTAGTGAGCTATAACGACACACATTTTTAATAGTGAAGAATAACAGACATACTTGCAACATCTAATCTATTTCTACCACACACGAAATCAAAGGCTCTCAAATTGGCAACTAATAAAATCATCATTCCGTTTACAAATTTTATAGCTATACATTTCAATAAATAAACTCGACAAAATCAAACGGAAATCGAATAAGTAGATATATTATAAACACTTGTTACATTTTAAGATGGCATCATAAACCTACATTGGTAATGAAATAATTTTCAATTTGTTGATGTTCCTAAGTCATATTATTTTCGAAATATAATATCGAGTAAAACATATTAAATAAATAAATTGATGATGTGTCGGTCTTTATTTTAATGTTTTTCTTTAATATAATGATATAGTACTTTTTATTTGATGGTTGTAAAAATATTTGAAAGCTATAGATTTAAATTAAACTTATTATAAAAATATCTAAAAGTACTTAGTTTTAATGTTCGATCGTCTGAAGACTACATTAAATAACACTAAATACAGTACCGATATCAGATTAAAACTGTCGCAAACACATGGACATTATAACACATATATATTAAAAAGCTCTTAAATACTTTATGGATGTTCCGTATGGCATAACTCCTTAAAACTCTCATAAGCGGTCGTCAACCTGAATGAAGCACGTACCTACTTCATTAAACCATGAATCGTAAACTCTTTTAAAACGCCATAACCGACCACAATGTTTAATTTAATCGTCACAATCTTTAAGGCTACACCACATCCTATCGATTTTTTAAAAGTCCATAAATCGGTTATTAAAACTTACCACATCTCTACGTGTTTACGTACCGTATCTTTGACGTTACCTATTTAGTAATATGTTTGGTTAAATAGTTACAATTTTTCTTTAATAACCATTGCATCCGGTCCGCGCTAGGGTTTATATTTGATTGGATTTACGACTGTTTTCATTGCGGGTACTGTTTAATATAAATATGCTAGACAGTTTCCTGTTGGTTAATAAGAAAAATGGTCCTATAAAAACAATTGAAATTTATATTAAATTTGTTTTGTATCAATAATATGACATGGTCGAGATGTATTTTAATATCAAAAGAAATATATAAATCTTCATTATGAAGGAATTCAGATGAAATACTGGATGAATAATTTCGAGTTAATACTTTTAGTTTTTAACCGTTTAGAAACTAAACCACTCATAAACCAATGAGAATGTTGCATAAATTACTAGGGATTCGATTGTGGAAAATTACCAAACATCTTTACAATTTATAAGAATAAATGTTAAGTTTTTTATTTTTTTATTTAATTGAATAACATTGCTTTAGAGTGAATTAAAATTAAATTTATAATGTTAATAAAACCACGGAACAACGGTAGCAGTAATAAAAGCATGGTTTTATGTATCATTATTAATTAGTTGTTTACATTATGAATTTAGAATATGAACTATTATTGTGATAATTAAATAAATTTTATCTTTTTATTTCTATTTTAACACTACGTTTTATCTACGCCAATTTTATAAATGAAACATTACGCAACAGTGGGCGTACCGTCAACAAAAAAACGTTAGTTAGTTTTTTTAAGCTTGTTTATAATTTATTATGTATATACATAAAAAGTTGTCACAGACCGTTTTAATAAATCGAAAACACTTCCAATGTTATAACGTATTTAATATGTTAATAAGTGATTTATTTTATAATCACAACTTCTAAGTGTCAATAATCCAAATGATTATTATGTAAATCTATAAACGATGCACCATACTAGCTGTTTAAAGAAATTTGTCAGAATAGACAAGTCGAAACGTAGTTTTATGGTGACATAAATAAAATTAGATGTCATTAGTATTTTAAATAATTGAAAGGGTTATCGGTTACTTGGTTTTATGAACAATTTGTCTTTTAAATTTTAAGATAGGAGTTTATTCAAATTGTATTTATATTTTTTTAATATTAGGATCGTTAAGAAGTGATATTCGTAAACTACAACCTGTGTAATATGAGTACGAGTGTCATGATCTAATAAGATGTCTGATTATTAAGCTTAATTTTATCACATGAATTTAAAAGCCAAGCTTTCGATACAGCTCAATGCTATATCTGCATAAATCAATTTATGTACACAGCTATGTACCTATGGTATGTGTTCTATAATTTGAATTATATTTCGTAGGAACAAAAGTATTAAAAAAATCGCGATCGCCGTTGAGTTGAATACAAATATAATTAAAGTTACTCTGGCAAGTATTTTCGACTGAAATGTGTGTAAGGTAGTGTTTTCACAGTAACAATAGCAGTTTCTATAAAAAGAGCTACCTTACATACTCATACTCGTTTAAAGTGACAGCAAGAAAGTGCTCCTGTGCGGAATCATCTCCTCCTGTCATGGTAATGCTTGGAGCTTATTCCATCATACTCTAATTCAGTTTGATGGACAGGCATGGGCAAGAATGGTGAGTGATCACACCAAATATAATCACTATGAGAATTGTTAACAATTAATTACGTCTCCTTTAGTATTTAGAAAAAGGCTTAAAACTCACAATGTAAATATAATTACTTCAATATATCAAAACAGATCCTATCGTAAACAATATGCAATTTAACGACGTATTTCGTAAGTTTTCATTGCGAAACATTCATACTAAAAACGCACAATGGTTCGAGCAACGCACGGTAAAAATATGCTACCAAATATATCCTTTTACTTTAATTTAAAGCTGCTTAATTTAAAATTTTAAACGCTGTAATTTCAACGTCAACTCGATTCAATACCGTAATATGCATTATTCTTAAAGCCGAAACGCCGCGGGTCCACATTAACAATTGTCGCCAATAAAATTAAACTTGTTATAATGAAAATACAGTGTCGGAGGTAAATTGGCTTTTCAAAGAAATTTCAAGTCCCATTTGTTGTGAGACAATCTTATTCATTATTCTCAGGAACAGCTGTGGACCTGCTAATAAGATCATAACCTATATTTCTTTAACGCTAAAATATCTATATGAATTGTGTTGAAAGATACGTCGAGTGTTCTTTTTATTTGTACCGTAACAAACCGACAAATAAGTTGGTTTATGTATTTAATTATTAGTGGTTATTACATTTTAGCAAAACACAAAATAATACAAGCGTTACATATTTAAGAATATAAATACCGTAAATAATGTCTATGCTTAATAACATAACAATAATTATTATTACGAATTATAACCGTTAAGTAAAACCTCTTTCTAAGCGTTAAATATAAAACCGTAACGAAAAGCAGAGATTAGTAATTTATTACATTCTTATTTCGGTTTTAATACGACAGGTGATTATTAACGAGTGGCTATTTAGAAGTATCATTTTGATGTAACGCAATGTAACTCACTAATAACACCTATTTAACGGGCTTTGAATTTTAGTCGATTTTATTATTATAATTTAAAACGTCGCGTGAAACTAATCCAGTAGAAAAATATTACTAAACACATAATATAAGCGTTGTTGTATTAATTAAAACATTGTTTTAGGATTTTATATTTTACTAAAAGTACCTTAATTATGATGTTTTTTTTTAATTTTAATGATTCCTTAGTTCATATATTTATATTATCTTCATATTAAAATGTAAACTGTCAGTTTAATAGTCGAAATTTCGATACGCTTCATGAAAAGCTTTTTTCATTATAAAATAATGAATTAACAGAAAACATTTTATAATATCAAATGATTTAATTACTTACTACGTTGCATTATTTAAAATTATAATTTAATAAAACATTACATTTAATGATATTTTGTCTAGGATGTTCGGGGATAGTATCACTGTGTCAACCTGGGATCTTTTATTTTAATTATTATTATTATAGTTATCAACGGTTTTTTTATTTTAAATTTTAAGAAACGAATACGTATTTTGTTCCAAAAAACTTAATTCACCGTTAATTATTTGAAAATAGAATGTTATGAAAATATAACACATATTTAAAATTATAAATAACTTACAGCATCTTAAAATTAGAATAGGTAGTACTTAAGTACCTTATGAAATAAATGATGTTACTTAAGTTTAAGAAATATCCTTAGACATAAAATATAAAATGATTATTTACCTTCATTTGCGTTACCATTGTTCCTCTCGCCTGTTGAGACATCAGAGAAAACATCGACCAAAACCGAAATAGACAAAACAAAATTAACAATAAACTAAAATTAAACACGTGAAATCGTCCTATCACAACGATTCTTTGGCATTATTACCTCACAATCCAGTCTCAACAGTCACAGAAACGAAATCACTCACAGGGAATAAAATAAAACGTAAAGTATTGTCCGACACAGAACGGTGATAGTTCGTGATGATCGCGATCGTATTCGCTATCGGAACGCGGGACACGTCCACCGACCGCGCGCGCTCGACACACAATGCTGCCAGATCGAAGCGCGTCGACAATACGCGCGCGCTACAATGACCGCCGCCCCGCGCCGCGCGACAAGGACGCACCGACCTAATGTCACTGCCCTACGAACAATGCCGTCCTTCCAGCAGCTCACGCTGAAAATAAGAAACGAACCTCATCCTCTGATAGCACCGTACCAGTCTTGAAGACACGAGGACATCCCAGGATCGAACGGGTGCCCATCTTCTATTTAGAACTGCGTTTAAAATCAATTGTCTATGCGGAATAACAGCGCGGTATCTATACAAAAGCGTGAGGCCGTCCTTCTCTAGCGGACGACATTGTGTGCGTATCCAGACGCTCTCTCTCGCTCGGCGGGCGCGGGCGGCTAGGCGACGCTCCGTCCCGCTCTAGGCCCCGCCCCGAGAGCGTCTTTGAGTGTGCCGCGCGGTGCAGTGTGCGTGGCGCGGTGAACAGCCGAGCATTGTGCAAACGGTTCGCACACCACAATGCGGCCCAGGTGGGAGTGCGCCCGATCTACGAGGGCGTTTAAAAAGTCGATACAATCGCTCTTACATTTGTATTTGTGAAGAAAATTTTCTTTATTTCGACGGTAGTTGTGAAACTGGGCGTGTTGGCATTGTGTCCGCGAGGCGTGGCCAGAGGAAAACGTTCTATTGTGCGGCCGGCGCGGTCGTAGGATTGGCGCGGTCTATTGTTGTTGCGACAACGGACTTTCCCATCGGAGCCGCTCCGCGATGAAATACGATGCCGCTGACGAATATTTTTAGCCGCGGTCGCTTCCACACAATACATTTGCATATCATTCATAAAAAGTCGCGCATTATCCTCAGCTCTTTTAATGGAACCTGCGGATACGCGCGAACTGGTTTCAGATATTTTGACATGATACTGATCGGACAATCTACTTGTAACATCAAATAATAATAGCGTGCAGACATTCTCACACACCCTGATACATATATATAGAATCAGGTTACTCTGTATTGTCTGTGTATCGGAAACATCTTACATGTGATGTGAAAAATAACTCTAATTAACACCGCGACCGGGCTGTAACCTCAAAATGTCAAATGGTTGTTGGTGACCAAAATAGAATTAATACGGTGTCAACTCAGCTGATATTAGGTACTTCCCTTAAAATAACGCGCTAAAACAATTAAAACTGTATCATTTTAACGAGAATATAAATACACCTATGTCTAATTAATACATCAATAGCTATTATAGAAGATCAATTCAGAAAATAAGTAATTCGTGTAATGTCTTAAATTGATAGAGTTCTATAACGAAACGCTTCCAAACAAGTATCAGTAAATATCATCAAATATCAGGAGCTAGCTAAGTCATTACGAGTCGTAAACAGAGGTATCTGTACAGAGTAGCTAGGTATATCGCGTTCTTATATGGTTCTTTTTACAAGTTTTCATGTTTCTCTAAGCGGACAATGTGACCCATATAGGGCGTAGCGCAGGCGTGGAGGAATGTATGTCTCGGGGTATCTCCCATCCCCGACGGGGGGTTATTATCTAAAAGGGGTGTGAGGCGCCCCCCGGCTTTATTATACTGGTTCCAGCGAATTGCTTTTTGTTTGTGCACTGAATAGCGTATTTAGTAATGAAACTTTTTGATTTCGATCGCTCTCTCTGTCTGCTACGTTTTAAATTGTGTTTTTACGATCTTCTTTATTTCGTATCATATATTAAGTTCAACTTCATGATTTAAGTTATTATAGGCAATCTCTTTATTAATATGTAAGAAAAGTAAAATTAAAGTATAACCCGTAAATTTCCAACTGGGTTAAGGCCTCTTCCCCTATTAAGGAGAGGATTTGGAACATGGAACAGCTATTCCAATGCGGGTTGTTGGAATGCCTATGTGTCAGAATTTCGATGAAATTAGACACATGCAGGTTTCCTCACGATGTTTTCTTACACCGCCGAGCACGAGATGAATTATAAACACAAATTAATCACTTATATATAGTGGTGCTTGGTAATTTGTCTGAATTAAAAACGAAGTGAAACTCAGACACTTACTAAATACTAAAACGTTCACCAAAAACCACTGCATATGATAGAAGTTTTATGTTCATCGCTTCAGTAGCTTCAGTAAGGTATTGCAAAAAAGGTCTCATAATATATGGTGGTTAGTATAGACGATAAAATATCGATGTAGTAGCAGTAGTAAGATCGATTGTAAGATCAGTACCTAATGCTATTCATTACAATGAATTTTATATTCAAGGGATATAACACGACAAAATTGAGAAGCATTAATGTTTGTTTTAATTTTCCTATAGAATGATCGTTGAGTGTTTTTGTTTCATAACATCTCTTCAGGTCACCCCTATACCCTTTGTCGTAGTCAAGATTATCGGAGTCGAGCTATTACTTGATTGGTTTTTGACGTTGTTTGTAATAAGTCAGAAGTTTCCGAGATAACATTAAGATGTTTACTCCCCTTTGATACCGTGTCGACGTTTCGAGAAGTTTATTGATATAATTATGGAGGTGTTTTGGTGTGTTTCGAAGCGATTCTTCCTTTGATTAAAATCGACCCGAATTAAAAAGTTGATGTAATACGTTCTAAATTTAAAATCTATTGTTTGATTTTATAACGACTTAAGTGCCAATTACAATACTGTTTAATAATTGAGTAAGTACACTGGATGAAGAGTAACTACTGAGTTTCTTGCTGGTTCTTCTCAGTGGAAATTACATTCCGTACCGGTGGTAACTTCACTTGTGCTAGCTCCAAAAAGTGCTTGTAAAAGCCTGTTTGAATAATGTATATTTTGATGTTTAAAAAGACCTACCTGCAGTATATTAAGACCTTAAGACCTGAGATAATTCAAGGCTTAATACACCAAGCTGGTCCTAACTGGTTTGGTGGATACAAAGCTACAACAATGTCTAGATATAACGTTAGTTCTTGTATAAGCCTACTACAGACCAAAACTACGTTTAATTCGGTTTAGTAACAGAGTTACTTTCCCATTTATAAAATTAGTATAGATTTACACCCAAATCTAAATCTAATGGTGTAAAGTTTTCCGAAAATAGGGTTTCGAACTCCATTAAGGATTCCATTTCCATAATAATATATCTAACCCTCACACCCCAACGTTCATGGTGTCTCATAAACTTTGAGGTCCAATATACCTATTTGTAAACTGTTATTTTGAATACTCAGACAAACAAGGTACAATTTTTTTTTGACCAAAAAGGTACTTTTTAAGACTTTCAATAAGTCATACAAAAAATTATATATTTATACAGACAATATACATGTGCCGTTCCTGAATTTTCAAATGCATAATTTTCCTGGAAAATTATGAAATAAAGGAAAACATCGTGAGAAAACCTGCACGCGTCTAATTCCAGCGAAATTTAGGTACATTTGTGCCGCATTAAAAACCACGACTAATAAGGTTTTATATAAATTTTGGTCATAATATCTCAGAAGTGTTAAGTTGGGAAGAGTTAGTAATTAGACAGTAAATTCTTACCTTTTGTAATGATATAGACATCTCCTATTTAATTGGCATTTCTAGGCTGACTGGCAATTCTGCCAGATGATTGTAAGATGTCAATAGTGCCTATAGACAGTGGTACTGTAACAAATATTGTCCGCCATAATCTTGAGAACTATAAAGATATCATGTCCCTTGTGCTTTTGTGCCCTGGCTAACTCATCCTTCAAACCGGAACACAACAATAATAAAACGAAAAATCTACATATGTAGTACCTACCTTAGACACCAAAAATTCAAAGATCTTTTAAATCCGTTCTAGAAGATTCTGATGTCATTTATAATATCGAAAGCAAGAAAGATTGTTTTAACTTTAAAAGTAATTTTTAAAAGCAATACTAACGAGATAAAGGCCGTCCCGGGTTTCAAACATCATAATTCTATTCCTACATTTATGTCCCGGTAAAAATATACGCAACGCAAATGGTCCATATCTCGTTAACTTCATTAATCTTTCTCTCCCAATATCGCCCGGACCCAAATGACCGTTTTACTTAGTTTTTTAATGACGCTTTTAAGTAAAAAATAAGCGAAGTTAGTTTTTTTGATGACGCTTTTACGGGGAAATAACTAAATCGTCCCCATTTACGGCACTTAAGGTAATGTTTACATTTTTTAATGATTTCATCCTGTGTCCCCCTAATGTGGCCCGGCCTTTACGGTTGTAACTTTACTTGGATTTATGCGGACTTGCTTATAAACGGATACCTCTCTTTCTGTCATAATTGATTTGACGTTTGTAAGAAAAAGACAGCATTGCTTAAATAATCCGATACTCAGTTCGTATACCGAATTGCATTCGTATTTCAAAATTTCAAATAAAGAATAGATCTTCGAAATGTATTTCATGTGTCGCGAACTACGCACACAAATACACGTTCGATGTGTTGCAGTTCATTGTGGAACACATTCCATATTTGAATTTAAATCGATCAATTTAATTTCTAGGATTATAATACACTAGATGACTTTATGTTGTAGTTATAATTTATCGGTTTTATTAAATGTGGCCGTAAATAAATGTCTTTTAATTACTTCGCCTTGTTAGGCAGTGGATATTAAAACAATAATTAATATGGCTTATTGACTGTTACGGATACAATTAAAAACCCGTCATTGTGTGAATCATTCCATTTTACACAGATAACCTAGTACAGAGGTTCGCTGGGCGGTGTCTGGTGGCTGACAATAGGGTATTGTGTAGAGGGCGTGGTCCATTGTACCCCTCGACCAATCAGAGCGCCGTATTCAACAATAGCGCACCGAATTGGAATGCTGCGTCAACTCTATTGTCGGATTGGTGTGGTTACTGATTTCGAATTTAGAATTGTTTGAATTTCAATGGAACGTATGACGATATTTGTGAATTCCGTTAAAATTTTATGTATTGTAATTGCTTACGTTTCTGTACGTTGGGTTATAAAATTTAATAGAAATATATATAAAATTTGTAATTGTTTTGAATGGAATAGGTACATAATTATGTTATTTTTGTATGAATTATTTTTTTTATTTAACAGCGGAACATACCAACTGGTATTTTTAATAGTATTTCAAAGTGTTACACATACGGCATACCGAATTAAAATACAAAATAGCGTATCCCCAGTGAGACATTTATTGATTTTACTATATAGGTAAATGTCTAAACGTGCTTTTATAATGACAGCTTATGGTATGGATCGTAGTGGAAGGTCGCGGGTTCAAATTGGGGCAAACATTTTAAACGTTTACAACTTTTAAATTTTTTTTAGTTTCCAGCCTAAAGAAAAACATCAGATTATTTCTGAATAAACCTACCTACTTGACTTTTGCAGGTAGGTAGTTTTGCGTACCTACTACCTAGTTACAAAACCTATCGCAGTATAATACTTATTTATAAGTTTTTATCTTATAGGCTCGAATATCCCATCAACCCATCCAGAAATTTAAAAATTATTTTATCTGATTAGATTTGACCCACTTGTTCTGACAATAATTAGGTAGATTCTTGCCTAGTCAAATAGGTAGGTATCTTTATCAATAGGCTCCTAGCTTATATTAGCAAGTAACTCAGTTACTTGGCTTATTGTAAGTTATCGTCAAGCTATTTATATTCAATATAAAATAACTAGTAAAATGAACTTAAACAATACGGCCAGTGTTCAATGCTCTCGGTACAGTCGTGAATAAAAATAACTTCCTACCCACCTACGAATGAACTAACTACCTAAAAATAGTTGATATGAAAGCTACCTAGAACTAATAAGAAACACACAAAACAATTAAAACCCTACTAGGTAGGTAAATTTACCTAGGTAGGTAGATAGATTCAGTAAAGTACCAATTCAGTAAAGTAGTTGAAAAACAAATGTCTTTTATTTATAGCTTAACTAAGTATATATAGACCTGCTACGAACAGACACGACTATTGTCTAATAACAATTAAGCATTATCTATCTATTCTATTATCTATCTCCTAACATGTGCATTATCGTAGGTAATACTAATTGACACAAGTAAAAAAAAATTGGTACAAAATCAAAATAGCCCGAAAACAAAAACTGACTACAACACGTTTAAAAAATCACCAAAATAAGATGTTTTCTAAACATTTCTTTCAAATACAGCTAACCTCTAGCTATCGAGTAGGTATAGATACTTATCTTATTAATGCAAATGACGTTTTTAAATAACATTGAAATATTAAAGCACTTCAGTATCGGAGTATACAGCGCTCATTACAGCGCATCTGAGACCGGATGTTGGGAACAGGTGTCGCTTACACGAAATACAGTTCCAAAATCAACCTTAACACAACGCAATACGGGTCACATATTCCACGAAGCTCCGCAATCTGCCACGCAAATATAGCTCTTATGAATTGGTATTAAGGTGCATTACAAGTGAAGTAATTAGCAATATCTGATTTAAAGTGATGTTCAAATAGATGCACTTTGTTTCCGCAATCGACGGTGTTATCTTTTTAATTATGTCAAATTATTGGTTATAGATATAAACATAGTATGTAACGTTACTTTTTAAATAATTAAAAAGATAATAAACAACACGACTGATCGTTAAAAGGTGCATCAAAATCTGTTCAGACATTTTGGTTATGGTCCACCATGTTTTATTTTTTTTATGGTATAGTTTGGCGGACGACCATATGGGCAACCTGATGGTAAGTGGTCACCATCACCCATAGACAATGACGCTGTAAGAAACATGTGGCTCTAACTGGCTCACTCATCCTTCAGACCGGAACACAACAATACTGAGTACTGTTACTGTTATTTGGCGGTAGAATAACTGATGAGTGGGTGTTACCTACCCAGACGGGCTTGCACAAAGCCCTACCACCAAGTAATTGATGGAGGTGGTACTCCAAAAATATAAAATGTATCATACTTCACATTTGAAAATTTAGTTGTTTGCCACATTATATTGGAAACCATTGTTTATATATGTCATTCATGTGTTTTTGTATAACAACATACAAACATACAATATTGAAGGCAGTCCACTGCTGGGCGAAGTCCTGTCATTTTCAAAGGAACGGAGTTTGCTCCACTAGGCTGTTCTAATGCGTCATACCTTCGTCAGATTTTATATGTAAAATCAAAGTGTTAAGTCGTACTGGTTGGTATTATAGTATAGTAACAGCAATATGGATGACCAGACCAGATAATTGACAGAAAAACCCTAATAATAGGGTTTTTCTGTCAATAAATTGATTAGCAGCGTAAAGTTCGTAGTGTTACTTCCATGCCTCAGATAACACGAAAAGCCGTTGATCGTGCTTGAACTCTTTCGACGTGTTGTTCTCTATCAGATTTTGATGGACCGACTAGAGAGTTTAGGTACCCATTTTTCTGTGATATCTCCTCTCTTAGACCTTTAATTATCATCAGATTTTGTTCATAATTCTTACAGAGCCATTCTATGAGCGGATGGGTTTATTAGGAGGTCCAACTGTCTGCTTCTTACTAATTAGCTATTTAATTAATTTTTACGTAATATTTTTATTTTATCTTTAAATTAATATGTAAACTTTTTAATTGTGCACTGTTTATAGTTAGTAAATGTTATGTACACTTGTCATTGACGTACATATCTGATGTTTTAATATAGTCACTTTAACTGTAAATGTTCAATATGTATGTTGTAAGTGTGCTTGTTGTAAATAATTAAATAAATAAATTAGCTATTTATATCAATCATTATCACTTTTTTGTTTCATTTGCTGTTGAAACGCTTGGCCCTTGGAGTAGTGGTGCAAAAAGCTTCATCAAAAGTATAACACCTCGCCTCATTGCCTCCACTGGTGACAGGAGGGCTGGTTCGTTTTTTGCCCAGAGGATCGGAATTGCGATTCAACGGGGTAATGCTGCTAGCATTCTTGCCACCATTCCACGCGGTCAAGATTTATACAGTAACTAGTTTTAGTTCATATCTGTATATATATTTAAGCATTTAATGTTGTTAATTCTAATGTTAATAAAATAATAACATTTAAAGGAAAATCATTATCAAAACAATGACATATTGTAACTACCCATTGGTAGATATAGGTTTTTATGTATGTATGTATATATTTATAGCTTATATATTGTGACGTGTTCCTCTTGAAAATGCACACAGAGACATCTTAAATAAAGACCACTCCTAATAGCTACCACCCACATCGCGTTTCAACTACACAACTATTTATTACGTTGCTTTATATTTGCTACGTTTCAAACAAACGGGCACACATTCGTAGCTCAAACCCCCCACGGATATAAAACCGACCCCCCTCCACTAGCGTATAATGCACTATCAGGGGTCTTTCATAAATGGACAATGTGTAACAGTTTACCGTAACACAAGATTTTATTTGCTATCAACAACGATCTTATCGCATTGATATAAGGTTGATTTTCGTTTGATTCAAACGTAAGTGAAGTTTGTTTAAAGTTGGTGATGTAGATATGTGTGCAGCCACCCTGTTACGACGACGCCCCCCACCTAACCCCCCCAGCGTCTTGGAAATGCTTAGTTTCGCTTCTATAGACATTTTGTTTGTCCCTTATTCTTGGTTTGAGGCTTGGGTTCGGAGATAGCTGTCTTTATAACGTGGGACGCTCCACAAAGGATCTTTTGATGTTCTTTAATACGAAGGTTTGTAAAGATACGTAAATTATTAAGAAATTAGGTATTGCTAATGAAAAACGGTATCGTTGACGCTTCGATTGTGAAATTATGTTTTATAAATGATAGCGTAGCGGATGAAATGGAATGTATGATAAGAATATCGCTGGTTCGAAACCGATTAACGATAAAATACGTATATCTCAGAATCTATTAAGAATCTAACCAGATATCTAGACTATCATTTATAGCCTTGCAAATAATATAAATATATTAATGTATGCAATCTACGCTAGTAGGTATTAGGTTAAATATACTTTTTATTGTTTTTAACTCAAATTGTAAAAGTTTTTAATATAATCTCGAAATCGGGTATCTGGTATTCTATACGCCATATTAAACCTTTCGTCTTATCGCTACCCCATAAAACTAATATTTAAATTTAAAATAATCAATTAATAATTAAATTGAGATACGAATTATATACAATAGTTACAAAATAATAAGTACTAAACTAACACACACACACATTTACACATACACAGAAGTAATTATATCAAATAGAATGGAATCGATTTTTAAAATTTGTTACATCTTATTAATAGTTACACATATGTACACACACATAGATAGGTAGATACCCACATATACAATAGAACGTATTCTAATTTCAAAAACTCTTTAAATTTCATTACAATAAAATACCAACTACCAAATCACACACACATACGTATGAAGCATAAACAATCCATGTACCTATGGATTAGATTTTTCCACTCACACTTGGAGAAAATAAAAGGACAGAAATAACAGCACATAGAGACAGGGGGAGACAAGGAACCAAAAAGTAAAAAGTTGAGGGATGAGCAGTCCGCCTTTGTGTTACACCCCCGGACGGTGTGCAAAAACATTTTACATACATTTTTAAATAATCCCACGAAAATATCTGATCTTGTATACAGGTGATGGAGTCGAGATGGCCCAGTGGTAAGAACGCGCGCATCTTAACCGATGATTGCGGCTTCAAACCCAGGCAAGCACCGCTGATTCATGTGCTTAATTTGTCTTTCTAATTCATCTCATGCTCAGCGGTGAAGGAAAACATCGCGAGGAAACCTGCATGTGAGAAATTTCATAGAAATTCTGCCACATGTGTATTCTAGCAACCCGCATTGGAACAGCGTGGTGGAATGTGTTCCAAACCTTCTCCTTAAAAGGGGAGGAGGCCCTTAATTTACAGGCTGTTGTTGTTGTTTAAATAATCCCACGAAATTATCTGATCTTGTATACAGGCTGATGTGAAATTAATTTTGGAACTTTATATCTATATTTTAGTGACTGTTGTTGTTTCTAGTCTGAATTTAAATTACCATCAAAATAAAAAAAAAAAATCTGATACGATTGAAATTGCAAGCAAAATATCAACTGTATACAACACTATTTTCTGATTTAAATACAAATCATATATATATTTCAGTATTATAGATTAATTTATAAAAAAACGACCCACGAATTCCATTTTCAAAATTGAAAAATCATAGTTTAAATGTCCCAATACCAATGATGATAAAAAAGCGTGGAGTTAATACCTGTTGACTTCCAAGCAGTATAAACATACTAAATTAAATAATTGTATTTAACTAACTTGACTTTGTATTTTTTAAATGTTGAAAAAGAGTAACTACTGAGTTTCTAGCCGGTTCTGCTCGGTAGAATCGACTTTCCGAACCGGTGGTAACTTCATTTAATTTTAAAATGATGATTCAAAAGTGCTTGTAAAAACCTACTTGAATAAAGTTTATTTTGATTTGATTTGATTTAATAATAATAATCAACCAGATTTTAAAAATAGAATCGAATTCCTTTTTAATACTTAGTGTTGTCTGTTTTATAAAAGATATAGATGAGAAATGTAAGCCAAAATGACTATAAAACTATTAGCAAACTAAATGGGTTTGACAAAAACCTAAAAACTAGAGATTTATGTAACAATTAAATTGTTATATCGCCTGTTTTTATAAATTGGCCTTTCATATAATATATCAAACTTAAAACAGATTCAGCTATTAAGAAACAATTTTCGTAATGGCGTAGGATTAGCTTTTAAATAGATATTTATTGTACAAAATACCGCATTTTTCGTCAATGTATAAAATGTCTTTTTTTTATATTATAGAAATGGAATGATTATGACGTGGTTGAATTATTTATTTTTATTCTATTTTTTTATGGATTAGGTTGTCGTGCGAGCATATGGGCCACCTGATGGTATGTAGTCACCATCAGCCATAGACAATGACGCTCTAAGAAATATTAACTATTCCTTACATCGTCAATGTGCCACCAACTTTAGGAAATAAGATGTTATGTCCCTCGTGCCTGTAGTTTCACTGACTCACCCTTCAAACCGGAACACAACAATACTGCGTACTGTTGTTTAGCGGTAGAATATCTGATGAGTGGGTGATACCTACCCAGGCGGGCTTGCACAAAGCCCTAAAACAGATTAACAAAACATTTAAATTGTTAACAGTATAACATTGTGTTGCTATCCGTATTTGTTCATTCGAAATAATAGAAACAGAAGATCATTTTATTATATAATTAAAATTAATCCTATTACTGTGTTGTTTTCGATTAGGTATATAAAAAAAATGTTAAATTAAATATTTTTTTTGCTATCTCTACTCCTGGTTTGCAAAGCTCGGGGAGGCGAAATTAAGAGACACTTTGTGTTGGTTCATAAAGGAATGTACGGCTACTGAATATATTTAAAAGTATTTTTAAGGATATTCTACATTTTCAGTTAGTTAACCTGCCTTCACAATTATAAAGATCAATTAACACTGAGCACTGATATCTTAAATGACACTTGAGTTACCATTAGGTTATCGAATTCTTTTTTTAAATTTATTCTTTAAAATGACAGTTATAAAAAAATGCAAATAGACGATTTTTATGATCCGAGATGGCCCAGTGGTTAGAACACGTGCATCTTACCCGATGATTGCGGGTTCAAACCCAGGCAAACAACGCTATATATACCTATGTGGTTAATTTAGGAATATATATTAAGGAAAACATCGTGAGGAAACCTGCATATGTCTAATTGCACGGAAATTCTGTCACATGTGCATTCCACCAACCCGCATTAGAACAGCGTGGTGGAATATATTCCAAACCCTCTCCTTAATAGGAGAGGAGGCCATAGCCCAGCAGTGGTTAATTTACAGGCTGTTACTTTACTTTCATAGTCGATATTTATATACCTATAATCGGGATTAGAACTTGATATGATTTGATATTGTACCTAGACACAGTATTATATATTATATAATAGTTGTGCCCTAATGTGCCGAAGCTATGTGATAAGCAGACACACATACAGATAAGAATTGAAATATATATTATTTTAGTATACATATGTACCGAATATACATATGCAATTAGTATAGTTTAGTACAGTTTTTTATTTATTTATTTCACACACAAGTTTTGTTTACATTATTTAATGTCAGCCCTGAATTCCAAACTAGCTTTCGCTGTGTTTTGGAAGTCAGTTCCTTCAAAGATGTTAGGTTACAAATTTGTTTCTTATTATAAAAGTAAATGAATAAGATAAAAAACAATTATAAAAATAAAAAAAACACAAAAGAAGTTATTTATCAATGTATGTAGTGAATTAAAATAATACATAGTTACTATTATGTTTAATAGTGTGTGTACGTGTAATAGTTGAGTATAAAGCGGTTATTTTATCTAAAACAGATATTCACTAGAGAATCTAAAAAAAACTTTACCAAACAATAATAATTTCAATGGATTTTTTTTGTTATTATAATTGATAACAAATTATAAACTGTATCTTGTATTAATGTTTGCATTTAATATATTCAATGATTTGTCGCAAACACCTTCGCCGTAGTTATGAATGAAACAGCCGTTCAGGGCTATTTCGGCGCGTGCGCAGGTCAGAAATAACACGCATAAGGGCATGCCACGGTATCTGTAAATATAGCTTCTATGTATGTTTGTTACATCAATGTGTTTCATTGAATATTTTGTTATTATTTACTTTACGTGTTACGGCATTTATGAAGCTATATTTAACCCGACGGCTCAGTGGTTAGAATGTCCGAATCTAGATTGAAGAGTGTGAGTTCGAACCCGGACAAGTAAACTTTTATGTAATTTGTGTTTATGAATAGCCTTGGTGATTAAGAAAAACAATGTGAGAAAACTTCCATGAATCATCAGGAAAATCTACCGATCGGCGTAGTACGCAGCGTAGTAGAATATTCTCCAAATTTTCTTTTCATAAGGATTTGAAATAAATAAAAGGTCATAAGCGTCCAATATATTATTATTTTTTTATAGTTTAATTATTTAAAATAATAACTAAGGAACTAATGACAATTGAAAATGATTGAGCACAGATAACAAATCGTCAGAAATAAAAACGGAAAATTTTACATAATCACCGAAGTATTTCATTTCATTCATAATACCAGAAGTTAACCGTATATTAAACAAATGAATAAATAAAAAATAACTAGGGAATTCCCAGTTAATAAATATAGATTCTAAATACACAAGCCATTAGTATAATATTCGGTCGTTACGTGCCCCTACAACCAGGTTAATTGGCTATAAATTATAATAATTCGTATATTTGCAACCCACCGCTGACTTTATGTGAATTGATCGACTTTATAAAATGTCGTGTATTTTGAGGTTTCGTGTAAAAAGTTTTTATTAAAAATAATTAAATTAATATTTTGTTAATAATGGTTTAATACAATGTCATGAAAATATTGCAGATTCAAAATGTTTCAAGTGTTACTATGTTTTTTTTATGAATTTAATTCGTATATATGCTTATATATGTATAGATGTAACTTAGATATAGCTTTACTTGGTGATAGGGCTTTGAGCAAGCACATACAGGGTTATATATATTATTATTTAAGGCCAGGCTGGTTAATATTTGCTATAGCGTCAAAATATATGACAGGTGGTGACCACTTCAATGACGGTCAGGTGAACTATATACTCGTCCGAATACCTATACCATAAAAAAGGGTAAAAAATAATAAAGGAATTCAGTTGCAAAAGGAACTCCACGGCGGGGAATCGAACCCCGGTCTCCCGCGTGACAGGCGGGGATACTCACCACTATACTACCGAGGATTACGTGTATCATGCCGAAATAGCTCTACAGTATATCGATTCGCAACGAATATGTAATTTGATAAGTAAATTGATAAAAGTGTTTATTTCTCATAATTTTTTTATACATTAAGTATAAAAAAACCCTGTTCTTTTCCTTAGCTTTCATGCTTTTGATTCATTCGAAATATCATCGAAATCGATCCAGTGGTTTAGGTATTGAGTCACAGAGTTGCTTTCGCATTAATATCAAATCAAATCAATTTTATTCAAGCAAACTTCACAATGAAGCGTTTTTGAATCGTCAATAATTAAATACTACCACCGTTTCGGAAAACAGCTTCTAGCGAGAAGAAACGGCAAGAAACTCGCATAGTATTATTAGTCGGTATAGAATATAGATTTACTCTAAATAGAAAAATATTATGCAAGATATAAATATAAGAAATAAATATCGGTCTGTCTGTTAATAAGACTTTGACACCGTTTGACCATGAAATTTGGCACCTATATTCATTATTACTTGGAAAATGTATTTACCAATGCCTCATTGGTCTATGTCTATGAGGCCTATCTTGGAACATGGGTTCAAACCTTAAAACCAGCTGATAAAGAAGTAATTAAATGCGCTCGGAAGCTAAAATTGATATAGTTTACATATGAATACATCCGTGCGATACTTATATTAAATATAGGTACTGCAGAAATTGTTTATTAACGACATCACATTACAAACTTCTAAAATTATCAGGGTTTCTTTACTATATTGTCCACGTATTATATAGAAATACCTTTTTCTCGAATCACTCTACCTATTAAAAAAACCGCATCAAAATCAGTTGCGTAGTTAGACATAAGGACAGTGACAGCGATTTTGTTTTATACTACGAGTATGTAGTGATACACGAATTAATCGCATTACAATAATGCATATCATTCTTTTATGGTATAGGTTGGCGGACGAGCATAAGGGCCACCGGATGGTTAGTGGTCACCATCACCCATAGACAATGACGTTGTAAGAAATATTAACCATTCCTTATATCGTCAATGTGCCACCAACCTTGGGAACTAAGATGTTACGTCACTTGTGCCTGTAGTTACACTGGCTTATCTTTCAAACCGGAACACAACAATACTGAGTGCGGTTATTTGGCGGTAGTACCTACCCAGACGGGCTTGCACAAAGCCCTAACACCAAGTAAATAAACAACCATGAAATATTGTTTCTAAAAAAATATCTAATCAACTACGTAAGTTGAAGTATTATCGTTAATCCTTGCATATTAATGTCTTCATTCTAATTAATATTCCTCAGAGCGCGGTAACTTCGGACACTGACACAGGCATCCGTTTTATGTCTGACTTATGGCGAACAAAGTCAATTGTCTCGGCTAAATCTGCTCTTGAAATAAGGTAAAAAACATTTGTCCCGACTCGATGTGGGAAGCGAAGCGAATAATATAGTCAGATATGTTATCACCAATTTTTTTTTGTTAATGTGTTTGTTTTAATTTTCAGGATGTACTGGCTGTGATACTGCTGGTTTTATGAAGCCACTATAGAATTTATTAAAGGTACAAGGCATCGTTCTTAGTTCCAGAGCTATGTACAGAGTGGACAGTGTATACATTTTTGTTTTATGTTAATGTATGGACTATATAATATGTTTCAATTAAACAGGCTTTATTTTATATGCCCTCTAAAAAGCATTTGCAACAATATACGTAAAATACGGATAATTTCTAACGAGTTATATATATATCACATCTGTACATATATACCTATGTATAGCTATATATGTACATATGTAACAATACTGTAATGTAATTTATATGCCTCATGTTTAATGGAATAAATTATTTTTCACAAATAGGTGTTTATTACCAAAGTTTGATCATTTTGAATAAAGCTATATTTTCGATTTATCAACGCTATCGTTTAGCTATGCCAGTGAAGCTGTTACTTAATCGAGTACTAAAACAGGGTTAAGTTCAAGGTAAGACAAGTGAGTCTTAGTTTTCATGTGACACTTCGAGTCTTATTCCTGTTTCCCTTTATCCCTTTGTCACGAGTCCGGAGTGATTACTGTCGTGTCGGAACAAACGGACAAACATGTTGGCAAAAAGGTATACCTATGTTACGCACTTGTTTCGCTGACTTCTATCATAATGGCCAAATGGTTTAATGTTTTTTTTTTTTTTGTATTTGTATTGTTATCAAACCCAGGCAAGCAACACTGAATATTCACGTGCTTAATTTATGTTTATAATTCATCTCGTGCTCCGCGAAGGAAAACGTCGTGAGGAAACCTGCATGTGTCTAATTTCGTCGAAATTTCTAATTAATGGGAGAGGAGTCCTTAGCCCAGCAGTGGGAAATTTACAGGCTGTTACTGTTGTTTTCCAGTTTGAAAGGAAAGAGCCACAGTAAGCCACTTTCCTTTCAGACACACAAACGACGTAACATAATATTTCACAAAATGGTGAATTGAGTTCTATGTGTAGTGACCATATTACTTGAAGTATTTTCTCCGTCCCATTTGACGTGAAAATAAAAAGTAGGCTCTGGAATCCAAACTGAGACTATATCATAGAAGACGTGGGCTTTTGATAGAAAACGTTAATAATTTTCTACTGATCTGACCTGGGTTGAGACCTAGGGTCTGGGGGGTTGTATAGGGGTACACTGTATTATAAGGGTATATAGAGGAACCAGACCTTCGTTGGCTCGGCTTCCAAAACCTTTCGGGAACCATCAATCATTATTTAACAGCAGTCAAAATACTTTAATAAAAAAGCTATACAGAACAGACAAGCATAATTCTAATTGAATGCGGTCGCAGCCGAAGTACAGCTAGCATAAAAATACTCGTATTTTTATCCAATAAACACCTGACACTGTCAATTAGTCTACATCTGACAGCCCTAAGGAATTATTTAATTACGATATATACGACAGAATTGACATATCATGTGTGACATATAACACATACAAATATAACTTTCATAGAGCTTGAAATTCGAGTTAAGTTTTGTATTGTTTTTAAAATAAATAGCTATTCTATTTTTAAATTTTTTTTTCTACTGTTATTTCAGGACGAATGTAACTTTCTAAGAGGCAGTGAATTTCAGCATAAAGCATTTAATTAACAGCGCTGCATCCGCTGAAGGATTTGATAACGTAAATATCGAAATATTAAAGTCTAATATAATGGGTATTTGTAGCTACATTGGTTAAATTCAATATAAATGCTATTGTTATAATTTGTAATGATAATGATGAATAAATGTATAAATCTGGCAGTTTAGTTTTTAATTATAATATTACATCTTTAATTATAGAGTCAAGACCATATCAATAGTTATGACCTATTTGTTTGTTATATTTATAGTCTAAATGCTTTGCGTTGCTTTTAGCGTTTCTTTTTCTTTTCTTGTAATGAATTTTAGATATTACATAATAATCTCGATTCTATCGAATTTAATTTTAATTTTGAAAGAAAAGTATTTAAGTAAAGCAATACTTTAATTGACTTCAACTAATTACCGATCAATTACTTTTTATTTTAATATAGGTACATAACACAGTTCAATAATTATATTTAATAAAAAACAAATGATCAGCGTACCCTTGCGTATTCGCTGCTAATTATAAATTAAATATAACAAAACAATATGCGGTAAAAGCACAACGACATCCGATTCCAGATCTTTTTATTTCGCTAATATATCAATCAGTACTCTATTATAAGGGCGCAGAGCTGCGCGCGCGCAAGTGGCCGGGTTTCCGCTTATTATTGAGAGAGTCACGAAACGCACAGTAATGCTTTGTTTGAAGTCACTGTTCAATACTTACTGTGTAATGGTAAGTTGAATATAACATTTAATTAATTATCATAGTCTGTACTTGTTAATTAAGATTGTGTCTGTCAAAAATTAGTTTAGAAAAGAGGTTTTAGTTTTGTTTTTTTTTTTTTTTAATATATGCTAGTTTCTTTCATATTGTTTAATGAGGAATGTTCAATAAGGTTTTGGAAAAGTAGCAGAGCGGATATGTCAAAATTATGTCATCGATATTTTTTTAAAGCATGTCGAGCGTTTGTCGACAAAAAACGTAAGTGAAACCGGAATATTGGATGATAAGGTTTATAAAGTGATGACGCTGTTGATTGTAATTTACAATTCTAAAAATAATTTAAAATATATGATATAATTTTCATACTTTATTTGAAACTCCTTTATGATTTAGTCCTTACTTATTGCAATTATTTCTAATAAGATGTAAAGAAGAAACATATGATTTAAATATAGTGCTATTCGCACTTAAATTTAATATGACAATCTATTAAATTATAAGATAAATTTTATCCAAATATCTGGGTACCTGATGTTATGTAGTCACCATCTAGATCTAATTTGACTACCTAAGTAATAATTTTGTCAAAACAGCAACTATGATATTCGCAACAACCAATTCTATTGAAACGAACAACAGTATTATCGATGCATAAAATGGTTATGAATTATTGTGATCTATTTTAGAATTGCTCTTAAGAATGGGCTCGGTTTAGTCCATTTGTGTTCGACCGGTTTTGTTACAGCCGTTCAGCTAATATAGGAAGACGGGATTATACAGACAGACGTCTCGAATTGTCTTGAATGTGCGACTTGTTGTGTGTGAATCTTATTAAGCATATTCTAACTCGCACGTTTGGTTATGTTCGCGAATATTTGCTAAGATATTTTTAATTGAAAATATTGTATGAGATTAATGGACTTATGAGCTGTTTGTTTGAATGCTTAAAAAGGCTATTTGACAATGCGAAAAATAAATTGTGAATTATTGTAATCAGTGTATATTATGAGTTTAAAAATGGTTATTTACTAACGAAAGTTGAAAATAATACTTAATTTATTCATAAATCCATAAATAAAAATGCAAATTTTCAAACGTTTGTCACGTGACACAAAACGCTCCTTTTGGCCGGGCTTATGATGTAGTCACTTTCTTGTAAACTTTGCTTTTCTACTATATATACCACAGATTAAAATACTGTAAAGTGACGTCACCGACCCCATTCTAGCGTCATATTGTCCAAGTAGCGTTTTTGCGCGCTATTTAAATATGAAATTTTTAATATGATATTTTTCGGCAAATATGTACTAGAAATAAAAAACACAACTTTTACTGGGTTCCTTAACTTCTACTAAATAAGATAAAATGTATTTTAAAAACCAGTCAAATAGCCTATTATCACATATTATATCTATGGGTTTTTCTTATTGTATCTTTGTAATAGCGTATCCAGGTATTGCTGTAAGTCTATACTGTTTACAGCATTTGCAAGATGCCGTGACGGCCCTCGAAAGTGAAATAATTATCAATTATTTTGAGTATGTGTGCGTATAACTAAAAGAATAAAATAAGAGCAGAGGTGTCTCAGTTAAAACGGCTGCGTCTTAATCGATATTAGCGGGTTCAAACCCACTGAATTTGAATGTGCCTAATTCGTTTATAATTCATCTGTGGTCGAGTGGTATGTACACCGGTTTTCATGGGTACGCCACTCTGAAGTCCCGGGTTCGACTTCCGGCCGAGTCGATGTAGATTACTATTAGTTTTCTATGTTGTCTTGGGTCTGGGTGTTTGTGGTACCGTCGTTACTTCTGATTTCCATAACACAAGTGCTTCAGCTACTTACATTGGGATCAGAGTAATGTATGTGATGTTGTCTCATATTTATATATTATTTATATCTCATGCCTACTGGTAAAGGAAATTATGAGGACACGTGAAAGTAACCAATTTCAACCAACTGTGTATCTACCAATCTACATTGGATCAACGCGGTGGAATAAGCTCCAAACCTTCTCAATGGAAGAGGAGACATCAGCCTAGCAGTGGGGGGAATTTATAGTCTGTAATAAAATATTGACTGGTAAAAATCTTATTGAAATTTATGTTAATATTGCATATAGATTAAGGGGTATTCAATTAGATACATAGTATTTAGTATCCTGGGTATGTATCTGACCTTGTATAATCTAGTATCACAGTTTTCGAGTTGACGACAGCATGTGAGAAAGCATCGACGAATGGATCGTGTAACGCTAATTCTAGGATTATGCAATTGTCATAATATATCTATTGAACTGTATATATGTAATTATCGAGAAACCAATCATACATCGATTGTTTGCTTCCGACAATTACAACTATTGTTAATACGCAATCATCATTGTAGGAGCTGAGATGGCCCAGTGGTTAGAACGTGTGCATCTGAACCGATGATTGCGGGTTCAAATCCAGGCAAGCACCACTATATATATGTGCTTAATTTGTTTATAATTCATCTCGAGCTCGAAGGTGAAGGAAAACATCGTGAGGAAACCTGCATGTGTCTAATTTAATCGAAATTCTGCCACATTGCCACCAACCCGCATTGGAACAGCGTGGTGGAATATGTTCCAAACCCTCTCCTTAATGGAAGAGGAGGCCTTAGTCCAGCAGTGGGAAATTTACGGGCTGTTACTTTTACTTTGTTTTTAATTATCATTGTACGTTAAAACAATCATCGCTCTAAATCACATTTTATTTTAAGACACGAATATGGAATGACATAAAGACCTAAATATAATTGTGAATATAACAAAAGTGAACCATTTAAAACCGACGACAGTTTACCTCGTTTGCGCATTAACACCTAATTAATTCATATTTCACAATCGAATCATTCACTGTCACTTATATCTTTCAAACAATATATATTTTTAAGAGCCAGCGACGGACGTTTTGGCGCAAAATGCCCGAACTTCCGGTGCAATCCGCGCGTACAATCACCGCGTCCGGTTTGAGGATGCTTTTTTCGTCTTTAGTCATTCTCTACCTGATGATCATTGCTATTTTAATTTGTCGTAATGATGATAAATTCGTTTCTTTAAATAATACTCAGGATAACTTTTTACATTGCTAAAATTTCAAATGTTTTTTCTCTGTATATATCAATGATCCAAAGCTTTTTGTTTTTATTGAATTAGATAAATTTGCTTTGCTAGGTATCCCATTAACAAATCAAATCAAAATATACTTTATTTAATTGTTCAAGACTTTTGCGAGCTCTATCCATTGTTATTTTACATGAATAGATTTAATATAATATCGTTACAGAATGTTCTCTCTACCGAGAAGATTTGCCAAGAAACTTTTTGTATATTTCCTGTGATCGTAGACCTATAGTGTTGCAATGTTAAGCTCGAAGTCTTCTTTAGAATAGAAGAGGATTTTGCCCAGCTGTGGGAGTGGGCATTAAACGAATTGTTAATTTAAAATTTCAAATTTCCTAAAGAAAACTAGCAGTTAAAACAATAAATCTCGATGTACAAAAACTATAAAATTATTTATGCACTAAATGTAACCTAACTTAATTAAACAATTATACCTATTGCTTTTTTTTCATAGCAACATTTTTTTTTATTTTATTATTGTAATTATATATTACATAATTTTTAATCTACGTGTTTGACTACGACTACGTGTGAAGTTGATTAAGTTGTAACTTAAATGTTTATGTAACCGACCTAATTATTACAGCAATAATTATGTCTAATTAAAACTGCAATTAGTATACACATATCATAGAATTGTAATATTTCATATATTATTGTTATTTGTGTTTGCAATTCTCATATTATTTATACATATAATAAAATTGGAGTGTCTGTTTGTTATATTAAAACAGCCCTTTTTACTCTTTTACGGTACATAATTATACCAAAATAACAATTTTTGTCGGTCTGTCTGTCTGTTTGTTGCGGCTAATCTCTGGAACGGCTGGACCGATTTTGATGGGACTTTAATTGGCAGATAACTGATATAATAAGGAGTAACTTAGGCTACAATAATATTCGCGGGCACAGCTAGTTAAAAATATAACTAAATATGAATCGTATTACTTCAAAATTGTCGCGTTTAATTCGAATTGGCTTTTCAGCAGTGAGTGACATGATTCAGCGACTTGTTGATATAAATTGAACAAGCTATCACAGGCAAGATAAATGTTTGCTCGCCGCCCCTATTATTACAGGGTTGTATTGTTGATAGGGTGTCACACGCTACTGACAAATTTAGAACTTTATGCAAATATGTTTGATATACATAATATATCTTATCATCGTAGTTTTAAAAACAATCAATGAGAAAGTATGCAATATTTGAATTTAAATCCTATTGTTAAAAACATAGGGTTTAAAATAAATAAATAACGTAAAGATTCTAATGAGTTTCTTCCAGGTTGTATTGTTTAGAATCTTCATTGTGAACCGGTGGTAACTGTAGCTACTTAATATAAATAAAGTATGTATTGATTTGGTTTGAATTAACGGGCAACATTTTACTTATAATTTTGTTTATCTTTTATATATCAGCGTTTTTTATACTCATCACTGTTGTGAGACATATAGATATAAAGATAGGGCTTTCTGTCTAAAAAACTTGTTGAGGTCGATTAGGTTAGTATCTATAATTATATTATTCCACTATGATATAGTAACAATTTATATATTTTTGTTTCAGTCAGCCAGGCAGGGTACATCGTGATTCTCTTGGGTGACGGGCCATTATCATCACCATACTGGGCCTACTTATCTTTCCCATATTTAATCAAAAACGTACCTAATAACCAGTCACCTTTATCAAGTTTTGTATATATTTAAACAGTGTTAAGTTACATTTTCTATAACCGTAAGTTTAAAAAGTCATAAAATTATATTATATGACGCATGAGCCAGCCCTATCCAAACAAAAGGGTGGGTTTCGTAGTGGAACACTTGTTGCTCCCCTAACAATGAGTTTATTTCAATTTAATGGCACCCCACACGAAACATGGTCCGAATAATTCAGTAGCGGTTAAAGTGTACGCCGAGATGGCTCAGTGGTTAGAACGCGTGCATCTTAACCGATCATTACTGGTTCAAACCCAGACAAACACCATTGAATTTTCACGTGCGTAATTTGTGTTTAAAATCATCTCGTGTTGTACTGTGGGTAAAAATCTTGAGGAAACTTGCATGGACCTAATTTCAAAGTAATGATGTCACTTTTGAACCCACCACTCCATATTGCAGCAGTGTGGTGGAATGAGCTCAAAAACATGTTTTCAAAATGGAGATGAGGGCTTAGAAAACTAGAGAAAATGACTCATCGACACCCAGTACCCAGTACCTACTGGGAGACGGCCAGTCATTTTAAATATTATAAAGATACTTCGTGTATTTATTTTTTTATAATTAGATACTTGCTTTTTAAAACGTTCCGACGAATTTACCTGAAACAAATAAGATGTAAACATTAGTAAATAAAATCGTGTTTTTTATAATAAAATATTAGTTGTTATGTTCATTAAAACTATTTGCATTGTAAATATTTTATCTTAATTTGAAAATATCTCAAAATTAATTTGCTATAATTTTTTAAATTGAAAATAGAACGTCAAATTTACGAATTAAAAAAAATTAAGAATACTATAACGAATTATTTTGGTATGCTTTTTTAAAATTTGAAAATAGAACATAAAATTAACTTTATTATATAAGGTTGTATATGTTTTGTAGGATTAATCCGATCGATATTTACGATACAAGCGCGACAGCGATTGAGATGTCTCGGCCCACGCAGCATTGTGTCCCGAGAAACATACGAGTACGTGGATGTATTCTCGCCTGTTATGTTCGTTTAGCACGTATACATGCGATCCAGCGTTAAAAAAAAAGAAAATTGCGTCACAATAATTTAATTCGATCATTGAAATGTTGGATTCTTTAAGTTGACTTCAAGACCAGGGATTCCCATTATATTTCATTACGTCATATTTTCCGATTTATAAAAAACTAGCGACCCGACCCGGCTTCTCACGGATGCAATACTGATACTAAATATACGACACGATGCCGTGACGTGAAGCGTTGCATCGTATGGAGTTATGTGATATTTACCAGATACTAGTGGGTTTTGAATGCCCGTATTTGTCCACTGCTGGACATAGGCCTCTTCAAGTGCACGCCACTGCGGTCTTTCTCCGGCTACTCGCATCCAGCTCCTGCCTGCCGCCTTGCGTATATCGTCACTCCACCGTGCCCGAGGACGTCCTACACTACGTTTGCCGAGACGCGGTCTCCACTCTAGAACGCGTTTTCCCCAATGGTTGTCGGTTCTGCGACAAATATGACCAGCCCACTGCCACTTCAGCTTACTAATCCGGTGGGCTATGTCGATGACTTTGCTTCTTTGAATTCATGAAACTTAATTTTTTTTTTTTAAATCAGTAGGTATAATATTAGTTCCGTTGGATCTGGAGTCTGTCGAAAACAGTTGCTTTCATTTTGGTTACATTTTTTATTTTTATTTTCTCTCTAACTGGCCAGTAATTTCTTTCTGCGCTCTAAAGTTAAATCTTTTTAAAATCCTA
Source organism: Vanessa cardui (assembly GCF_905220365.1). Taxonomy (NCBI): domain Eukaryota; kingdom Metazoa; phylum Arthropoda; class Insecta; order Lepidoptera; family Nymphalidae; genus Vanessa; species Vanessa cardui. The sequence goes on from NC_061141.1 coordinate 3,491,355, forward strand.
ACAATAAAGTATATTGCAATCAAGAATCCTTTTTTATTTTCTGCACATCTACGACTGGAGCCCCTCAAAATGAGGCCAGAACTGATTTTTACGCAATCACGTCCCATAATCCCTGGGACAAAAATTGGCTTACACTGTTAATATACCTATAACATGCAATTATATTATTAGTGATATTAAATATATCATTTTATTTTAAATTGCATTAGTAGTATCTAACTCTAGTATTACTCGTATATGGAGTGTTAAAGTATTTGCTTTTTACTCTTATTGGCAACAATTGCCGTGTTGATTCCGATCGCGTTCATTCCCTTGTTTAATGTATATCGTGCTTGCACGCAAATGTTTAGTTTACGTAGTTTAATATATTAGTTTTCAGATGGCATTACAAATAATATTTTATTAATTGTAATAATATATGTTATAACTAGCTGTTTCGAACTTTGTGTGAGTGAATAAAAAAAAATATTTTTGTTGCCTAAGTTACTCCTTATTATATCATATTTTTACAAGTAAAACTCCCGTCAAAATTGGTCTAGCGTTCCAGAGATAAGACGGAACAAATAAACAGACAGACAAAAAAAAGTGTTGGTTCTTAAGTGTTAGGCAAATAAAATTATGTCTTTTCGTGGAGTTCATGTTTGCTTCATACCAAACTTCATCAAATTCGGTTCAGTGGTTCTTTTTTTAAATAAATATAAATAATAATATATTGGTCGTGAAAGAACGACAGACAGGCAGAGTTACTTTTACATTTATAATATTAATATTGTAATAAATAAATAAATAAATATCAATATTGCACAACATCACATACATTACTCTGATCCCAATGTAAGTAGCTAAAGTACTTGTGTTATGGCAAATTAGAAGTAATGACGGTACCACAAACACCCAGACCCAAGACAACATAGAAAAGTAAAGAATTTTCTACATCGACTCGGCGGGGAATCGAACCCGGGACCTCAGAGTGGCGTAACTGTGAAAACCGGTGTACACAATACTCGACCACGGAGATTGTCTTAATGCCATAATCAATTCGCAAAAATATGTGATAACACATGCTCTGCTATAACCATAATAGCCCCACTGAGCAAGTTATGCCCCTTGTGGGGCCTGTAGTTACACTGGCTCTTTAAGGCAACGTCTCAATTGCATATACTAACAAGAATATCTTAAAACTCAAAGATGGGTCTAAGATTTACAGTTGCAGTTTACGATTCAAACTATTATAATTAACAAATTTATGATCGAAATTTTAATGGGATCCAAAGGTCCGATGCAAATGGCGCGCATTTAACGGATTAAGCGACAGTTATTTAGTATGCAATTACATATTATATGTTATTATGTTATTAAAACGTAGACACAATGGTATTTCGGATTATGACCTTTAAAGTGGTAACACTTATCGTTTATATTTAATTTTGATATTGGAATTGTTGTTCTGTACAAAGACAGAGCTGAGAGGGCAAAGTGTTTCGAACGCGTGCATCTTAACCGATGATTTCGGGTTCAAACCCAGGCAAGCACCACTATTAATTTGTTCAGACGTAAATCAGATTTAAGTTCTTTTTGACACATGGAACTTTACAATCAATTCCAACTTCAAGACTTCAACTTGGAAAAACATATTTTTCAACCCAGAATTTGAACCTAGGACCTCAGTGTCAAACTTATAATCTAGTCAATATACCAACGAAACTCAGTAAGAAAATAAAAACCCAACCAATTTAAATGAAACCCACTAATGCAAATGCTCCACAACATATTAACCAGTTAATTTGAAGAGTTCCCATGGACGGTACACCTTCATAGCAAAAATAGCACGCTAATATATGTCCGGTTTGAGTAAGCTACAAAACCCAGTGTCGTATATTATGTTGAGACATTAACCGTTGTAAAGCTCGTGTCATAGACACCATTATTGTATATGCACCACAACGTTTACTAAAATAGATAATTACCCATAAACAACAGAATTTATTTGACTTAACGTTGGAAATGAATTATTATATTGTAGATATTTAACGCTATCGTTTCGTAAACGTTTTGTTGTAATGAGTTAAACCAATTACGTGTAATTATGATTGATGAATGGCCCAGTGGTTAGAACGCGTGCATCTTAACCGATGATTGCGGGTTCAAAACCAGGCAAGCACCGCTGTTTCACGTGCTTAATTTGTCTTTATAATTCATCTCGTGCTCAGCGGTGACGGAAAATATCGCGAGGAAACCTGCATGTGTCCAATTTCATAGAAATTCTGCCACATATGTATTCCACCAACCCGCATTGGAACAGCGTGGTGGAATATGTTCTAAATCATCTCCTCAAAGGGAGAGGAGACCTTAGCCAAGCTGTGGGAAATTTACAGGCTGTTGTTGTTATGGCAAAAAATATATATGTTTCGGATGATGTTTTGCCTATATATGGCGTAAGTATTATAGTATAAATTGTATATATTCCTATTGAAATCAGATCATAACAACAGGACATCTCAAAGTAATCATTATGGCATTCTCATCTGCGGACTAGAGATATGATATTCACTTACTACTTGGCTCGGGATCAGCGGCATCGCAAAAAGACCTAAAGATCCTTTCATTCAGAGAATGTTCGGTGTGATATCGAGACGGAGATAGCGCATTTACACGAGAGCGACAGGGACAGAATACGATCTCGGTTTGATTCTTGGCAATTGTCCACCGGAAGGCGGCTTTTAGCAATAAAATAATGAACTGAAATACAAAGGTTCATTCAGCTGAGTGAGGTGTGCATTAGTTTTTTATATGCCACTGATAAATGTAATATAAGGTTATGTTATATTTAATATAATCATTAAATTTATTAAGGCTAAGAACACCATTAACTAAAAACTTTACTAAAATCGCCATATAAATTAGTATTGTTGTCTTCCGTTTGGTGAGACACATTATAAAAATAAATCAATATTTCTTAGCGTCATGTTTGTGAGAGGTGGCCACTGACTGATCACTGGGCTATTAGGATAACTATTATTTAAGGTACGAATAAGTAGGTATGTATACTTAATAAAGTGTTCTTATAAATCATTAGAGACCCGCCCCGGCTTCGCACGGGTGCAATGCTGATACTAAATATACTACAGAATTTGTTTATTTACATCACATTTGAAACTTCTAAAATTATCAGTGTTTCTTTTCTATATTGTCCATGTATTGATTCCATGTATGATACAAAAACCTTCCTCTCAAATAACTCTATCTGTTTAAAAAACCTCATCAAAATCCGTTGCGTAATTTTATAGATCTAAGCATACATAGAGCTGACAGCGGTAAGCGACTTTGTTTTATACTGTGTGATGAAGTCATGAATTTGGTGGTGTTAACTGAATTATTCCTAAAGTTTCTTTTTTAATGCTAAGAGTTCAAAGTTAGTTAGTTCTAGATATCAAATTTAATTTGTTAGGTTATTAAAAATGAGATTGGACGTTACACTGACGATACATTCTACAACAATAATTACTAATTCTTAATAATCATGACTCAAGATTGCGTTAAAAATTAGTCATTATTCCATAAAAGTAATCATTAAGTGCCTCATTAGATTTCGCGGCAAAGTTTAATCTATAATTACTGTGTTAAAACTGATAACGCGTCGTTTTTCTAAAAATTATCATCAAAGTCATCAAATTTTACATCGCTATTAAATATTGTTAGAATAATACATTAGAAGGTGACGATCATCAAACGATTTTTAATACGCGATAAATTTTATAGATGCTTTTAAAATTATGTTTAATTATAAATATTCAAATCTAGACCTTTACTTAATGTTATATGGTTTTCCTCCTAGAATGAGTCAAAGGGGAAATGGAAATTAACATTACGTAATCAAGATATGAAGATCCATACAAGCCCAATGGTTAAAAATCAAAAATCACTTTTGAATCATATTTGAATCATTTAACAACCATTTTAAGTGAAGCTACCGCCGGTTCGTAAAGTAGATTCTAACAAGCAAGAAAATCAGTAGTTACTCTTTTAAACATTTAATAACAAAATCACAAAAAGAAAAACCGACTTCAAACAAAACACTATCTTAAAATATGCACTAAAAAGTAATAAAAATAATTGCGTATTCAGAAATTTTTTTAGAGTCCTCCTAAGTAAAATGAAATGAAAAATATTAGACTACTTAAAAGTCGATTTACGATTATATGACGTATTTATAATTACTGTTGTAATTGGAGCCATACAAAAAAATACAGACGAATTGATAACTTCTCCTTTTTGAAGTCGGTTGAAAATACAGTCATGTAATTAAAAACAATTACATATGTAAGTATGTAATATATGCTGCCTGGAAGTCAACAAGTATTAACTCAGTTGGACTATGGAAATCTTAACGGAAAATTATGATTGACAAAAAATCAACTAATCTTCTTGTGCTTTCATGCTTTGTGTTAAAGCAATACATTGTGTAATTTGCACGTTGCAAATTAAAATCTATTAGAAGTGTAACCAAGCGTAATAAATGCTATTTCTTTAGTGCAACCTGTAAAACATAACTCTATGTATCACTTACGACATTATCAAAACCGGCGTAATGATACGCCATTTTGATACGTGTGTCTTTAAAATTCTTTAATTATTATGATCAATATCGCTTATCAACCTTCAACACATTGTTCTTATATAATAGTAGTTCTGTCAACGATTTTATTATTACGTATTTTGAACACTAAGAATATAATTTATACCGTACAAATCCTAATAAGATATGGCTCTGAGGCTTCCATCATCGTGAATGGTAATACATTTTAAGGAGTAATCAATCAAGCTTTGTCTGCAGACTGTATAGATTTTAAATTGAATTTCTGTTAACAATGCGCGGATTACAGGCCGTACTTTGTCCGACTATGTACTATAATACAGCTGTGAAATAACAAGCAATGGTTTTACGTATAGGGAAACATACAGAGCGCGTTTCGCAAGACGTGTTTTTGGTTGTGAAATAGTCATTGCGCAATGGAAAGCACGGATTTCGTTTGCGTCGAATGAATATCAGAACGGATTAAGATATAAAGTACTATTGATATATACAATGGTGTGGGATTATGTGTTATTTATAAGGATTTTTGAGTAGCAACTTTGTAATTTGGACGTGTAGGTATTTTTCTATTGAGACTTTTAAATTGTTCAAGTGTGTGTTGAATGTTTAACATAGATATACAAAACAATACTTCTAGTGATATATTATATATTTCAGTCATAATATGATTTGGATGTAAGGTTTACCTTACTTTCCGTCTTGTGTGGAACACGCGAAAATTGTCAAAATTGACAAAACTCTCACGTAATGACCAAATGTGTGAAAGCATTATAAACACTACTATTTTATGAAACAAAGTAACCCTGCTGTGTCTGTCTGTCTGTTCGCTATACACTCCAAAACTGCTGAACGGATTTTCATGCGGTTTTTACTTATAGACAAGGGATTCATAATGATGGTTTAGTTGTATAATTTATTAAGTTGACATTTGCCAACGTGTCAGAAAAAAGCAACAAAAAATATGTTCCTAAACATATAAAAAAAACTTATGCCCAACCGTGGGAAGCCGAAACGGGCCGCTAGTATTTGCAGTGCATGCAATCATTGCTAAAAAGCAATAAGTCACAAATAAAATTATTAAGAAATATAACTTATGTAGAACCGAATAAAAGCCAGGAAGTCGTATCATATAACCTAGTAGGTAAATAAATATGAAAAAGCGCTTGGGAATTCAGTACTCTAAAAGCATTCGGACAAGCCCGCAGTAAAATATTATGAACACATAAAGAGTCTACAATGCCGGAGCACTCGCTTCGATTATCTCCCGTATTTGTCTATGTTTTATAGCGGTACTCACGTTTATAGCTTTTCGATATTATTTCACGTATTTTTTATGCAATTGGCTACCACGACCCCCTTTGACTGAGAAAGATTGACATGGATACGCCTTTATATACACATACTATTTTATTTTTTTGTCGACCTCCATGGTCGAGTGGTGTGTACACCGGTTTTCATGGGTACGTCACTCGGAGGTCCCGGGTTCGATTCCCGGCCGAGTCGATAGATTATCATTAGTTTTCTATGTTGTCTTGGGTCTGGGTGTTTGTGGTACCGTCGTTACTTCTGATTTCCATAACACAAGTGCTTCAGCTACTTACATTGGGATCAGAGTAATATATGTGATGTTGTCGCATATTTGTTGTCTCATATATCAAGGTTCTGAGTTCAAATTAATAGGAGTCCAATCATGAAAGTTACATAATTGTTTGTAAATCCGAATCTCAATCAATTACTATCTATCTATCAAAGTTGGCTAGTCTGAAACTTAAATAACCATCGTGACTAATATTATAAGGTCACCCCCACCATAATACTGAAATGATAATATCATTAACAGGTACTAAATAACAGCAACAACAACCGGCCTGTAAATTTCCCACTGCTGGGTTAAGGCCTCCTCTCCTTTTGAGGAGAAGCTTTGGCACATGTTCCACCACGCTGTTCCAATGCCAAATTTCTATGAAACTTGGCACATGCGGTGATGATGATCACGATGTTTTCCTTCATCGCCGAGCACCAGATGAATTTTAAAAACAAATTAAGCATATGAATATTCAGTGATGCTTGCCTGGGTTTGAACCCGCAATCATCGATTAAGATACACGCGTTCCAACCACTGGGCCATCTCGACTCTAAATATCAACAATAAAATTAGTAAACTCGAACTCCAGTAAAGGACAGAGGCTACTTTTCCTTAACATATGACAACCAACACTACTACTACTACTACTAGAAAAATTAAAATATATTTATTTAAAATAAATATAAAGACCGTGTCCACACATACCAACGTCCGATACTGTCCTCTTCACAATACCACTTGAGCCTATCGGGCATTTGAAATAAAAAAAAAAAAATGTTAAAATCGCCCCTCGCGAGACTCGTAAACTAGCCCGGAGTCGTCCGTCCAATTAAATATGTATGTGCTCGACCACTTTCATTACGCGGAATTTTTCCACCATAACCCTCGATTTTTGTTACTTTATATTGTTAATACGATTTTGAATTATTAAAACGTTTTATTATCGAAGGGGTGGAATGGATCAACAAAATATTGAACTATTTCAAGCTTAAATAAAACAATGTTTGCCAGACTCGAAGGAATGTGAGATCTGTTGAATAACATTTCATGGTGTTACCTTTCACCAATTTAATTAAAAAGTTAATATTATGTCAGACAATCAATTGATTTCCTTAGAAAAATATATAACAACAACAACAGCCTGTAAATTCCCACTGCTGGGCTAAAGGCCTCCTCTCCCTTAGAGGAGAAGGTTTGGAACATATTCCACCACGCTGTTCCAATGCGGGTTATTGGAATACATGTGGCAGAATTTCTATGAAATTTGTCACACAGGTTTCCTCACGATGTTTTCCTTCACCGCCGAGTACGAGATTTATTATAAAGACAAATTAAGCACATGAATCAGCGGTGCGTGCAGCGGTGCTGGGTTTGAACCCGCAGTCATCGGTAAGATGCACGCGTTTTAACCACTGGGCCATCTCGACAATATATAAGCTTTATAGCAATGTATGTATTTATTAATGTGAAAAGATTATTACCAAATTTGTGTTTACTGCTTTTTATGCATAGTTTTTTATTACAATTATTAAATACGGGTTCACGAGATATTCGTAGATAATGTCGAAATTTTGTGCTGCACCGAACAAAAATAAAAAAAAACATGGTAACTATCTCGTAATTAATAACTGTAATAATAAAAATAACCATGTTAATTTAAAATTATTTTTGATTGATCAACTGAATTGGAACAGCGTGGTGGAATATGTTCCAAACCTTCTCTTCAAAGGGAGAGGAGGCCTTTAGCCCAGCAGTGGGAATTTACAAGCTGTTGTTGTTGTTGTTGTTTTGTTGATCAACTGAATTGATTGGCAACCTATCAGCTTATAAAAAATAAACGAAGGCATCATTACCGTATTAAATATATAATATATTTCTATATACTTGTGCTTGGTGCAATCTCGTTCGGGTAGGTACCACCCGACCATCAGATATCATCAGATACGGTCTAACAACAGTACTCAGTATTCTCATGTTACAAATTGAGTAAGCCAGTGTAACTACAGGCACAAAAGACATAACATCTTAGTTTCCAAGGTTGGTGGCGCATTGTCGATGTAAGGAATGGTTAATATTTCCATATTTCAGCACCATTATCCATGGGCAGTGGTGACCACTTACCATCAAGTAGCCAATACCATAAATATATGTATATCGGCTAGAAAGCTAGAATCTCAACAGTTATCTTATAACTCAGTTAAATTAAAATAAGCTCGTTATGATAATTGATCTTCAATATTATAAATTCAATGCAACGGGTTCGTATCCCAGCGCTGGGCAAATCTGGACTCTAAAATAAACATTATTAATTCATAAATATTTGAATTTAGAATATTATACATTATAATATACATGTGTGTGTAATCCTCATACTACGAAAAGCGAAACGCCAGGCCCAGATTTAAAGGTTATTTCCGAAAATCTTTAATATAACATAACATAATATATAATTAAGTATATTTTAATTACACATCTCTAAGAGTATCAACAAAGTAATATGAAAAAGCTCGTTAATAACAATTCGCGACATTTTCTTTTGTCGTATTAATTAATATGCAACTTTGATATACATCTTGACTATTCTCAACATGACGCCATCCTTATGCGACACTCATTTTTACTTATGTACGTTAAATTACAAAGTTACATCACATCCAATACAGTGACAATATAACCTTATTACTATAGCAATAGAGTTGAGTATTTCTTTTCGGACTTTTTAGTTAAATTTGTCGGAAATATAGGGGTGTCATAATTGAGACAAAGTCGTCCCGGTGTCATTGTAGGCGTTGTATTCACACACCCTTAAACATTTGAGTTGTTTTTTTTTTCAGTAATTATGTCGTTTTGAATGATTCCAATACATCTTGGTGGAAATAAATTAACGCGTCCCTCCGCGAAGGTTTGTGCTGACGCTTTTGTGATATTGTTTTTAATAATAACAGACATTCATGTTTTATATTGTGTTGAATACAAGTAATTGTATTCGAAACTCTTTCAAAGGGTCGCTTAATGACATTTCAATAGAGCATTATTTTAATTAGTGCTGACAAATGGCGCGTGTAATAAAATTGTCGTTAATATTATTTTTAATTATTGATATAATATAGTTTTTAATTATATGACACTTCGCCCGCGGTTTTCTCGCCTTTTAGAGGGTTGTTTGTCATGCCAAGGCAAAATAATATAGCCTATGTCCTTCTTTGGAGTTTAAGTTTGCCTCATACCAAATTTCGTCCAATACAGTTCACTGGTTTGCCAGTGAAAGAGCCATAAACAGACACAGATTTGACATTTATAATATTAGTATAGAATTAAGAAAGTATTGTATATTTTATAGTTACACATTTAAAAACTTAGCTGTTTTTGTTTTATTTATTTATATAATACATTACAAATTTCTTTTACGGTATTACAAAATCCCTGTCGGGTTTATCCGCGCACCGGCATTCATTGAGAGCACTCGGAACTTTTAGTACATAAATATACTACCTATAACACTATAAACTACATAAGATTTTGAGTAACTGATGTTTGTTTATTTATCACTCATTATCTCTTGTAAATATATTTGGCTATTATTTCATCTGTTATAGTTATACTATTTACTTAAATATAAATAAATAAATAGGAGACAACATCACATACATTACTCTGATCCCAATGTAAGTAGCTGATGCACTTGTGTCATGGAAATCAGAAGTAACGACGGCACCACAAACACCCAGAGCCAAGACAACATAGAAAACCAATGGTAATCTACATCGACTCGGCCAGGAATCGAACCCGGGACCTCAGAGTGGCGAACCCATGAGAACCGGTGTACACACCACTCGACCATGGAGGGCGTCAAATGTGAGGGTATACGTTAAAAGTTTTTTTTATTATGTTAATAATACAATAGGTACTTACGATACACTACTCGGCCGGTCGGCCAATAAAGCCGGTTTTGCGATAATGCATTTGTTATGTGTCATTATAATAAAATTGGAGGCGAAGCCGCGCGACAACTAGTGCTTATATATTTTGGTGACAACGATAAAAAACTGTTTTAAAGAAATAGCCGTCAGAAACAGTCGATTAAGATCGCACAGATACCCCCTGACAAACCGAAGTCAGTGTGAGGGAATGATTAATGCGATCTCACATTAGGTTAAACGAGGGGAGATCGCTGTATCAAAGGTTTTAAATAATATGTATTGAAAATACTCGGCTTATGTTTAATTGAAAATTCTAACGCGTAACTATTATAATTGTTTCGATCATATGTTTTACATTTCAATGATACAACCGTCAGACCAGCAAACGTCTAGTACCTAGATGTAGAACTCATTACCTCAAGGTCACAAGCATGTGTCCCCTGCTTTTATGAAAATTTATACCAACCCCCCCTTCCCCTACATATTAATTAAACTCAAAGAGAGAGACTAGAGTATAGGTGTATTCTCATTGTTTGAACAGAATTATGTATCCTGAGCAAACATTGTATTTGGATTAGCCAGTAAGTTTTTTTATAGTAGTAGTTGGTAGACAGTGGTCACCATCGCCCATAGACAATGGCGCTGTAAGATATATTAACCATTGCTTACATTGCCAATGCGCCTCCTTGGGAACTAAGATGTTATGTCCCATGTGCCCGTACATTGGCTCACTCAATCGGAGCACAAGAATACTGAGTACTGTTGTTTGGCGGTAAAATATCTTATGAGTGGTGGTACCAACACAAAAGGTCATAAACAAAGCCTATATATTATTTGTAAAGAATTAATTCGATATTATATAAAAGCAGACTCGTTCAACCTTACATAATTGGGATGTATATTTAAAACATCTATTTATAACAACGGATTCGAAGAGTGTTACAAAAATAACAGCACATACATTTAGTCGTATAATACGTCAAAGTAAATATTAATACTAATCTTTCTGTATGATATATTGTTTTAACGCGTGACTCCCGCCGAATATTTCTTCTATCATATTTCTAAATACCGCGATTATTATAAATTCTAACAATGCATTATTCATATTAATGTATTTTTTATTTGATTTCGCTTCGATGTATTTTTCTTTTTGGTTTTCGTAAATGCTTAGTGTAGCCCACGTCTTTATAAAAAAAAACAAATATTATATTTTTGAAAATAGAACTCTTTGATTGAATGTTTAAGAAAAAAAAACGCTAAGAACTCATTCTTTTTTAATTTAATTTATAAAACAAATCAATAGTTTTTATTTAAAAACATAGCTTATAAAGCAATCAATGTAGCTCCTTCTCTATATGAATTGTTGTTTTAATTACTATTGAGTCGAGATGGCCCAGTGGTTAGAACGCGTGGATCTTAAACGATGCATGCAGGTTCATATCCAGGGAAACAACCTAAGTTTTCACGTGGATTTTTCAGTGGTGAAACATCGTGAGGAAACCTGCATCTAATTTCAATTAAATTACAATTAGCTGCGTAATGAAATAAGATCCAAAGCCTTCTCCTCAAAGGGAGAAAAGGCTTAAGCCTTACTATGCCTTTAACATAAAAATCTTTGTTTATAGATTTCACGATTTCTTACAAAAAAAAAAAAATAGTTTAAAACACAATAACTGAAATGAACAATGAATGAAATATAATCGACTCTATAACTAAATTAACAAACAAAATCAGTAAATCTATCGGAATGTTCCACGAGAACGGCCGGTCTATGCGACCCCTAGATATAATTACAATAAATAATGCTGGACGTTTAGTTGAATACCGGTATATTTAAGGGTTAAGCGACGGGCGGTGACGGGTTACACAGATGATTGTTGTCTTATGGTAATTAATGGAATTAATGAAATGTTTCTATGTCAACGTTAATTTGTTATTTATATAATGCAAATCGTTACATTTATGAATCAAGTTTCGATGTTTAAACGTACTATGTTTCATAAGTATGTAAAAGTCATGATGTATCTACACTATATACTAGGTGTCCCGACGCGCCCTTGCACATGTTTTAATTTAACAAAAAAAAATTATTGTAGCCAAAGTTACTCCGTGTTATATCAGTTATATGTCAGTGAAAGTCCCGTCGAAATCGGTCCAACCGTTAGGCCGGAACAAACAGACAGACAAACAAAAATTGTAAAAAATATTATTTTGGTATGCGTACCGTATATACATAAAAATGCATTGAGTAAAAAAGGGCTATTTAAATATTACAATCAGACACTCCAATTTTATTATACGTATAGATTAATTAAGAAAAATGCAAATTTTGAACCAAACATTCGTCCGAGATGTGTCACATCCCATCTGGCAATCAATTGTCCCGGCGATGCGCGGGCGCATAAATTTCGCGCTCGTACGCGTATCTCTAATTAACCCTTAACTGACGGGCTTCGACCGCAACGTAAATCTCCGCGTACAACTGAGAACTCTCCGTATTTAATTGAATTAGTTAATACAAAAGCGATCGTTATAATAAATAAGAATATACTTTGATTTACTTTTCGTATTTTATATTTGTAATAAAAAGCATTGAATATATTTAAGTGGTCTGATAAGGTTTTATTTATATTTTGTGTATATAATCATAAAATGTTGAGCATGTAATAATACGTCTTTTTCTGAGGCGGTTTGTAGTTTATTCCAGCACACTACTCAGATGCAGGTTGGGTAAATACACATGTAATAGATTATGAGACACATGCAGGAATCCAGTTGATATTTACATTCACTGCAAAAAGAAAGCAATATGGCGCTTGTCTAGGTTTCAACCCTCACTCAACAGTTATGAGTGAAGTGGGCTATTCCATAATGCCATTCAACCACTAGGCCATTTCAGCTCTGGTGCGGAAGAGTTACTTCGTGGTAAACGCCAAAATTTCTTTAGAAAAGATTTCGCCCAACATTGACTCAGTACGTTTAAGTTTTCTTTCTTTTCAATAAAAACACTCAAAATATTTGACAAGTCGTAAAATCGTAATATCATCCAATTATTTAGTGTATTTCCGAGTAAAAATATCAAATATTGAGTTCAAAGGAATGTACAACACATTCCGACTCGAACGGACATATTTGTGGCTTAAAAACGTCCGAAAATGTTTATTGTTGTAATAAAATCTGGTGCAAAATTATACGCCGTTTGTTTGTTTGATTTATGTGTCGCTAAGTTGGCGCCTCGTTAATTGTTGTACGCAAGGGCTCAACATTGTTGTCTGAAATAACTAGTGTTCATTTCTGTTAGATATACGGTATGTTATTTAGTTGCTCAATGTTGGTACAAGGATCAACGATTACGTGGAGTTTTCTTGTTGGCTCAAAATTGTTATTACTAGCTACGACATATATTTCTAATATATGCATGTAAAGTAAGGTACTTATTATTTCAAGTCTCTATTACCTTCCAAACATATTTAATTGTATGAATCTGTGAACAATTTACAGTCTTGTTGATCATATCCAGATACTCCAAGTTTTAGGTCACAATAGGTGTAATTGTTTATTAACATATTATTAAATATAGTTACTTTATTTAAAATATTACTTTGACTATCCTTTTAAATATATAAACCGATATTCTTTTTTTATGAAATGTTTTTGTGTTAGTTTTACGCTTATCTTAATCGTAATCAAAAATCTATTTTGGATTTAAAAGATCGTTTGACAAAGTTTTTATTTTACGTTATAAATAGGCAGATCGTCGAATGGACCACCTGATATTAAGTGGGCATCACTGCTCATAGACATTGGCGCTGTTGGAAATATTAGCCCTTATTTCGCCAATGTGCCACCAACCTTGGGAACTAATGTGCTATGTCCCTTGTGCCTAGATCACTCACAATTTAAAACAGAACACAATACCAACTATTGCTTCTTAGAATATCTGATAAGTGGGTGGTACCTATCCAGACGGGCTTGCACAAAGCCCTACTTATAATTAGCCAAGAAAAAAGATAAAAACCAAATTCAATAATCAAAAAAACCTATATTTCAATTTCCAAACAGCTTTGAACCTAAAATGAAGATAACATTGTTAATTTATTGTGTCTGTAAGTTTGCATCGACATTAATCAAAAAGGGTTAACAAAAAAATCTTTAAGGATAATTATCTTTTAAATTGTGGCAAGTCACTCTCGTTACGATTGTCTGATTTGAAGTCGTTTTTTGCATTAGCAACGTGGAATTACAAAAGTTGGTAATCAAATTTACTTCAAATTAGCTGTGCCCGAGACCTTATACGCGTTTGAATTTAACAAAAATATATATTGTTGTAGCCCAAGTTACTATCCATTATATCAGTTATCAGCCAGAGAAAGTCCCGTCAAAATCTGTCAAGCCGTTCCAGAGATCAGCTGGAACAAACAGACAGACAGACAAAAATTGTAAAAAAATGTTATTTTGGTATATTTACCGTGTCTACAAATAGGGCTATATTAATATTACAAACAGACACTCCAATTTTATTATTATTATATTATATGTATAGACACGAGACTAGACTAGAGTCGAGATGGCCCAGTGTTTAGAACACGTGCATCTTAACCGATGGTTGCGGGTTCAAACCCAGGCAAGCACCGCTGATTTATGTGCTTAATTTGTCTTTATAATTCATCTCGTGCTCAGCGGTGAAGGAAAACATCGTGAGGAAACCAGCATGTGACATATTTCATAGAAATTCTGCCACATGTGTATTCCACCAACCCGTATTGGAACAGCGTGGTGGAATATGTTCCAAACCTTCTCCTCAAAGGGAGAGGAGGCCTTTAGCCCAGCAGTGGGAATTTACAGGCTGTTGTTGTTGTGTTGTTGTATGTATAGACTAAATATTCAAAATCATTATGTGACCCGCCCTAGCTTCGCACGGGTGCTATGTATGGTCTGGTGTTAGTTACAATCACACTATAGCACTCTGGAATAAGACATAAGTAGATATCATCCAAAATATTTATTATTCGTTCTATAGTTCCGGGGATTACCTCTTACTTACAATCAAACAAATATTACCTCTTTATAATATACATATATTTGTTATCATATCTAGTATATATATTGGTGCTACTAAGTTCCTGGAAAGAATCTAGATTTCCTTGGTGCTTTTTATGTGTCAGCCCTCCTGGGGAGATATACCCACTCATCAGATAGTCTACCGAAGATAATTACTTTGTAATTTTGTAATCTGGTTTGAAGTTTGAGTGAACCAGTGTAACTACAGGCTCAAGGGATCTGCGTAGTTCTCAAGGTTAGTAGCACATTATTGAAATGAAAAATGAATTTGTGGGTACCACCTGTATACCACCAGGTGATCTATTTAGCATAGTAGATCTCAATGTACTCTATTGATATAATGTGTAAAGAAAAGTTTTAGTATTTGATAAAAATACCAAATAGTATCTATACAATAAATAAAAATAATATGAAATCTTATCACAAAAAATTATATATTCTCGAGTAATATGAAATGAAATTCGTTTTTGAACGGGCGTCCATTATTTAACAAACTTTCAAACTTAACCTATTAACAATGTCTTGGCGATTCGCTACTGTGTTACGATTTTGCAAATCATCCTGCCTAATTAAATACGTTAATGCATTGTAACTGCTCGTAAAATCTCTACATATATAACAGTTATCCGTCCGTTTATTGGACTGAATTAATTATTGTTAAATGCCAGGAGTGACATTTCAAATTGTATCTGATATAAATGTCTGCAATCATTAGAAACATTATTATAAGATAACTGTGTATATCTTGCTGGGTAGCCAAGTTTTTGGGTTACCCACTGATCACACACAATAACAACAGCCTGTAAATTCCCACTGCTGGGCTAAAGGCCTCCTCTCTCTTTGAGGAGAAGGTTTGGAACATATTCCACCACGCTGTTCCAATGCGGGTTGGTGGAATACACATGTGGCAGAATTTCTATGAAATTTGTCACATGCAGGTTTCCTCACGATGTTTTCCTTCAACGCTGAGCACGAGATGAATTATAAAGACAAATTAAGCACATGAATCAGCGGTGCTTGCCTGGGTTTGAACCCGCAATCATCGATTAAGATGCACGCGTTCTAACCACTGGGCTATCTCGACTCTTAATCACATATTCAACCAGAAACATTTAAGATTTTAAATTAACATGGTTATTTTTATTATTACAGTTATTTAACACTGGATATTTGTCATGTTTTTGTGAGGGAGTGAGTGAGCTAGTAAGTACAGGGAGAAGGGATTTAACATCTGAGTTCCTAAGGTCAGTTGTGCATTGATGATGAAAGATATCTATACTAATAAAAAATCCGAAAGTATATCTGTCTGTTACGCTTTAACGGCTAAACCACTATGTCGAATTTGATGAACTGGCCCTCGTCTTACTAGGTACGAAGTTGCAGGCGAAAACTATTGCTTAATACATCTTATACCACCCATGTCTATGAGGTGAAACCAAGTTACTTTTTACTTGCCTGAACCGGGATTAGAACTTGTCACTTCGATACTCAATAGCTAATAAACCAATTGTTAAAAATCAAAGTGTACTAATTAAAAGAAACTCCAAAACGAACGCCATATGCTCGAAGTTATAATTGAAAGTGACGTACGAAATCACTTTTAAAATAAATAAAAGAACCGAAACCGTCATAAAAAATGACAAAGAAATATGTCGCGACCAAATAACCGTCTAATTCTTTTAATTATAGAACAAAAGAGTTTCCTTTATTAATTGACCAGAACCGGTTATTTATGGTGTGGGTTTTGTTTCATACGAGAATAGAACGGCCACCCATTGAGATACTACTATAGATATATTGAAGGAGATTTTGTGTTACGTTGTGTATCGAACATTACTTAAAATACTCATGTTTATTCATGAGAAAATTCGTTTGTTTTAAATTTACATTGTTGGAGTTTGTATTGATATACGATATCTTCAGCCTGTTAATCCCACTGCTGGGCTAAGGCCTCCTCTCCCTTTGATGAGAAGGTTACTTATATCCATCACGATGTTTTCCTTCATCGCACACACGAGATGAATTATAAACACAAATTAAGCATATGAATACTCAGTGTTGCTTGTTTCGGTTTGAACCCGCAATCATCGGTTAAGATGCACGTGTTAACCACTGGGCTATCTTGGCTCTTTACATCTTATCACTGTCACAGTGAAAATATTATTCACGTATTACATTTGGCTTGGTGGTAATGATAGGCAGTGGTAACGCCAGTAATTAATTCCTTGAAACCGGAACTTATTTTGCTTGGAGATTCGGGTTACCCCGTCTGGATATATACCACCCACTCATCAAGTATTCTACCACCACACAACAAAGCTTAGTATTGTTGTGATCGGTTTTTAAGAGTGAGCCAGTGTAACAACCGTCCGACTGACCGGCCCTTGGAATATAAGATCATAGTATCCAAGGTTGATGGCTGATTGAATTATTTCTTACATCGTCTATGTATGGGTTATACACATTGGTCATCAGATAGCCTATATGCCAATCCGCTTACGTATATGATAAAAAATATACATTAATAAATGGAAAATAATAGATTAAGTTGGTTAAGTGCCCGTCCATTAGGTCAGCCTAAAGCTCTATTATTTTTACATTTCTTCTATACCTACTGATTAACATGTATGCATATATCTTTAAAACTACGCAACGGATTTTGATGCGTTTTTTTTAATAGATAGAGTGATTCGAGAGGAAGTTATTTGTATAGAATACGTGGACAATATAGTAAAGAAACACAGGTTATTTTAGAAGTTTGTAATGTGATGACGTAAATAAACAAAATCTATAGTATATTAAGTATCAGTATTGCAACCATTCGAAGCCGGCGCGGGTCCCTAGTAATATTAATAACCACTTCTTTCTATTAAATTTACCCACTTTTTTTGAAAATGTTTGCAGACATTTTTCATTATATGATGCATGTTACACTGTCCGAAATGTTGTTCACATATTAATATATTGATAATTCAATTTGACGTAACATCAAATCCATTATATTTATCTATACAGTTGTATATTATAATAAATTTATAATCTAGCTACAAATTATCTAAAGCGCTTTAAATTCAGCGTAAAGGAAACTATTAGTCTGGATATAAAGAAATTATAGCGCCACTAAATCATAAGAACTGTGTGACATTGTTATATTTTATTTCAAAAGAAATGTTAATTCATTTCCTTCGAAAAATCTCTTGTTAGTATTTCGATCGGGAATCACTATGAAAGCTGTGAGCAGATGAAAAATGATCCCGAGCGACCGTTGAAAAATATCTTTAGACCTTTATAGACGACAATTTCACACAATTACTATTATTATTTATTAATTAGACTTAGAGCTGAGATGGTCCAGTGGTTAGAACGCGTGCAACTAAACCGATGATTTCGGGTTCAAACCCAGGCAAGCACCACTATATGTATATATGTGCTTAATTTGTGTATATAATTCATCTCGTGCTCGGCGGTGAAGGAAAACATCCTGAGGAAACCTACATGTGTCTAATTTCATCGAAATTATGCCACATGTGCATTAATTGAATGATATTAAAAAAATCGTTTAGAAATAATTAAAGAATTATAACGTTAAAAGTTAACGGCGTTTTTTTACTTAAATTAAGATTTTTATTACAGTAAAGGAATGACCTAAATCTACTTTTCATAATATGTAATGCTATAGAATTTTTCAGGAATCTTGGAGCTTATTCCGCCGTCCTGCTCGTATTTTGTTGATGAATATATTTGGCTATTTTAAAACGTCATTTTACGATCTTCAATTGTTGTTAACACGGATTTTTTAGTATGACGAGATGAATCAACTAGAAGCTCAATAGTGATTCTTCCCCGACACTTGAAATTACATAGGATATATTGGATAAACATTAAACATACTTTGCGCCGCGCTTTTTCTCAATAGTACTTAAATAGAGGTAAAATTTGTTTGTATGCTGTATATCTCCGAAAGTAATAATCCAATTCTAAATAAGGCTCTATAAGTTATTAATTATATTTACAACATATCAAAATAAAAATAAAAATAAACTTTATTCAAGTAGGCTTTTACAAGCACTTTTGAATCGTAATTTTACAATTAAGTGAAGCTACCACAGCTATTAAAGTAGATTCTGCCGAGAACCGGCAAGAAATTCAGTAGTTTATTTTTTTCAACATTTAAAAAATACCAAGTCATGTTAGTTTATACAATTATTTAAAATAATATATCCTGCTTGGAAGTCAACAGGTATTAACTCCACGCTTTTTTATCATCTCTAAAATCTTGTATCGAATAATACGCTTTTTTTACCGATGTATTTTTTACAAACGATTTGAATTTACGAAACGGCATAGTTAAAAATGTCTGTGGAATTTTATTATCATTTTGTGCAAAGCCGGGGTGGGTTGCTAGTATTCAGTATAATCTTTTATCATAGGCTTA
Organism: Vanessa cardui; assembly: GCF_905220365.1. Classification (NCBI taxonomy): domain Eukaryota; kingdom Metazoa; phylum Arthropoda; class Insecta; order Lepidoptera; family Nymphalidae; genus Vanessa; species Vanessa cardui. The sequence goes on from NC_061141.1 coordinate 3,510,953, forward strand.
TTTATCAATAAATCAAAATATAAAGGTGCTGTGTTTGTTATCAACGGCCATTTCGCTCGTTTCAGAATGACCTATTTATATTGGCGTCGTAAATAATGCAATGCTAAATTTAATTCAAATGATGTGTGTATATGTCACCGTTAGATTACAAAATTCGTTATATTACCATGTGACGAGACAGATTATAATCTGCAGAAATATTGTTAACTGTAAAATATGTTTGCAATGTAACGTATTATTTTTCGTTATATTGTAATCTATCGAAGTTAAACTGTTAGATTACAATCTGTCCCGCGTCAAATTGTCAACTATCGAAAGCTCTTCCTGATTGGCCGATCTTATTGTAAGAGCGACCAATTATATTTCACCGTTATTATTCTGTAATTTACATTCTATCGAAGTAAATTTCAGTAAAATTTTAAAAACTCTAACCTAACCGAAATGTTATGAACTATCGAAATTGTTTGTATTTTATTGCAAATTGAATAAACGTGAAATAGGTTATAGTTTAACAATCTGTCTAGTAAGATTGTAATCAAACGAATTTGTAATCTTACGGTGACATATATATGTTAAATAACTTCGGTAATGTCAACACCGAAGCTTTTGAAAGAGATAGTTTTAGTCGATGTAATTCGCTTCCGTTCTGATTCACATGTTTGTATAAAACGTGACAACATGCGCATGTATGTGTGTGAATTTGCATGTATGATTTCGCTTGAATTATCTCGGTTTATTTGTGTGTAATGCTTTTGATTTTATATACATATATATATATATATATATATATATATATATATATATATATATATATATATATATATATATATATATATATATATATATATATATATATATATATATATATATATATATATATATATATGTATATAAAATCATAAATCAATACATCTTTATATATATATCCCTTTTTTTTGGGCTTGATGCTACACGTCCTCTTCCATACTTCTTTCAGAAGTAACATTCATTCTAGTCACATCATCATTTCATACAATTCATCCATCGTTTCTCTAGTCGTCCTATACCTAAATCAAAAAAACGTAACCTAACAAATCACTACCAAGTAAAAATAAAAACAAATTCTAAAATATAATAACGAATAATTAATTTAATGATATTATTAAATGATGGTATTCCAAGTGATTTCACTCATGACATTCAGATATATTTAGAGCATGTATGTGTGTGAAAACAGGTGTATTCTCTACTTCTTTATTCTGATCAGCCAATGGGATGGTAGTGTGATATCGATGGGGTAATTCAAAGAGTTTAACAAGTCTTCTAAGACACATAAGCAGTAATAATACTAACATGCAAATTACGCATTACTATTAAAAAATCCTTGATAGAAATATATATTATTTTTGTTATTTATCAAAAAGCTTTAAAAAACCAAAGACTCATAGCGAGCATCGGAACCAATTTTTGTAATAAATGCTAAAAAAGAGTTACATCTAGATACTTTATCCAAAGAACATTAATGGCAGTTGAATATATTGTGTAGATATATATTATCGTAACTGACCTAATAATTATAATATCAGCTTAAATCACTACTTAGAAGAGGCTTTATCCCAGCAGTGGGAAATTTACAGGCTTAAATCACTACGGTAGATTGGCGTAACCATCAAGGTCATATATAAAGCTCTACGAGAGTAATGAGCCAGTTAAATCAGGACTTATTATCATCAGAACAAAACACTATTAAAATGGATAATGAACACCATTCCCTGTGAAATCCTTCCACGAATACGAAAACGAAAGTATCCCGTAAACTGCTGACTTCTAAATAAGTATCATATTAGTTAATCATGATAGAAAGTATAGGACAGCGTATTTATAAACCGTATCATTAATCTTGATGTAACATATTAGTTTTCGTTGTAATATTTTACGAACGCTTTTGTAAACAATTCGCTATTTTTAACTCGTTTATTTTGTAAGATGTGAAATAATTATCAAGGTGATTTTTTTTTATAGTATAGGTTGGCGGACGAGCATATGGGCCACCTGATGGTAAGTGTTCACCATCGCCCATATACAATGACGCTGTAAGAAATATTAACTATTCCTTCCATCGTCAATGTGCCACCAACCTTGGGAACTAAGATGTTATGTCCCTTGTGCCTGTAGCTGGCTCACTCACCCTTCAAACCGGAACACAACAATACCGCGTACTGTTGTTTGGCGGTAGAATAACTGATGAGTGGGTGGTACCTACCCAGGCGGGCTTGCACAAAGCCCTACAACCAAGTAGTTTACTTGTGCTTTGTGCCCGTCTAGGTGTTATTTGATTCAGGTAGAGGTAGAGGATGGCTAAAGAAATGACGAATAGATTGTGTGGAAGATGATATAGCTGGAATGAATGTTACTTGTGAAAGAAAATTATGGATGACGATATGTTAGGCCGACCCCAAAAATGATTGGGTTAAGGGTTGATAAGGATTATATCGGCACTGGGCACATGGACTATCTGATGTTAAGTGGTCTTTACGCCATGGCTAATGCATCACTAATCTTGGGAAGTAAGACTGTTACATTGTATATTGTTCCCTCAAGCCGTTGACACTTAATATTGTGTTACGGTTTAAAGGGTGAGAAAGGTAGTGTAGTTACAGGCACGATGGATGTGGTGACGTCACAATATCTCAGACTGTAGCTACAGGCACAAGATCCATGACGTCACAATATCACAGGTGACGTATTATGTAAGAAACGTTTAAAATTTCGTACAGCACAATTGTCACATATATAATTTTTCATTTTAATTATAAGGCTATTTTTTCTCCGATAACATAATACCTTAAAATTCGTACGTGAAGATGTATTGTGCGTCCAATTAGTACGACGGTGGGCCACACCGCCGCGTTATTTCTAAAAATACTAAAAACACTCTGTTACCATTTGTCACGGCACGCCCTGTATTTATCAAGATAGCGTTCCGCATCCCATCCTACAGGATGTTAGAGTCCAAAGTTTGAGGTAAAAATTACAAAATCCATAAAAAAACCACTAAAATGAAAAAAAACGTAATAACCTGTAATTGTGTTCCACTACTAGATCGATTGATAGAGCTTTTTCCAGTAGGTTGCTAATTTCGGTTAGTGGATTCATGTGGCAGATTTTCATCCAACACAAACATCATCAGGATCACAAGCATGAGATGAATTGCAAACACCAATTTAACACATGAAAATTGGCACTGTTTGAATCTGTTCTCATTATCTTCGGTTATGATGCGTGGTCCATCAAGTGGATTGTCTTCATGTACAAAATCAATAAGTATCATTGTGTTACTGCAAAATATAATTAACACCTTAGTGTGATATCGCCCTAAGAGTTCGATGATAATCACCAATCAACACTTTGAACCCATTGTCATCACGACAACAATGAAAAACGTTCGAAATTTGAAACGAAAAAATAGACCGTACGAACTGTTCCATTTTCGAACGCGTTCGAATTTCAATTCGAAAATAGCGAATGAATTCGAAACACGATTACTACGATAGCCTTCATTTATTCGATATTCTGACAGGTGGCGATTTTTAAGTGATGTGCGGAATACCGTAGCAATGCGAGGTAATTAACTTTTATATAATTGTAACTAAAACTAATATTTATTTCTTATTAGCAACAATATTGTACTTGATGTATTTAAATTATTTACATTGTTTTAAGCCGTAGCGTCATTTTTGTAATTAAATATATATGTAAACATTCTGGCTTCTCTCCACCCTATAGGTAAGCGCGGTAGCCGTAGAAATAAACACGGTTAACATTCCTATAAACAAGATTGTTGCGGCTCACGCGCGCTTGATTGATGGTGATGCGCGTGCGCAGCTCGCGCTATTAGTGCCGCTTTATGGTAAAAAACGGATAATACTATATTATATTTGTAACGTTAAAAATGTGTCTTTAATTACCAGCTCAGGATAGAATGTATTGAATGTCGCCGCGCGAGGGTCGAAGTAATCACAGAATCACTTAAAATCTCGTGACACGTTAAGATCTTTGATAGTTTTTATTGTAACATTTATTTATAATTACTGCCATATTTCTCAGAATCAAATCTAGGTTTTTTTTTATTTGCAGTTCAATGCAACTATTACATCGGCAACAGTTATATAAATCATCATAAAGTGCTGTTTAACAGCGCTCGTGCCAATTGTTCGTTGGATATTTTAAGCGCTCGCATGAATAATAATGCAATCAGAGCACATTACAAGTATATCACGGTGCGATTGTCGCGTGTCTGAAATAGCCGAGAAGTGGCAATTGTCGAGTTAAATAGAGCCATAGGATTAAATAATATGCTTGATGTATAACTAACGCCGCCTCACGAGTTAAATTCATTGCGCTCACTGTCTTGTTATATAATTTTGACAGGAACTTCTACCGAAATATAATCTGTCATATATCACATGCATAGTATAAAACAAAGTCGCTCTCTCTGTCCCTATATCCTAATGAATGCTTAGATCTTTAAAAGTACGTAACGGATTTAGATGTAGTTTTTTTTAATAGATAGAGTGATTCAAGAAGAAGTTTTTTGTATATAATACATGGATAATTTAGTAAAGAAACACTGATAATTATATAAGTTTCCACTGTGATGTCGTTATTGCCCCGTGCGAAGGGCGGAATGCTAGTCATTAATATTAGTTAAAATAATGACAGTTTAATTTTTTAATTATCAACATAGAAATAGGCAAAGACAAAACAGTTTCGTGCCTTGTCCTTTATGTCATTATTATCAATATCCATCACGGCATAAAAGCAACAAATTCTCATATGAAACTTGGTTAGATATATTGAAAACAGCATTAACCTAAAATATATGTCATCTTTATCTCTCAAGTCGTTTGACGTTTATTTTTCAACATGTCATCTCTTTCTAACATTTGACGTGTTATTTTTCAACTCAACTCAATATTTTCGAACGTCTATTTTTATTGCAAGACCGTTTGCCAAAGAATATTTGAATGCATAATCAAAGTGCTTAGTACGTTTTATTTTATATTCATTCCGTTTGTTATTAAATCGACTTTGAAGGGAAGTCTTACTTTGAATTTAATTTATAATATTAAATAATTTTTAATACACAATACTTTTTTAAATAAAAATTATAATAATTTAAAAAAAAAACCTGTATGGCATTCTAGCTGCACTTGGGCTGATAACTCACATACCTTTGCCTATATTTAATATTTAAAAAAAGCAAGTAACAATGACATACATCTTGTATTAGGTTCTTGTTTTATTATAAAACGATAATACATAAAAGCTTATCTTATTTAAACCAATAAGGCATTTTCAAGGATATCTACTTATCTTACATCAATTTATATTGCTTATAATTACAATACAATACAATTGCATAAATAAACAACTAGTAATCATATAGATGACACGTTTACATACATTTATTATTAATACATCAATAGAATTGTTGTATATTATTAAAAAGAACTTTTTATATTATTAAATTGTTTTTTTTTTACTAATATAGAGTAGTAAAACACCAGATAAGATTGGTGTATCTGTTGTCAAATTAATCTACATTATATTCTTAATTTTTTTTAATTATTAATCCAGAGTAGTAAAACATCAGACAAGCTTGGAGTGTCTGTTGTAAAACTAATCTACATTGATACGTTCCTCACATATCACTCAATGGTCTATCCTCAGCTTCATTGTCGCTCGTCCATTGTTTATTAAAACAATAAGATATTTTTATTGCGACGACATTTTAACGATTATTAATGACATCACAGTGTTTCTTTTAAATTTGGAATATCGTTGGGCTCGAACGCATTATCTTTATTTATTGTTTTTTAAAGCATATTATTTTCTTGGCGTTCTATATTTAAAATATCTGATTTAATTGTTAATTTTACGTTACGTGGTGTTGAAAATATACCTTTGTAGACTTAGGTATATTATTTTAGAAAATGATACAATATAAAAAATTAATATAAATCATATGATATATTGATTTATTTCTTAGTGTGTTAGTAACTCAAAGTTGAACTTATCGGTATGGGACTATTGTCCTTAGGTGGTTATATGTTATTTTTATATATGGTTAGTATTTCTTTGAATTTCGTTTTACCCCCTTTTTAATGCTCAGCGAAATAGAAAGGTAACCTGCTCGTCAGGATGAAATAAAAGATGGTCTAATGTAATTAGTAGATTAAAAAATGGATTTGTTAATGGTAGATATTTTTTCAAGAATAACTTGTAAATTACTTTTTTAATTTTAAAAACAACTGTTTTCTTTCGAGTGAACGATTGAACATGTTGCTACTTTATCAAATAATATCATTAAGTCACATTCTAAAATTCTTTTCATAATTGATATTTGTACAATCAATATTGAACCGCGCTCGAATATAGCAGAATTAGTGACAACAATGGCCGTTTCGCAACACTTTATCAACGATGTTTTGACAGCTCGCATCGCTACGGTATTCCGCACATCACTTAAAAATCGCCACCTGTCAGAATATCGAATAAATGAAGGCTATCGTTGTAATCGTGTTTAAAATTCATTCGCTATTTTCGAATTGAAATTCGAACGCGTTCGAAAATGGAACAGTTCGTACGGTCTATTTTTTCGTTTTGAATTTCGAACGTTTTCTATTGTTGTCGTGATGACAATGGGTTCAAAGTGTTGATGGGTGATTATCGTCGAACTCTTAGGGCGATATTCCACTAAGTTGTTTCAATTTTTTACAAAGCTAGTTCATTTAATTAAAATGTATGGTAACATAACGAATTACAATTCTTTAAAATTGCGTTCCATTGCAATGTTGATAATGTGGTGTAAATTAATTTAAATAATGTAATAAATTATAATATCAATTTTAGTGTGATCAGGGCTTAAGCACAACTAAGCCAAGAAAATTAAGCGTCGATTGACAAATTACTTCGTAATAGTGCTGGAGTACTAAAAAAAAAAACAATTGGAAATATAATTTTGTACCGCTTTGCATTATTTATGAATAGTAGCGTTCTTTAAAATGATTTTATACATAAATTACATTCTCACAATTTGTCCGTAACACCTGAATTATTGCCATTTATAAAAATGTATTATTCGCTGCATTTATTGCTCGTTCATTTCCCTTTGTTCTTTATTTAAATCTTTCATCGAATCATATTTAATCTGTGTATTTTTACCGCGTTATAAAATTACTTTGAGAAAGTTTTAAATATTGAATGATTTCTTAGAAGAATATGTTTTTCTTTGTTCGGAATTTCGTGTGTGTTAATCTATGGGATTATAATATCAAGAGGGACGTCACCCCAAAGTATAGTTTGACATTTCTGGAATACGTGCCGAGTATTGTTTATATTACAAACTTCATACTAGAAATTATATTTATAGAACGCCATTTCTAAAGAAATGAATCTCACGTATTTTTTAATATACAAATTGGTTCAAGTTTAGTTTATGTAAAAAATTACCTTAGTACATTTAATAATTTTATTTATTTATAGGCTTAAATATAACACAACAACGTCTAAAATGAGAATCAAAATAAAAAAAAAAATAAGTGGCGGCTGCTAGACGCCTGATAATCGTCTAAATTGTATTGTGTTATGAATTTAAAAAAATTAAAAATCATTAAATTGGGGTTTATACTCGTATATATTTTTTAATAGAATTTAGAAGAGAAAGGGCGAAGGCGTCAAGCCGTGTATCGTCACGACTTACAAACTTCTACTTCCGACGAAAAAGGTTTCATATTAAAACTGAAACATGATGAAGCTGAGGAAAATATTATATAAGGTCATTAACACTTACATAGCCTTAATATCTAATGAGTTATCATTCAAGCAAGGTTTATTATATGCAGATAATTCACTCCCTTCAAATATTCAAATCTATAAGTAATTCGAAATTTAAAAGTTAATCATGACCGAACAGCGTTTAAATTTGGAACGTCAACGAAAGAACTATTGATTTTTTTTTTATAAACGCGTAAATTAATCTTGTGTTGCCAGCAATTAATTTTTAATGTCAAATAATATATTTAGTCGCATTGTTGACGTCAGATCAGTGTTCTAGTGTGTTTTTAGTTTTCGGTTTTAAGACATATTTCTTTTATAATGTGACAAACTTATTCGGATTTAAGGGGAATGTTTAACGATTTGCTATTAAATAATTCGAATAGAATTTAATTACGATTTATGACTTTAACACATGACAACACACAATGGATAGCTCTAGAGAGTTATGGCTACTTTCTTCATACAAAAAAACATATATTTTTTAAAGAATTTTAAATATTCGAATATATAATAATATTTTGAAGGTATTTAAATATTCAATATAAATACTTGAGACATTACATTATACTGAATTCCGTAAATCACTAACAAATTTGACGTCGTCATGTGACGTCATAATAGTAGTGCTCTTAATTTTTGTATTAAAGTTTTTTTAAGCTATACCGATATCACAGAATCCATAACCCCCGCCTAAAAAGAGTAACTCAAGGGATAAATAAAAAAAAACAACGTGATCTTCTCTCCGTGACTCAAACTATCCCTATACGAAACTTCATCAAAATCGGTTCAGCGGTTTAAGCGTGATGTAACAGACAAAGTAACTTTCGCATTTATAATATTAGTATAGAGAAATAAACAGCATTTTATTCAGCTTTGTAATAAATCTTAATATTGTTTACAGAAATCAACCCATTTCGCCGTTTGATATACTTTATGTGTGTCTAATTACTGAATTTATTGAAACCGCCATTTTTATATTTAGGTTTACGTTGTTTAAAATTCTTATAAATATAATTTTGCATTTGTAAATATTTCTTAAAAATTTCATGTCATAGGAAATTTTTGGTTATTTTTAAACAATCAAGGATTCAGTGGTAGGTATACTTTCGCGTAGGTAGGCGAACTGGCATATAGGCAAACTGATAGTAAGATTGTCAACTGTTAGAAATATAATAATAAAAACAAAGTCGCCAGCCGCTGTCTGTCCCTATGTAAGTATGCTTAGGTCTTTAAAATTACACAACGGATTTTGATGCGGTTTTTATTAATAGATAAAGTGATTCGAGGGCAAGGTTTTTGTATATTTTATATGGACAATATAGTATTACTGATAATTTTAGAAATTTCTAATGTGATGTCGTAAATAAACAAATTCTGTAGTATATTTAGTATGAGTATTGCATCGCCGGGGCGAGTCGCTAGTCAATCATAAACTTGGGATATTTGGAAGACAAAATATTTCCAGACCAGACTAACTAATTATATTCCATCAAGTTATATATTTATATATTTTCTATATTATCACAACAGATTAATCTGAGGCAGATGAATTTAATTTGTAGTTTTGTATTGCAACACACGTTGAACGTATGATATACATTAATCCGTGCCCTGCTGAAATTTGACAAATTTCTGTTATTGCGTGCGAAACAAAATTAAATAGAAAATTGGAGCATGAGAAAGACTGATGAGTCAATAATAAATTGCTTTCTTATATTAAGACGGTAATTGCTTCATATTTGAAATATTTAAATAATTATATAGTTCGCTTCTTATCATATCTGTGATAGCGTCAACATTTCACACTTACTGCAGTGAAACGGTGTTGGTCATATTTTTTTAAATTTATAACTAAAAATAGTTGGTTAAGATACTATGTCCACCGTGGCTGTTGTTGTGTTGTTGTTTTTGTAGTTGCGTGTAGCTGTTTGACGGTAGACCATGTATTACTTACCCTGAATCTAAGGGTCCAAACAAGCATTAAGGACTATCAGAAAATACTGACACATTCGATAAAATACACTACACCACCAACAGCCTGTAAATTACCCACTGCTGGGCTAAGGCCTCCTCTCCCTTTGAGGAAAATGTTTGGTACATATTCCACCACGCTGTTTCAATGCAGGTTAGTGGAATACACATGAGGCAGAATTTCTATGAGATTAGACATATACAGGTTACCTTGCGATGTTTTCCTTCACCGACAAGCACGAGATGAATTAAAAACAAATTTGAACTCGCAATCATCAGTTAAGATGCACGTGTTCTAACTACTGGGCCATCTCGGCTCAATTCTGTCTCGATAAAATTCGCAATAAAATCTGTTTATGTCCCGTTTGTTCCCGATAAATTTCTTAATAACCGAAAATGATCACGCAAAAACAAAATATAAAGAATGAAAATTTCAAGGCCCATTTAAGCTGAGCGCTAATTTTGCACAAATTGGGTGTTTTTTCACGAAATCACGAGGATTATACGCAAAGAGAGCTCGATTATGACAACGTCGATTATATATTTTAATAAAACAATGTTTATGGGCCTGTGTTGACAGACGTTGAAATATCTTAATATTATTTGTGTTGCAAGATCAAAAAATTTTGTTATTGTCATTTATCACAATTTAAAGTGTGTTTTTGCTTTGATTGTTACATTTTAAATTGAATTATAATACATTATTTATAAGGTTTATTTTTGCTTCAATTGTATATAAATATATCTATCTTAATATAATAAATTTAAAAGTAACTTTGTCTTGTATTTAGATCTATACTAATATTATAAACGCAAGAGCAACTTTAGCTGTCTGTCTGTTTGTTGCTCTATCACTACTAAATCACTGAGCCGAATTTGATGAAATTTGTTATGAAGAACATAGGTTACTTTTTGCCTAACACAGGATAACTAGGCCCTTAAACGAGCGAATACGCGGGAAATAACTAGTAGGTACATATTCATGGAATATGTGGCAGATGAATAGGACGCTTGATGAGAAGTGTCGACCACCGCACATGGATATCTGCGACAGCGGGTGGTGGCAGGTGTGTTACCAGCTTTTAAGGAATGTGTAGGATCATTTCTTGAAGCTTCCCTAGTCGTATCAGTTCAGAAAAACCTTTTTGGACAAATAAAGCCATATAGCCATGATTTCCATTGAAAACATGAAATTATTTGAACATATAGCCTCCCCGTCATATACTGAGTCATGTATATAATCATACTAAAATTAATATAAAAATACATTTACAAATGTAGTATCCGAATATTCAATTATAATTTGCATATCCGATATAATTACTTGCCCTCCTTAATCCGTATATAATACGCTCAAATGAAAAACAATATCAGCACTTACAATTTGGGGGCCCATCAATAACCCCCTCCCCATTCCCCCCACCAAATTGTGCAGGGAACGTCAGGGTTGACGCAATTATTGCCCCGATCCATCATCAGCGGTGACGTGTGACGCAACTAAATAATTTACGGGTTAAGCATTTAATTCTGTATGGAGGAGAACAAACTTGCGTTTGTTTTGTCTTGATATATTTATTGTCTTCTTCCTAATCGTTTACTTATTACTGAAGGTCGTGACCACCGTGCGTGTCTCTCATATACACTTCGCACCACTTTAATCCAGTCGTTTCTATTCTGTACCAATCTTAGACAAGCCTAGGCACATACGCCTTTACTGTGTCTATCCACCGGGATGGTCCACTTCCTCTGGACGCGGTAGGTAACGCATATGTCTCAGATATAGTTCTATTGTATAAGGGAGTAAGTATTTTTATATTACTGCTTTTTCTCCACGGAAATTCTTTAAATTAATCAAAGTAAATGCAGTCTTCCTATAGTCTTAAACGGTTACAGTCTAAAGCCATTTGTCAATTTCTATATTATACAAAATTTGTAATTATTTGGTTTGATTTCACTAAAAATTAATATAATATGAAGTTTAGCAACGTTTCTTTTTATATTATAAACCTACCTACATTCCAATATGAAATAATTGAATTGAAAATGAATTATGCTTTTAAGAGTTTGACTAATGAATGTAAAGAATTATTATTTATATTATATTCTAAGACATTTTTGTCTTATGTTTGCGTCGGTTTAGGGATAAAACAACTCGCCTATAATGTGCCTATATAATAATATGTCGAGGGGTTATAAAATGCGTAATTACAGCAATTCACTTGAATACAAATAATATCGTTACATACTATATTATATATTTTATGATATATAATATACTTTTCCGATAGTGTTATGAATATCATGTTAGCATGGTAGAGTAAATAGACTAGCTGATGGTGAGTGGTGACCAATCATAGATATACCAATCATGGGAACTAAGAACAGCTTCTGTAATAATACTTGATTAATAAAATATAATGATATTTTGAAAATACAAGCATGTGGGATTCCATACAGGGTTACCAGGAGAAAAAAAATGATATTTTTATTAAGATTTAGAATATGTAGATATATATAAAGCGTGTTTGCTGTTCAATAATGATTATAATCTGTGTAATTTTAAAAATACTTATTGTACAAGTCTGGTTTGTCATATGAAATACTTACAGTAAACCTACTAATTAGTTATAAACATATAACTCAATATCGTGAAATAATTATAAGTAGGTATTTATTCCAATCTCCGTCTTCAATCGGAATGAAAACAAACGATCATAGATCAAGTAACATTTTTAATTTTCCCATTTCAAAAGCTCATGGAGTATTTTTCAAATACTTTCATAAAGAATAACTCTGGTGTCATTTCAAATCTCTTAAACCAACAGCGTCTAATAGCAACATCGCCACGGAACCCGAAAACAAATTACTCTCGTAACGCACAATAGGATTTTCTCAATAACGGCGCGAACAAAGCGCCCCTAGCGTCAAGCCGCGTAATCTCTATTGAACTTGCCTGCAATCTGTCAAGAGATGGCGCCACAATGGCGGATTAGCGCGGTTATTACGTCACCTTTGTGGCAAGTCCGGGTTATGATCGAGAGGAGAATATTAAGGATTATAACGGCTCCCCTTTTGAGTGTACGCCAATATTTTTGTTAAATATTACGATAGTTCTCGACATTTTTTATATACTTTTTTTTTTAAATTAGATGCCTACTTATAATCCTTATATCCTACTAGTTTGTAAGGATGGATGTTTGGATGTTTCTTACTCTAAGTACTGAACGGATTTGGATGAAATTTTACAGTAACATAAATTATACATCAGAATAACACATAGACTAGAATTTACAATGATTTTATGTAATTTAGTCATATTATAAGGATACATATCAATTAACAGTACGAAACTGGGGCTAGTACGTTTATAAGAACATCTTATATATTAATAGCGTAGGGTGATTTTTGTCCCAGTGATTATGGTACGGTAGCTGTACATAAAAAATCTCTTATGGTCTCATTTTGAAGAGCTCTAGCCGTAGCTAGGTGCAGAGAAATAAGGAAGATTCCTGTTTACACTTTACTAAATTCTTGTGATTTAACGAATAAGCTACGCAGAGTGCCGCGCTATGCTGTACACAGACGAAATACGTCACTATAATTTTTAAACGATAGTTCTATCTGATCTGATAGACTGAAAATTAACTAAGCTTTGCTCCTTTTTCGAATGAGACACGAAATAAGTAACATCTTTAGGATATCTCATCATATGGGAGAAGTGTCATTTTAATTATGTTTCCCAGCCCAATCTTTGTTGTATATTCCATTGATCATTCACATATATATACCATATGTATATATATCAATATATATCAAACTATAATAGTAAATCGTTAATGAGGACAGGGCCAATTTAAGATATATTAGTAAGGATAAGCCTGAATACCTTCAAGATACTTCAATAGCATATAAGTACATCTCACCCTAAACTTAATCAAACTTTGATGCATGAGGTCTTAGCATTGTCGTTACGTTTGATTGCTACTCAGAGGGTCAAATAACAGCCGAACTTTGTTATTATTTTATGGACTGATGTATTTATGATAATTAATAATTATAATTCCATTAATATAGTTGGATGGATGGAGGTGCTGTGGTCGGATCTAACTATTTTAGGTTATATGTATTTATTTAATTTTCATTATAAAAACATAAATGGAAAATCTGTTATGTCACTGCACACAAACATAGCTACAAATTATATTTATTTAATGTAATACGTACAAAACTTAGAGTTGGATTATTTTGACAGTCTGACTTAAAACATAAATCCTCATATTATGAACAACACTCTGTTTTTTTCACACTAGCAACATTATTGACATCCAATTAAGCGCCTCTGTTATATAATCTATTAGGTGTTTCCCGCGACTTTGCTCGCGTTTTAGGGGTTTGGTTGTCATGTGTAAGGCAAAAAATGTAGCATGTGTTCCTTGGGTTTCAGATTTGCTTCATACCAAATTACATCAAATTCGGTCCTTTGTTTTGGCAGTTAAAGAGCGACAGACAAACAGAGTTACTTTCCCATTTATTATATTAGTATTTTATAAAAAAATATATCTACCCACCGATAATTAATAACAGTTAAGATTTAAAAAAAATCAACCGCCTTTATAGTTCATGATAACCTTGTAAAATATAGATGAATACAGCTATAAGGTTTTGCGTGTCATTTTATAGACTCTTTTATTCTATTGCATAATTTTCCTCTTTCTGATCAACGCGTTCCAATTTTAAACAAAGAATCAAAAGTACTAACGATTCCATAAAGAATACTTAAATCCTAAATGCAAATGTGTGAGTGTAAGCAATAAATATTCTAAATCACACACACATGTACAATGACATAAGTTACATAATTAACAGGGTTATATCAAAAATGCTGTTTATATTAATGTCTCCTCTCGAATATTATAAAAATTATTTATTACTCTGTAAGCATAACAATCGTATATATACTAATAAAACGTGTCACCAACGAAATAATTGGGGCGGAAAATTATTATATTATTATAAATAGTTTAGAATCCGTGTATAATTTTATTCGTGTCGTACGGGAGCAGGCCACTGTCATAATTCATAATTCTGTGTAAATTAACCGAAGAGTTTTGATACTTGAAACTTTATAAAATTATTTATTATCTACTAGCGACCCGCCATCATATGACATCACAGTGGAAACTTCTAAAATTATCAGTGTTTCTTTACTAAATTGTCCATGAATAATATATAAATACCTTGTTCTGGAATTACTCTATCCATTTAAATAAACCGCATCAAAATCTTTTGCGTAGTTTTAAAGATAAGCAGTTAAGCATAGGGATATAGAGACAGAAAAAGCGATTTTGTTTTATAGTATGTAGTGATGCTTATTTAATATTAATTATAAATTAAACGCGAGCATCTTAACCCAGGCAAGCACCGCTGATTCATGTGCTTAATTTGTCTTTATAATTCATCTCGTGCTCGGCGATGAAGGAAAACATCGTGAGGAAACCTGCATGTGACAAATTTTATAGAAATTCTGCCATATGTGTATTCCACCAACCCGCATTGGAACAGCGTGGTGGTTATATGTTCAAAACCTTCTCCTCAAAGGGAGAGGAGTCCTTTAGCCCAGCAGTGGGAATTTACAGGCTGTTGTTGTTGTTGAAATGGTTAATTCTGTTAGAAACGTTTCTCAATCAAACAAAGAACAAATAGTGATTTATTTAGTTTTGAGTTTTACTGTGATAGTGATTTAATGCTCCAACACTACAAGTCTCAAGACTTAACAATCGAAGTATACGAACACAAAGATTTTATTGTTCTCGATAGTAAAATAATTCATATAAAATAAAAAGTTTTATTTATTTGAGCCTCGGGACAGTATCCGCGATAATTTTATAGTTTTATTGGCATTTCTCTCGTGAAAATACCGAGAAGAGGCGTCTTTTAATGGGATTTATTGTACATTTATTTTTTGTTTCCGTTCATAATAAATTTGGATTTTCTTTCATCGTATGTTTGAATTCTTTGATCTTTGTATAGTATGACACGACTTGATATAGCATCGACAAATTTACACAAACAATAGAAATAGCTTCCTATCGCGCCATTCGACGCTATTCGTCGCTATAGATTCCCGCGTCAGTTCAACTCGAGAAAGCAAGTGCGTGTAAATCGACGTGTCAAATTACATGAATCATTACGTTTGTGTAAAGATCATATTCGCATAAGAGATAAATATTGATAATTTGGGATAGCGTATTTAATTCGGATGTGATCGGTTTTACGAATTTTGCCGATGCTACATCAAAGTCGTGTACTATACCTAAGTATCGAATTTAACTTTGAGCTTAAGTAACAGTGACTCGTATGCCGTCTTGGTAGACGGTATGACTTTTTCATGCCGTTTTGCCCTGTCTGTGGTCTTTTATGTGTGAGGTCTCTATTCTAACAATATTGTTGTTCTGTATTATGATTATAAGAAATATGAATTTAATTTATAAACAAAACTATGAAACTATTTCATATAAGTATTTTCCTCGTCTATAATTTATAGAGGTAACATTTGTTTGTTTGCAGAAAAGTATTTTTTACACTGGTAGAAAGCTACATTGTTCCTGAGTGTTATAGAGTATAAATCATATTTATATAAAAAAAAAAACAATCATTGTTAATAAATTGCATCCGTTCGAAGCCGGAACGAGTAGCTAGTTAAATTATAAATTACTTCAGTTTTCTTTCATTGTCCACTTTAATTTTATAGGTTTGCCACTTCATTTTAATTAACTCCACCTACAGTACAATAATTAAATAGTTAGTTTATTTGTAATATGCACCTTAAAGTATCCGAGTTTGATGTCACATATTTTTTTCTAAAAAGTAAAGTCACAGACTATAAATAGGCCATTATGTGTGAAAAGGTTTGGACCTTATTCCACCAGCAGGTTTCCTCACGATTCTTTCCTTCACTGGGCACGAGATGAGTTATAGACAGAAATTAAGCATATAATAATTCAGTGTTGCTATGGGATTGAGCCCGCAATCTTCAATTAAGTATCTTTCTAGCCTCTGGGCTATTTCGTACATTTTTGTGATATTAGAATTGCCACTATGTACATTATAATAAACATACCTATGGTATATGTAACTATGTATAAATAAAATTCTATATCATAGAGTCTAAATAGTTAATGTTTTCAAATTACATATAACTTTTAATTATATTTTTTTATCTGTGATTATTATGTATTGTAATAAAATTTAAGTGGCATATTACTAATTTGTATAAATGTGTAAAGCATTAATTTTCATTTAGTATAATTTTTAAAAGGTTTGACTTAGGAATAAATTTACATTTATTATTGGAACATCTATAATAAAATTTTATAAGTGCTTTTTATAACATTGAAATAAAAACTATTTTTGTATTTGTTTTAAACATAGTCCAGTCATTATATACATTCAAAAATGAAAATGTAATTAACAATCTAATTTTTACATATGTATGTATGTTGTAGAGTTTACCTTGAAAGCTTAACTTGAGTTTTTCGACCATGATTTCCGGAGTGCTAAGGCCGCCATTTTGAAAAAGGGGGTAAATTTTGATTCCGGCCATAACTCGGCTATCATATGAGATTCGAAATTTTTTATGAGAACCTTTTTTGTAGCTTTTTTTGTGCTCTACAATTAAGACGAAACAATTTTTAGCATATCGTGTATCCTTATCGAGATATCGATGGAAAAGTGAAAAATGTATAATAATAATAATAATCATTTATTTATTTAAGACAATTACAGTCCACTTGTTAATAACAATAGCAACTTAAAAACTATGTTAGTGTACTAATACTAAAAAATATTCAATGAAAACAATAATGAAATAAACATAAAAATAAAAACAAAAGAATATCTATTTCATTAGCCATTAATTAACTCACCAATAGTTCTAGCATTGGCTCGGCAAGCTTGGCACTGAACATTTTCAGAATTTATTTATTAAATTTAGCAAACAATTTTTGTTTTTACTTTATAACAAATTTTACTATATATACAACATATCAAAAATTAGCATGTTATTTTCATTTATTTGCCTTTTTTCCGATGAAACGACTGGACTAACAATAATAATGATATTCTGGAGCTACCCTAATCATTTGTTTCCATAATCCCCCGATCCAATCTAATCAAAGTTACACAAGTCTCGGCAAGTTTTTACGTCTAAGGCTATTATTGTGTAAGACACGATCTCATCTCAGAACGAGTTCTAACGAGATTAGATGTATGACAGTGTAAATTGAACCTAGGTAACTTGGTTATATTATATTAATCATTCTGGTGTATCACTGATTGGTTTTTCAGGTTTACTTTGAATATAATTTGAACTCTATTTCTTTAATCTTAAAAGCGTTTATAAGATGGTTAGTTAGTTTCGATGTTCGATATTTAAAACTATCTAAAATTCATATTAATATTATACAGGGTTATTGGTAACTCGACGTATATCCGTTAGGAGGTGATAGGGGTGACTATTTGCAATTATTTTAACCCACATATGCATCATCCAAAAGTGAACCATTTTTGAGTTATCACGTATTTTAGCTTTATTCAAAATTTGTCAAAAATGCGTCTTCAAAAATTTATTCACAAAAAATTATCAACTAAAATCGATTTTTTTCTTTTGTTTTATAAAAACAATTAAACACTGGATATTTTCAATATTTAAACAATAATTATCGGTCCAAATTTAAAAATGCGAGACGGAAAACGAAATTATTTCAATATTTATTTGATTTTTTTTTAAATAATCTGCATGTTGCATAATGATTTTGTTAGTTTTGAAAGCATTTTTGAGGAAAAAATATTAATATTATTATAAACGGTACAAATATTATTAGAAACAGTACAAATTACGTAATTATAAGAAATGTAAAAAAAATTTAAGTCAGTATTTTTGCGATCGGTTTCGTTACGTTTAATCGATATAATACTTTCAACCAAGTACAGTCAGAAAAACAAAATGTTTATAAAATTCGAAAATTATTTTTAAACAGTAAAAAATAGCCCACGTTACGATAATCCCACGAGAGACGAACCACGCCGGTGCTGTAAATATAAACTTCATAAAATTCAAATTAGCACCAACCCTCGGTCTTCAGGGGCCATTTAAATTCATAAATAAGCCCTTCAGGAGAATTATGGGACAAAAAGTCCCCAACAATTAACAAATCGGTGCCGTTTTAGGGTTAATTTTAACCGTTTCCTACGCCTTGGGAGTTTTTTTTTGTCTGAAATTTACTGCGGTAACCTGAAACGTTTTTGAAACAATAAATAGTGAGTGACAAATAAAGTAAGAGGGAAGGTGCCTCAGCTATCCTTGAGACGTTTCACACGACATGCAGAATTAGATAACTTTAACAAAATACACCCATGTCATAAATTAGTAATTTTTATTAAGTACAGCTAAGATAAGAGCTGAGATGGCCCAGTGGTTCGAACGCGTGCATCTTAACCGATGATTGCGGGTTCAAACCCAGGCAAGCACCACTATATATATGTGCTAAATTTGTGTTTATAATCATCTCGTGCTCGGCGGTGAAGGAAAACATCGTGAGGAAACCTGCATGTGTCTAATTTCATCGAAATTCTGCCACATGTGCATTCCACCAACCCGCATTGGAACAGCGTGGTGGAATATGTTCCAAACCCTCTCCTTAATGGCAGAGGAGGCCTTATCCCAGCAGTGGGAAATTTACAGGCTGTTACTTTACTTTACTTTTTTTTACAGCTAAGATAAATGTCTTTAGTTAAAGATGTATTAATTGATTTATTAAAAATATGTATCTTATGTTATGATAAAAGAAATAAACATTTCATGAATGATTTAAGTTCGGATTCAGGAATCCAATTAGTTAAGTTAATTAGTTATTTACGAATAGCTGCACAGATTTTAGGGTTAAGTTATGTGAACGAATATGAAATTATGAACCCTTAAACCCTAAACTCAGTGTGACCAGTATGACTTGCGTTTGATATTTCATGTTATCACAAATCGTGCGTTTAATGAAGTTGCGTGTGATGTGCCTTTAAGGCGTCATTCGAGTCTATCTTTTTTACAATCTTAACATCTGTTTGTTATTCTATCTATTTCGGTACATCCGAATTGAGAACAGAATCCTTTCGCTGTCATTGTACATCAATTAAGGAGCCGCGTTTTGTTTTAATGGCTGTTATATTTCAATCGCAAACTCAGTGTTTTATGCGATGATTTTATTTATTTAACTAGCGATTCGACCCAGCTGCGCACGGGTGCAATACTAGTACTAATTATACTACAGAATTGTTCCCGTTTCTTTACTATATTGGCCATGTATTTCTTCTACATAGAACTAAGGCCGAGCAGTTTTGCACAGGTAAAATACTGATAGTAAATATACTACAAAAAATGTTACTACATCACATCAGATACTTCTAAAATTATCAGTATTTCTCTACTATATTGTCCACAATCAATCACTCTATCTTTTAAAAAATCGTATTAAAATCCATTGCGTTATTTTAAAGATCTATACATATAATAAAATTACAGCGTCTGTTTATAACATTGAAATAACCAATTCTCACTTAATACATATGAATGCACGGTAGAATTTTTTTTTAATTTTTGTCTTTTTTTAGTTTGTTCCGGCTAATCTCTGGAGCAACTGGACCGATTTTGATGGGTCTTTCGCTGCTAGAAAGCTGATGTAATAAGGAGTAACTAAAGCTACAATAATTATTTGTTAAATTCAAACGAGCACGATGTCGCGGGTACAACTACTTTCTTAATTAATTTCTTTAACCATAGGCTATCTGTGTTCGTTTCAAGAGACTAGCGGACCATTTCGTTATTTATATATTTAGCCTCTTACTTGTGATATCGTTAATTGCATAAGTAAAATAAACAAATTTATTTATGTTATATTTAATAGCATGACAAGGAATCATAAGGAAATGTTACTCAATATCATTAGGATAGGGATTTTGCTCGCCTTGGTTAGTACTATCCACTCATTATATATTCTACCGTCAAACAGCGAAACTTAGTATTGTTGGAGCTACAAGGGACATCTAAGTTCGCAAGGTTAACCGCGCATTAAGTAATGAACTATCAATGTTTCTTTCAGTACCCTTTGCCTTTTTGCTAATGTCAAAAAAAAAACATAAATTCGATTTTCGAAATTCAAATTAATTTTCGGAGACAATATGTATAATAGTTTAAATAATTTAGGTATAGGGACTGTGATTTCTATTGCCTTTTTGTTATGTATAGGATTCTTCAAACTTTTTAAATTTCTTTTTAAACGCGAAGTTATTAAAACTCTCTTTATTGGCATTGGAAGGAATATTGCCAAGATTATTCATAGCTACCGATGTTCTAATACTTTAAGTTGACCCACTTCGTAGCTTAGCCCATTTTTCCGATCCAAGTGTAAACTTATCTATGTTGCTATGTAAACTGAGCTAAGCTGGAAAGATTACATCGGGTTTTTATAATGTATGATGTCCCAATGGTGGGCAAGGAATTGTATCTTCTATTTTTTCCAAGTGGCAGGGCTTTGTGCAAGCCCGTCTGTGTGGTACCACCCACTCATCAGTGATTCTACTGCCAAATAACAGTACTCAGTATTGTTGTGTTCCGGTTTGAAGGGCGAGTGAGCCAATGTAAGTACAGGCACAAGGGACATAGCATCTTAGTTCTCATGGTTGATGGTACATTGACGATGAAAGGAATGTATGTCTATGGGTGATAGTGACAACATACCATCAGGTGGCCCATATGCTCGTCCGCCAACATATACCATAAAAAGTAGTTTGGTTAGATTTGTGATTATTTAGTTTATTATTATTATTATTTTATGGCATATTTTGATGGACGAGCACATGGATCAACTGATGGTCGATGGTCACTACTATCTATAGACAATAGCGCTGTGAGATATATTAATTATTCCTTACGTCGCCAATGCGTTACCAATCATGGGAATTAAGATGTTATGTCCCTTGTGCCTGTAGTTATATTGGCTAACTTACCATTTAAACCGGAACATAACAATCTTGAGTACTGTTGTACCTTTCCAGACTGGCTTGCACAGAGCCATACCCACAAAGCGCAGAAGAGTACAGAGCAATTTAAAATTGTAAGTTAAAATCTTACGTACTAGTAGCAGAATACAGTCTATTTCTTTGCCAAATTTGATCGGTTGAGTAACAATATGTATGTTATCATAACGACATTCATAGTCGAGTAGTTTGTACAATGGTCCCGAGTTCAATTCCCGGCCGAGTCGATGTAGAAAAAGTTCATCATTCTGTTTATTTGTGGCACCGTCATTACTTTTGATATTCCATAACACAAGCTACTTACATTGAGATCAGAGTAATGTATATCATGCATCTCATCTTTCGTATTTCTAATATAACTAATGAGATACGAATCCTATATACCATGTAATAATAACTCATATTTTCAAACAAATGATAAGAGCGTTACTAACCGCGAACCAACAGCGTATCGTTTACAAAAAACGAAGAAAACTTGACCAAGAATAGCTCCTTTCAGCACCCCAAACAAAACGTCATATAGAAACATTCAAAAGCGAAGAGTGAAGCGTTGTTATTGTCATATTATGTTTTATGACAGCTACCAGAGAGATGTTTTAATAATCTTGAAATAGCTCGATGCTATATTCTCTTACGCGCTGACAGTGAAGTGACAGCGAGTCTGACCTGTGAATGATATTATTGTAGAGCTCGTATCGTCTAGAGATGAAATTATAACATGAGATGTTTATGGCATTCTCGATGTTGAAATTCCAATGGATGTAAAGTATGAGATGTTTGTTAAGGCTACAATAAAATCCTGTAAATTTCCCACTGCTGGGCTAAGGCCTCCTCTTCCATTAAGGAGAGGGTTTGGAACATATTCCACTATACTATTCCAATGCGGTTTGGTGGAATGCACATGTGGCAGAATTTCAATGAAATTAGTCACATGCAGGTTTCCTCACGATGTTTTCCTTCATCACCGATAACGATATGAGTTATAAACACAAATTAAGCACACATTAATATAGTGGTGCCTGGGTTTGAACCCGAAATCATCGGTTAAATTGCACGCGTTCTAACCACTGGGCCGTCTCAATCATAGGCTAATCTTGTAACAAATGGATCGACTTTGATAGAACTTTCGTTTGTCTCGTGGAAAGGTTGAAGGTTATCGGATAGAGCGATAAACTCACTGGGAATAAAGCAATTAACATTGCGGGCAAGTGAAATTACAAGCAACGATTTGTTACGAATAAATTCAGAGAAGCTTAAAATTTAAGTCATTTAATTTATTTACAATAGATTTAAATTAATGATGAGTACATTGAACTTAGCAAATTTCGATTTCCATTTTGATTCGAGATGGCCCAGTGGTCAGAACGCGTGCATCTTAACCGATGATTGCGGGTTCAAACCCAGGCAAGCACCGCTGATTGATGTGCTTAATTTATCTTTACAATTCATCCCGTGCTCAGCGGTGAAGGAAAACATCGTGAGGAAACCTGCATGTGACAAATTTCACAGAAATTATGTCACATGTGTATTCCACCAACCTGCATTGGAACTTGGTGTTATATGTTCCAAACCTTCTCCTCAAAGGGAGAGGAGGCCTTTAACCCAGCAGTGGGAATTTACAGGCTGTTGTTGTTATTGTAGTTACATTTTGAGTACTACTGATATCAATAAAGAATAATCAAATGATTAAAAATCAATGATCTAAAATTGTGATGAAACTGTAAAAAAAACTTAGTTTAAAATAAACTATAGGTAGCTAAGTTAAGTTAAGGATTAAGTGAAGTCGTATCCTTTCATTGTTCTCCACGCTAGGTCTTTTAATCAACTTATAACCACTGCCAGACCACATAAGGTTTAAGACTTAAACAATATGCAAGCTAGGATTACGTAACAGATCATGCAGTTAGATGCGCGCGAGACCCCCGCAGCGCGCGCGCATCTGATCCGGCTAACGAGGACCGAACAATGTCTCTATTAGCTTATTCTGGGGTTTTAGATTGGAACCACGAAATATATAGAGATGACTTCTTTTAAAAATTCGATTTCAAATTTCATCTATACATATAATAAAATTGGAGTGACTGTTTGTAATATTAAAATAGCCCGTTTTTACTTAATGTATATGTATGTGTACAAGGTACATATACCATTTTTTACATATTTTTTCGTCTGTCTGTTTGTTCCGGTTAATCGCTGGAACGGCCGGACCGATTTTGACTGGACTTTCACTGGCCGGTAACAGATATAATAAGGAGTAATTTAGGCTACAATATTTTTTTTTTTTTGTTAGATTCAAATGCGTACAAGGTTGCGGGCACAGCTAGTGTGTATAAAATACAACTAGCAAGGCTGATTATCGTTTTTGACAAAATGAGCTCTTTGAATATAATTTTCAATTACTCGATTTTATTCTTATGTATTTATTTTCATTAAAATGCGTTACATTGTTAATGTCAAACATTTTTCCGATTTTGTTTTTTATTTCATATATTTATTAGTATGTGTGCATCCGCTTTCATTGGGAATTAGCATGATTAACAGGTTAATAAAATAATTTTAAACAAATTGATAAGCCAAGTCAAATGTTAAACCACCGACCAATTTTCTTTTTAATTTTAAATTAAGAATGAGTACAATTCGACTCCATTCGTGTCTCTGTTCAAACGTACGACGATGGTTCCCCTTATACTATGCAAATAAAGTTAGTAGCAAAAACAAAGCGAAACGCGGTAATTACACTTGGTGGAAAATTAACTGACATCGATACGGCGTACATGCTCCCGGCCGTGAACGTGGACGTAATGAGTCGATATCGCGTTTACTGCACGGCGGTGTAGTTAAAATGTTTTTTATTTTTGTTTTTTTTTTTAATGAATTAAGCCGGTCATTGTATGGAGTTGGAGTTATTCGAATGAATTTATATTTTATAATGTAGTTAAATGTGTAGATTAATCAAAGACAATTAAACTATATTAATATTATAAATGTGAAAGTAAGTCTGTTCGTCTGAAACTCGGTCCGAAGCAAACTTGAATTCCAAGAAAAGATAGAGACTACTGTTTTACAGCCAAGCTAAAACAATTAGTATTTTACATACTAATCATTTAGTCGCCAATACAGATCGACGACCTCCGTGGTCGAGTGGTGAGTACACCGGTTTTCATGGGTACGCCACTCCGAGGTCCCGGGTTCAATTCCCAACAGAGTCAATGTAGATTCATTAGTTTTCTATGTCGTCTTGGGTCTGTGTGTTTGTGGTACCGTCGTTACTTCTGATTTTCCATAACACAAGTGCTTCAGCTACTAACATTAAGATCAGAGTAATTTGTGTGATGTTGTCCAATATAATTTTACTAAATAATTACTAGATATATAAATGTATAGCCTATGTCAATTCTTAGGACTATCACGGATCCTTCCGGTCGTGAAAGAGGGACAGACAGACGTACTCTCACATTTGTATATTAGTATAGATAGTATAAATTATTAACAATGTTTAAAAATGTTTTTATCGTCCCACCTGGTACTATTTTAGAAGCCATTTGTAAAATAAAGAAACGCGATCTCTGTAAGCGAGGGTTAACTCCGTACGCCACATAAATCTGCTGGCAAAGGGTTGTAAATTCCTGTACCCCCTTTAGTTCAGTGATATATGGAGACCTGTTTAGCTTGACCTTCCCCATCTCCCTATTTCAATATGCGTGTAGATAAAATCGGGGCGAACTCGTGGATGGCCCGGGTTCAGATTGTAATGGTTGATTTTTTGTAAACATGAATGAAAATTTCAAGACTCTAAGATATGTATTCGATCCCTTTATTTTGATAATGGATTGGACTATCGGCTAATCGATCTTTTTCGATATCTTATCACTTTACCTTTTTAATGTTTAATGTTTATATAAATATTAAAAAATAGACCTTAATGCATATGCAATAAGTATCTATTTTTTATTTTATCACTAGTTTTTTTACGTCCTTTTTTGTTTTATTTTGGTCATCATTGCTGTTTAGGAATTACAATTTTAAAACATACACTAAAATATGTCGTTGAATTTAAAATTTAAATTTAAATTTAGAAAAATTTAATTTATAGATTTTTCGTTCGATAATTGTATTGTTTTAATTTAATTAATTACTTCACTCAAATATTGACTGTATGAATGTATGGTTCACTGTTTAGTGATAATATTTAAATAGTTATTAATAATTAATATAACAAAATATTAATTAATTAATTTAATATAATTTTTAATTTTTGCCTATTATATAAAAAGAATCTCGAAAACGCAATAATTTTTATCATTAGGACAGTATTTTTACTAAAATACCATCATATTTTTCATATGTCTTTGGGCTCCTAGTCCATATGGCTCCTAGGCAATTATCTATCTAACTAATTGATAATCCGGACTTGACCGCAAAAGCACAACGACGAACGGACCTTAAAATGTGAAAGCAGCTCCGATCCTGACCCCCTGCGCTATTGTCGTCTCCGTGACCATAACTAAACAGGGGAAAGGGGAAAACGAACATTACAAGCATTTAATATTAATGTCACATTAATCGCAATTATATTTAGTGTAACGAATGGATGTTTACAACAACAGCCTGTAAATTTCCTATTACTGTGGATTACTTTCCCTTTGAGGAGACGGTTGGGAACATATTCCACAACGCTGTTCCAATGCGCGGTGGAATACACATGATGTAGAATTTCTATGAAATTACAAATTATTATTAATTCCTCACAGTGTTTCCAATCACCACCGAAATTATGCACATGAATATTCAGTGAGGTTTGAACTTCAATCACCACCAAAATTAAGCACATATTAGTGGTGCTTGGCTGGGTTTGAACCCGTGACCATCGGTTAAGATGCGCGTTTTAACCACTGGGCCATCTCGGCTCTTCGATGGTCGCAACAATTACTTAAAATTAATCCCAGCCGTGAGCTTCTATCGCAAATGTTAGATACAAATAAAGGAACCCCCATTTCAGGATACGGTAGTATTTTTTACGTTTTTTAAGTTCGGAGGTGAAAACATGAGATACCATTAAGGTATTGACTCGGTCAGACCTGCGAGCGGTCCGCAATAATTCACAAAGAAATCCTGCCAATATACGTAGAGTTTGGTCATAGATTAAAAAAAACTTGCAGACCGGGGCAAATAAAGAAATTTTATAATCAAATATAGAGTATGATAAGCGAGGATTATGAATTCCAATATACATGTAGGTATATAATGGGAGCTGCCTGTGAATCCACTTACCCGAGCTGGAGCAGTAGAGATACAAGCTCCAAAACTGACGATAAATAAATAATAATAATAATAAATATGAGACAACATCACATACATTACTCTGATCCCAATGTAAGTAGCTAAAGCACTTGTGTTATGGAAAATCAGAAGTAACGAAGGTACCACAAACACCCAGACCCAAGACAACATAGAAAACTTATGGTAATCTACATCGACTCGGCCGGGAATCGAACCCGGGACCTCAGAGTGGCGTACCCATGAAAACCGGTGTACACACCACTCGACCACGGAGGTCGTCTAAGACGATAATAAGCTATTTATCCGTTGTAGGACATTTAAAGGTGTTATTTAATTTAGTATAACCTTTTTTTAATTATTATTAAAGCTAGAATGAATTCGTTTACATTTATAGAAAACAACATCCAAACAACAATGTTCGTGTCTGATTTTATGTAGTCACCACCGGCCATAGAGATTAGCGTTAGAAGTAATTTTAACCATTCCTAATATCACCAATGCACCACCAATCTTAAGTATTAATATGTAATGTCCCTTGTGCTCGTTGGGCTATCTTATTCCGCATTCAAATCTGACCATCGTTTGTAAATATTGTTGTTCGGTGTTATAGCATCTGACCAGTAAGTGGTACCCAGACCTACCACCAAATAATTGTGTAACATCGATTCTATCGACGATAATAAATATAGTTAATTATAATATTACAGTCATTACTAATTATAAAAATAATTTAAAATAAATTTTCTATATTTAAATAACAAAAAATAGTTATTGTACATAATAATATATTCTGAATCATTTTATTTCCAGTTAAACGTATATAAAATATTTTATGACGCGTCTTATTACTGGTAATACAAATTTGTATTAAAAAGTTGTTCAAATTAACAAACAGATTTTTTATCTTAAATAGATAAGATGCGGTTTTCTATCTATGTGTTTCGTATTAATGCGCCGTAAAAATTAAATGTATTCCTCTTGAGCAAGTTTTTAAATACTATTATGAGTATCAAAACTTTATCTTTATTGTAAAACTAGTGATTACTTGTAATTTTGTCTATCTTCTAAAATAATAACAATCATCATTTATTTTCTATTTTCTCATTGGTTGAAATAAAAAGAAGTGTATTTACTATATTATCAGGACCGTATTTAGGGGAGAGCAACCGGGGCAACTGCCTTGGGGCCTCCACATGAGGGGGCCACGTCAGTTTTCAGCGAGTTAACAAATACCGAGATATAGTAATGTTACTACTTAATATTTTAAAAGTTACCGATAAAAGTAAATAAATCATAGCTGACTGATTGAAATAAAAAAAAATCTAATTAATTCATAATAGTATGATTATTAGGGTATTCACGCTTCTGTTTATCTAGGGCCCCCACTGCTTTGTGGCCCGGGGGCCTCCAGACCTTTAAATCCAACTCTGTATATTATTAGTGCTGTGTCTGATTAAAGCACTTGTCTTTATGAATAGTTTTGATGGTACCGTCCTATGCTATAAGTTGGTTTGATATAAATATAACCAACTTAAATATATACGAATGTTATTATGTAGTACAATTTGTTTGTTTGTAGGGAGCGGGGGGGGGGGGGGGGGGGTAAGTTTAGGTAAATGTTTCTTCTTTCTCTGGAAATAACGGAGAAATTCTTCTAAATAATTTCTGGTAGAAAGCTACATTATCCCTAAGTAGCATTTAGCTACCAACTTATATCATATCAGTTTTTTTTGTAATAAATTGCACTAATGCAAAGTTGGGGTAGATTGCTAGTATTTAATAATTTATTGTATATTAGATATTATTACCTCTATAATAATTATTTCATTGCTATAGACGTTATGGCTTTAGGCAACAAGAGGTGAGAATTGCTTTTATTAATATATATTCTAGAAATATTAACGAAATTAATTTTTCAAAAATAAATAATAAATGCAATCGAAATATCCAGCAACGTTGATAAAAATATTGCTATTTGAAACATATATGTTAATAAATTAAAATTATAAAGAATGTTAGTTATTCTTTAATAATTACATATAAATGATTCACCTTATATTCATTGCCTTACCTTTCGTAGATATGGCGTCAACAAACAGATAGACATCGTGTCTGTCTCTTATTCTATATGACATCAAAGGAACCGGCAGCTGGCATTACTCAGGATGGATACAATATAGTGATCGGTATTTTATCGACGCGGAGGGATGTACTTACGTTTAACAATTTTAATAAAATATGCGTCCGTGAAAAGTGCTCTTCGATTCGAGAGATAACTGATTATTTTTATTTGATTGTAAACGTTTTACATCCAAAATTAGTCTTTAATTTATTGATAGAGTTAAATAAGTTTGTGTTTAATTAGATTTCCTGTTGAGACATGTATATTTCCCACGGCTGGGCTAAAGGCCTCTCCATTCGAGGAGAAGGATTGGAGTATAATCCACTACGCTGTGGTTTGGTTTAGTCTGAGTTTTCAAGTGCTTTATTTGTGTTTATAATTCATCTAGTGTTTTTTTGGTGAAACCTTGTACATGTCGAATGGAATTCTGACACAAACGCATCAATTGGAGTAGCTTGGGGTAATCAGGTTCAAGCCTTCAAAGGGTTCAAACCCAGGCAAGCACCGCTAATTCATGTGCTTAATTTGTCTTTATAATTCAATTTCAATTAAAACATCGTGAGGAAACCTGCATGTGACAAATTTCATAGAAATTCTGCCACATGTGTATTCCACCAACCCGCATTGGAACAGCGTGGTGGAATATGTTCCAAACCTTCTCCTCAAATGGAGAGGAGGCCTTTAGCCCAGCAGTGGGAATTTACAGGCTGTTGTTGTTGTTGTATATAATCTAATATTGATTTTGATTAAATAATTGTTCATTTTTTTGTTTAGTGTAGGTAATGTTCAAATTATGTATTGTTTCCGTAAATATAGTAAAAACGTGAATCAGACCATTACGGATTGTGACTGATATAAAAACACTTCTGACATTTAATACGAATTAAAAGCAATTCGCGAGATGACATTTCATCTTCAATACTAACAAAAAAATGATCATAAGACGGAAAATATAGCGCGTTGCAGAAAATAGATTAATCTTGATAATTGATCGGAACACTGACCCGTTCGCTTGTAATCTTGTATTTATAATATTTGCAGAGAGATAATTTTATTGGAATGTAAATTTTTCGCATTCTCGAGCGACAGGTTTCGTTGTATGTTCGGTTTTTTTTAAATAAATAAAATTTAAGTATGTTTTAATTTTTGCTCAATTTATATTTTCGATGTGTTTTCTATATATTATACATTTAATTGGTTTAAGTACTTTTTTTACTGTGTGTGCTATTATAGATAAAGTTGCTTGAAATATTAATTGAAGATCACTTAGATAACAAAATCAATAAGGCATCTAATGATGCTATATTCGATATTTAAAATATAAAAAAAAAAATTGTCGACGACTGAACCGTTGAGGCTCATTGATATGACCTCTTTGGATGAAAAAACAAAAATGTTTCAGTTACTTTATGAATAATTCCTGTATTTAACGAAACGTTACTAATTTATCAACCGATTTTTTTCGACTAACTCGCTACGTGTAACTGTTAAAGTCCAATACGTCTTATATTACATATATAATACGCTTCACTACATAGTATGAAATAAAGTCGCTTTCTCTGTCCCTATATCAATATGTATGCTTAAATCTTTAAAACTACGCAACGGATTTTGAAGCGGTTTTCTTTAATAGATAGAGTGATTCAAGAGGAAGGTTTTTGTATATAATACACGGACAATATAGTAAAGTAACACTGATAATTTTAGAAGTGTCTAATGTGATGTCATAAATAAAAAAATTCTGTAGTGCATTTAGTATCAGCTTTGCACACGAGCGAAGCGAGGGCGGGTTGCTAGTTTAAATGATAATTCTACTCGTAAGCAAAAATCGTTTTTATATCGACGGAACATTAATGATTTATAAATATATTTATCGAGAATAAAACGGCTTGCGATATAAAAATTAATATAAAATAAATCAATAGTCGACAATTAGTTTTCTTATATAAAAATCATTAATATTTTTTTTTTCATCATAAAACTTTTCAAATCATTAATTCTTCAAATCAGACATCAAATGTGTCCGATCTATAGTCGTTCCCTGTTTTAATACATTTCATAATATTTATTGTAATAAATTTACGTTAAGCAATTTTATGACATAAAATAATAATATTTTAAGACCAATTTCGAGGTCATTGGCACATCTTGACATCGAACAGACTTTTATACTTATCAGAAATGATCAATACGATTATCTATGTATTATTCAATTTTTAAAATATTCGCGAATTGTTTTTGAGTTAACATTTATTTTATAGTAGTTGTTGTCCGCGGTTTTGCTCGCGCTTTTGGATTGGTTGTCATTTTTAGGCAAAACAGTAGCCTATATCCTTTCTTAGAATTCAATTTTGCCTCATACCAAATTTCATCAAATTCGGTTCAGCGGTTTGGTCGTGAAAGAGCGTCAGACAGACAGTCACTTTCACATTTATAATATTATATATATAGTATAGATATGATTATATTGAGCGTGAAATTATGTGAATTGTATTCATGAATCAATAATGATATAGTATTAAATTATGTTTATTGAATAATGTTCCAAATGTTATGGCAATTATTATTTGATATATTGTTTTCAATATTTTGATCAATGACGGCCAGCTTATCGGTTTGTAATTATTGGCATATATCTCAGTCTTACTGGGCTTAAATAGATGGTTTCGGGGTTTTCTAAATATAAAAGGTATTTTTTGCATTTATTGCCGGTTGTTTTCGGAATTTACTCTAATTTTAAATTTCAAAATAATCTAGATTTAATAACAAATGCGTTTTTTATTGAGCTGAACTAAATTTTATACACTATTTTACTTAATACGCCTAATGTAATTTGTTGATTATTTGATACTAGCTACCCGCCCCGGCTTCACACGGGTGCAATGCTAATACTAAATATACCTACCACAGATTTTTTCATGTTTCTTTATTACATTATCTATATATACAAAAATCATCTTCTCGAATCACTCCTAATCACCTATTAAAAAAAACGCATCAAAAACCGTTGCATAATTTTAAAGATCTGAGAATTTATAACTAAAAATAAAACTATAAAGAGGTCAAATTTGTGTTTTTGTATGTAAGATTTTAGATTGGAAATCACCGGAAGTAAAATTCTGTAAAATCTAAAAAAAACCTGAGGGAATTTAGACTTCAAAACTTTTAATATCTTTTGGAGTTTGTCTATATCTGTGTCTGTGGCAACAATTAAATTTGCTCACAATTCAATTATTTTTATATGAAAGGCGTATACGTCACATAATAATTTGTTCAGTTTAAATCTGCAGACATATAGATCCGTTATAGACCTTATACTATGGATGTGAGCATAACTTTTCACTACAAAATGCGCCGATCGTAAACAGCTTTCTATTTTTATGTAAAAAATTCTTACAATAATCTCGTAATAGGCACATAGGGAACCAATAGAAAAACATATATATATTAGTAATCGAACCAAACGAACCGCGAAATCTACTGAGCTGATGATGCCATAATTATTTATTTAACGGTTAATACTCATTCACGGCCGTATTCAATTCAATATCGCACTCCAGAACGGAAACGCTCTTCGAAATTCAAATTGTGGAATCTTTTTTTAAATCCATGTCTGCTGACGTAAAGCTGGTTCCACACGGTACGTATATATATTTTTTTACACGATTATGCTAATGTGACACAAATGTACGACATTTTTCGTTTCTCACGGCTGGCGACACCGGGTCTAGGAGCGTTGACCCAAGAAAATGAGAAAGAAGTCAGAAGCCTTATCGAATCGATAGCCGCCGTCGATTTACGAACAGTATCTGTTTTGTTTAATTACTGTGAAATATTTAGTCCGAGCTGATTAGGCGATTTCTTTTTTTTAAATGTTTACGTGTGCACGGTGGCTTATGATTTTTAGGCATCTTAAGTTACTCAATTGTTTTTTTTTTTTTAATTTAAATATTTTGTAGTTATTTTCTTTAGCTCACAGCAGTGAAGATAAATATTGTTGAAAATCTTTAAACAATATCCGCTAAACAACTACAATGACCTCCGTGGTCGAGTAGTGTGTACACCGAATTTCATGGGTACACCACTCTGAAGTCCCGGGTTCGATTCCCGACTGAGTCGATGTAGAAAGTTTATGTTGTCTTGGGTGTTTGTGGTATCGTCGTTACTTCTGATTTACCATAACACAAGCGCTTTAGCTACTTACATTGGGATCAGAGTAATGTATATGATGTTATCCAATATTGAAAATGTCATAAGATTTGCCTTACGGGAAGAGGTCTTTGTCCAATCAATTTTTAATATAATATTTGGATGTCAAATTAAGGTTATCGTCCAGACAATTATTAAAAAGCTAAAAGAAAGTCGCGTGTAAACGCATCTCTTTCAAATTTCCCTTAGGATGATTCCGATACTAACCGAAATCAGTATTTTTCGTTTGGACTCCCCACAAAGCTTCGTACGGGATAGTAATTAGCAAATGGTCGAAGATTGGCGCCAATACTTCGATGCATGTTTTTTTTTTTTATTATTTCTTTCTATTTAATGGCTTGGACTCGAGTTTTTTGGCCTATAACTTTTTTTTTTATAACAAAATAACTATTTTTGGACAGATTGATTCAATAGTTTAAATAATTATTTAGAGAAACGTTTTATGATATATTTAAAAACAATTAACTCAGATGTTAGAACAACAATCATAAATATCTTATTAAGACATAAATAATACTATGTTATGGCCACCATCGAAAGAAACCATTTTGCATTGAACTCCTATCTAAAACGATTGATATGTAACTCGGGCTCAACTAAACTGGTGAAGTGTTGCTATAACAGAAAAATAAAATTCAACAATAAAACTGTGTTCTAACAAGCAATCAGAATTACGTAATCAAGCAACTTTGTTGTTTTAGTGACGTTGTAAAGGCTTTTTTTATATGTTTCTAACGGTATCGGACATAGTACTATTACCGAACGATATTACTCTTGAACATTTTTATAAAGGCCTAATGAATTAATTGTTGAGTTGAAGCATTAGTTACGCGTTTATAATTAATATAAGTTAATTTTACTGACTAGTATTTTTTTAAGAGACTTTGAGAAAAGATATATTTCATGGTTCACAATACATCGATAGATTACAACCTAACTCGTCAGATTGTAATCTAACGAATTTTGTAATCTAACGGTGACATATACGCCAAACTGCCAATTTATTAGTAGAATTGACCACAAATTAAAACGCTGCAATAATTGCTTGTGTGTATCTAGGACTCACTTAGGTATATTTGTACCTAATCATATTCCATCAACTATGTTAGTTGACTGTTCATCGTATCTTCTCCGTCGCACGTGACATTGGCGAAATAATCTGTGCGTTTTTGGCACAAATAAAAAAAACAAAAACAAAATAGTTGACTATTACTTCGTATTACAGATTATTTTATAACCTAGGAAGGAGTACAGTACTACCTAATTCATTGAAATTAGATAGATTTGTATAAACCAATTATAAAACTAAATTGGTCTGTTCATCTCTGTTTCAATAGATAAAGATTTATTATTATTTTTATTTAATATTATATCATCCTGTCCTTATCCCAATTTTATTTGGGATGGTGCAGTATTGTTTCTTCCATGTTTCTCTATGACGTCATCTCACAAGTAACATTCTTTCCAACCATATCGTCTTTCACGAGATACCTAAATATGTTTTTTTTATGGTATTGGTTGGCGGACGAGCCTATACACCACCTGATGGTAAGTGGTCACCATCACCTATAGACAATGACGCTGTAAGAAATATTAACCATTCCTTATATCGTCAATGTGCCACCAACCTTGGGAACTAAGATGTTATGTCCCTCGTGCCTGTAGTTACACTGGCTCACTCACCCTTCAGACCGGAATACAACAATACTGAGTACTATTGTTTAGCGGTAGAATAACTGATGAGTGGGTGGTACCTACCCAGACGGGCTTGAATGTTTATAAAGTATTATCATATGATATCTGTGCTTATGCTTTTCGTATAGTGATACATACCTGATCAAACATGAAGTTATAAATCTGGTTCTTCAAAGTCATACATCTCGCTACTATATCTGAAACAAATAACAGTTCAGTGTTAGAAATATTTCCATTCAATATTTTAATTAAATCCATCGACATCTAAGAGGTTCTGTTCTGTTCTTAGGTAAGGGATGTTTCGTTAAGTATACCCTTCAATAGAGCTTATAAAGCCTTCGTCCTATTGAAAGAACTTGCAACACCGGAAGGCTTGCAGATATGACTAGGTTCCGAACTCCTATAAGATAAGAAGATGCCTTATTATGAATCAATTCGTAAGACAAAGCAAGACTCCAAGATTGACATTAGGTAACCATCTCATGCTGCGTTTATAATGATAATTAATATAATGATATTAAATAATTGGGTAATGAAATTTAAAAAATCAGTTAAATTAATTTCATAAATGGTACCCTCTGTTACTTCTGATTTTCCATAACACAAGTGATTTAGCTACTTACATTGGGATTAGAGTTATATATGTGATGTTGTCCAATATTTATTATATTTATTTATTTATAAATCGTAGCAATAATTTAAAACAGTAATTTCAGTCCCTCGAAGAGACATTATGGGTATCACTGGTTTTTAGTGGGTATTCCGGTGTCTTCAGCGCCGGTGAGCCCCATACCGTCCTCATCATGTGGTGGAAAAGTCAACGCGTTTTTCCAGCGACAAAGCCCACTGATGTATTCATATAAGAATAATAAAAATAAACAAACGTATTAATTTATTGATCGACGCTAAAACAACTACGGCCATTGTTTTAATCAAAATCGATTTAGCTGTTTAAACGAACGTTATTTAATAATTTGATGGCTAAGCGTTTATAATAACAACATAATTGTTACCATCGCATTAAAACAATCACTGTCAGTTATCGTGTTATAAAAATATTTTTCTAATGACATTATGTTTCATAGCTAGAAGTTCCCATACGAATTATATAAAAAAAAGCTTTATAAACGTTCGCAATCAAAGCGAGTTATGCTTTGTGATACACCGTGGAAATTGTGATCGCTACCCGCCATCGATTGGAGGGGTAATTTAAAAAAAAAAAAATACAAAAATTACCTCAGAACAAAGGAGCCGCCGCTTTGGTAAAATTCGCAGATTACCGCGGCATGCGATAAAACCAATACGCGTATAGTGATGGCGGAGAGAAATGGTCCGTGTACATATAAACTTATTTGGAATTTATTTAACTACTATCGTCAAATAATAGATGGCGCTACTCGTCGTTTGAATCGCGCTAATATTTTTATGACTTTAGTTATTTCTATACAAAATATATTGAGTCAAATTTTCATTATTTTATGACGAGTGCCTGACGACCTCCTTCTCAAACGCATGGAAAACTGCGAGCAACTAGTTTGGAAAATATGCCGATATTTGCTAATCAATAGGATATTAAGTAAATAAAGTTATAAAACGTAAATAAATATAATATGAATTAATTATAATATACAAAAATTATTAAGAAAAAAGGGCTTCTCTATGAGAGTTATAGTAGAGTATGATATTCAAACGTTTTAACAAATAAACCAAAAATCTGAAAATATAATTAGTAAGATGAAATGGCTACTGAAAGTAGGCAGAACGTTTCAAAGGAAATTTCTTTGTTTGAAATAACGTAAAAGTAGAGGATAAATAAAATTTCATTTTTCAGAAAAAAAAAACAATCACGATTCCAGGATAGTTAGATTAAAGAATGAATGAGAGAATGAGAACTGGAGGGCGAGTGTAGCCAGCGTTTCCTTTGCAAATGCAGGATTCGAAAAAGCCGAATAATTCTAAAAGCTCGCTGTTGACACACAAAGCTCCAAGTTTTCGCTCTCCGTCGCTGAAAGAAAGCTGTAAATTACAACATTCTATGAATTTGTTGCCTTTGAACGATACAAGAGCACGGGATTGAGAATCAACTCGAAAATTTTGTTGTAATTTTATTTCATCCTTACTTACATTTATTACGACGTTTTCTTGTAATTACGATATTGTGTGGATTGTTTAATTGGCAACACTGAAAATATTTTATTGTATAAAATCTTATATATGCATTTATTGTAACTAATTTAAATATATAGTTTCATCATATTATTTTTTCGATTGACGTATTTAATTACAAATATACGTAAATTTTGTTGATCTTTTATTTATAATTGTGACTGGCAACATTACCTTTATTTATATTGTCCGTCTTTAATAGATTTCAAGAAACATGATCAAATAAATATTTGATTTTGTTTTTTGTATTGACAGACGGTTGGCTGATTAATAAACAATGTTCAGTGGAATGACTGGTTAATGGGTATTATTTACTTAAACAAATTTACATAAAGTCCGACAAAAAAAAAATTACGCACACATTTAAATTCGACCACAAAATGTCTCACACTTTCGTACTTCCCTGTGTGACATCGTCATAGGCAGTTTACACTCTCGCTACCCTCTGCGCGCGGGAATGTAAACGCGGCCTTACCTAAACGACCAGTCCTCATCGTTGTCACTATAAAAGACAAAGTGTCAAGATGAAAGGGGCCGACGAAGATTGTCGTATTGTATCTTCACTCGTTAGCCGTATCAGGAGATTTATTTAGCGATTAATTGTAGTCAAGGAGTGAACGGCTCTTGGACTGTCTATATCTTTTTATATTTAAACCCAATTAATAAATATATTATATATAATATTCTTTCTTAGAATACCGTATGTGATTGTGTTGTTATTCTTTAACTAGCTGTCGCCTGCGGCTTCACTCGCATTTTAGAGATTTTGTCATTTTATTAAATTTGGTTCAGCGGTTTGTTCATAAAAGAGCGACACACAGACAGACAGACAGAGTTATTTTCTCATCTAAATATTAATATATAGATTAAATTTCTCAGGCTATTTATTTAAATTATTGTTTTAATAATGATAGTTTATGTGTAATGGATACATAATAACAGCCAAACAGAGATTATGTTAGTAACATTATATGTACATATATGTATATGTATATGTGTCTATAATTTTTTTCTATTAAAGCTAATATTTTACTTTGAAACAATAAAGTATCAATATACCATCGCGAAATGAATTGTACTAAATAAACATCAAAAATATAAGTGTTGTCCATTCATTCATAACACATATATATATATATACTCGTACATAGCCAAGAAAACTATTATTGTTAAGGCTTTACAAAATAAGGTATTTATCTAAATAATGTGTAGTTAGTCTAATTAGTTACAATTTTAACGTATAAAGTTGGTACAAACAAATACATAAAAATTAATGTTTTATACTGAAAATACTTCTACAATCTAGTAAAAATCCGCGACCAAAAATTACTGAACCGAATTCGATGAACTTTCTTAACCTTAAGAAAATACTTTTTATACGTGGACAAAGCGTAGAGCAAATCGAATCAAATCAAATAAAAAATATACTTTATTCAAGTAGGCTTTTACAAGCACTTTTGAATCACCTAACCACTATATTAGGTGAAGCTACCACCGGTTCGGAAAGTAGATTCTACCGAGAAGAAGCGGTAAGGAAATCAGTCCCTCTTTTTCAAAATTTATAAATACAGATATGTTAGTTAAATACAATTTTTAAAACATATCCTGCCTGGAAGTCAAGAAATAATTCCACGCTTTATTATCGTTTGTATAATCTTGTAAGTTATGCCTTCTTTACCAAAGTATTTCGTCAAAATGATGTGAATTTATGAAACGGTAAATTTGTCCCAACAAGGATGTATTTGTCCTAAATTTTCGCGATTATTACACATTGAAATAAAAGTAGTTATAACGGATTTGAATCGTGTATATTAATTATTTTTGACATCCCGACGTTTCGAGCACTTTACAGCGTTCGTGGTCGACTTTTTTTTATTTCAAGGATGTATTAAGCGAAAACTTTATCAATAAGCTTAAACTTCAAGGACACAGAGATGCCTATTACGCCAAAGACTTGACATCCTTTAAAATTCGATTTAAGATGCGGACGACTGGAATAAAATAAAAAAAAAACCTAATAATTGTCTCTCTTTAGATCTCATATTCCTCACGTTAAATAATTACTCTAAATATTTAAATAACATAATAACAGTTAAAGGTATTATAACATTACGTTCAGTCGTCAGATGAAGCGGTACGTTTTTATTCGTTGCCGTAAATGTAACAATAGCGCGATTACTTCTCAGCAAGCACGTGAATGGAACGCGAATTCTTTTGAAGAGTTATATTAGGTACAATCTTGAAAGGCTGGTCTAGTTGGAGATTGTCGCTTTCTAAACTTAGGTAAGTTGTTTTTTATAATTGTTTTCATTGTACTTCAATATTATTTACTTGGTGGTAGGGCTTTGTCTGGTACCACCAGCTATTACGTCTGGTGCCATCCACTCATCAGGCATTACACCGCAAAACAACAGTACTGGTATTGTAGTGTTCCGGTTTGAAGGGTGAAGCCAGTGTAACTACATGCACAAGGGACTAACATCTTAGTTTCCAAGTTTGGTGGCGCATTAACGAAGTAAGGAATAGTTAATGTTTCTTACAGTGCCATTGTCTATGGTGACCATTGGCTGTGACTATCAGGTAGTCCATATGCTCGTCCACCAAGTAATATCATAAAAATAAATTTATGCCTTTTTTATTTTACTTAACAAAGAGTTGAGTGTATGTTAATCTTAATTCAAGATTGCAGGTTCAAATCCCAGGAAAGCTCCACTGAGTTCATGTAAACCAAGCAGATTTTTTTTTGTAATATATACTATGTAATATATAATGTATATACTTGAATTGAAGCCTGGGTAAACACCAAACATTTTTTGCTGACTTTTCTCAGATGTTATTTGGGATATTACTTGCCCTTACATTTATTCTGTTGCAAGTATTTCTACATGAATATTACGTAAGTTTATGTATGTTGTAACTATGACTTTATTATATGACTATTTAACATATTCAGTCTGACTAACAGCCTGTAAATATCCCAATGCTGGGCTAAGGCATCCTTTCCTATTGACTTCCAAGCATGACATATTAATTTAAATAATCGTATTTAAGTAACATGACTTTGTATTATTAAATGTTGAAAAAGAGTAACTACTGAGTTTCTTGCCGGTTCTTCTCGGTTGAATCTACTTTCCGAACCGGTGGTAGCTTCGCTTAATTTTAAAATGACGATTCAAAAGTGCTTGTAAAAGCCTACTTGAATAAAGTTTATTTGATTATTGACTTTTATTTCTCCTTTGAAGCTGATTCCCCAACAAATGTGGCAGGATTTCATTGACATTAGATACATGCAGGTTTCCGTTTCAAGTTTTCTTCCACCGCCGAGCGCAAATTAAGCACATGGAAATTCTGTGACGTTTGGGTTTGATGACGTAATCATCGGTTAAGAATCACGCGTCCTAACCACTCAACCATCTCGGCTCAATAAGTCAACCATCAATTAAATAAACAACAGCTTAAGTATTTCTATTACTTATGTCAAATGTTCAGCAGATGCTTCATGATTGGCTCGCCAATTAGACCTGAACCGGTTAAATCCGGTTACAAAGTCGTGACATCATCAATCCAGTACCCGTGTAAAACCAAAGTAGCGTTTATACATTTGAATAAATAAATATGCTCTGTCATTCGCGTATCGTATCATTTATCGTCTGTTTTATCTCGTTACGTTTTTAATTAAGCTAAATTCTTATCTCGACCAGTCCGATACACCCACTTGTTTATTTCCATCGATAACAATACGATCGTTTTGTTATCATAACATCTCTATCATCATGTAGATCGGGCTTTGGTGGGCGTAGAAAATCTATGCCCCTCCCACAATAAAAAAAATGGAAAGATTCTGAAAAAATACTCGAAACTCACCGCAGAAATCGACTGTGAAATGACTAATAATATAATAACTCTGAATCACGTAACCATCTGGTTTCGCCATCTTGGGTGGGGTACAAAGTGAGTTGTCACAGATTTTTTTTCAGTTTCACATAAGATGAAATGAAGCACCGTTTACTAGATAAGTCATCATACATATAATTTTTATTTACAATATAACTTTCTGGATATAATGCCAATTTATTCTGAGGTTTTAAGCGAAAAGACACAGTTCCACGTCAAACGGTTTTTCATACTTTCCGTGTCAACATGTAACCTTATCTTTCTAAGTTTGACTGTTACTATGGTTTCCTGAACAGGAAAAGTTTTACTCGACCTTAAGATTATACTTACAGGATGTAACTCAGGATATCTGAATTTGGTAAACAGAGTAGATAACTTATCTACTACCAATCTTGTCTGTATGTAAAATGAAAAGGTCATACATTTTTTTATTATTTTGCATACCAATAACCAATTCATCACAAAACGAATCCAAACCACTATATCCATTGATGCAACTTTCAAAAATCTATTTCCTGTCTGGACGCCCTTCCGGTTATGGCGTAGCACATTTTCCGGTTATTTTCAAAACCCATTATTTTCAAATCGAGGGTGATATATTTTTGTATGTGTGTATTCGATTATTTTTTTATTATTTGATAATTTTGTTTTTTTAT
Organism: Vanessa cardui; assembly: GCF_905220365.1. Lineage (NCBI taxonomy): Eukaryota > Metazoa > Arthropoda > Insecta > Lepidoptera > Nymphalidae > Vanessa > Vanessa cardui. Next base: position 3,552,854 of record NC_061141.1, read on the forward strand.
AAATATATTGAGCTGAGATGGCCCAGTAGTTAGAAACTGATGATTTCGGGTTCAAACCCAGGCAAGCACCACTATGTATGTACCTATATATATGTGTGTTTAATTTGTATTATAATTCATCTCGTCTTCGGCGGCGAAGGAAAACATCGTGAGGAAACCTGCATGTGTCAAATTTTATTGAAATTCTGCCACATGTGCATTCCACTAAGCCACATTGGAACAGTGTGGTGGAATATGTTACAAGCCCTCTCCTTAATGGGAGAGGAGGCCTTAGCCCAGCAGTGGGAAATTTATAAATATATTTGTTCATTTCTTTATCAATATATTGATTAATCTGTTAAGTTGAGATCGGAGGTTCTAATCCAGGTAAGCACCACTGCATTTTCATGTTTGTCTTATCTTTACTGATGAAAGTCTGATACATCATTCCCTATAGCGTGATGGAATAAATTGATGAATGAAATTGTCCAAGCTTTGGTTTGTCCATTGTGGTTATAAATAATTTCGTGCAAAATTGTATATGTCGATGTGGTGTATATGATGATAATTGGTGGCAGTGCTATGTGCAAGCCTGTCCGGTTTGATACCACCCATTCATCATATATTCTGCCACTAAAGCACAATAGTTAAAATTGTTGTGTTTTGATCTCAAGCGTGTTTGGGCCAATCTTAGTTCCCAATGTTGGCAGAGCATTGGTGATATTATATAAAGAATAGTTACTTTTTACACCTGTCAACAACAGTACGGTTTCTTTTCTTTTTTTTATGGTATAGGTTGGCGGACGAACATATGGGCCACCTGATGGTAAGTGGCCACCATCATCCATAGACAACGACGCTGTAAGAAACATGAACCATTCCTAACATCGTCAATGTGCCACCAACCTTGGGAACTAAGATTTTATGTCCCTTGTGCCTGTAGTTACGTTACCTATTTGCCTTCAGAAGTTATAAAAGAAAAACTGATCAAATTGTTCCATACGACGAGTAGTGTACTCTGTTGTTGAGTAGAGTATATCAATCCATTTCTGTAGGGCATCTTACTTTGTTTCATGCATATGTTAAAAACAAATATAAAAAAATAATATAAAACATAAAACGTTATTTCATTTTTCATACGAAAATAAAATTTTATTTGTTATCGATGGGTCATGGTTTCAAAAGGTATAAACGATACAGTTTCGCTTCAATGTAATTTATAGGCTATTTCGTGAGTCATAAGATTTATAATGCGTTGTATATTATTTTATGTTAGTTTAAGATGTATCACGTAGTTTGACCCCGGTGACACGATTCACACTACATCGATAGATGACTTTAATAACTAATTTGTATTTTATTACGCTTTTGAGGAGAAATTTGTCGCAACAATGAAATTTATTGTTAATAATGGTGGGTATGTGATTTATATCTTATCACTCCTTACCTATACTAATACCAGTAGTCGCCCGCATTTTTTCATTTTACTCGCATTTTAGGCTGTTCATTGTTATATATGTTACATATGTTCTTCCTTGGAGTTCGAATTTGCTCCATATCAAATATTATCAAATTCGGTACAGCCGTTTGTTAGTGAAAGAGTGACAGACAGACAAACAAACAAAGTTACTTTCACATTTATAATATTAATTTAGATTAGTTGTGAGTTTCTTTCCTGTGAGATAAGGGTATTTTCTTTTTCAAACCGTTGTGTGTGTAAAAATGACTATCAATAATTAAGTATAATGCTACTATATTAAATAAATTCCTTGAGCTTAAGTTCGCAATGCAAAAGTATATCTTTCTGTTACATTTTCACTCTTAAACTGTAAATTCGGTATACTGTGGTATACTTTTTATACCATCTGATAAACAACTCTTAACAAGCAAGCGAAGATGAGAGAGAGAGAACTACTATTTTTAAAAAGTGATTCAATATAATCAGTGATTAGTGTAGATATTAAATGATTATGGAATCTGGCCATAATTAAGTTTTAATCAATGTACAAGTATGTGTGATGGAGTTATTAAATAAAGTAAATAGCCTTATTAAAATAAGTCCAATGTTAGCCCTCGGTAGTCGTATTTTCTATTTCTTTATAACTTGACATAATAAGAGCACATCCTGGGAATAAAACATTTTATTTCTTGTCTATTTTTATCATAGTGGAAAAATTGAAAATAATTCTGATTATGGTAAAGAAAAAGATTGAGGTTTGTCACCTGTAATTATTTTTAGTACAGCGAATTATTCCATGATAACATGTGGTCACTCTGACTATTCGTAAGCAAAATTTAATATACTGTATTAAATGGAATTTTAATTTGAAAAAGATAAATAATTACTAATACATATTTAGCAACTTTTTTCGTAAGCATTAAAAAATGTAATAAATTTATATCAAGCGGTTCAGATGTAAAACAAAAAGTAGTACATCTAAAAAACTATTTACTTATATACTATATCTTTAAAAAGTAATAAGAAAATATATTTTACCATAATTTTATCTATAATGGCATTGAACTCAACCTCAGATACGGAGAATCGTATAGCTTGTATAATTTTACTTGGGTTTACATATTTAAGTGTATAATTATCACATAAGTAAAGGTATTATTGATAACATCTTTAAGAGATGAAGACCACGTGTTATATTTCGCAAAACACCAGGTCGTTGGAGCGATAAAATTAAAAAAAAAATAGATAGTGTAATAGAAGTGCGCGTAATGGCTGTAATGCTAAGCTTATCTATATTTTTTAATAACGGTACCGCAAATGAGCAAATTTTACAGTCGGGGTAAGGAAAGGTTCGTCACCTTAAGATCTATTTTCGTGTGCTCAGTATGAGCGATAATCTGCTTTACCGATCGAGAATAAGATATTGCGTAGCAATGATTTGATGTTTATATTCAAAACGTACTAAGAGCTTAAAACCTAAAGGAATTAATTTGAAAACTGACGAAGGTTTTCTTACTCTGAGTCTACATGATGGTAGTAACTTCGATTTTATTTATTTCATATGATTTCATGAAATGGTCATAGTCATTGTTACTTTCAAAAGTACCTACTCTTATCATCAATCAGTTAAATAAAATCAAAATACTCTTTATTGTACACCAATGAACACATAAGTCACAAGACATATGCACAAGGGGCGCCTTTATCTTTAAAACCAGGAAAGAAAAAGAGGTAAAAAGAGGTCAGAGAGAGGAGTCTAGCTGTTACTTATGTGTCTTGTAGCTGTTACACTAATTCACTCATTCTATGAACTGATCACATACTAGATTAAGTATTTCTGTTTAAAGGTATTATTTACGATGAGTGGATGTTACCCATATAGGCTCACACAAAGCCCTATTACAACAAAAGACAAACTGAATATGACATATGATAGGTCTTGTTCCTTTGATGAGATAATTAAAAAAAAAAAAAATTGAAATAAGAATCACATCATACATTTTTTATTAGTATGTGGGACATTAGACAGTTATAATTTCTCTAAACATATTTAAATATTCCGAAAGTAATTCGATATTTGAAAAGACAAAACAAAAAAGAATCCGTTAAAAATCGAATAAGATAAAAGCTAATCTAAATATTCGCGACGAAATTGCGAATTGATTATTATTTTTTTATTTTAAATATTTTAATTGCTGATTTTTAATGTTCGAAATTCAATTGATTTTTATCGATGATAATTCTACTAAAGTACTGGCCGCCTATTTTTTTTTCTTTATCAACAACGAAGGTCTTAAATGCCATTTGATAAAAAAAAATATAATATTCTGCCTAAAGATAAAGTTTACTTAGATCTTACCGTTGATACGGGACAGTGAAATCGGGAGAATTATTTTTACATAGAAATAAGGACATTTAAATCTTTAAAGCATAGTTTTTATCTAATTAACGAAATATGTAAATTACATATTGATTATAGTGTTAGATCTTTGCCGCCGCAATTAAGATATCTTACATAATTTTTTGAACACATCGATAATGTTATAGTAGTTTTGAATAGATTTAATTATGTTTTTTTTTTTGTACAATTAATACAGACTAGAATAATATTATGTCGGTCTTATGAAGCTATTATTAATAATCATTATTAACAGCCTGTAAATTCCCTACCACTGGGCTATGGCCTCCTCTTTCTTTGAGGAGAAGGTTTGCAAAATATTACACCACGCTATTCCAAGGCGGTTCGGTGGAATACACATAAATACAATTTTGATGAAATTAGACACATGCTATGATTTTCTTCATCGCCGATGATGATGAATTATAAATATAATTATCTACAAGAATTTGAACCCACAATCATCGGTTAAGATGCACGCTTTCTAACCACTGGGCCATCTCGGCTTATTAATTGAAGCTATTATTATATTCTATTAAATGAAGGCCTGTAAAGTTGATAAGAGACATTACTTCTGTGTTAGATAGTCCGTTTGTTGATAAAGATAGACTATATAAATTCACGCTACGGTCATAAGAAACAAATCGGATGTCATACACGTAAATCAGCGTGAAAACTATATGATACGCATTCAATTTGCATTGTGCGTTCATATAATCCTAATATAACGCATGTTACACAGTTAATACTATATACATCTATACATATAATAAAATTGCAGTGTCTGTTTGAAGTAAAATAGCCCTTTTTTCACAATGCAAATGTATGTATACACGGTACAAATACCGAAATACCATTTGTTACAATTTTGGTCTATCTGTCTGTCTGTTTTTTCCGGCTAATCTCTGGAACGACTGGACCGATATTGACGGGACTTTCACTGGCAGATAAGTGATATAATAAGGAGTAACTTAGACTATAATAGAAACACAGCTAGTATATCAAAGTAAGAGACTGTTAGTCTGTTAACTCATCACGATTACACAAAGCGTTTTGAAATATAGTATAGAGGTAGTTCGTGATCTAGCTAAGGGTTTAGGAATATACGTTAAGAGTATACGAGAAATCTTTACAGACTAGGAGACTTTGGCAATAGGGTGCTTTGTCTATAACACGTGTGCAATTTCTTGTTTTATATACGGTACAAATACCAAATAACATTTTTATAATGGAATTGATTGACCGATTTTGACGGGACTTCCACTAGCGGATAGCTGATGTAATAAGGAGTAACTTTTAATAAGTAATAAGTTATAATAAAATCTGCGAACTGAACAATCACTTTTTTCTTAAATTGAAACGCGCATGAAGCCGTGAGGACAGCTAGTCTTAATATAAATAATACTTTCTTTTATCTTAAACATTTATTTTAATATTAATATTAAAATGTTTAAAAAATTCACTTAAGACAAAAGCGATACATCAACAATTGTCACGTAAAAGCGGTTACGTTAAAACCAATAAAAGAAAATACAATTTTAATAAAAACGAAATAAACGATAATTTATTTTGTAAAATATTATTAATAATGAACAAATAAAAGATTTGTTAAAAGTGTGACAAAGTATCCATTATTAGAACCAGTGTGTGGAATCAATTTCCTCCGGGTCGCCGGACGGCTATCGCGGGTCAAACACTATGCATAAATAAATTTTAATAACGTAGTAAGCGTATGGTAAAAAAATATCAACGATAACCAACATTTATATGCGTATTCATTAATCCTTATTCGTATTGTAATAAGGATCGTTTTACAGTGTCTCGGGCGTATACAACTCGTGTTAACACAGTTAAGCCCAGACAGACGGGCGCAGAATGATCTTGTGAATATTTCAAATCCAATCTCTTCTTGTTGGCCACTAAAGTTGCTATTGTTCGAGGAAATATGCAACGGGACGCAACTCCGTTCGGATAGAATAAAATGGAGTCGGTTTGTATATTTGAAGCGTCAATAGCCCAATGGTTGATTATAAAACTTTGAGCTATTGGCGTATCTTAATTAGGCTATATTCTTAATTAGAGAAATAAATTGGTATATTATTATTACCGTTAAATAATACTGTTATTACCGTTAAAAGATCAATAAAACCGCTTTTTTTATTGAGATGACATTATTTGTGTAGAAAGTTTATTGTTATAAGAATTTTATTTAGTATTCTCGTGTATTTTCCTTGTATTGTGTAATGAGTGCTCAGCGAAATTTTGTTAAGTTTATACCATTAAGTTTTAAGATTATTTTTATAATTATTGTTTCTTAAATGATAATTTGTTTGGTTACGCTTGGGTTTAACCTTGAAAGATATTTTTGCTGTCTTGTTATTTTTGGGTATTAAAAATTAATTAAGTATTAGTATAACTAATATTTATTTTTTATAAATCTAAATAAAACTCTTTAGTATCTTTTCACATGATTAAATTTAACGTTGAACAAAACAAGAAATTCAGTAGTTAATTTTACTCGGAATCATAGGCGTAATAGTCATTTTAAATCTTATTAATAAAATGATTATAATTTATATTATTCTTATTTGACGACCTCCGTGGTCGAGTAGTGTGTACACCAGTTTTCATGGGTACACTCTGAGGTCCCAGGTTCGATTCCCTGTCGAGTTAATGTAGAATAACTTCATTAGTTTTCTGTGTTGTTTTAAGTCTGGGTATTTGTGGTACCTTCGTTACGTGTAATTTTCCATAACACAAGTGCTTTAGCTACTTACATTGAAATCAGAGTAATGTATGTGATGTTGTCCAATATTTATTTATTAAACTAAAGAGCGTCTTCCATAATGACTTAGCCTTTAGTCGAGCGCGATATTTGTTCACAACAATAGACCGTATGAAGTCTACAATCTTTGTCAACCCTTTATCATGGTCACAAAGGAAAGCAAAAGTGTGCGATTACTTCAACTCGCTACGTTTGTTTGTGCTCAGTGATTTGACGTATTTTCTTAACACCTAAAGTACCGTTTGTTATTATCTATCAAAAGTTATTATTATTTGATCAGTGATTGAGAATTTACCTGAGACGACCCAGTGGTTAGAACGCGTGCATCTTAACCGATGTTTGCGAGTTCAAACCCAGGCAAGCACCGCTGAATTTTTATGTGCTTAATTTCTGTTTATAGGTACCTGAGGTATCTGAGGTAACCTGCATGTTTATAATTTCATAGAAATTCTGCCACATGTGTATTCCACTAGCGCATTGGAACAGTGTGCTGAAATATGTTCCAAACTTTCTCCTAAAAAGGGAGATGAAGCCTTAACCCAGAAGTGGGAAATTTCGAGGCTGTTGTTGTTTTTTTATTGTTGAGAATCACAAACGAGATGAATCTAATGTAAAATTTATGTGTCGAATTGAGAAATAGTTTAGAGGCCTACTGTGTAACATCCGGACAATAAATAACAAGTTATCTAGGGCTACGTAATTAAAATCGAGTTTTCATACATAAAACATTATAATTGAATTTTAATTTAGACTATGAGATCTAAATTTTATTTTTATATACAATTGGGCAACATAAAACAAGATGGTGGCTGTGTTTACGTCATTAGCAACGATAGCATTTGTAACGAATATAAATAGCTCACTCATGTTTTAATTGAATTAGTTATAGCTTGAGATATTAGTTGATATTAAATTTAGATTCAACATTCCCGTTTCTTCACGCTTGTGGTTTATCTTTCTACATTTGAACGTTGTAGCGTGAAGCAATTAAAGCCTAATTATTGAATAAATACACTCAATAATTAGACTATTCAATCTAGAAAGGACTATTCAAATCGATCGAATCGATGGGTTTATGTATTTTTAAAACTTTAATTCTTATGATGTTGTTCAACTGTTCAGTTGCATATACTACATGTATAATATAGGGCTGATGCTTATATAAGTATCAAGATGGCCCTGTCTATAGAAACGGATAATAGAAGGTCATGGGTTTGATTCCGTGCCAGCAAAACTATGTCTTTAAGTCGCTATGTTACGAAGCCTGATTCCATTGAAACATTTTCATGATATTTTATTAGTCTTTTATTTATATATTCAGTTTTTGTTTTTATAGTATAAACAACTTGTTTATGCATAATAATTTTCCATTTCATAATTATCATAGAAATCCGCCGGAAAGATTTTGGTCGCAGTGGTTATTTTTAGATGAAACTAGCCGAACAGGGATTAAAATACATACATATTTCTATCAAATGAAGTAAAAACAATGACCAAACTATATAGACCTCCTTATCTGATCCGTATTGGCTCAGTAAATGGAATATGTATATCATTAATAGAAAGAAAAACTCATCACGATTTAAGAAGATAAGTGTCGAAAAAGACTAGTACGAATTTAATTGTAGACAAAAGTATGCCAAATGTGTATCTACTAATGATCTCCAGCGTAGAACAACATTTTAATCGAACCGTCACCCTTATAAAAGTTATCATTTAACGAACTATTCGTTTTTTATTATAGTTCTTAAATTATAATGAACCAATAGTCCAACAACAACAACAACAACAGCCTGTAAATTCCCGCTGCTGGGATAAAGGCCTCCTCTCCCTATGAGGAGAAGGTTTGGAACATATTCCACCACGCCGTTCCAATGCGGGTTGGTGGAATACACATGTGGCAGAATTTGTCACATGCAGGTTTCCTCACGATGTTTTCCTTCACCGCTGAGCACGAGATGAATTATAAAGACAAATTAAGCACATGAATCAGCGGTGCTTGCCTGGGTTTGAACCCGCGATCATCGGTTAAGATGCACGCATTCTAATCACTGGGCCATCTCGACTCGACCAATAGTCCGCTGGATACAAATTCATCTGTTATTCATTCAATACAATTAAGTATACAATTGCAATTAATTCTGAACCAGTATTACAAAACTGTAACACTGATGAACTTTAATGGATCCAATATGGAAACCAAGAAGCAATTACAAGTGGCATTTCGCAGAAGGGCAAACATTGTTACAGTAATTAGAACGGCTACCAACAATAGCAAATACCTTCTATATTAATGCAAATTACTCTTGGAACGAGCCACCACTAAAGGCGCATCTACACCACGATTGGATTTTATTTAAAAATAATAACTTGGTTTTGGGCATTCAGCGGTTGTTATCGCTTACCATCATTGCCCATTTGCCAAATGGTAAGTTACCACTGTTTATAAAAATTGGCAACTGAGATGTCTTCTTTTTACACAGCTCATCCCTAAAATCGGGACCAATAATAATCCTAAGTATTGATCTTTGTATATAATATATGATGAGGAAATATTTAAAAGCAGATGCTATAGATGTAATAGCACTGCATTACCATTGGAAGGAACGCCTTATCTGGACACTGATGTTAATCATCATATTTATTTAAGCGAGAAAATGAAATAATAATTAAACAACCTATAATTAAACAAATCATTCAAAAATATGATAAAAGACTTAACATCTTCGATAAATATTAAAAAAAAAACATTCCAATTCGATTCGAATTAGAAAGTCGTAAGTCACCATCGATTATAAATATATACATACAGTGAAAACTCCATGTAACGTCACTCGATTTAACGGCAAACTCTCTAAAGCGTCGAAATCAATTGGTTTTAGTTGGTTTAGCTTGTATTCTATACAATGATACACTCTACATAACATCACACCCACTCTCAATAACGACAAAAATTGAGAAATAAAAATTAAGTTTTTTTCCTTTTAAGTTGCTAAAATTAGAAAAAACTGCGCATCTGTGTACGTTCTTTTGTCGCTTTATTATTCTAGCCCTTAATAAATTCGAATGTCGGCACCACGCATTAGGAACTTTCTAAGAAATTCGTTAATTTGTTTACAAATTGGGATTGCTTGCACGTGTAGACTGTGACCATGCCTAATAAGTATGAGTCATGGATTACAACGTTATCATATGTATTCTACGATTGATGAGGTGGAAACAGAACTTGAGTTTGATAGCGACGACGACCTTCCATTAACTGAGTGGATTCAGCAGGTCAACATGGCAGGAAATACGGTAAATTTTCAAACCTACATCGAAGTAGACAACTGCCTGTTTACAACGGCTTCACTCACAGACATAGAAATTTTGGATTCAGTGAGAAAAAACTGAGGTTCAAGAATAAAGAGACGAAGAAGATGAGACGGATGTGCTTGAGCCTCCGCCAAGCGTTAAAGAAGTTCTGAAAGCAGCTAAATTATTGGAAAATTACTTCCTTTATATAAGATATAAATAAAAAAATTAAAAATATACAACAAAATTGGTCGTGCAGCAAAAGGCGTCAGACAAAAATAATAGAGTATACGCAATAGCGTTCAAATAAGATATAAAAAATATATATATATTTTTTGTACATAATTACTAACAATAGACTAAAATAAACTTTTTTTTCGAATTCTGATTTTTCTTCTCTTCATTTAACGACCACTCTTTATAACGCCACAAAATGCACAGTCCCTTCAGTGTCGTTATATAGAGTTTACACTGTATATATGTGTAGGCCTTAAAATATTTTCGAATAAATCCAGCGAATTTCATGTCAAGGCCGACGGAGAGTCGGAATGGCTGGAGAGGTATTGATTTGCATAATCTTTATTTAATTGTTAGTATAATGCTTTCGAGGTTGATTTCAAAACTAGTATCTAATCTCATAACTCTGAAACACCTGTCGTTGTACTGCTATTTAAGACAGGTTTCCAACGGAAAGCTGGTCGCTTCGATTTGTATGGAGCGGTTCTATTTCACTAAGCAATTCTGATTTCAAATTACTTAAACGACATGGGAACCGTTCGGTATATATTTATACGTAAATATATGTTTTATTTTATTTATTGTTTTTTTTTTGTTGTTAGTATTAGTAACAGTAGTATAAGTTTTGGTAACATTTTTGAGTTACGATGATTTCAGAGAGATAGTTAATAACTAAAAGTAATTGATATATTTTATATTTAAAATAGATAGGATGGGTCACATGATGGTAAGTGGTCACCACTACTTTTGGTGGAATTGAGGAACAGATATGCCCTTTGTAGTTGAGTGACGAACTCACCCTTCAAACCGTAACACAATAATACTATATATTGATATTTGGCGGTATATATGTGTTGATTAGATTGTACCCACCAAATACACAAAGCCCTACCACCATGTTATATCTGTAACATTGAATCAGAATATTGTCATATGTTAATATTAATATAAAATAATATAATATTCTCAAAATTTCCGCCAATAAAGGTTTAAGAGAAGATTAATTGCTATTAAGGCTATAAAATAAAATGAAGTCGTATTTGTAGTATAATATTGACAAACCTAATCAGTAAAAAGTTAAGTGTTAAAATAAATCGTTGATTACAATATATTAACATATACAGTTAGTAATTCGACATAGTTTTATCGTGGTTAGTCTTAACTTAACTAGTTGTGACTCGCGTCTTTGCCGGGTTTTAGGGATTTGGTTGTCATTTGTTAGACATAAAAAGTAGCCTATCCAAGGAGTTAGAATTTGCTTCATACCAGCTGTCATATAGACATACAGAGTCACTTACACATTTATATTTTTAGTATAGTTGTATAGAACCTATGTAAAGAATAATAAATATGAAATCGAATGTGTTGCACTTACGACATTACGCTTGTGAACATATTGAAAAAAAGTTTTAAGATGTTTTTTTCAATATACAGTCATATATCGATAATAATTCAAACTTATAAGATTTTGTCATTAATATTTATCGTATGTACGCAACGTAATGACAGTTCTATACAATTGTATGAACAAGATAATGCGATAGTTTAAATAAGATCTGGCACAAACATTTGCTTTGATACTGAACGCAAGCACGCATTGTTATAAAACGTACAAAACAAAACGACGTAACATCCACTTCGATTCACTTAACAATAAACTCTACATCAAAATAAATAAAGATGAAATTCGTGTGAATATATAAATCAGATATAGTATACAATTGAAAATTGTCATTGTTGCGAAAAATTGATTTATATACCACATCTGTTAAACCGCGTAGCAGTTTAATGTTATATTGTTATCATGTACTGCAGGAATTTAGGTTGGGCACGGGTGTGAAATCGGAAGTCAGAGGCCATATTAATATATAGGTAGATCTTTAACCCCTTGTCACATTGTTTATCAGAACAGCAGATTAACGTTTGAGAATGGTTTTATCGTGATTTTACTTTGACATAGTTCTCGAGTCATATAATGATGTACCATGGCTTAGATTAGTTACGTAAAGTTTTCCATTCTACGTAGGTACCTATAAAATGAAAACGTAAATATTTTGTTGTTGGATTTATACTTAAGTATATTTTATGAATATAAAACAATTATGGTAGTGTAGGACAGGTATATGTATATTTTCTAATGCTACAAGTAACTGCTATGTTTCATTTCCTAACAACAGGCACATTTGATCTTGTTGATTACAATTTGATATAAAGGTTAGTGGCGCATTTAAGGATCAGCTGTTAACGTTTTTAACACTGTCATCCACGGCAGTGGTAGCCGCTAACCACCAGGTGGTCAACCTTTGGCCCAACAGTTGACCAGTGATATTAAATTATGCAAATAAAGTTTACATCGAAATGACATGATAAGAATATTTAATTAAAATTAGGTTTTATATTTACTTAAAACAGCAGCAATATAAAAATTGGGGTTGAATTATGTATGAACAAAGGGTTAATAAATCCTAGATAAATGATTGGTGGTGCGTTAACAGTGTGCTAGATTAATTTTACCGTAATAACGGTGACCACTTACCACACTAACAACCTACCTATCAAGTATAAGTATTAAACAAAACAAAAACTTCACGTCTTTCAACTATATATTCAAATAAAATGTACAAAACACAGTTACAATCGTTTACCGTCTAAGTATCTAAGTAATAATATATTAACATTTAAAACATAACTTATTTGTAACTTAAGTTCGATTACCTAACACGATTACAAAATTACACATTACAACATATACAAAAATATTATATGAAAGTAAATCTTCCTGGTAAGAATATTCAGCTACTCAGTAATATACATTCGAATATTACATAAGATTACCGCTTTGATCGATTAATTACCATTCGATCGAAACGATCGATCAAACTAGTCGAAGCGCCGCGCCGGTCTGATCGATAGTGTTCGTACACGAATAAATTAAAATGTTATTGTTTTGAAATTACAATTGATTAATACGTTACGAACGATTAATTATTTTTTGTATTTATGTTGATTATATACGAACGAGATATAAGGCTTCAGATCCCGAAGTCTTCTAACCTCAAATAAGTTTTTTTCAGACGACCTCCTTGGTCAAGTGGTGTGTACACCAGTTTTCATGGGTACAAATTCCGAGGTCCCGGGCTCGATTCCCTGCCGAGTCGATGTAGATTATTATTTGTTTTCTATGTTGTCTTGGGTCTGGGTGTTTGTGATACCGTCGTTACTTCTGATTTTCCATAACACAAGTGCTTTAGCTACTTACATTGGATTCAGAGTTATGTATGTGATGTTGTCTCATATTTATTATTTATCTTTTTTCAGTGTGAAAAGTCTCAGTAACAGCCAGGAATCTAGAAGTTAGAATTATGTACCTCAAATAGTTATGAAGTTGGTACTGCATCTGAACTCATTGCAGTCGTAACAGATTAAAAACCTAAATGTACTCTATTCAAGTAGACTTTCACAAGCAATTTTTCATTTAAGAACTATATTAAGGGGAGATTAACTGGAAAGAAGCTCAGTAGTTACTCTTTTCTGGTGATGCTGATGATTTGCCGACCCATTGGACTATAAGAGAGAGGGAAGTGCATCTATGTTTGTATCCAAACGTGCACTATAATATCAGTAGTTGTTTGGTATATTAGGATGACATTATTGTTAGCAATTTCTACTGGCAGCTTTGAGGTGTGAGGGAGAAGAAACATGTTGGACAACCTATGTCCCTGATAAAGTTTTACAAAATTGAAAACGTAACACACACTAACGCATGATATTATATGATGTATATAAGAATAGTGTTAATTATTTGGTTATTTTGTATCAACTTATTTAGGTAGGTATCATCCCAGGATTATTTGTGCAGTGGTATATCTACCATTTTGAATGTAAGACAATGTAAGTGCGTACGGTATGGAACTTTATGACTGTGGTTGGTGGAGAATTAACGGTATATTAAATTACCGTAAAATAAATTTGACATCATATAGATTTTCTAATTAATATGCCTTTTTATTTAAAAATATGTATATGTATGTTATGCACTCACATAAACATATAATGTATCACAAGATTATTATTATTATAGACAACAAACAAATTAGCAATTGAAAATGAATACAATTTCCTTTTAGTTGCATAACTTTGAATATTTATTTATAATTGATTTTTGTTAACATTCGTTTTAAAGAAATATCATAAATGTTAAATATTATCTTAAGTGGTACTTTTTATTATCATTAAACATAATTAAAATAGCGGAAATCGTGAAACATTAGCCTACATACGTTAAGATGTAGGGTTTAATTAAAACTGGTATTGCTAATAGATTAATTTCTACTGTGTATAATTAAAAATTAAACACAAATTTCTAATAAATGTAAATTTATTTTGGGAATAAGAGATTATCGTAAAGAGCAGTAAGTATGGATTTGTATACATTATGATTTAAATATACAACATGATATCGTTAGACGAGCATAGTATAGATATATGATAAATCGTTTAGAAGCTTTGCTGTCAAGAAACATTGAGAATTAGTTATAGAAACTAAAGAGGAAGTTCTGTTAAAAAAGGCTCCTGATGTCAGCCAGTGGAAAATTTCATATAAAGCTTATATCCCCTGCACTTTTATTAGACATATGTAAGTTTCCTCATGGTAGTTTCCATCATCGCTAAATACGAGATAAGTAATAAGTAAATGAAATCGGGTTTGAACCAGTATATACCGGTTGTTTCCGGTTGTTTCCAGTTTTCACTGAGCTTAATTCATTTGCGTTATATTATTGCCATACGTATTTCAAGATAATAATTAGGAATTGTATAAAGTGCTTTGTGCAAGCCCAGACACAGACTAACACTTTCCATGACACCAAGCTTTTTAGCAGTGGTGATCACTTACCACCAGATATTTGCTCGTCTATCAACATATAACAAAAAAAGTAAATGTTGATTTATTTTATGTTCTAATATTTAAGGTCAACAATTATTTCTAATTATGCTTTCGTAACGTCCTTGCGTTTCATTTAATATTATATCATTAACTAATAATCCGTTGATTTGTAATAAAATTAGCATAATATTAACGGTATGTATAATTATAATTGTATAACGTAATATACAGCTACGCTTCTGTTTTCGTTTCACACAATAAATTATTTTCAAGATGAAGTGGAGCGAGTTGTCTTGAGCTTAACGAATATACAGGGTGTTTCATTTAATAAGTAAAATAAAAATGTCTGTCTCTTTGGTATATTAAGTAGTAATACGGCCGTAGTTAGAGCTGTGATGGCCCAGTGGTTAGAACGCGTGCATCTTAACCGATGATTGCGGGTTCAAACCTAGCCAAACAGCACTATACATATGTGCTTAATTTGTGTTTATAATTCATCTCGTGCTAGGCGGTGAATGAAAACATCGTGAAGAAACCTGCATGTGTATATTTTCATCGAAATTCTGCCACATGTGCATTCCACCAACCCGCTGTTCCAATGAACAGCGTTGTGGAATATGTTCCAAGCCCTCTCCTTAATGAAAGAGGAGGCCTTATTCCAGCAGTGGGAAATTTACAGGCTGTTACTTTACTTTACTCTCGAGGTCCTGGGATCGAACCCCAGACAGTACCGATGAAAATTTATTGGGATTTTGAATGATGGAACCCAGATAATGTGTGCACTATACCGTACCTTCGTAAGCACTTAAAGCCCTTGGTTCTGTACCTGAACTAATTCCAGTTGTATCGGAATTGGTACCTCAAAGGGATATTTCATCCGTATTTCCTATCCATCTGTGCATATGTCCTGCGTAGTTGACTTGGACGAATATAAGCAATTTTTTTTATAAGTAGCAATTTTAAAAATTGTCTTTTGTTAACGTGGATATATGTTATATAAGAAATAGAAGTGACGTTTAAAATTTAAAATGATTGTGTAAATTTTTTATTGTTACAAAATGTGAACACCTGTATACATAATACGATCGTAACTCGTTTGCCCACAGTCCACTCGATCACGAGAGTGGACGTTCTTGCGAAAGTCTTAAACAATCGAGATATGCAACCTGCAGCTTTGATCTTAAACAACATACTTTTTATAAAAACACTGGTGAGAATAATAGAGATTCACTCTATTAGAGGTGACACTATGATAAACTGTATTATTAACAATTTAATAACGAGTCGAGATGGAACGGTGGTTAGAACGCGTGCATCTTAACCGATGATTGCGGGTTCAAGCCCAGGCAAGCACCGCTGTTTCATGTGCTTAATTTGTCTTTATAATTCATCTCGTGCTCAGCGGTGAAGGAAAACATCGTGAGGAAAACTGCATGTGATAAATTTCATAGAAATTCTGCTACATGTGCATTCCACCAACCCGCATTGGAACAGCGTGGTGGAATTTGTTCCAAACCTTCTCCTCAAAGGGAGTGGAGGCCTTTAGTCCAGCAGTGGGAAATTATAGGCTGTTGTTGTTGTTGTTAATAATTTTACTACCATTCCATTTTAAATGATTATATAATGTAATAGAATTTTATTTATAAAAGGAATAATTTAATTGCATAATGTTCCCATTGAACACAGTTCAATTACTTAATTTAATTATTTGAAAGTTAGGAAAGAAAAATACAAGTAATCAATTCTAAACGTTTCTAAACTCTACATACACAATTAGATATCCCATCAAACAATTTTAAACTTTATAATGATAAAAATATGGTTGAAATTGATTTAAAGAGCGAAGAAATCGTCGTAATAGATTGTTTTTATTAGTTATGATTATTGGGCCGAGATGTAAACGCAATATCTATTGAAGTCTATAAATTTGAGCAGTTTTTTACACGTTTAATGATTAATTATATTGCTCAAGTCACATGCAGCCTGAGGCTTGATAGTGTGAAATCGGAGAGATATTCATTTAATCAATACTAAGTACTCGTAATAGTTAATATATGTGTACGTATGTGTTTGTGTGTGTGTGTGTGTGTGTGATAAAATGTGACGTCACTTTAAGCTCATTGTTAAAAGTAATAAATAATATAAATTAATATTTTACATGTGAAAGTAGCTCTGTCTATCCGTTTGTTGCTCTTTGACGAACAAACCGCTGAGCCGAATTTGATGTGATTTGGTATGAAGCAAATTTGGACTCCAAGAAAGGCTACTTTAACACCCTAAAATGCAAGCGAAGCCGCGTCCAGTTACTAGTTGTGGATAAACTGAAGTCCTTGGTTGGTGATTTGTGCAAACTGCAGGTCAGTTGGCACACTGCTGACGTCAAAGTGTGACTGTTTAAGTGTGAGCGAGTTAGTTGAACAATAGGTACTGGATACAACATCTTGGTTTCCAAGTTTGGTTGGTTGGTCCCAATGTTGGCGATTAAGTAATGGTTATCATTTCTCACGGTGTCAACACGATATCTAGGGACGGTGCTAACTTACCATTCGATGGTCCGTTTCGTTATCATCCTACTTTATAAAAACAAAATGTTTGGTCATATATGCATATACTACCAATATTATAAAAAAAAATAGCTTTGCAGCAATGCTTATACTTTCTTACGAGTATATTTTTACATTCAATAGTAATTGCAACACAAAAAAATTAGCACGAATTTCGTAAAATAACTTTTATATGTAATATGTAAAAATGATTTTTATTTTATTTATCATGTTTTCTCTTGTATTTATATTAAAAATAATGTTAATGTATTAATTAAAATAATATCTGTATTCCATCTACGAAATTGTCACATTAATAATTAATAATTAAAAAAACAAATATTATTAAGAAACAAGTAGTTACTAAAAGTATCATAAAAGGTCATTGACCTCAAAAAATTGTATACAATTAAAAACTATTAATAACTCGTTAATATGAATTATAACACAATAAATATAAGTAATCATTAAACTTTCTCAGATATTATTTTTTGTATATAATATTTATCATCTATGAACACGATTGGTAGGTTTTTCCCATATATATGTAATGTATCTTGTTATATGTTAACGCTAATAATATATGGATTATAATAAAGTTATTGAACCCGGATAAAAAACATGACATATTTGTACAATATATTTATATATAGAATAGAATTTGCGTATGTGATTTTAAGAAAATAAATTTCGGTAACAAATATGGACGAAAGGTTCATAAATTAATGAAAACAAAAGTTAAAAATAATAGCTGCGATATGGCCTATACTCTCACGGGGAGATTTGGAACACTACTTATCCGACTTTGTGCATGCAGAATATCATAATATATACATACACTTAGTTGGTGGTAGGGCTTTGTGCAAGCCCGTCTGGGTAGGTACCACCCACTCATCAGTTATTCTACCGCCAAACAACAGTACTCAGTATTGTTGTCCCGGTTTGAAGGGTGATTGAGCCAGTGTAACTACAGGCACAAGGGACATAACATCTTAGTTCCCGAGGTTGGTGGCACATTGACGATGTAAGGAATAGTTAATATTTCTTACAGCTTCATTGTGTATGGGTGATGGAGACCACTTACCATCAGGTGACCCCAAAAAAAAGACTTCAAATTAATTTTTGTTTCACATTAAACAACAAAATATAGCCCCACAATTTGATCAAAGAGTCTTCAATCACTTACTCTCTGGATCGTCACGGAATATAACAAACTTAACAAGAGAAACTATAATTGTAAGTATAACTTAACCGAAACGCTTCAAGCATTAATTCCAACCTGTGACCTTCACTTAACCACGTGTCAGATACACTTAAGTATCACGATTATAAGACCTCTTTGTTATTTGTATGATCATAATCACATACTCAACAATCGTCGGTAATGATTCAAAAGTAACGTTTATTTAAGATTATTTGCGTAAAATCGTTGGACAATAAACCGAGCGCTCAATAAACACGGATTTGACTATGATCAATACTAACAATGGGTATTCGGATAGTCCGAGAGATGATTGCAAATTAATCATTCTTAACGTTAGATATTCTAACATATACGAGTATTTTCGAGTCTTTTGATTTTTCTTAAAACGTTTAACGACTAACGGTCTGTGATTGTTTATTTTATATTGAGATAATAAATTTAATTATTGTTTAAGTGTAGTAAAACTAACATATGATTGAATATTCAACATTATTTATTTACGAAGCGAATAAAATGAAAAAGAAAGATCAAATTCTTAAATATATTAATAAGTTTGAATGCTTTGAGATTAAAATGTAAATATAGTGCGTAATTATGTTTTTATATTATGTACTTACTCTTATTTGGAACTGTTATCAAAGTCTAATTAAGTTTGTTCAGTCAGAGTAAGAAAACCTTCATCAGTTTTTACATTCATTCCTTTATCAAGTCTCATACTCTTAGTACCTTTTATATCTAAACCTCAAATTATTGCGACGCAATATGTCATTCTCGATCGGTAAAGCAGATTATCGCTTATACTGAGCACACGAAAATAGATCTTAAGGTGACGAACCTTGTTTTACCCCGACTGTACATAGTGGCCGAACTGTTGAAAAGTAAATTACAGTCAGTAACAAATGAAATCTATTTATCGATCGTCAGATCCTGGTCTATAGCAACTTAAAGGATAATTTATAACCTGATTGACAGCTGATGTTTCTATCAGCTCTGCACCGATATCGATCGTTAATCATGCATTAATATATTTGATAAAAAACGTATTTCAACTATGTACAAATATTTAGAAGTATTATCATTACTAATTACTTATTATAGGCGTCCTGTCGTTGTTGAATTAAAGAAACGATACGGAGAATTAATGAATTATAATATATTTGTGTTAATAAGATGAATATGACGGCATGCTTTTCAGAAATATGACGAGTATATTTTTGTTTATAAGATATAATTAATTGACATTCAATCCACGAATATGTTCTATGAAAAAAAAAATTGCTGAATTATAAAATTTAATCAATTAATCAATAACGTTTTAATGTTCTAGTCAATGGGTTTGTTAAATTATATTACATGAAATGCAAATTAATTTTGTAACAATTTGCCGAATGAATTATTTATAAGATCAGCAATTTGCATATAGACGAAAATGTGATTCAGCATCAAATTGTTTTCAAAATAAATTTCCTTTTTTTATCACCCCCAACGGTGATCATCTATACCCATGAGCAATAAAATACCACCAATAGGCTTTCAATCAAGAGAACCAATATGTTATATATCTCAGTATTTTATTTACACCTATTCATGTTTCAAATTAAAAGATTATAATAGAATTTATTATGGAATAACTCATGTGTATAAAACAATGTGCTTTAAGTTACTAATTTTATTGTTCTGAAAGGATTTTTACGCTGAAGCAGGGTTACGTAATAATTGACAAATGGGACATGACAATGACAAACATGTTAATAGGTCACGTTCATAGATATCGGTAGCATAAAAAATAATCATTCCTTACGTTGCCGATTTGCTGAAAACTTTGGGAGCTATGATGTTACATCCCATGTGTCTATAGTAACATTAGGTCATTCACCTTTGGAAGTAAAATACCACAACACTAAATATTGTTGTTTGTAGAATATATAATGAGTGTATATTACCTAATCAAACGGTAAGTCATGTAAACGGCAAAGCCCTACCACAGTGATATATTTAATAGCACTTAGTATAAAACAATCCAAAGAATGACTGCAATGAAGATTATAAATCTTATATTATTAATTTGAGACCATCTCATTTAATTCATTATGGAAATTGAAATCATATCAATTATAATAGTATTAGTAGTTCAGATGGTGCAACAACTTCCATGATTTTAGCAACAAAATTATGCAATATCAATATTTATTTAAAATTATAAAATACTGTATTGTAATACGTGTATTTTACTAGCGACAGATCCGGCTTCACGTGGGTGCGATGCTGATACTAAATATATTAAAGAATTTTTCTTGTTATTTACTATATTTTCCATGTATTATATACAAAAACATTCCTCTCGAATCACATCACTATCTATTTAAAAAAAAAACACATCAAAATCCGTTCCGTTATTTCAAACATCTAAGCATACATAGGGACAGACAGCGGTAAGCGACTTTGTTTTATACTATGTAATGATTTTATATTAAATGATTTAATATAACTTTCGTGCTATAAAGGTAAAATTAATATTAAATAATTCAACAATTAAACCGTAGTTGTATTACGTCAGCGTGACTAATTGTAATGTAAAATTCCTGTACCACCGCTTGGACTATGTTCATCCAATGTTCCTTACAAATTACAAGAATTACGATTTTAAGTGCTTGTTATAGGGCAAACGCATTTCACGTTGTTTTGGCAGGTTCTGGACTAAATAATTTTATGTGAAATTAAAGTTTATTAATTAGTAAATAAGAACTATATTTCCTTGGCGTATTTATATCAAAGAGATTGTCCTAATTTATGTTAAATAGCGTACACAGTGTGACTCAGTGTTAGTTAAAGCGTTAGCAATGATTAATTATGTGAATTTGCTTGAAAGTTCTTCGGGTAAAGTTTTTTTAATATACCGCAAGTATTTAACTTATCAATTTAATATTATTTATTTTGTGTAGTATGTGTTATATAAAGCGATTAGCACAATTGGATTTAAATGCTTGAAAGGAATGGTGTATAAAAAATGTGAATTGTAATCTATAAATTGTAACGGATTTTTTTAGCAATTATTTTAGCCAAACTCAAAAGTTATGGTTATACAAGACAAGAGAGAGTAGAACTGCAAGATAAAAACAAACATATAGCAAATATAGAAGAGAAGGTTTGGAGACAATACCACCGTGCCGCTCTAAAATCTAACGATGTTTCACTACACTCCTTCCCACACAATATGAACTTGGCTTGACACGCTACTGCGTGTCTAGATAAGCAAATGGAAATTAAATGATTTGACCCCCTTATCAGTTAAGAAGCACTTTCTAACCACTGAGACATATCGGGTTTGTAAAGCTATATTTATTGGGTCGGATGAACTCAAATTATGGAACAATCAATAAGGAAAACATATAAATAAAAAATAAAAAAGTACTAGTCATTTGCGATTACAATAAATTATTATTTTTTAATTTTAGGGTGCGTTTACAACGACTCAAAAATTCTGTCTAAGTATTGTTGAAGATATACTTGACATTAGCTTTATACTTGAACATTGTCAATTACACAATGTGACCGATGCTTATGTAAATATTTTAGTACTTATCATGGGAAGTGATTCAAGTATTCTGTACCTTTCAAATTCTATTTTCGAAAGTTGTGCTATGTGACATTTTAAAATTAACGTCACAATTTTTGTTTTTATACGATTTTTGAATTTCGAATACTAATGTATAAAAAAAATACATAGATTTATACTTATTTTCTTATGAAGTTGAGGGATTAACACGGGCCTCAAATGATAATGGCTTATTAAATAAAAAAATAAAAAGAAAATATGATAATACTTATTTTGGTGCGTAAGTAGTTCTACTTCTTTGACACGCCTTGTTAAAATAGTTTTAGAAGCATGTAAACAACAATAATGATTATAAATGTAATTTCTTCTTTTTGTACCACTACGAGAACACTCGTTCAAATTTAAATATTAAAAACTAAAATAAAAAAAATAGTATTTTTTTTTAAATATGATAAATTATTAAATTTTAAATTTCGAGGAACTTCGTGTGATTTTCATAACATACTGCCATGCGCGCGCTTCCTAACAATTCACTGTCACAATTTAATCTTAGGCTGTAGTTATTAAAAAATAGTTAATTATTTATGAGCTCTCACGACATTTTCATTTAAATAATTTAAAAAGTACTCCTGAACTTTGAAGCTGTTTATCAGTCCACCAGTGTATTTTGTGACCTGTATAGCGTGCTTGATTAAGATTACCTTACTACTACTTTTATGGATAACTAGCTGTGCCCGAGGCCTTGTTCGCGTTTAACTTTAAAAAAAAAATTGTTGTAGCCTAAGTTATTCCCTATTATATTATTTATCTGCCAGTGAATGTCCCATCAAAATCGGTCCAGCCGTTCCAGAGATTAGCCGGAACAAACAGACAGACAGAGAGACAGACAAAAATTTATAATATTTGCCGTGTATATATTCATATGCATTGAGTAAAAAGGGCTACTTTAATCTTACAAACAGACACTCCAATTTTATTATATGCATAGATGAAGATTTTGCCCAACAGTATAAAATTTAGAAGATATAGTTGATGTTACTGTCTTTAGCCTTAATATACCTATATGTTAAGCCTATGTATAAGAACGTATTTATACATTCATATTACCTAAGTGCTTCATAGTATTACGATCAGCTCTATATAACCGGAAGCCGGCCAGTCAATTAATAATTACAATAAATAAATATTTACATAACTCTTTCTTTTATTTTACGAAGTTTGTTCATAAAATAC
This sequence comes from Vanessa cardui, assembly GCF_905220365.1. Taxonomy (NCBI): domain Eukaryota; kingdom Metazoa; phylum Arthropoda; class Insecta; order Lepidoptera; family Nymphalidae; genus Vanessa; species Vanessa cardui. The sequence continues at coordinate 3,576,427 of NC_061141.1, forward strand.
CACATCGAGAAATGACAAAGCATAATCAATCGTCTTCGTCGAAAGTCAAGTGGTGGTTCCGTTAATTAATATGTATTTAGTCAGTGACAGTTCTAATTGTTGAATGTAAGTGGTACTTGGACCATATACGAAGCAATTAGAGGTAATTGAAGACCAGAAATTATCTGATTTGTGATGACGTCACTCAGATCAGACAGATCGTGTGTAGCTGGGCCCTTCTTGTTGAAGCTTGGAGTGAAGTATATGAGAGAGAAGTACTTATTTCAGTCCAAGAGATGAAAAAGAGGTTCAATATGATTTTATATTGTAAAAGGCTTTGTATATAGTAATGTGTCAGAATGAAATTCAACTTAACAAGAAGAATTGTTGAGATTGTTATTAGGGATACTTTCTTTTGAAGTAAGTACAAAGTTAGATAATTACAATTTAAAACAGTTATTGATATATATTTACTTCATTTTGGGCTTTGTGTAAGCCCATCTAGGTAGGTACCACCAATTGTATATTCTACCGCAAAACAGCCATATTTAGTATTATTGTATTTCGTTTAGGAAACCGGCGTAACAGGCACAAAGTACCAGTAGGTTTATTGATACAGCACTAATGAATACGGATGGTGACCACTTACCATCAGATGACAATCTACATCAATTCTATGGCAATTAATAAAACCGAAATTCTCACTCACTTAAACTTAAGAATTGAAAGTTGAATATAAATTCGCTTCAGTAATCATGTGCTTACCTCACAAATATTGACTTACTTGTATTTAATTATTTTCTTGATTCATTAATATGTGATATGATTATCCAAAGAGGTACGCATCGCATTTTGATATGTATTTATGAACACGTATATACCTGTAACAAATTAAATCAATATTAATTTACCATAAAATTTTAGGCACAAATTTAACTTTTTCAGACATTTTTAACTTTGCCTCTTCGTAAATTCAAATCGTTTATAATAAAATACATTGGTAAAAAAGGCGTATTACTCGATGCAAGATTTTGTAGATCATAAAAAAAGCGTGGAATTAATACCTGTTGACTTCCACGCAGGATATCTTAATTTAAATAATTGTATTAACTAACATGACTTTTTATTTTTTAAATGTTAAAAAAGAGTAACTACTGAGTTTCTTGCCGGTTCTTCTCGGTAGAATCTACTTTTCGAACCGGTGGTAGCTTCACTTAATTGTTTATTCACGATTCAAAAGTGCTTGTAAAAGCCCACTTGAATAAAGATTATTTTGATTTTTGATACTAAACATTAATATAGGTTTTGTGGTTCTTATAGAGATTCCCAGTTTTATTTCTCATCAGAACCGGAAGTATTTGTTAAGTAGATATATTGATAAGAGTATTGGAATACCCCATGTTTGAACAACAAACCCAGGACCGATCAGGTATCGAATTGATGGTAAAAGTCTGCCATAAAATGCTGGTTCACTAACGTTGAGAAATATGACCATTATTTATCTTGATGTGCTAAAAATAACGTTACATTGAAATAGGATAATTTCAAAACAAAATTCTCTCAAATAGTCCTCACTGGGTAATTCGATGAAATTAATTAATAACTTACAGCGTCTCCTTAAGATCAAAATTGCGTAAAATTGTTGAAAGACTTTAAAGAGTCTCTTAAATATTTTTATAATTCAATAATTTTCTAGTTCTATGTCATAGAGTATAAGCTATTTGAGCCTTGTTTGGCTAGAATATGCACGCAGCCTTATCACATAGACAGCGATCTCTTTAATTTAAAAATAGAATGGTAGGTACAAGATGTATGAAAAAGTTTTGTACATTGTGATCACATAAAATCGACGAAATTTCTATAACCAATACGAGCAACGTTTGCACGGAATCACTGAGGCTTCCTAATCAGGTTTCTCATGAATATTCATAGCCAATGCAAACAAATGCTAAGCAAACATGTGGGCACCGTCGCGGTGGGCCGGCTATTGTCCATCGTCTTTTGTTTAGGAACTTTCACAATTAGGAAACGTCTACATTGTAAGACGTACAAGACACGACTGTCGACTGTTTTTATTAAAAAAAAATGTCAATTCGAAATTTGAAAATTCGAATGAGCTCTGTTAAATGTCCTGTTTTTGTTACAAATAAATATGTCAATTCGAAATTTTAAAAATCGAATTAGCTATATTAATGGTCCCTTTTGAAATCACTCAACTTATACTTGTGGGTCTAAGTATTTCAAGTCATTATAAATATGTTGAATAATAATTGTTACCATATACAAATAATAACTGACGAAGTATCTATGTGTATTAATTAAACAAATACATTAATCTCATTTTCAAGCGTTCAGCTATCTATAATTTAAACGAAACACATTCAAGTAAACATTTTACCAAATATATTTATTTAGTTATTTGCATGTACATATATGTGTTCTTCTCAAGTATTATTTGTCATAATATAATCCTGTATACAATAAACATTTCTTTATAACTTTTAACAGACTAAGTATGTTCATGACGTATATTATATTTACTAAATACTTACTAATTTACTAATTAATCACTAAATCTCAGGTACTATAACACCTACAAATTTGAATTTTGGCGCGTAGATCACCTAAAACCTACTCCAAAGGACTAATCGGAGGTTTTGTTTTATAAATTTGACGTGGGTAAAGTCACAGAAGTATCTAGTAATGGTATATTGGTGTCAATTGAACACTCAAATCGTTTTCAATCAAATTTTTTACAATCATAATCGTGGTTGTGTCAACATCGTGGTTGGTCGTTTGTTCGTCTCATTGTTTGACGGATGTCATATACGCTTTTATAATTAACTTATCGATGCGAAGATATCCACTACATTTAGGAAGTAACTGTTTGTTTTTACCAGAAAAAATTCTTATTAATAACTTGGCCCATTGATATCTGTATTTTAGGAGAATTTCTTTATACATCTATTATCTATATAAAATCGTGAGTTTCCTCGTCCAAATAAACGAATTATCCCCATGGAAAGTATAAGTTAAACGGTCAGTATTATATACAATATAAATTACATAGACTTTATAAAATTTTATTTAAATTTTTACTACTAATTTGAGCTGAGATGGCCCAATGGTAAGAAAACCTGCATGTGTCTTATTTCATATAAATTCTGCCACATGTGTATTCCACCAACCCGCATTGGAACAGCGAGGTGAAATATGTTCCAAACCCTCTCCTGAATGAAAGAGGAGGCCTTAGCCCAGCAGTGAGAAATTTACAGGCTGTTACTGTTATTTAACTTCACTTAGTGTCTGTCGATCATTTGTGTCGCGGGAAGAACGTTAAGACCTTGGTCTAATGATGGAACTCCCAGTCATGACGGCTTGGGTGTCCAATCATAATAAAAGTGAGAGACTAGGGCATGTACTGTCAGAGTAAGAAAACCTTCATCAGTTTTCAAATTAATTCCTTTATCAAGTCTTAAACTCTTAGTACGTTTTGAATCTAAACATCAAATCATTGCGACGCAATGTGTCATTCTCGATCGGTAAAGCAGATTATCGCTCATACTGAGCACATGAAAATAGATCTTAAGGTGACGAACCTTTTCATACCACGACTGTACTTATGATTCCGTATATTAGTGTGTATGGGAAATGACTGAGTTTGGGTTACTTTTTTTATTATTTTAAAATGTTGAATGGATAAGATGATTGATTGGTTCACCTGATGGTCAGAGGTGACCATAAACATAGCTAACAAACCACTAATCTTAGCAATATACTTGTATTTATAGTTACCCTGACTCACTCATCCTTCAAACCGAAAAACAATATTACTAAGTATTACTGTCTAGTGTTCCTTACTATGGATTTGCATAAAGTTCCACTGTCAAACTGATGATTGATTGACATCGGTTATTAGGACAAATCGAAACTATTTATTAAAATCATCTCCCCACAAACATATCATCAGAGTATCCAAAAACGATTCAAACTTCCGTGAAGCAATTAAACATTTAAGTAGGTATATTTGTTTTTACACAATCTAAATAATGACTGACAGACAAATGATCTGACACCGTTAATGCTTAACGGAACGCAAGAGCGACGTCAGTACAATGTTACATCGAGTTCATGTTATATGAAGACACTTAGTCTTGAATCAGTGGCCCAGGTCAGATAGTTAGGGTTACCCGCGGGCGGTCCTTTGCTTAAGACAAGTGTTCACATGATATGCGACAGATAATATAAATGATTATCTATTAAATGTAAATAGTATATAATATTATTGAGCCGATGGGCCAGTGGTTAGAACGCGTAATTTTGAATTGACGATTGCTGGTTCAAACCAAGACAGTCATCACTGAATTTTCATGTGGTTAATTTGTGTTTATAATTCATCTCGTGCTCGGCGGTGAAGGATACCTGCATGTGTCAAATTTGAACGAAATTCTGCGATTTGTGAAGGAAATGCGGCTTTGTACCCGCATTGGAATAGCTTGGTGGAATATTATGCCCCTAACTTCATAAGGAGAGTAGACTTTAGTGCACCAGTGGGAAATTTACAAACAGTTATATATAATATATGGTACTAGTATAATATATGGTAGCATATATACACACATAGACACTTTTTATGCAGTTCAGTTAATACTGTTATTCACTTTTTTTAAATCAAATCAAATTCCTTTTTCAAATTTAGAAAAATAACATGTGCTTATTGTGAAATTTAACACTACCACGGTTTGGTAAAGAAAAGATTCTGACATGAGAACTGATGAACGAATTTATTGAATGCGAAAATATAGTACATATTCAACTGTTATCCTAATCGATCATTATATGCTTAATCTTGATGGACTTTAGTTTTAACATAATATAAAAATATATACAAAAAATAAAACAATAGACTGTATAGTCTTTTTATTTAAATTGTTATTCACAAGCTTTAGTTTTTACATGATGTAAAACAGGCTTATGTTTTTGACGATATGTTAGTATAACATATATAAAATGGCTTACATAAATCCACCAGGCTAAATCTAAATTGATAGATGCTGTAGCTGATCAATGATCGGATAATGTGTTACAGTATTATATAGATGGGTAAAAATGACAACCTACCTTCCACAGTCGGAAGTTGCTGATATGGTCACCTAACATAAAAGACGATGGATATTTTTTTTGTGTTATTACGCCTTGTTTTTGCTAATGAAACTATTTATATTTGAAGGTAAAATTCTTCTATTAAGGAAAAAACATAATAAATAAATAAATAAAAAATATTTTATTAGGAACAAGTAAAAATTACATAGTAGGACAAATGTGACCATATTTATTTTAAAACTAGTGACCCCGGCTTCGCTGGGATGCAAAATTGATAATAAATGTACTACAGAATTTGTTTATTCACGACATCACTTTAGATTCAAATTATCATTGTTTCATTACTATATTATCCATGTATTATATACAAAAACATTCCTCCTGGCTCAATGTATCTATTTAAAAATACAGCATCAAAATCTGTTGATTAATTTTAAAGATGTAAGCATACATAGATACAGCCAGCGGTAAGCTACTTTGTTATATACTATTTTTAAAATTATCTAAAAAAAATTATATTCAATATAAACTTTACTTTACCGTTAGTGTAAGAATAAGTGTGAAATATATGTCACGAATATTTTTGTAGTATATAGTTTATAGTTTAATAGAAAATATATTTTTAATATTACACAGACAAAGCCACGCGTAAGTTGTAGTATAAAAGTAAACAACCAAACGGAACACTCTCACCGTCTGACCATCCATTCTAAAGTGGAGGTCAGGAACTATTGTCAGAAATAAAAAGTCTACTAACGTTATGACCATTATAACATGACCTCTATAATTTAAACTTTCAACCTGTTTTCGATTTAGAAGATATGTTCCATTTTTAAATATAATAAATACTTTTCGTTAAAATAGAAATAATCAAGATTAAATATATTATAACAATATTATGATTGTGAAAGTCAGTCTGTCTGTTTGTTACAGCCAAACTTCTTAGCCGAATGTGATATAATTTACTATGAAGCTTCCTAAGAAAGGACATATGCTTATTATACCCAAAATCTTAGGACAGGTGCCTATCTTAAATTTACACGCCGTGAAAAGTTAAACACAATTAAACTACGCTTTATCGTGAAACAGTTATGCAATCAGAATAATTTATTCGAACATATATATTAGTCTTGATGTAACATAAACAATGAACATTTCCTGTAAGCATAATTGAGCAAAATTCTTCCTATTATTTTACATTATAAAACCAAAATCTCTTTCATTTTGAGCATGACTTACAGTTAAGGCAGTGGGATGACAGTCAGTTAGGACTTTATAGCTTTAAATTTAACATAATCATGTAAAAGTGTTCTAAAGGGCGTGAGAGAACCTACACTAATTAAGTTAATGTATTAGCATAAGTACATTGTTAAACTAACTTAACCTATATACCTTCATAATGGATATAAGTATTGTAAATTAACTTAAAATACAAATTCGTTATAACCAACTTAATTAAAATATACTCCATTCAAGTATACTCACTAACTAAATTAAGTGAAGCTACAAACGGTTCCGAATGCAGATTCTATCTAGAAGAACCGGCAAGAAACTCAATACAAAATCATGTTAGTTAAACAGAATCTATACTAATATTATAAATGTGAAAGTAACTGTCAGTCTGTTGCTATTCTACGACCAAACCGCTGAACCGAAATTGATGAAATTTTTGTCAAGCAAACTTGAGCTCCAAGAAAGGACATAGTATACTTTTTTTCCTAACACATAATAACCAAGCCCTAAAACGAGAATCCCTATCAGACATGGTAAAAGTTTAAAAAAAATCTTAAGATATTTTTTATATGTATAAGATATATATCATAATATAATATATTCACGGCTTAGAGAATACAATTTATCTATAAGACGTAAACAGATGTTGATCCAGCCATTACATGTCCAGTATAAGTGGCGAGGCTGAAATTTAAAACACGTATCAAAGGTTAAACATTATCTTATGTTAATGTATTGTGCGATGCGGCCTTAATCAATTATAATACGTGACCCATAGAGGTCGCCCGTTCGATTCCCGTCTACACTCGTTATGTAAGATGCGAAATTATTATTGTCTTGCCTAGACGGCTTTCGTAATACCGTGTTTTGTATTGATAGTCTTCGTTTTGTTTTATTCGTAAACGTTGAGTTAGAAAGCTGCTTTGTGTTTATGTGATGTATAATTTGGTTAGTTGTTGTATGATTTTGTAACCTGTTGTTATAATTAATATCGTATAGTGATAGTAGATTAGTTAAAGTTCAAAATTGTAAAATCAGATTTAGATAATAGTAGGTCGTATGTGTAAAAAGTTAGAAGTCAAATATCTATGTACTCAATTTTATTACGAATAATTTATAAAAAAAATCAATCGACTTCAAAATAATAAACAGCTCTAGTAACTCGATCGATTTTAATGAAACTTACATCGTTAAAAATGATCATCTTGAAAACTTTTAGTTTTTGCTGACCGCTTTTTAAAAGTCGTTTAAAAATAATAATAATAATAATAACTGTGTCTCTGTCCGTCTGTTTCAGAGCCAAGCCATTGACTAAACTAGACACGAAGCTTTAACTTAAAAAAAGGACAATTTTTTTTTATAAAATGCGATTGAACCCGCGGGCATCTAATTGTATATGTACCGATACAATACGTATTACACAACAGATATGGTCTTCATATATTTTTTGTTACACGTAATTAAATAAATTTACACAGTTTCTTTGTACATCAGCGTTACGATAATAGATTAAAACCACAATGACAAATTACAACATGAGCGAAATAGAATAATGAGCGAAATAGAATAATTAAACCACAAATATACAATTTCTATTTAACAGAAATGCAAATATTGTAATAAAAAACAATTCTTGTATGACGTATTTATATATTAACACGAGTACATTTGTGTACGTGTGAGTTTATTATTTATGACGTATGTGATTATTATTTTGTTCAAGTTATAGATGATAACAACATCTTGTTTGGTGTAAAGGATAACTTCTGGAGTATGCTTGTGTTTCAGACATTCACACATAGATAACCAGCCTGCCTATGTTAAATATAAATATTAATGGGTTAACCGCCCCCCCATTCAAAAAACACTCACACATACACGTATACACATACGAAAACAAGAACCAAATTAAAACATCAATGTAAAATCAATGTACACTAATTACCAATTACATAGTTAACGCTAATCATTTACTTGTAAAATCAGTATAACAAGCTACCGTACGGACGGACGATGACGATGCTCTTTCACGTTATCTAATAATAATTGTCAGACAGTATTTTGATTCAGTGATTGCATTCAACTGATTTAAGAGAGAAGCGTTAGTAAAATAACTCTTGAATATATATATGTACAAAACAACAAACACAACAGCCTATAAATTTCCCACTGCTGGGCTAAGGCCTCTCAGTTTAGGCGAAGGTTAGGAACACATTCCACCATGTTGTTCCAATGTGGGTTGGTGGAATACACATGTGGCAGAATTTCTATGAAATTAGACACATACAGGTATATTAACGATGTTTTCCATCACCGCTAAGCGCGAGATTAATTATAAACACAAATTAAGCACATGAATGCCTGTTGCTTTCCTGGGTTTGAACCTGCAATCTTCTAGGCTTAGCTAAATATATATTTAGATACTTAATACTAACATTAACGTGAAAAGGGACGGAAGCGTGTAGCAGAAAATCGGGGAAACCCCGTTTTTGATTTGACCAATGAGTGCGCTTAATAAATATTTAGCTTATTAGCTAAAAATTTAAGATTACTGTTTCTCAATAAATAAACTGTTATTAAGAACCTATATAGGCAAACTTGCACAAATCATTAAATTGTAATCGTGTTATAACAATATTAATCAAACGTGTAACAAAATCGCTAATAACAAAATAAATATACTCGAGATAATTTTTTTTGCTGACGGTACGTGATCTATAAATCATTACGTATACACATTTTAAGCATCACTCGTCTTTGAACGAACGTCCATTGTCAAATTCTTGTTGTTCGGTAACAAGTGTTCAACTTACAATAATATTGTCATTAGCGAAGCGAAGAATAGAGATTTGAGAAACTTATGTTAACCGTACTGACCGTTTAAAATTTGTAACATTTTTTTTTTATTTTTAAATTTCGAACATGTAACTGTTCGATTTTTCGGTTCATTGACCTTAATTGTAAGAGATTTTGATTTAGATAATGATATTTTAACTAATGATTTTTAAGCAATTATTGCGCAGTCAAGCTTGGGTGTTTTCATTCAGATCGTACTCGGCGGAGAAGGAAAATGTCGTTAGGAAACCTGCATGTGTCTCATTCAAGTCACATTGGAACAGCGTGGTGTGATATGTTCCAAACCTTCTTCTCAAAGGTAGAGAAGGTGCTGTTACTGTAAATGAACCGTAATGTGCCAATGTCTACAGGCGATGGTGACCACTTACCATCAGGTGGCTCATTGACCCCTCAACCTAATCTGTATTTCGGTACTAATATTATAAATGTGAAAGTTACTCTGTCGCTTTTTCACGACCAAACCGCTGAACCAAATTTTTTATGAAGTAAATTTGAACTCCAGGGAAGGACATGGCCTTTTTTTGCCAAACACATGACAACCCAATCCCTAAAACGGGAAGCCGCGGACGACAACTAATTATACATAAAAGTAAATTCAATTATTCTTTTGTATTTATTTAACAAAAAAAAGTAACATGATCTATAAAATTCCTAACTGTTTCATTTATAGTACGACACAACTTAGATGTAGCATCGTGTAAATTCGTAAAACCGATCACATCCGAATTAAGTACGCTATTCCAAATTATCGATATTTATTTCTTATGTGCATATGATCTTTACACAAACGCAATAACTTGTAATAACATATGACGTAATATATTCGTCAATTTGACACGTCGATTTACACGCACTTGCTCCGGTTGAACTGACGCGAGAATCTATAGCGACGAATAGCGTCGAATGGTGCGATATGGTGCTATATTGGTTGTGTAAATCGGCAGTAATCGGTTTTATTGGCTTTGCCGGTGCTACATCTAAGTTGTGCCGTACTATAGTTTAATTTGAATAGAAAACACGATCATCAGTTTAGTTTAGACGTCTCGAGTGTTTGATTGATTTGCCGTTGAAGATATTAATCTAATGTGAATATTTTAAACAAGTGAATGTGTACATGGTACTTCGTATATAATTCTAAACTATAAGAAGCCAAGTTACTCCTTATTACATCATCTATCTGCCACTGAAAGTCCCGTCAAAATCGGACCAGCACTTCCTGAGATAAGCGCGTTCAAACAAAGAAACAAACTCAGTAGTATTAATAAACTTGAATAGATATATTTTATAAAATTAATTCTTAAGTTAACATTATAATTATATAAAAGTTACAATAAATTATTTATACATATATTTCAAATTTAAATAATTAATTAATTTCTAATCGACGCTAGAATATTTCAAATGATACGTAGAAAATTTAGTGACAAATAATTATTTAAACAAATTATTGACTCCAAGACCTAATTAAACCTGTGAAAAGCACTAAAATTTCGTATAAAGAGCAGTTGTGGGTCAACTATCATAAAATAACTGTACGTTCTTGTTCTATGGTCAACAATTAATAAGTTTTATTGGCTAAACAAAAGACATTCAAAATAAGCAACTGTATAACCGGTATCAGACGCCCACACACTGCCCGGCACATGGGTCCTTAATGTATTATGGCAAATGATACATGTTGTTCCGACTTACATTTACAGTTCTTTTTGTTATATCTGAGTCATTCTATTGACCAGTCTAGTGGTCAGTTTCTTAGGTTACAGATAGCAAGGTCCCGGGTTCATGAACAGGATTGTTTGATGTAATAGAGCTGCAGCTGATATTTGCGCATGCGTAAGCCCTTATACTAGGTACCGCCATGCATATATTCTATGTTTAAACGATAATATAGTACTAAAGATACAGGAGACATAACATATTAGTTCCCATAGTTGATGGCGCATTGACGGTCTAAGAAAATGTATTCTTGTCTATTCCTCTATGTTTAGGTGGCTCTATGCTTAAAAAATATTCTAGTATAAGTTACGTAAAAGATAGGTATGTATCGTGAGGAATATATGTAAGGGAAAATCATGGCAAGGCTAGAGAAGCGGGAACTCTTGACCTCATATATATTATATAACATATGAGGTTAACACAACGTACGTACGAAATCCAACCTATAATAAATTCTATCATAATTCATAATAACCTATAATTATAAACTCTTTCATAATAAATAATCTGAGGGCTACAGATTGTAATTTGTCAATCATTATTTGATGTAATGTGTGTTAAGTGTAAATCGATACAGTTTAATTTATTGTTCAAGTTAAAATTCTATTAATTTATTAAATAAAAAACACTAAACTTCAAGTATTGTCCTTCTATGGATAACTTAAAATGTATAATATCAAATAATATCATACTTGTAAGCTGTATTCATTATAAAACTATATTTTGATGAATAATTTATTTTATTTTATTAATAAATTATATATTTTTAGTAGTCATTTGATCATGCAACTCTATTATGCCTAACAAAAGTCTGCAAAATATAAAGATTGGTTTGTTAAAAATTGAGAATAATTATCTACAATAAGGAGGTTTACAGAATTTTATCATGCTAAATTTGTGTTTGTAATTCATTACGTATTCGGTGGTAGAGAAAATACTCTGGATTAATGCTAGCTGCTGAATTCAACTTACGGACTCCTTGTCATCACTTCAACCTAGTTGTTCTAAGGCATTTTCTACCAATGTGGAATCAGCTTTCGCCGTTTTTTCGAACCATTACTTCAGGAGCTTTGAAGAAAAGAGTGTACTCATTTCTTAAAGCAACTGCCGGAGTTGCGGATGTTCACGGGCCGTTTGCCAATTAAATAATATAAAAAAGTGGGAAACCTTCACATACTGGAAATTCTGCTACATATATTCATCAATTCGCAAGAGAGCAGCACCAACTTTTAAAATTAAGAGAGGGAATAGTTATCCCACTTGTGAGATACTTGGAGGCTGTTTTCTTATCTAATAATTTATCATATAAAACGAAATGACATCCCTCTCATCTAAATCTTTATTACAACACTATTCCAAGCAAACAATTTCATCGATTTATCAAAGCAAAAGGAAGTCAGATCGAATCGATAGCAGTATATAATTATTTTTACATAATATTTACATGTTTTATTAGTTCGCCCATCACCGTTGATCACTCATAGCTTTTTACATATGATAATGATAGATGCTCAGGGGAATGATCAATCATATTAGAAACAAACGCGGGTCAACAGGTTCGATGACAGATTGTCAGCGAGTTGATATAGTGTGATGCATGTTTAAACATACTCTGTAAGAGATTGAACCTCTCGGGATTAGTACCTAGCCTATCAGTCAAGATATATTGGAATCCTAGTGCACAGGTAGTGTTTACACTCTCGTGCCTCGTTCGGAATATGACAGTGATGAAATCGAGAGTGTGCAATCACATGTCGACGACCGAAAAATAATCTGTAATATATTTTTATTTCCTATTTTCGTTTAGATTCGTTTCTTTCATTCAACCACATTATACAAGCAATGAAAACTCAACGTATTTATGTGGTTAAGCAGGTATATAGACAAAAACTGATACATTTATATCATCAATAATAAGACATTCGATTTTTAAATTTATTTCTTTTAATTATTAACAAGCCAGTCTTAATCGAGAAAGGAGTGCAAATGCAAGCACCACACCAGAGGGCAGCGTCGAAGATATCGTTAAGTCTGGGACTATCAGTTAGACTCAAAAGAAAACTCTTAGAAATATTTCTTAGGGAAAGAGTGATCTTGAGATAAAGAGTGATAATGTTTATAAGAACTTAAAACAACCCAGTTTGAAGTATATGATTTATTATAAGAGATTTTATTTATTATATAGCATAAAAGGCATAATCTTTCGACTTATCTCAGCGGTTCCCACAAAAATACAACTCACACTGATTGTCATAAATCAATATGGATCATTGACTATTTGAACATTTATTACATTCATATATGTATGAAGTAAAGAAAACAAATATTTATTGTTTAAAATATAATTTATTCAAATTTTATAAACTTGGCCGAGGCCTTCATCGAGGCCTTTCAACAAAGCCTTGGAAACGATGGAAATATTAATACCATTACATAAAATTTCAAGATTAATTTCGAACCATTAAAACGTAATGACTACCTTTGATTTTGTTTCTACAAGAATTTAAGATCTATTATAAAGTAACCGACCTAAGAGGTTATAAAGTACGTCGGCGTTGGTGCCTTTATAGTTATTTTAATGGTCGAATAAATGACCCTTAGCCGATAATCATGTGAAAGGTGAAATGCTCGACCGGTGGCAACTATAAAAGTTGATATTTTAGTTACAGCCTTTAACTACACTGTATATTATGTTGATGCGTTTTACAAGCTTGTAGTGTACATAATATAATGAAATAAATACGTCTATGTGTGTGTTTACACGTTGTAATAGTGTATGTGGCATAAACACACCAGTGCGATTGTCGATCATTCGTAAAACTGACGATTGCTTCTGATTTTAATTAAATCGAATTACAAGGAAAGTAGGCGGTATCCGTACATCATTAAAATACTATTAAATATTATGGATTTCAATAATTTTCTTTTTATTTCTTTAGTCAATTACTTTTATTTATTCTACTTGAATTCTTTGTCTGAAAATCCCTTTGCTTCTATAAAAAAGTAATGATAATTGTTTGTATAACCTTCTCAGATTCCTAGCACAAATTTTTCAACCTAAAATATATAATACTATGCCCACATTATTAACGCTTCACAATAAGTCTTGATAGTTTATTAATAGAAATAAGGTGATTTTAATAAGTATATAGTATCCGTATAACATAGCATACTAAATCAAGCCTTGCGTTATAAGGCTATTGTGTTATAAGCTAGTTATTTGTGGGGACAAGTTACAGATTTACTTGGTGGTAGGGCTTTGTGCAAGCCCGTCAGGGTAGGTACCAACCACTCATCAGTTATTCTACCGCCAAATAGCAGTACTCAATATTGTTGTGTTCCGGTTTGAAGGGTGAGTGAGCCAGTGTAACTACAGGCACAAGGGACGTAACATCTTAGTTCCCAAGGTTGGTGGTACATTGACGATGTAAGGAATAGTTAATATTTCTTACAGCGTCATTGTCTATAGGTGATGGTGACTACTTACCATCAGGTGGCCCATATGCTCGTCCGCCAATCTATACCATAAAAAAAAGATGAACCACCACGATACTTCAAGTATGCTTAATAAGAGGTAGATTTTTATGCTATCACAGATTTTCGCATGACGTTTCTCTCTAAGCATGAGATCTATAAACACATATTAAACATGAAAATTAATTAGTGCTAGACAGATAGTGTTCTATCTGAGCTATTCGGCTTTTAACACAACAATAAAAGCTTGTAGAAATGATATTAACTTGGTAACTTGAAATATTAATTATCAAGTTCTAATGTTATTTATAAGTTATTACTTAATTTCACTTAAATAGTTTTTACCGTTTCTTGGTTTAATCATCTCTCGACTCTTCATGCGTTGTCATACTACTTTCTACATAGTTTTTTACAATGATCTATTCATAGTAGAGCCGCAACTTTCTATTAACTACGAAATCAATATACATTTTATTATTTTTCAGATTATTAGAATTTTGTACAATTTTTGAAACAATAAAATTTTAGACAGTTAATATTTTCTTTACTTATTTAAATCTTATTAACTTATTTTTACTTAATGGCTTTTAATACGTATTCTTTCGCACTGGTAAATCTCTTTTAGTACTTAAGAAAAAGTTAGTAAAGCATTTCCTGTTATTATCCTAATTCAATGCCTATAATAATAGTACGCCATTTATATTTTTTATATCTTTATAAAAATTAAAAACAAATATTTCATAGAACCATAAAATAATTTTTGAACCAATTGACAAACGTCAAAAATAAAAATTAAAAGAACTTTCATCCCTACTCGTTTCGCAGCCCTACGAACATAGACCCGACTATAAATACGTACTCTCGTGCTAGTCATCTGCTGTTTGCTTTGTTGCGCCGGCGTCGCGCGAGATAATATCTCGGGATAGATCTTATGATTAACCAGTTATAAGCTTCCGTTCTCGTTGCATTAACAGAAATGTTGAAACATCCATTTATTGAGGCTGTTCACATAATATAATATTCATGAGAATCATATATAATGCATAGAAATCAATCGATTACTATTTTTATTTAATAATTAATCGAAGACGCTCATTATATGACGAGATGAGATCTTGAAAGTCCTTAATTGTGATTCAACTGATGCATACATGACAAATAATGAATGAATGAATGAAATATACTTTATTGTACACCAAGCAAAGTACATAAAATTTTAAAACAGAAAAAAAAAACAATGTTATAGAGTATACAATCGGCGGCCTTATCGCTAGAAGAGCTATCTCTTCCAGGCAACCGGTTGGCATAGGACATTATAATAAATAAATAAATTTAGGGTGGAGGTGTACTATAATACAAACATAATAAAGTAGTAAAAATAATACATCCATATATAATGAGAAAATTCACACATAACTAGTAAGAAAAACATACACACAATTTTAAAATAAATGAGGATTGGAGGAGGAGAAAGGTGAGGGATGAAAATACGATTTCAAGTATCAATATAATATTCGAAAATGCGACGTTTAAATATTTCAAGGGATTTAGCTCGACGTACCGCAAAGGGCAAGGAGTTCCATCAAATAACATAGAACTATAACATACTCGTATTGGAAGACGTGTGGGTCGGATTAAATACTGACACATCTATACTTTGCAACTCTATACTCCCCCTTAGGATCGTAAAGTGCATTTAAAACATATTAATCTCCAAGATACTTCAATATATAGAGTTCCTAACACAAAGAGGAATAATTGCCTTATTTATAATTGAAATTAAGTTTGAAACTTATAATGAATCATTGAATGTAAGATAAAAAATAAAATAACGATCTCAATAAAAGCAATATTTGGTTACACATTCGAAACATTAATAGTTCAAATGTATACATCACTAAGTATAACTCCCTAGTACGATCCACCGACTCCTGTTACAAACACAACGCTTAATAATAAACTGAAACTTAACTTACCAGTTACTATCTTAGCATCATTACGGTGTATTGATTACTTTAGTTTATTAACTTAACGTTGTGAATATTAGAAAACAATCAATACCGCTTAAAACCGGTTAAAACTAGAATATTATAATTAGTTATAACGATGAGAAATTGCTTAGAAACATATAGTTATATATATATTTTATTACAGCAGCATTTTCGATAACAACCAAAACTAATTCGGACATAAATTATGTTTGGACATATACCGGCTAATTGGTAACATATAATCATATACAATAGATATAACACAAACGTACGTCTTCACCAATCAGTATAAAACTAGTAGAAGCATATCATTAGTCAATAAGTCATTTTAATTGAATCATTCCGTGTAATAGTACTTTCTATACGTTTGACAGCTCAGTCATTAGTGATGCGATGTGATATACGATATATATATGTATATCGATTAATAGCTTATCTTTGAGCTTTTATCGATAACAGTCACTTGTTAATTGCTTAATCAATAATATTATAACATAAAATATGTCTATAGAATCATAAACGCGGTACTTATAAGTTATTAATTTGTCAATGCGAATGTCAAAAAAAAAAGATGGCGTCGTATGCGAAATAAAATTCAGTAATGATAATGTTTAAAAAACATGTGGCTTTATAAGTTGACACAAATACTTGCGGATTATCGAAACTGACAGGGCAAACGACAGTTACAGCTAGTAATGTAAGTAGCGATCCCGAGATGTTAATCTTCGGACAAATCGTCTTATGTATATTGCGCGGGCGAGCGGTGAGAATCTGACGCACCTGTACCGGTCAACCTGCTCTAGTGGTGGGGTGTAGTCGATAAAATTATATCGATAATCATTGTTAATAATTATTTTTAATTCATATAATAAATATTTAATTAAGAATAGTACTATTACTTTGTGAAGTGATATTAACTAATTATAAAATTGCATCATTTTATTTGCAGTGTTGAGTTAGTATGAAGAAGAATTTTGTTACTTAATTAAATAACTAACAAGAAAGTATCATAGGATAGTTAGTTATTCCTTAATTAATTAGTTCTGACTAAAAATTACTTCTTATAATATAAAACAATTTATACAAGATCGTTTAAACTTCAAAACAAGAAATAAATAAACGTATATTAAATTTGAAACTCAATAATTAAAACATAACCCAACTATCATTATTCATATTAAATCATCGATATCGATGATTAAGCTACCTATCTTCATCTCGCTCGATCTCACGCTGCGCCCGCGCCGGTACGTAGCCCGTTCTCGACTCACATCATAAATCACACGCTAATAGCGACTAAACTCATTCGCTAATCCGAATCGACCTGCGCAAGCGCAACATTACTTTATAGCAAACCATAGCCTTTATATCGTACGCCTTAAATGCTAAAATGTATTTAATAAAACAGTACTGACCTGTGTATTGTTTTTTTTTTTTAATTTCGTTGTTTATTTTTTAAGTGACACTTGAGACAATACCGGGACTGAGGAATTTTTCAAGGAATAACGTCCCTTTTTAACTTGATTGGTTTTTTTATTATAAGCTATCATTAAGTAGGTATAATAAAATGTATTGTTAAGTGGTGATTAGCTGGCTCAGTGGACAGCGTACCTGTTTTTATCGGACGCTCTTTCGAATCCCGACTGATAGCATCAAACGGTCAGTGATTTCTAAGAGATGTTTTTTTTTTAAATACTATATATTATTTTTTATTTGTGTTTATATTAATGACAAATAAACATTGATCATTTCAATATATATTTAATATATTTACATGAATATTCAAATTATCGGAAATGACGATACAATCGATACCAAAAGGAAAAATAATATTCATGATATTTATATTTCAAGAGTGTTTTTCTACATTTTACTATTGATATTCAATAAATAATATCATAAATAAAAGTTAATTAATTACTATTATTGGGAAATTATCTTTGACAAATTAAATATTGTATTATTATACTCGTATTAAAAAAATTATTAACTAAGTGAAGATAGTCTGTCAATTTTAATGATTTATGACGTGTAGCCAGAAATAGAAGAATTATTCGCTGTTAGTTTATGCACTATATGGACCAATCATTCATTGAAGGTCAGTTAATTTTGTAAAATATGCTAATATGTTATTAATTTCAAGAATATTAATTAAAAATAAATATTTAGTACCTATTTTGTATTCTTATTTCAAATTTGTCTAATTCCAACGATAATATATTTTTTAATTTCATTATATCATAGAATAAAGTGTTGCCCTATCAAAGTCAGGGTAGCCAGTTTAAAATAAAAATAAATCTAAAAGTATGCAAGAATCGAGTAACGTTTACTAGAACATATTTATTCATACGATCTCGACTAACAATGTTACAAGCAATTTTATCGTGAGTTTTCATAAATATGGAAATTATCATTTGAATGCATTATTCTTTGAATGTTACAAAAGTTCGTTGACCTTTTGTATTGCGTTTATAATAAATGTTGTATTAACGGCTACGCTTTTATTATTGTTAAATTATTTATGGCCCGTATTCTTTACTAAAATGGTAAAATTATTATGTATGTAGTGATATTATTAAAATACAGATTTGTTTTGTAATTCTACTTGTTTGTAGGGCTTTATGCTATCCCTTCTTAGTTGGTACCACTAATTCATGATATATTTTACCACCGTACTATTACGGTATTTATACAACGTACTATATCGGTAGACTAACAGTGAGATGGTGACTACACCATCTCCCTGTTAGTCTATGTTAGTAATTTACAGACTCTTTATCAGACTACAAAATTAAAAAATAAAACCACTAAATCCTGGGTTAGTATAGAGCATTAATTAACTCAAATGCTCAATTACTATAATATATAGACTCAATGCTAAGTAAACCATATGTTAGAAATATTTCTTTATGCTAATACATTTATTTTAAAACTATATATTTAATAAACTCATATTTTCTTAGTGTATCCGTTTTCGTAAAAGTGTAATCGATTTTAGAACGTCATTGGTATGGCTGTATAATATATGATGTTTTCCCGCGCAAACGGATTATTAAAAAAAAAAAAAAAAGCGAGTAGCGCATGGGATGACAATTAAAAAAAATATTGTATAAAATTCGATTTGTCAACTTCAGGGCAATAATATAAAAATAAAACCAACAATAAATAAATACTATACATTCTACTGGCGTATTTCATACGTTATATTTGCCATTAAACCATTTAAATATACAAATATAATACTATAACAATTCCTCCTATTTATACTTTCCACAATAACAGTTAATATTCTAGTTAGTTTTATCACAAGCAATTTGTTTTGATAGTTAATTTGCATTTAAACAAAACAAATACTAGAAGATAATCTCTCAATTCTCAAGTTTAACTGTTTATCGTTCACGAGAAAGCCTAACTTGTTATTCTTGAAAGTGGAATTTTCCTTTTCATTGTAAACTAGTTTGGTCGGGCGGTTTCTCTCGCGCATATCGAAGATCTCGTATCTCATCGTTCACATATCGAAAATACCATTTAAAGTATGGCTTGTGTAGTGTTCTATGGTTTCCTTTTCGTCTTTTAAGTATTTTTATCAATACTAACTAAGGATTGGCAAAGAGTACGGCTCTCTCTCTCTTAATATAGATTGATATGATTTGATACTTTAATGTATTCCAAATTTAAAAATGTATTAATTGTTTTGGTAATGGGTTTAACGGCGTAGAAGTTAATCGTCGTCTATAGAAAAGTATTGTTGTGTTTTCACCAGTAACTACAGACACAACGGACAAATCTTTAGTTTTCAGATTATAGTTTTGTATCGATTTGAATCAACAAATATCGATGCTTTTATTGAATCGATATTGTCCGATTAGTTCATTCATATTGTTTTTTTTTTTTATTAACCCTAATTCGATTATAATTTTTTTTAAATCCTTAATACAAGCTCATGTTAATATTACATCAAACCTCAGATGTGAAGGCTAAGCTTATTTATAATCAAAGTCAATTAAAAATCTTAACCTAAAACGTAACTCCGAGGATCTAAGTAAGCGGTGTAACATATTAAACAAGCTGCAACTTAACAATAATTATACTCTGTGTATTTTAATTGATAGTTGCAAGACGTTTTGCATGCCATCGCGCGCACATTGCTTCATACGATAGCAATTAGGGTGTTTACATACATGACGTTTTACCAGCGACCGCGGGCGTGAATTTAAACGTCTACCAACGTCGCAATTAATCTTTCAGGAATGTTAATTAATGCGTTTTAAACGTAAATCAATATTCGATAATTGAGAAAAAATCTCATAATATAAGTAATCGTTTTATAAACGTTCGATATTCAAATTTTTAACGTTTCGAATTTAATTTCGATTACATTCGAATAGTGTCAATTGAATCGAATATTCATTAATTTATTTGTATTTGCTTAAGGTGATTTTTGAATATAGAATTCGATATAAATCAAATAATTTGATAATGCAAGGACTAATATAACGAAACATTATATTTTGTTCCATTTTCAAATTTTAACCTAATTTGTTGTTCGATTTTTTTTCAGTTGTACAATTTTTTTCTCGATTTAATGTTGAATTTGAATTAAGAATCTGTAATTTATAAAATTATAAAAGAAGGTTGCATACCTTATGTGATGATAATATTTATTTTGCACATTTTTTTAAATTTTATCTTGATAGATCTGGATGAATCGGATTTATGGCATAGTTTGCAATTCACCATGGGTCTTCCAACTGATCGTAATGGTCGGTTGATGAATAATTACGCAAATTGCCGTGATAGGAGCAATTTTTGTTAGAAAACATTTGTGTTTTTAATTGTTAATGGCTTGTGTGGTTTTAATTAGTTGTCTAATGGATTATCATCCATCATAAAATGGAATCTAACAATCACTTTTTTATGATAGTATTTATGTAATTTAAAATGGTTTTGCAGTTTACCACCGTGTAGGGATCTTAATTAACATTGTTACGAATTATTCAAATCGTTTTTGATTCAAGATTTAAGAGTTATTTCATAAGAAGTTTAGATTTATAGTTATACTTATTAGTGAAAAAAAAGTCCTAAATAATTTTCTTAAATGAAGCGCACTTCAAATAAGGTTACAATCTATAATGACATTAAAAAAAGTCAAATTCGTTAGTGTGTTTGTAGGATCTAGTTTCACACGCACACAGAGATATATTTTGAGCGCACTTTCGTTATAAATCTACAGCTAGGCTTCTGTATGTGACCCGCTTTAAACTATTAACGTGACAAGGCAGAATTAAAAGTTCTTCTGCAGTAGCTGATTCTAAGGCATCGACTGCGTGTAATTCAGTTTGTAACTGTGTGTGACGTTACCTTCTATATGTCCGTTTCTGGGGTTCGAGCTTGCTTCGAACCAAAATTTAAGTTATGAAGCCGCCGTGAAACCTTTAAAAGCTAGTAAAGTGTTTTGCATTTATAATTTATACATTTATATTTCTTTATTTTATTAAATTACTCATAACATTTTAATCGAAGTCGTCTATTTGTTTAGAACAAACAAACTTTATTGGTAACAGGGTTAGGGTTTTGTGCAAGTCTTTCTGAGATAATGGGCCAATAATTAGAATCGTTATGTTCAGATTTCGGGGATAGTGATTTACTGTAACTAATGGCACAGGGAACATAACATCTCACTTCCCAAGATTGTTAGGACATTAGGTATGTAAGAAACAGGGCTCCAATACTTGTGGGCAATGATCTTACCATCAGGTGGCCGATTTGTAAGGGTACTATGCCATCAAAAAGAACAAATATTCTTGTTGGTACGACAAGTATTTCTAGCAATTTATGCTTTTATATTTATCTTAAATACACTAAAATATTTCACTTTTGTCCAGCTTACGTGTATAAACTTAGGTCCACATTGTGTCGGGACGAAATAACGCGGGACGCGCTAAACATTGATTTTACGACGCAATATTGCTTTACACTTGTGTGGTATCGAAGATATCTACTCACTAGAAATGCTCGACGTATCGATCGATTAATCGATTATTCACTTCCTTTGACATATTTTAGATCTGTGTAATAATTTATAAATTGTATGTCACTGAAAGTCATGTCATTCCAATTTTGAAATATCTTTTTTTTTCTTACATTCCAAATTCATTTGTTTTTAAATAAAATACGAATAAATGGTCAGTCAAATGCTAGAGGGCAACAAATACACGAATATTATATTTGAAAAAAGAAGGAGAGTTATAACCTTTTTTTTTATTTTTATTAATGACTATCGAATTTGACAGTTCGCTAATATTTACACTGTACGCTTTTTAATTGACCTAAAAACAAATAACCCAGTTATTTGTCCATCGGAAAAGGCAACGTGCATGGAATCGTACGTGTTTATTCCGTAGTAAAAGTTCTTGGCGTGATAATCGTTTTACAAAAACGTTACAAAAAATTTGCACTGTTTATTTTTATAATCTAAATGACTGATATATAATTAGTATCTTTCCCATTTATCTAGTTATAATTAAGGGCACACAAATCTTTTTTATCAACTTTTTTTTTTTATTTTAATTTCAGACTTCCAGTGACTTGACATTTGACTAATTTATAAATCGGCATTTTTAAAAGAGATAGACGTTCCTATTAAACAGATCCATATAATTTAAATGAATCACGATAAAAAATAAAGGCTCGCCCACAATTGATAATAATTTCTTTTTCGAATTTAAAATGGTAATACTAGATTTCAAAAGCTTTATAGAAGTCAACTCTCAAGATCATTTTGTTGTATCGTATGAATATTACATTCCAGTGTGATTTAAGACACTTGTTGTAACCTAAAAATCCGATATTTTATTTCAAGGTCGTTGCACCAAATTTATAATCATCCTGATGTAATTTAACCACAAAGTGTGTAATCTTCCTTAATTATAAATTAAAAAAAAAAACATTTTGTAAATCATATTATTTGTCTCACATGTATCACATTATATTACTATTTATGATGGTTCATTTCAAATTTATTACAAATACATATAAGATTCTTTTTCTTAGGATCTTCCTTTTTTATTAGGATGACACAGTTAATAAAACACAATTGAGTTCCTCTGTAGGAGAAGATTTATTGGTTAGTTTTACATACATTACAATAATAAAAATAAAATAAGTTTGTATTGCTCTACAAAAAATAATAGGTATATACGCATCTGTAAGAGAAACGACATCTAATGTTGTTATTGACAATGTCTGTTCCTAAATTACAAGATTCTTTACTTTTCTGAGATTGCTTCTATATTCATATTTTTCATGGCTAACGAAATTTAGTTGTCATTATGTATTCAATGACAGTTGATCCGCGGAATTCAAATAATAGAAAAATAGCTTTTTCTTTACATACATATTATATATTTAGATTTTAGAATAGCTGCGTATATGAGAGTAATAG
This sequence comes from Vanessa cardui, assembly GCF_905220365.1. Lineage (NCBI taxonomy): Eukaryota > Metazoa > Arthropoda > Insecta > Lepidoptera > Nymphalidae > Vanessa > Vanessa cardui. Next base: position 3,600,223 of record NC_061141.1, read on the forward strand.
TTTTCATTATAATATTATTAATTACCTTAGGAACATAGTATTGACTGTGGATTCACAACCGGACTTAGATCCACGTAAATTCTCCATTGGTAAATTTCGTATCTTGAAATATACATTGAAATTTGACGCAAAGTCAATAAATCCTTCTTAGGGCAATGTATCCGTTTCTATAATAAAATTCCGCAGACATTCTTAACTTTGCCGTTTCGTAAATTCAAATCGTTTGTAAAAACTACATTGGTAAAGAGGCATATTATTCGATACAAGATTTTATAGATGATAAAAAAGCGTTGTTAATACCTGTTGACTTCCAAGCAGGATATATTAATTTAAATAATTGTATTTAACTAACTTTATTTTTTTGTATTTTTAAATGTTGAAAAAGAGTAACTACTGAGTTACTTGCCGGTTCTTCTCGGTAGAATCTACTTTCCGAACCGGTGGTAGCTTCACTTAATTGTTAAATGACGATTCAAAAGTGCTTGTAAACGCCTACTTGAATAAAGTTTATTTTGATTTTGATTTAATATTAAAAAACACAATTAAATTCAACAGTCTGACAGAAATAATTTGATGCTTGCGTAACAAGAAGTAAAGGGGCGATTGATTAAATCGCATTGCTTTAGGCGTAATCTTAAAATCTATCTTATGAATGCGTAGGCGATAAGTGTTGCTCGAATGACAAATTCACAATTATCATTATTATATATTTTATAATAACGAAATCAATATTCGAAAATATATTAAAGATATTTAGTGTTACTTTTATTTACACTTGTAATTTAATAATTTGCCTTTATTATCATTTTTGTGGAATGGATATTTAAACCTTCAAAATGTCTACATACTAATGTGTATGTGTATGTTTGTGTAGTTTAAATTAGAGTTATATATTATTATTATTTTTTTATGATATAGTTTGGCGGACGAGCATATGGGCCACCTAATGTTAAGTGATCACCATCACCCATAGACAATGACACTGTAAGAAATATTACAATTCCTTACATCGTCAATGTGCCACCAACCTTGGGAACTAAGATGTCTTGTCCCTTGTGCCTGTAGTTACACTGGCTCACCCTTCAAACCGGAACACAACAATACTGAGTATTTATTTGGCGGTAGAATAATTGATGAGTGGGTGGTGGACCTAACCTACCCAGACGGGCTTGCACAAAGCCCTACCACCAAGTAAAATTCTGTATTAATACTTTAGAAATCAAGTGTGTGTATGTGTTAATAAGCATTATTCAATAAATAAAAATTATTATACAGGTAATCCGATACTAAATAATAATTTGTAGCCTTGTACGATCGTTGTAAATAATCTTCTTTTTAGATAACACTATTCTTCTTCAATCTTTGAATGAATCACTAGATCGAACAGATATCGTTAGAGCTGATCTTAATTTTTTAATGGAAAACGATGAGAAAGAGCTAACACCAGGCAGTGCTGTAAAGTCTAGGTAAGACTGAAATCCTTTCATTGCAAATTAAAAGGATGAAAGGTAACTAATGAAGATCATGATAAGTAATTAAGTGTTTCATAGAACAACGTACGAGTTGAGAATAGGTCACGTCTCCTTATAGTTCAATTGAATCTCTATTTGTATTCGAAAATAAAAATCAATAAAAAATAAAACCGGCCAAGAGCGTGTCTGACACGCACATGAAAAAGTTCCGTAGCTATAAGGTGGGCCATAAGATGGAAATTTAGCAATCGTAATAGTATGTGGATTTTTTTTTCGAACTTAAATAAACTTTTCGCTATATGGAAGGGGGGTGGGGGTAAAAAAATAATTATTTTTCAATAATTTTATAAACCAATTTTTGGATTATCAGTAGACATCTCTCCACCAACTTTCGTGGCGATCGGTGCAGAAACGGCAGAGAACGAGCCAGGACAGACATGACGAAACTATAAGGGTCCCTAGTAGACTACGGAACCCTAAAAAATTTGACTGGTCTTCTGTTTTCACTGTTACCATGTATCGTTCTTTATTTAAACAGTAAACAGGTAGAAACTCTTTGATAAAATATCTATAAAGTTGGTCCTTTTTGGCCAGTACTAAAATTACCATTAACACGCAAGATTAATAACGCTTACGTGCAATATATAAAAACTGGACACATCTCCCATAAATCTTTGTAAATTACACCCAGCGTATATCGCTGTAATTTTTACCTGGATTACTAACTTTGAACATTTAACATAGATATATTTGCAAGATTTATTGTACGTTACAACAACAACAACAGCCTGTAAATTTCCCACAGCTGGGCTAAGGTCTCCCTCTGAGGAGAAGGTTTGGAACATATTCCATTGGGCTGTTCCAATGCATCTTGGTGGAATACACATGTGGCAAAATTTCTATGAAATTAGACACATGCTAATTTACTCACGATAAATTCCTTCGCCGAGCACGAGATGAATTATAAACAGAAATTAAGCACATGAATATTCAGTGGTGCCTGGATTTGAACCCACAATCATCGGTTAAGATCCACCCGTGCTAACTACTGGGCCATCTCGGCTACGTACGTTATAATAATAATATATTTCATAGGTGAATTAAAAATGATAATAGCGTAAGATGAGTCAATGTGTTGCACCATCTAGTGGGAAAACATCTCAGTAAAACCTGCTACATGCGGTGTGCCCATGACATCACGCCTTGTGCCGAGTGGGCTGACAATAGTTCGCGGCGACTTATTGACCATTGTCGATGTACGAATATAGAAATATAAATTGAGGAGGCGTTTTATTGTGTTTAACAATCATATTTTCTTCCTTTCCTGTGTATGTGCTCGTTTATTGCCTTTAATGTTTAAATTGTTTTAATAGAATTTTACAACATATATTTAACAGTTTGTTGAAGAATCGTTAATTTTTTTTTATGCAGACTCAATTGTTAATTTAAACGATGATGTACTTAAAATTATAGCGCGATTGAAAGAACTATCAACGCCATCTATTAATAACAAAATAAACGTATTTTATATTAATATAAAAATACATTTTTTTAACACTTTTGATTCAATTTGATTTCATACAATCAACGAAAGCTTAACATTAATTTTAAAGAAAAACTATAATAAAATCATTAATAAGATAAATAATTTTTTTTTTTGTCAAAATATCTAATAATCACAAAAAAATGCATACATTTACTTCTATAAAATTAGAATTGACGTAACAAATACATTAAAATGTATTTCAATTTCCGTTTATAATCATTAATTTCGTAATACGTTGTTCTTGCAAAATACATGATCACCAAAAATAACAAAATGGCATACAACCATTATATCGTTCGAAATAATTATGCAAGAAACAGTGGTTACGCACACACAGTTAAAAAAAAAATCTAAGTGTACTTCACACGGAATTGTAAATATCAATATAAACGGTGTTCTATGACTTCACATCTTTGTGCGGAGTGGGTAGACAAAAGAGCAATGTTGACAGTTGATGACGTACGAAAATATAGAGGCGGCATATTTTTATTTAACTGTAAGGTACAGATAGCAAAAAAAATCTTTCATATTTTTTTATGTGTTGTAAAGTAAATACTTTTTTTATTGATAATATTTAATGATTTTTTTTTAAGTTGATTAGTTGTTTTCTAATACCCTCTTGCTATGCAATAATATACGCCAACCCAGTCAATTCTAACAGTTCAAATGTGTGAATATGATTATTGACATTTTGCTACTACGAGTATGATTATTAAATTGTCTTCTTTTAAAGCAGGTTTAACTACGAAGTACATCTATACTCTATTTCAACCAAAAAAGGAGAAAAGCCAAATAAACAACATTTGACAGCATGACAGCAGATTGACGCGTGATCATTGGTCGAGAGCTCGATTACTTTATGTTATTCACTATGGATATCTGAAAAAAATTTTTGAACGTCTACGAAACTGTCATCGGAATTATGGAAGTAAAATTATATATACGTAGTTAGAAGTATAAGTTATAGTGTTATTTTTAATAAAGATTTACTAATCATAAACTACTATAACTTTAAACAAAATATTATTCTATACATATAATATAATACATACATACATATAAATTAGATATTGTTTGAAGATATTAATATGATAGTGTTCTTGTGTTATTTTATTTCTAATCTAATCTGTCAAAATTTTGACATAAGGTTATGTCAAAATCAAAAAACGAACAAATTAAAAAAAATAGCAAGTGACATTGGCGAAATAATCGGTGCCATTTAAGCACAAATAAATACATTGTGATGTCGTAAAAACCAATGTATTCATTTATATATTTACGTCTGATACAAATCTGAAATAAACAGACAATTTGTGACAGTTACAAAGGTTTACGCACGAACCTATATTGTAATGTAAATGTTGCATTTAATTTTAAATAATACATACAAGTTCTATGACCTAAATGATGAAATAGTTTTAGAATGTGCACACGCCTTGTTTTACATCCTTAGGATGTATAGCAGGGAAATGTAACTTTAAAACGTTAATATAAAGCAAATATTGTTTAATTTTGCAACTTTTTTTAAAATGTGTGTTTTCAATACAATTTTTTAAGTAAGCAACATTGTTCAACATTGGCGGGAAATTGAAGGATGTCGTCTGAATTTGCTGGAACCGGGAGCATTGTTATAACTTTATCTTATATTACTGTTTTTTTTTAAATATATTGCTTAACTCTACTAATAAAGAAAAACGTAATTAATCAACAAGTATATACAGTTGAATATAATATTATGTTATTTATATCTTGAAAAATTATTAATAATATAAACATGAATTACTTAATATACTTAAAACATAAATATTTTTTCATAGATAACTAGTATCATATGTAGGACTATAAGCAAGTCGACTAGGACGGGTCATCTCCTGTTTCATTAAACATTAGGCATCTTAGTGTAGCATTTATATGTGTTTTGCTGTTGACACAGTGTATATATATAATTTAAAGTTTTCAGTAAACAGCATTGTTGGGTAGATAACCATTTATGTATGGCTTTATATTATTTGTTATACTAGCATTGTTCCGCTATTACTCTCGCATATGAACTCATATTTTATGCTTTTTTAATTATAACACTATCAAGGAACATATAAGCTTTAATCAATGATTTCTAGAAAGTTCGTCCCACGTAGAATCTAAAGCTGACGATAAATGAACGCTGGGTGGTCCGTAGTCCATCGAATACCGTATCCAAATATCGCATTGTAGCGCGCGGGACTTAGCACAAATACAATAGAAGCTGACAGTTCGATGTGTTTGCACTGACTGTTGGTTTTACTGACAAAAGTTCCACTTGCGTCATATTGTATTTACGTCGTACCTCATGTACTTACACTCATTAAGATCGCGAAGATGGTGTCAAAGTACTTAAAATTTTTCGTAAGCAAGTTTGAATTGTTGACAGTAAACTTGTTAAATTATTTGACAAAATTATGTTATCGTTTTAAGTAACATTATTTTGTATGTAATCTGCCTTAAGTGTTCAGGTTATGCCTATATATATGTTGTTACGAAAACATTCAACGTTTTAATTCGTTTTATCTTTGAATTAATTTTTTTGATCGACACGTACCCATAATCGGGTGGCTATCTTAATATACAATTTTGGTTCGGATTTTAAATCCTTAAAACTAAGCAACAACAGATACTCATGTAGGTAATGCGGATAATAATGAAATAAATTGATATCATCCTCCTGCCCTTATCCCATTTTTATTTGGGGTCGGCGCATCATGTATTCTTCTCTAATAACAGAGAAGCTGTCGGAATCATTTCACAAGTAAAATTCTTGCCTTTCACACAATCCATCCAGCGTTTCTTTGGTCGTCTCCAACCACTATATCCATCTACATCCATGCTCAAGACCTTCCTCACAACATGGTCCTCATTCCTCCGTATAATATGCTCATACTATGCCGGATATATAAGTCATAATATTCTTTATGCAAGTACGCCAATAAAAGCACATTCGAATTGTTTTGTAACTCTTTCGAATTAAAAGTAATGCTATCATCGGTTCAGAAAATAGCTTTTCTGTATGCAGATTGTAAAGAATTTAAATTTCCACTGTTTTTTAAACATTTAAATACCAGGTACCGAGTCCAACATGGTCTATGTTGTCTTAAAATTTAAGTACGCATTAAAACTTCACCAAAATTAGTCGATTATTAGAATTTAAATAATTGTATTTAATTAACATGACGTATTTTTTAAATGTAACTATAAGTTTCTTGCTGGTTCTTCTCGGTAGAATCTTCTTTCCGAACCGGTGGTAGCTTCACTTAATTGTAAAATGACGATTCAAAAGTGCTTGTAAAAGCCTACTTGAATAAAGTTTGAAAAAAAAATCGGTGCCAATTAGAATTAAAAAAAAAAATGAACTCGAATAAATAATTTCTTAAATGACAATGACTTATTTAAAAACATTGCATCCTTTAAAATGAATTTATAACAATTAATAACGTATCAAGCGCATTTAATATCCGAAGAAAAGTAAACACTATTAAACTCCTCAAACGCGAGATAACGAGAGATCGTATTTAAATCTCCAATTCTTAGCGGACAGAGCATTAATAAGTCGAAGGGTCATTAGAATCCTAAATGTCGTTTATCTGATTAAGGCATATGATAAGTGGTCCAGTGACGAGATGAGGTACAACGACTACGAGATTATACGACGGATTTTAACGAATGTGGAGCATTGCGCTTTAATTATTTTATAACTAGCTCTATCCGTGACTTTGCACGGGTTCGAATTAAAAAAAAAAGTAAATTTGAAGCCTGAGTCACTCCGTATTACGTCAGACAGTAAAAATACCATCAAAATCCGGTACAGTCGAAACAAACAGATAGACAGACAAAATTTGTACAAAATGTTATTTTGGAATGTGTTGGAATATGCATTGAATAAAAAGCGGTTATTTTTATATTACAAATAGAAACTCAAATTATATTATATGTATAGATTGGATTAATTTGGTAAATTGTGAATTTTTCAAGTAATAGGCATTTTAATTATGTATCATAATGATTAGAATTAAAATGCATTACGAACTGATTACTGATGCCTTGATCAACCTAGGTAGGTCAACGCATCACAAATTATATCCCCAAATTAGTACTTAGTGCTGTTGCATTCTGGTTTGAAACGTGAGTGAGCCAATTTAACTTGCATAAGAAATGATCATCTTAGTCCTCAAGGATGGCAGCGATTAACTTTCTTTAGCAATTTTCCTTTGCACAGTGGTATACACCTGACGATGGACTGACCAATTTTGAAATGGCGAAATGGTATACAATATTTACTTTATATATTTCTGTGTGTATTTGTTTAGTAGTACTAGTTGAAATAGAAAACAATAGGAGGATCTGCATGTATTGGTATATATGTAATCTCATAATACATTAGCAGAAGATGTCTTAAGCCAGTAGTGAAACATATACAGGCTGATACTTAAATAGGCCTGTAAGAGCTACTACTCAAATATAACTTAAAGAACATCACTAATTATAATAAATCTATAATCCGACAATACCGTAACTAGGGCAGTTCCTACTCAATTTTCGATTTAATCTCAGATCTGTGAATGAGTCAACTAACCTACCACATTACAGGTGCTCTCATTGTTAGAGATTAAATACATCGATAGGATGACAATCTGTGACGTCTGTTTGCCTGCCTGACCTCCTCGTGGAAGATTTATCTCAATTCCAAACAATGGTATTAACCATCGTTGTGCATTTGTTACCGTCTTAGATGTTTAAGATACGGAACTCAGAAATTAATGATTTATTTTTGTTTCATTTGATGTTATTTAATGAGTTATTATCACTGCTTTTAATAAATTTATCAAGAGGAAGGTAACGATAGAGAAAGGGATCGATGGATGGAACGACGATATGGATGGAAAGAAAGTTACTTGTGCGATGACGTCAAAGAAGAATGGAAGAATAAATGCTGATAATAAATAAAATTGGGATATGTATATTAGGATGATGATGATGTTGATAATAATGAGAATTGCAAATTATTGAATTGGTAATAATTCCGTTAAACGGAACGTTAAATTAGTCACCTTGACGTCATAGTAAACATAATTAGTTGTGTGTGTAGTAATTATTTCTTGTGATTTAAAAATAATTTTATTGATAGAAGGCTTTGTCATACGTGAAAATATTTAGATTCGCTTTATTTGTTTAAATATGTTTGCAGTAATTAAAAGTATCTTTCTCTTTTTCTTTCATCTAGGTCAGCCCTTTTATATGTAATGAAGGAAGATAATAAATATAAATTAAAATAGTTACTATAGAAAACTTATGCTGCTAGCATTCTTTCCACCATTTCACGTGGCTAAGATATATAGGTACGGTAACTATATTTAATTCATATTTGTATATATTTAAGCATTTCATATTATTAATTCTTAAGTTAGTAAAATGATTATGGTATAATAAATATTTAAATATGAATTAATATAATTTCTTAGTGAAAAGAAAAGATAACAATATTTGTATAGCTTTAAAAAATGTGTTACTTTTTAACTTTATATCACCTGTACACATCATTCAACTGGGCAATAACCTCTTAAAGAGAAGATTTGGAGCATACCTCGCTGATCCGCTGCGGATTGGCTATACGTATACAAATGTAGATTTATATCCGACACAGTTGTGCCAGATTCCTCTCGAAGTTTCCATGAATTATAAACTCAAATTAAGTACGAGAAATACATTTATTGCTTATCCGATTTTGAACCGACGATCTTCAGTTGATATCCACGTATCCATTACAAACAACCATAGCCTGCAAATTTCCCACTGTTGGGCTATTCCTCTTCTCTATTTTTGGAGAGAAGGTTTGGAGCATATTCCACCACGCTGTTCCAATGCAGGTTAGTGGAATACACATGTGGCAGAATTTCTATGAAATTAGTTACATGCAGATTTCCTCACGATGCTTTCCTTCACCGCCGAGTACGAGATGAAACAATAAAGCACATGAATATTCAGTGCCGCTTGCCTGGGTTTGAACCAGCAATAATCGGTTAAGATGCATGCGTTCTAACCACTGGGTCATCTCGGCCATCCATTACAAAAACAAAAAACAATTCAGAAAAAAAGGTTGATTAAGAGTGTTGCACAATGGACTTATGGCTAATTAGCCATCTCTTCCAGACAAACCACTTTGAGAGAGATTTTTAAAACCTACTCGGTAGGCGATATTTAATATATTCATTTGATATTCTACCATCGAAAAGTGTTAATTAAATTATTTAATATATTACGGTTTATGACCGTTGTGTTATTCATGAGAGAAATAAATATATATTTATTTAACCTCAACAAGGCCACTCGAGATAACGGCATCTAAAATTTTGCCTATTAAAATACGACACTGCTTTTCAACGACCTTCATAAACAAACCCTAATAGTTCTGGTTTAAACACAATCAATAATGGCTAAGTTATGATCGATGCTAAATCCTTAATAGACATTTATTTTTATGTTTTCACGTTACGATATTCAAATTCGATATTAGAATACTAGTTATATTTAATAATACAGCAATCGGCATAAGTTAGTATCGACATACATCAGTAAAAACACAAATTCATATTAATATGTAGAAAACTAAAAAAAAATAGTTTTTTTTATACTTTGAAAGAGTTGTAACAACGGACAAAACATATAAAGACAAATTAAATTATGAAAGTACATATATTTGTAAATAGTAGGTATGATAGTACACTAAGTGTCACACCCAACTTCGTACACTGACATCGTAATATCTATACAACCTTATCTCTTCTGCTGTTGAAGTTTAAATTATTTAAAATCCTTAGTGAGCATCTTTTTAGAGAGTAACTAAGCTTAAGTTCAAGTCAATCTGACATTTCATGGAGATTTCGTTTCAAATTCAAATTAAGTTATATTACAAAATATTTAGATTTTTTTTAAATGAGACAACATCACATACATTACTGTGATCCCAATGTAAGTAGCTAAAGCACTTGTGTTATAGAAAAATCGGAAGTGACGACGGTACCACAAACACCCAGACCCGAGACAACATAGAAAACTAATTATAATTTACATCGACTCATGCAACAATATTAATGTTTTAAATTAATCTTAATATTATTTTAAAATATTAACGATATTCTAGCTTGCTTAAATAGTACTTATCATAGTTATTACGTCAGAACAAATATAACACACAACGCAGACCACAATTTCAAGACACTAGAAAGTAATATTGACTCTAAATTTATAGTACCTAAAGGACCATAATTGCATATCACAGTAAGTCAGTTATCATCACGAATGAAGTCAGCACAAGCTTACAATCAGCACTAAAACAATTAACCAAAATGAAATACAAAGCAATTAAATTCTTAATTAGTTGATGAAAACATTTTAGGTTTTAAAACCGTAACTGGTATGCACAGTTTATGTACTTCAAAGGCATCAACATTCCCTAACAATATATAGCTATCTGTATAAAACAGATCATTAAGGAAATATTTCAACACAAAACCGTTTTATCGATATCGAATCGATGGCTATCGTAAATCGATTGAGATTAGCTACCAAAATGCGCCATCGATTAATCACTCGATTCCACAATGGGTGCTTTCTATTTGGGACAAAATGAATTTCTCTGCGATTGGGTTATTTATTTCGGCCAGCGTAGCAGGTGTGCTCTTGAATTATACAGCCTGTTGTATTTTAACAATGGAATCTATTTAATATTTTTTTTTATTAAATTTTCATTTGTATTTTTAAAGTTGAAGATTTTTTGTAGTAACAATAAATCGAGCAAAATTTATTTTTGTTTATTTATAAAAACAATGAATCGTTATATATTTTATATAGTTCCTTATGTATCTTTCGTTGTCATGATAATTTAATTTATCATTTTGATTTTTTAATTTTTTTTTTATCAAAACAATACGAATTAGTACTAACATAAAAAACAATTGATACAAAACTGTTAGTTTAGTACATGATACAAAACGGCTTAGTTTATTGAAAAAAAATTATAATATGTTATGAATAATGATAAATAAAAACACTCTGTATAAAATCTTTACATACAAAACACGTTGTATAAGAATATTATTAATTTGAAATTTGTTACAGCCTATACTTAACGCGCTATCGTTGAGGCTTGCCGCGTCTATACATCATACATAAGGTTTTACTAAAATGATTTCTATCACAAGTATATAAGGTCGATTATGTAAATGGCATAATTTATGCAGTGTGAGAATAAACTTGAATCATACTTGTATTTATCGTCAGCTATGATTATGTATTGTAAATTTGACAATTCTAATGAGCAACGCTTCTAAGAATGTTTTATTCGCTGTTGATAAAATAATCCACAATTTATAAAAGTATATTTCATACTTTCTACTTTTATTCAAAAATGGTAATTCTTTACGTCTGTCAACGTTACTTACTATCTTTTTGTAATAAATAAGTTTATTTTTACATTTGTGTATGTTAATGATTTATATATTTTTAATTTTAGTTTCATTTTATTAAGTTACATTTTCTTAATTGAATTAAACATTAGATGGCGTGTATGTTGAATGTAATTTAACGTATTTATTTTTAATGTACACTGTAGGAAAGCAATTCATATTACATATTATATAGTATTGTAAATAAATAAATATAAATATGAGACAACATCACATACATTACTCTGATCCCAATGTAAGCAGCTAAAGCACTTGTGTTATGAAAATCAGAAGTAACGACGGTACCACAAACACCCAGACCCAAGACAACATAGAAAACTAACGGTAATCTACATCGACTTGGCCGGGAATCGAACCCGGGACCACAGAGTGGCGTACCCATGAAAACCGGTGTACACACCACTCGACCATGGAGGTCGTCAAATTGTATTAAAGTATTAAATATTGTATTAAAGTACATTTATAAATACCAGCCATGTTATTGAACTCCGTAATCAAAACCGAAACTGATAACAACGAAAGCCTGTAAATTCCTCACTGCCGTGCTAAGGCCTCCCCTCCCTTTGAGGAGAAGGTTTGGAATATATTCATATGGGCCACCAAGTGATCATCACAGCCCATAGACAATGGCGCAACATTGACCATTCCTTTCATCGCCAATTCGTCACCAACCTTGGGAGCCAAGATGCTATGTCCCTTGTGTCTATAGTTACACTGGCTCACACACCCTTCAAACCGGAACAAAACAATACCAAGTACTGTTGTTTGGCGATATAATATCTGATAAGATATAAGAGTAGAGATGGCCCAGTGGTTAGAACGCGTGCATCTTAACCGATGATTGCGGGTTCAAACCCAGGCAAGCACCGCTGATTCAAGTGCTTAATTTGTCTTTATAATTCATCTCGTGCTCAGCGGTGAAGGAAAACATCGTGAGGAAACCTGCATGTGACAAATTTCATATAAATTCTGCCACATTTGTATTCCACCAATCCGCATTTAAACAGCGTGGTGGAATATGTTCCAAACATTCTCCTCAAAGGGAGAGGAGGCCTTTGGCCCAGCAGTGGGAATTTACAGGCTGTTGTTGTTGTTTGTTGTTGTTGTATATCTGATGGAATGGGTACCCACCCTGACGGGCTTGCACAATGCCTACTTTATTGCCTAAGACATGAAAACTAATACCCTAAAACGCAAGTAAAGCCGCGGGCGACTACTAGTATACCATAATTAACTGAGAGTAACAATCAAGAGTTTATAATTAATCTCGTGGTCTGCGGTGAAGAGAAACGTCACAAGTAAACCTGTATATGTCACATGAAATTATGCCACAGGTTTGTCTAACCTGCATTGAAGGTTTTTTATAACATAGCTAAGCCATATGATAACGTGATGGTAAGTTGTCAACACCGTCCATAGATGTTGATACTGTATGTTAATAACTAGTTGTATTAGGGTGTTGGTTGCATTGTATCAGGCAAAAAAGTAGCCCATGTCCTTTCTTGTAGTTAATACTTGCTTCATACCAAATTTCATCAAATTCGGTTCAGCGGTTTGGTTGTGAAAGAGCGCCAGGCAGACAGAGTTACTGACTCATTTATAATATTAGTAAATATCCATTACATCTCCAATGTGCTACCAACCTTAGGAAGTAAGATGGTATGTCATTTGTACTGCAGTTATATTGTCGGTTACACTCTTTAAACTGGAATCCAACAATGTTAACTATTGCTACGGTTTGGTGGGTAATTATTCAAATAGGCTAGAAGCGTGGTGGTATTAACTTTAAACCATCTCATACATTCAACATTGTAATGTAATTACAGAAGTGAGAAGTCTAGCAAAGAATAAAAAAAAGCTATATTAATGCTTGTAATTCAGTGGATAGTCAGGTTTAAGAATTTTAAAACAATAGGATTATTAAACGTGGTCAGTCAACGTTGTATAAGAGGAAAATGTTGAGATGTTGTAAAAAGTTAAAACGGAATATGTCTTGTTCTTCGAAACGGTGAGTAAGCAACGACTCATTTCATAGAGGTTTATTTACGTTACAATTTAATTTATACAAACAAGGTTGTATTACTTAAAAAATAACTAAGACTTTACCAAAGTATTTATGGATATTAATCTTAATTTATAAATACACATTTTTTACCTACTAAGGTTTTTTTTAATATGCCTAATCAATTATTTCATCCTAGGTAATGATACTTTTTTTTCTCGCTGGAAAAACGCTTTACACGCTTCCCCCATGTGATGGAAAGTGGGGGGGACACCCCGGTTTCCTGGAGGCCGAGTGCGCCTAGGTATACCGGGTTTATCCACTATAAAACCAGCGGTACCCTCACCGTCATTCGGCGGGCGCCACGGGATCGCTTACGCATACTACCGTGTAGGTTATGATACTAAGCTAACCTAAACTGTTGAAATCATTAGTTTATAATAGTTTAGTTTAGTCACACGGCTAAACATGAGTTTAACACGACAAAAGGACATATGCCACATGACAATAATATTTGTATAGTTTATAAGATATACAATGCATACGTACCAAAGTAGCATACCACTGTAAGACGGTTATCACCATTTCACAAGAGATACGACTAAAATTCTAACGGAATTGTACTGCTAGCTCCCTTTGTAAAACATCATTAGGTTTATGCCATAAAGAAGTATATTTCTTCTCTTTCGCTTTGAGGGGTAATGCGCAATGCCTTAGGCCTTAGACGATACCTTAACTTACCATTCGAATGCGGTCTCATATCTGGGCAAGTATTACCTACTAGGTTTTTACGAGCATAATATGTTTTAATATTTTTTTTGTAAAGGAAAATATGATTTAATCCACCAAAAATAAATTAGAGTAGCGTAGTGGAATAAGCTAAATAATAAAAATTAAGTCAAATCAATAGGTTAAGAAAAGGGAGGCTGTCTAGAAGTAAGATATTTACAGGCAGTTACTTCTCTTTCCAAATTACATAATAACAATATTTATTCTCGAAATTATGATAAGAAAAAGTAAAGTAAGTAAGGTAACATCCTGTACATTTCCCACTGCTGGGCTCCTCTCCCACCACGTTGTTCTAATGCGGGTTGGTGGAATACACATGTTGCAGAATTTCAATGAAGTTAGATACATGCAGGTTTCACGATGTTTTACTTTTACCGCCGAGCACGAGATGAATTATAAACACAAATCAAGCACATATGTATGTAGTGGTGCTTGCCTGGATTTGAACCCGAAATCATCGGTTAGGATGCACGCGTTCTAACCACTGGGCCATCTCGGCTCTCGATAATAAGAAATTACTGTTTAATTATAAACACACGATATTAATTATACCGTATATCAAAGCGAAAGTCTAGCATTAAACGATTTTTCCACGATTTCGTAAGAAAATTAGCGATTATGAATCACGTCGGAGATCAGAATGCTGTATGTGTTCAGAAAAATCTCGTTTAGTACTGTTTCGTAATCGCGGGAAACCGGGCGACCGTTTACGCAAACCCACTCGGATGTCGCCTATTACGAGTCGAAAGCGGCACTCGGATTGTCGTATAATCTAATGCGGCGTCTCTCCTCACTTTGATACGTAATTCACTCGTTCCACGAGTTATATTAAATTGCTTTAATAATAATAATTATATCTTAATGAGATATTTTTGTATTTCATGTTTTTTATGGTATAGATTGAGGGACGAGCATATGGGCCACCTGATGCTAAGTGGTCCATCACCCATAGACAATGACGCTGTAAGAAATATTAACTATTCCTTACATCGTCAATGTGCCACCAATCTTGGAAACTAAGATGTTACGTCCCTTGTGCCTGTAGTTACACTTGCTCATTCACCCTTCAAACCGGAACACAACAATACTGAGTACTGTTATTTGGCGGTAGAATAACTGATGAGTATTAATAATATTTAAAAGTATTTACCTGTTTATGTATTATTTTGTATAAACAACAACAAACAAATTTTTCATCTTATATTTTAGTAAAGACGTCATAAGAAATATACCATTATGACGTAATACAGCAAATGGAACAAATTCGAACAAACATCTGTCTCATTTTTATTGTTTAAAAATTTAACACCATTTTTCATTTATAATACAACAAGACAGCCCAGCGATGGCACAGGTTAAAAAAAAACACAGGTTAAAAAAAAAAACACGACAAAAAAGTGGTCCAGATTGACATATGTCTGAAGTGGCTTCAACGCTCGGTCGAACAAAATCAAGTATCACAATTAAATTAAAAATCACTCACGTAGAGTAATTAGTTACAATATCTATGTACAGACAGCAGAAAAAGTTTTATTGGTGACATAAGATGATGCTTAAAAAGTTCCAGTGGATACCAGCATCCACCAACCATCGGTGTAAAAATTGTAGTGAGTAGTGTAATAGTAGCGTGACGTGGAATCTGTAATCTTTATTAATTTACAATTAACTATGTAGTTAAACTATAGTCACAACGTTAAGTTACATTCCCTCCACAAGCATTGTTACTTTGGATTTAGTATAAATAATTTGTAAAACATTGTATTACCTACAATTTCTTAAGAAATTTTCATTTAATATTTGTTAATAAAATTATATTTAATGCCTTAAATAACAATAGTTTGCCAAGTAAAATCGTAACACTAATGAAAAGAACAATTAAGAAAAAAATCGAAAAATATTTATCTGCTGACGGTACAGCAAGTGTATGGTAGAATGATTCAATTGAAACCGCGGTATGTGTTTCCACTCATTGTGGACCGCAAGCGACTACTTTCTATTATCTACCTACATATATACATATACATTATATACAGGTTGTTAAAAAAATAATACTATGTTATTGGTAACTAACGAGAAGTTACTACGGATTAAAGAAAAAAGAAAACTACTGGAATTACTACGCCTGTATATAATCTTTTAATATTATCTGTATGTGTAGATAACACACTGGCACTGGTTTTTGCCACACTAATTATTTTTCTTTTATGGTATGGGTTGGCGGACGAGCACATGAGCCACCTGATGTTAAGTGGTCACCATCACCCATAGACAATGACGCTGTAAGAAATATTAACTATTCCTTACATCGTCACTGTGCCAGCTACCTTGGGAACTAAGATGTTATGTCCCATGTGCCTGTAGTTACACTGGCTCACTCGCCCTTCAGACCGGAACACAACAATAATGAGTACTGTTATTTGGCGGTGGAATAACTGATGAGTGGGTGGTACCTACCTAGAATCTATTAATACTTTACATAATATATTTAATTCCTTAATGTTAATAAACGCGTCTTGAAATTGAATTTAATACAGATTTTTTTTTTAATTTATTTAAATCTACCATTCTATAATATCAGTAGATATCTTTGAATAAACTACAACAACAAAAAATATGTCAGAAAAGTTTCACTAAAACGTTACATATAGAAGTGTTGCACATAAAATCAATCTTGAAATGACACTGTCACCCAAAAAGGGTAATCAATATTCGGAATCGTCCATTTTGTTCAAACGTTACAGATTTCGAACACGCTGTATACACTCACTCAAGGTGTCACATTGCCCAATGTGTCTATCATCAAGTGACGATGTAATTGACAACATTATAAATGCGGTTCGGAAAACAATTGCTATTCGAATATAACCGGTTTGCACTACACAATACGTCACTTAATCCCATGAGCTTAGTGAACGTGTTACGTGAAAGTAAGATACGTCGATTTTTTGAATGATTCTAAACAAATGTAATTAGAACGATTGAGGTTATGGTAGCGGCTTTCGGTATATTTTGTTTCGTTAAAACTCCGTGACAATAAGGTTTGAAAGCAAGAAGATTTTATATTTCGTCGTCAAACAAACAAATACCGTCAAATCAACACCTAATTCAATTGAAATATTCACAAATAATACACCTAGACTTTCAAAAATAGCCAATAATAACTGAGATTAACAATAACGTAATACATACTTTGTATATTACTATTATTGCCTTATTTCTCCAAAAAGTTAATATTCGTGTGATTTCTTTCTTCTTTAATTTTTACTTGTAATAGCTTCAGCCTTTGTTAACTGTGAATTAGTAATGTATTCTTGCTTGATGTGTACACAAATATTTGGGTGTAACTAATCTTCGAACTTTGTAATTTATCATCTAGATATTTATCAGTTATTACCTGTCTTGTGTGCCATATGTATGTAATAAATAAATAAATAAATATTGGTTAGTTTACACGTCAAACCTATATGATTTTCAGGATGATTTCTTGCTGCGTTCATGTTCGTAATTTAAAAAAGTAATTCAATTGAGATAAAAAAAATAAGGTTTTGTTGCGAAAATTTTAAATAACATTGAATAAAGATTTTTTCACTCACAAAGGCCCGCCCCTCCGCTCGATTGGCGGACGAGCATATGGGCCACCTGATGGTAAGTGGTCACCATCACCCATAGACAATGACGCTGTAAGAAATATTAACTATTCCTTACATCGTCAATGTGCCACCAACCTTGGGAACTAAGATGTCATGTCCCTTGTGCCTGTAGTTACACTGGCTCACTCACCCTTCAAACCGGAATACAACAATACTGCGTACTGTTGTTTGGCGGTAGAATAACTGATGAGTGGGTGGTACCTACCCAGACGGACTTGCACAAAGTCCTACCACCAAGAAATATCGGCGATTATTAGTATAAGTGTGTGTAACTCATGCTTACACGATATCTTAGTGTGCGTAAGAAAACTAGAGAACAAAAAATCTCAATCAAATTATATTTCTTAAGTTTATTTTATAAAAAAATTTATCGTAGAAGGGCGCGTCTCCGTCAATAAATATATTTATCTATATTAAAAATATAGTAAACTTCGCTTTCATCATTGTTTATATATAATTGTCATACAATATTTTATGTATATAATAATATATTCGCATATTATAAATATAAAATTGATAATTTATTATACGTTTTGACGTTTATTCGCATTTTATTTGTACAATAAAATGCATATACTATTTTATTAGTAAGTTAGTTAATAAACGTGATTTCGTTTTGGTGTTGACAATTTTTATAGGATTTTTTTTAATGATATTAGCAGGCGGTCTCGCAAATTTCATCTGATAGTAAGTGGTCACCACAGATAGTCATGAAGTCATGTTGTAAATAAAGAAATGCTGTAGTATATTTAGTATATTGCACCCGTGCGAAGCCAGGGCGGGACATTAGTAATGTACCTATATACAAAAAAATAATGTCTTGGAATCTTTCTATCAGACGTTGCACGAGCTTTAATTGTAAGCGTTACATGTAAAACGTGGCAATATAAACATTGAAACTTAGTCCATTCTTAATAAACAATTAACTCGTTTCAATACTTACGGTCACACACACTGTGTTACTGTTTTAACATATTACATTATGTGTAATTTAAAAATAACATCACATTACACAACTTTTATTATTTATGTGACAAATGAAAGTATTGTTGGAAAAAATAAAAGATTTTGTAATAAAACGATGCATTCAATATATTACTAAATTAAAATTAGCATATGGTAATTTGTGATAGTCAATAATGTTTGGAAATTATTTTGGCCGTATAGACTACTTCCTCACTTCTAATAATGTTTCCACCATTAAATACGAGGCAAAAAAAACAATTTTTTTTACAATTTTTGTCGTTGGTCTGTCTGTCAGTCTGTTTGTTCCGGCTAATCTCTGGAACGGCTGGACCGATTTTAAAGGGACTTTCACTGGCAGATAACTGATATAATAGGGAGTAACTTAGGCTACAATATTTTTGTTATATTCAAAGGCGTAAAAGTCACAGGCACAGGTAGTCCACAATATTTCTTAATTATCTATATGGAACAAAAAATCTATTAAGGAAATGGTAACTCGCAGTTATTATAAGAAAGTAATATTTAACGACCGCACTGATACAAAAAAAAACCGGTTATTTTGCTTTATTATAAAAGAAAAAAAAACATTAAACCGTAAATTTTGAACTTTTATTACTACGACATACAAGGTCTGTCAATCAACACTGTTATTAGAATAACTTTTGCACCGTATAATACGATACGTTTATATGCTTTCGATAAAATTATTACCACGGGCGTCTTATTTATCAAAAACCGTTATTAATAACTGACGCGTTAAATGTGTAATTTCACAAATAGCTATCGTGTAATAACTTTATATGTTAAGTTAAATAATTACTCGGAATCACCTAGGTATAGATTTCTAGCGGTGAAAGCGTGTAACATGACTGACGTTTATAATGCCGGCATGTTTTATATGGTTTAAAAAGTTCAAAATCATTTCTGATACACACACACACAAACACACACATACACATATTGAATAAAGACAGGGATAGGTTATGTGAAATATTGAATAGGAAGGGCTATAATAGCATTTAAATTATAACGAAAAGATTTGACACGTTTAATTATTCCGTTTAAAAATTTATTTATTTTTTCCTTGAATATATCTAATTCATTTATTAATAATATTTTTTTATATTTTAAAAAAAGATAATTTTGGACTACACTAAGTTTATTTTTGTAATTTATTATAATATTAAATAGACGTATCTATTTAATAATAATTATTTATTACAATATATTATTTTATTTAAATCTGGCAAGTAACAAATTATTTTTAATAAATATTATAAATAAAAAAAATCGTAAAAAACTTAAACGCTCTGCACATTTGTGTAAATACAAACGTTCAAAAATTTTATTACACATTGACCTAATAAATAAAAACAAAAATATTGTAGCAATAAAAAGAAATCCAATTTAAAGTTAGATAACTATATGTCTGTCTCGCTCACACGAATTGTTGAAACGGTAAATAAGAACATTTATTATATACATCGGATTCCGGCTAGAGTTGTTATCAAACAGGTGTAACCAACCTGTTTTACCGTATTGCGTAAAATATTGTTAGTGATTTAAAACATCATTGTTATATACTATAAAACAATTTAATATATATATTGTTGGTAAGGCTTAATGCTAGCCAGTATGGCTATATACCTATTAGATATTCTACCTAACTGTAGTACCCAATATGTTTGTATTTCGGTTTGAAGGGTGAAACCTCATGTACCTATGTAGTTATGTTGGCTCACTTAACATCTTAGGTCCCAAGGTTCATTTTTTTAAACAGCACCATTGTATGTGGTCGGTGCAAATGGGCCCCCTGATGGTAAGTGGTCGCCTACAGCGTTACAAGAAATAGTAATCGCTCCTTACATCGCCAACGCACCACCAACAGTGGGATCTAAGATGTTATGTCCTTTGTGCCTGTAGTTACACTGGCTCACTCATTCTTCAAACTTTACTTTCTGCTGTTTGGTGGTAGAATATCTGATGTGTGCATGGTACCTACCCAGACAGGTTAGCACAAAACCAAATGGTAATCAAGTAAATAAGACAATATTATATGAATGCCATATTTGCTAAGTGATGTTAATAATATTACATATGTCTAATCTAAATAAAGTATCTACCACGACGATGGCGTCAATACAGTAGCTACTTTATTAGCACCTTCTTATTATATATTAAGTATATAGAAACTATTAACTATTAAGGAAATTATTAACATTTTTATCGGTCAATGGTCTACAGTAACATTTGCAACAATATTAATACGATACCATTTATAGACCGAAGCTAATCTAAACTAATAATATAATTGTGAAACTCTGTATGTCTGTTTGTTTGTCACTTTTAAACCACTAATTCGCTTTTGATTATGTTCATCTACTTTTGTACATCTAATACCAGAAGACTTACCTCAAACTCGACCAAATCTAAGTCGACTGCTAAGTCTTGATATCTGTATATACACTACCAATCATAAGAACTCTGTTTGATACTAAAATATTAACATATAAATATTATGGTCAGTGAATTGTGTGTAATTATGTAAGTATTTTTTTTTTGACACGAAGTTTTTTATCAGGCCTACAGTAGAGTGAGCTGGAAGACATCTGTCTCTTTCTATTGTATACAACATCATTTCAACTTAATTTTTATACTGTTTTTTACTCTGGGATTTTTTAATAACGATTTTATAGTATGTCGTTTTATTATTCTTGTACGTTGTTAAATTATTGAATTGTATATTCTACTTAATTCATAATATATAGCGAAAATATCTTCGTTTTCGTATCACATGAAAAAATATTTTTTTTAAATGAAAATGAAATGATTCAAGATCGAATTCGATTCAAACGTTTAGCAACAACTACTAATACTTTCCTTCTGCACCAAGCACTGAATCTTTCATTTTTGTTTATAATAGAACATATAAAAATCATTAACATATCGGATCATTTGTTTCCAATAAAAAAAAATATCTAATACAAAATCTTAAACAAAAATATCGTTCGACAAAACACAGTAGAGGCGTGTCGTTGAATATTATAACGCTATTGCTTAAGGGAATTTATCGTACTGATGTCGAAATAATAAACTACCAACAGTGAAAAGTCGTATCGTTCTAAGATATAGCAATTTGGGCGTCTCTATAATACATTAAAATCGATATTTTATAATTGAAACAATGCGTTCGGCGTCAATAAATTTAAGAAGTGACTTGAGAGCTGATCGACTATGCTTGCCGGTGGTCCAAACCCGAGAAGTTGTTTTGATTCAATTTGACTAATGAATTTTCTTAACTATAGGTTAACGTGTTGTAAAATCGATATGAATTATCGTACCGGAATCGATGTTTTGATATATCGATTTATTCGTCGGATCGTTCGTTGTTTCTTGCTATAATTGAAGTTGAATTTGAGAGATATGACCCAAAGGTTAAACATGCGCTTCTTATAGATAACTACTAAATTTTAGTGGGTTTGATTTGTGTTTTAAGTTGAACTCATGACAAATATGTCTGGAAGTATCAGATTATTTCAGCGATAATCGAATACAATAATAGGTGCTGGTTTGTTCCGGTTATCTTAAACAAGACTAAAAGAACAGATGAAATTGGAGATAGAGTAGGAACCCTTAAAAAATATTTCGAACACATAAAGAGTACATTATAAAAACCGTTAATTTTGAAGATAATATTTTTGATTTGAAATGACATACAAAGCTGAAATGGCCCATTGGTTAGAACGCGTGCATCTTAACGGATGATTGCGGGTTCAAACCCAGGCAACCACCCAAACCTGCATGTGTCTAATTTCTTAGACATTCTGCCACATGTGTATTTCACCAACCGCATTGGAACAGTGTGATGGAATCTGTTCCAAGCATTCTCCTCAAGGGGAGGAGTGGGAAATTTACAGGCGATTGTTGTTTGACAAACAAAATAAAGTAAGTAAAAATTAATAAAAAAAATCATATACAAAAAACGCAATTTTCTAATTCCATACTTAATTCATACATAATTGTGTTTCGCAATACTAAAATATGAATGTATAAATTTGTACGTATGTTCTTTGTCGGAGAGCAGCCAACTTAAATAACTTGATTGAAAGTAATCCGACAAATCCAAGTTACTGGATGTATTTAAGTTACCGTTTCGAGAAATCTATATCACACAAGCGCTCGCGACTTTGTTCGTCTAGGCTGGTTTTAAAAAATCAAATTTAATTTCCTCGGAAATTTTGCCAACTATTTAATATGGTACGTGAATTTGTTTGTTACACTTTGACGCCTTAATTACTTAACTGATCATTGATCATTTTGCGTACACCTTTGATCATACATTACAGAAGCCACAACCCCCCCCCCCCCATACATAATTGAAACCGCGTGTGAAAACTATTATTAAATATAATGTACTAATAGCTTAAGTATACTAATATTGTTAAAGATACTCAGTCTGTCTATCTATATGTTGCTCGAACTTTTACATTTTTCCAAAAATTTACAACCCAATTTAATTTTAAAAACGTCGTATGAACCACAGTAGAAAATCTGACCGTCACATAACATTATAATGACGTGAAATGATTGATGTTAATCCTTTAATCCGGCGCAAGTAACCTACCGTTCGATTGATTTGACAATGAGTATTTCTATACACACGGCTGTCTAGCCGTAACCACTTAATTAGTATGCTATGTGTGTCAGTGAAGTATTGTAGATCAAGTGGATGACAAATAAAGGTGCGGCCACACTCTCTTTTTAACTGTAGATTTTTACATAGTCAAATTTACTGTCAGTTGTTCGGATTGAAAACTAAATACTCTTTCTTTGTTCTCTAGTTCTCGTTAGAGTTAAGATCTATCCCGATAAAGAACAGATTCGAAGCTTCCAGTTTTCTTAGCGCGGTTAAATATAATACGTTAATAAAACTTACTAATAACTCTGATTTGAACATGTTATCTTAAACAATATAAACGCGTTATCCACTAAGCAATATTGGTTTTAAAATATAAAGAACATATTATTAGTTTAATGCAACAAAAACAACAATTTGGTTGATTGTCTGTAAGTTTGTGTGAATGTTACGCAAAAATCATTGAATCGATTTTGATGAAACTAAGATGTTTGATAGTTCACATTGTGTCTTACGTAATGACAGAATCTTCATCTCGGAAAATTTAAGAGCAATTAATTGATATTTGATTCAAATTACATAGTATAAAACAAAGTCGGTTACCGCTGTCTATGTATGCTTAGATCTTTTAAATTACGCAACGGATTTTGATACGATTTTTTTTAAATAAATAGATTGATCGAGAGGAAGCTTTTTGTATATAACACATGTACAATATAGTAAAGAGACACTGATAATTTAAGGAGTTTCTGATGTGATGTCGTAAATAAACGAATTCTTTTTTAGTTAGTGTTGCATCCGTGCGAAGCCGTAGCGCTAGTATAACATATAGTCTAAGGTTATGTACATGTAATTAGTTTGAAAATGGAATACAAATATTTAAATGAGACGTCTAAATAAAACTTGAGCGTCAAATTTTATCTCGTGTAATCGATACCCAGTTTCGTCCGATACGAGAGCTCATTTGTCTTACTTTTGTAACGATATCTATCTTTACATAGATAGAATCTTCGATTATAGATATATGTTGATGTATTTCAGTTTGTCGAGCATCTTATGACATTATTTTTAAATGACACGAGCCAAGGTTACTTAAGGTCATTTGTGTGTGATACCATTTTAATAATAATAATAATAATAAATATGAAACAACATCACATACATTACTCTGATCCCAATGTAAGTTGCTGAAGCACTTGTGTTATGGAAATCAGAAGTAACGGCGGTACCACAAACACCCAGACCCAAGACAACATAGAAAACTAATGGTAATCTACATCGACTCGGCCAGGAATCGAACTCGACCTCAGAGTGGCGTACCCATGAAAACCGGTGTACACACCACTCGACCATGGAGGTCGGTCATATTTTTTGTATTATAATTTATTTGTGAATTAACGAAAGCAAGCTAATTTTAATTAACATTTTTTAAGATAATAAACCCGGACCGCATCATGGTAAGTGTAATGTAGGGCGACCTCTGATCCGCTGGTCCGACGACATTCACAGCTGGATGAGGAAAGCGGAGGACTGGGGAACGTGGCTCTGGGGGAGGCCTTTGTCCAGCAGTGGACAGCAGTAAGCTGTTGTTGATGATGGAAACAATAATTATAAAGCTATTGACGAAGAAGGGACAATAAACTCAGCGCTATGTATAATAATTGAATAAAATAAAAAAGTTAAAATGAATGATATTTTAAAATTTAAAACAATATGATTTATAACAAAATAAGAACATACGAAAATTTACATCATCATTATACGGTATTATAAAATATGTAACGGAAATACACAGCTATATTTATTTACTATCTTCTTCGCACGGTTTCACCCGCTTTAACTAATACAGCTCCCTTCCACTATAGTTAAAAAAAGTAAAATAACACCCTGTAAATTTCCCACTGCTGGGATAAGGCCACCTCTTCCATTAAGGAGAGGGCTTGTTCCAATGCGGGTTGGTGGAATGCACCTGTAGCAGAATTTCGATGAAATTAGACACATGCAGCTTTCCTCACGATGTTTTTATATAGTGGTGCTTACCTGGGTTTGAACCCGAAATCATCGGTTAAAATGCATGCGTTCTAACCACTGGGCCATCTCAGCACTATAGGCCTTTAATGTTCTAGAATAAGGCCAAATCAAAAAAAAAAATTCAAATCCAACTGGTAGTTGATACTAACTAATTCATCACATCAAACAAAGTAACTTATGTGTTTTATAAAAAAAAGTTTATGTCACAATATATAATGATGACACACAGAATTTATAATGAGAATCGTCGAATTTATATCTTCAATTAAAAACTATTACCCAATTAATCTGAGAGGCATAAAAAACGGTTGCCTTCGAAACAATTCTCACGACACATAATTTCAACCGGATAACATTAACATAGAAAACTTAAGACTTATATTTCGCAATAAATAACATACTAATTTGTTAACAGTACAATCGTTGGGGCTCTATCGCACTACAGTTCGGCGAGTGCGGTTGTTTATTATAAATTAACGCAAATTATGAAGCGGTTATTTTGTTAAAATATTTTATTGGAAACCAAAATTTTTACCTTTTATATTTAAGAAATCATTATATATATTCTTCGCTAAGCTTCTTTTATCGTCGTTTATTATAGTTCGAGATGCTAAATTCCGAACCGGTGCTAGAATTTTAACTAACAATAAGCTCACACTTGTGTATTGGATGAAGACTTTTGACTTTGTCTTCGAAGATTTCAAATAATCATTCATGAGATGTTAGAAATATTTGTTAAAAAAAACATACACACACTTTAAAATTCTAAGATTTGACTTCCACATACAACGATACTCTAACTAACAATCTTTAATCCAGCGCTACTGAGATTAAGCTGTAAATAATAAACATACCATTCAAATCTATAAAACGCATAAAAATAGCCACGTGATGTGCATTAGTGAGAACTGCGTTCAAATGCTCGTGTGATAGAACCCATTGAAAAAATCTCACAATAAATAAAACTTTCAAAATCGGTAGGCTTAGCAATAAATAGTATTATCAAAAATCGTATAATTTAAATTCAATCGATCGAGCGCTTTAAAGCGATTGAGAGAATTTTATATCTGATCAGTTCGATACCTTTTATACGGATTCAATTTTAACCGTGGCATCAGGCATTAACGGTTGAATTATAGTGGGTTAACAGAGAGCACTGATTATGGACAATTCTTCGATATGAAGACGTTAGGTCTTCGAAATTCAAATTCTTATATTTGAATTTCGAACATATTCATATGAAGTTATTTTCCCATGCGCACTGTGGGTTATTGCTTACAAATGTAAATAGAATATAAATTCAAAGTTATATATTTGTATTGTTAAGGGATAAAATATGACTATTGAAAAATTCATAAACATTTAATTATTATATTGATAATTTAAAAAGGCCGTAATTGTTAAACAAATAAGTACAGGTCAATTGATATGAACGCACGTTTTTTTAATCGTCAATCATTATATTTACTATAAAAAGTAACAAGGCTGTGTTTACTTAATTTTGTATTTTTATTAAGTTTACTTTTTATCACAAGGACGTGTTTTATAGAGGACGGTTATTAAGTCTATATTAATTTTCAATGTGTGTGTGTGTGTATGTGTGCGTGTGTGTAAGTGTGTGTAAGTCACGTACACAGGAGCTCGTTTAAACAAAATGGATGCAAATTAAACATAAAGTAGAACTAGTAATCAACATTGGATCAAAATAACAAAATAGCATTATTATTATACAAGTAACTGTTGTAAACAGCAAACAGCTACATTTTATAGAGCCTATTTCAATATACCAATATAACTTGATCCGTAAGATCACACGCACACATACGAATATGTCTTAAATGATTAAAATAAATGAATTATTATATATACGATATTAAACTTGTACAATAGGCTATTTGACAATGCGAAAAATTAACTGTCAATTATTGTAATCAGTGTATATTATGATATTAAAAATGCCTACTATTTGTACCACAGATTAAAATACAGGAAAGTGACGTCACCGACCCCATTGTAGCGCCATATTGTCCAAGTAGCGTTTTTGCGCGCTATTGAAATATGGAATTTTTAATATGATATTTTTCGGCAAATATGTAGGAGAAATAAAAAATCTACTTTTGCTGGTTCCTTAAATTCTACTAAATAATATAAAATGGATTTTAAAAACCAGTCAAATAGCCTATTAGAAAGGTACTTATGCCATAGACGTTTAATATTTGAAAAGAAAAAAATGGCGCTTAAGTAATTTATCATCATCACTTATGAAAATTTCTCAAGTTTTTTTTCATATATATTTCTTTAGTTAAATTCGAAAGGAATAATATTAATTGATTTTTATTTCACCAATCATAAAAAAAATAATTCTATAATGTATATTTGCACTTATAATCAAAAAGACAAATCGGATGTCATTTTATACTGGTCATTAATCACGATCGCCAGTGTAAATAGCACTCACCTGAGATAGTCCGAGAAGTTTATTACAGGTCAAAGTAAGGTGGTGATTACTCATAAATGGGTGATGTTAAACTGTTATGTTAAACCTTAGTTATAACTCGCCAGCTTGAAAGGATGTGTTGAATGTCAGACTCGAAATGAATTACCTTCAAAGATAGCACTAACGCTTGACTCTTAATAATAATTGTTAGTTTAAAGATCACAGATACAAAACGAAATAATTAATTCGTATGTAAAATTATAGGTTTGGACAAATGTGCAATTTTGTAATTAGCTATTTATTGGCATAAATCTTCAAGGCTTTGCATAGTCGACACTTAAAAAAAAACAAATAACACTATGTTTTTGGCGCGAAATTATTTGTCAATGTCAAAAATGTCTAATCATTATTATTTGACTTTCTGTGAAATTAACGTTTTGAATGATGACCGAATGGATCGATTGAAAGAAGATAGAGATTGAGAAGATGAAACAAAGTCTCTATTCAAGTCTTTATGTATTACACAGTTTATAGACCGTTCAGATAGTCAGTCTATAAGTACCATTTATTTATAATTGATGCATTTTATAACCTAGAAAAAATTGAAAGAATAATCCTTTTAAGTATACCGATATTTATAACAAGAGTTGGTCTCTCTTTATATATTTGTGTTGTCTGTATTTGTTGTATTTAGTGACAAACCTTCTCCATTAAAAACTATATACAGTGATAACTATCATCGAAATCTATGAATTTCAAATAAGTATATATGGAATTCGAATTATTCGAATTTCAGACATATATTGTATTTGAACTATTTAGAATTGATTCCAAATTTAAAACTAAATACAAAATCTGTACATAACTATCATTTAAGTCTATGAATTTCAGATATATAATGTATTTGAATTATTTCGAATTGGTTCCAAATTTAAAAATAAAAAAAGAATCAAAATATGTTAATTTCTTAGCTAAAACATATTCAGTATTCGATCCGACTATACCGCTAAGTAGGAAAACAATTTGTGCCAAGCATACGAGTACTCAGAATTGGTTGGCTAACAAGCGGATGGCTACCGGTACCATTATCATTGTAAATGATCGCAATTTAGACCTTCTTCCTTGTTACACGCATTACCATACTTCATCTCAAACCTCGGTTAGTGATCATTTCAAGAACGGTTTTCGGTGATTGCATGCGGTTGCAAAATTAGTCCCGCTTATAAAATTATGACTGGAGGACGAATTATGAATTATATAAACACAAATTTAAATTATAGAATTTGTAAATTTAAAATTGAACATAATATATATGTAGGTAAATAAATATTATCGAACTTAAGCTTAAGCGACAATTGTTATTTAAATTTAATTTAAAAATGGTTTCCGTACAAATCATGAACACATAAACGGGGCAAATGCTGGCAACATTATCCCGTTGAATCGAAATTCCAATTTTAAATGTTTTAATCAAAAACATAAGTCATTCATTAGTTGTAATGTTTGTGTGTTTAAAATTACCGTTATTATAGTCTAATGGCGAGATTTGATTCCTTATTCCGTCTTGGATAGGGTTACTGAAAATTTGTGATCTTATGCAATACTTTTTTAGTTATAGCACGAATTTTTCAATTGTCAAGCTATTAACCTTCCATCTAGCTGTGTAAAAAAGGGAAAAGAGAGTCTACCTGTCTTTATTTACACATTTTTTTACAGAATTACATAATTGTTAAATTGAAATGATTAGAAATTCGTTTTGATAGTTATAACATAAAATAGAATTCACTAATTTAATCTAGATTAAAGTTTCTTCCAAGA
This sequence comes from Vanessa cardui, assembly GCF_905220365.1. Lineage (NCBI taxonomy): Eukaryota > Metazoa > Arthropoda > Insecta > Lepidoptera > Nymphalidae > Vanessa > Vanessa cardui. The sequence goes on from NC_061141.1 coordinate 3,630,065, forward strand.
CTACGCTATAGTTTTAATTATCTAGCTGTATTATATTAATTATTAATGTCTATTAATACGTAACAATTACGTATGTAAAATTGATTGGAGTCCATTCTACGTTCAACTATTAATATCTTATTTTAATTGTAAATCGAACGACAAAAATTTACTATTAAATTATTATACTTAGTTAAACTTATGACAGTACCTTGATTGCATTATTTCCTTGTATTAATGTGACACAGTTAAAATGTATACAGTAAACTATATTTTTTTAGACTTGATTAAAATATAAATTTGAAATTGTTCGGTACAGACAGAAAAATAACAGTTTTTTTATAATTTTTCACCGATAATATATGCTGACGTAGCATAGTAGATATACCACGTGTATCTTAAACAAGGATCACAATTTCAAATCCAGCTGTGACGTGCTTAATTGATATTTATAATTCATTTCCGGTTGCTGCTGCGGTGAAGGAAAATATCGTGAGAAAATCTATTTGTACAGGATGAGATTCTGTCACTTATATCATCTGTTTTTACTCAAATGTAAACTGTTAAATAAAAACATTATATAGTGGTTCAACTGTGGCTTTACGTTTATTTTACCCCCTTAGAGAGTATCGTACAATCTGTTAAAATTCTTAGCAGTTTCTACACCCTATAAGTAACCTACCTGCCAAATTTTAAGTCTGTAGGTGTTATAGTTCCTATAATTTCGTGATTAGTCAATGATAAACAACAGCAACAGCCTGTAAATTTCCCACTGCTGGGCTAAGGGTCTCTTTCTCCTCTTGGAGGAGCAGGCTTGTAGCATGTTCCACAACGCTGATGATTTGGTTGATTCACATGAGGCAGAATTTCGTTGAAATTAGATACATGTAGGTTTCCTCACGATGTTTTCCTTCACCGCTGAGCACGAGACGAATTATAAATATAAATTAAACATATGAAAATTCAGAGGTGCTTGCCCGTTTTAAAGTTTGAACCCGCAATTATCGCTTAAAATGTACGTGTTCTAACCACTGCGCCAACTCGGCTCTCATAAAATTATCAAAATATAAATATAAATTAACGACTTAAATACTATAACTACAATGAAACATATAACATTAAAATCAATTAAAAATGAAACAGACTCGTGTCGTTGACAACAAGGGACTCGATACAGGATGTTTGAATGAAATCGTTCGTTCCAAGCTGTCCCGTTTAGCACGCTATGCCGAGACAGTAATCAGCATTATTATTACGCATTTCCGTTTCAAGCTTTCCAATTGCTATGTCTAGATACTGTTGGACTATTAAACACTGACGTCATATGTTTAAACTCGTTTCATTTGTTTGTTTTGACACTTTAAATCACAAAACATATTTTACAAAAAGTGTTATTAATGGTTATTATTATATATTGATCTTAGTTTACTGTTTCGTTTAAATTGTGAACAACTATTAAGGCTGTGGATTCTAAGGGTACAGGTTTCGAGTCCAGGTAGGGTCTATTAAAATTCTGAACCTCAGAAAGTACGTAAGTTGATTGGTTTTTGTAGTCGTGTTGGGTTATGAGGGTAGGGTAAAGAGTGCGCCATAATATGTCTTCTATAAGATGCAATCACGTGCATAATATGTAATAGATTGTATTGGTACCAAAATTGTTGAATAATTTGTTGGAGCCGCAGTCGACTACTACTTATATATATGATGATTATTTTCCTACGATACTGTTAAAAGGGACCGATACCTACCACCCAAAAACTAGTTATTAAACCAAACAAAACAAAGCTATGAAGGTCATGTGACAGATCACAAATGCAAGGTGCTGGCTCAATACAACGCCATTATGGGCTGTTTGTAGAACCTATTTTATTATTATCATTACATAGTATAAAACAAAGTCGCTTACCGCTATCTGTCCCTATGTACGCTTAGATCTTTAAAATTACGCAACGGATTTGATGCGGTTTTTTTTATTAGATAGAGTGATTCAATAGGAAGTTTTTGTATATAATACATGGATAATATAGTAAAGTAACGCTGATAGTTTTAGAAGTTTCTAATGTGATGTCGTAAATAAACAATTTCTATAGAATATTTAGTATCAGTTATAATAAGTCAGTCATAATAAAAAAAGAAAAAGAACGTCCGCATATTCAAAAATTCCGTATTAAAACGAAAACAAATTTGACCTTGCGTTTCTAATCCCATAAAATCACTAATTAAACATACTGACGGATTACCTGTTTAGTCAACTGTTTTAATGTTGTAAACAACGATGAGAACTCAAAAAAAGCCATTAAGTTGACTATAATAATTAAAAAAGTTTATACTAAAGCTTTCTACACACTGAGATTATTATAAAACGTTGATATAAATAAAGAATAACATAAATTTTTATCTTAATACGCGAAGACAACAGTTAATATATTATGTATACAGATTTCAAAAGCGATTCCATAAAACGTATCGAAACAGTAAAAATTCAAACAACTTTCGCTATCAGAGCATTTTATGAACACCTTGTATAAGATTATTTGGTTGCTTTACGCCTCAGTGATACAAGATAAGGAGCGGCGTTCTCTGTGCGCCTACGCAGCCTATCTGACAGTTGTCGTTTGTTAAAAAGTTTCGAACTTGTTTTCTTTTCTTTTTTTTATTACGTTCGGTTAATTTGTGATCCCTTTGACAGGTGTTCCAGTTGAGTGCATAACTATAGAAATAGGAAATTAATTATAATTTGTCAATTTAATTTTTAAGGCCTCTATTAGTTGGTTGTGTTGTGAAAGGCACAGGTTCGATCTTGTGTCACACACTAAGTCACTCCTAACACAAGCTTATACACTTCTAAAAACAGGAATATTAATACATATTTTTAATTTTATTTCTATTATAATTCTTTACCCATATAAAGACTTATACTTGATTGGTGATTATATTCTTCTTCTTTATTTCTCGTATATTTATTGCATAATACGTAAGCACATTTTTTTTAACTGCACTAAGTTTCAAAGAACTTTAATCTAATTAATTAATATTCATGTACTAATATGTAATATTATGTTATTGTTAAGATTGATAATTACATAATATTACAAGAAAAGAGGTTTTGCATTTTAGTCACCGTAACCAAACTCAATGATAAACCAATCTTGGAGAACTATTATTATTATCATGGTTTATTTAAATCATAGGAAGAATTAATAAAAATGTATAACTTAGACATTAAGTTGATCCAATATAACAATCTATATGATGTACATTACTGATTCATAAAAAAAGAAATTAATATAGGTGAAATTTTGAAGTAAAATAAAAGTGATTATAAGTAATGTATAGAATAGTGTTCCATTGTAAAAGTGTATTAATCAAGAACTTTTCGTAGCGCATATAGCAGAGTTATTAGTCAAATTGCATAGCATTTGCAAATCTTAGATTTGTATATATTTGCTTCTTCGATTGCAATACTATTGAAATTACTATTGATGCGTAAACTTAATGCGTATTCTCTACCTGTATTCATATTTACGTAATCAGATAACAGTAGTTACTATATGGTAATGTCACGCTGCAAATTTCCTACCTCCTGTCTTGATAGCTACTAAGACATAATTGTCAGAAGACCCCTGGATTCGAATTCTGGTACCAAATCAAATCAAATCAAAATAAACTTTATTCAAGTGGGCTTTTACAAGCACTTTTGAATCGTCATTTAACAATTAAGTGAAGCTACCACCGGTTCGGAAAGTAGATTCTACCGAGAAGAACCGGCAAGAAACTCAGTAGTTACTCTTTTTCAAAATTTAAAAAATACAATCATATTAGTTAAATACAATTATATATGTATGTAATATATAAATAATATATCCTGCCTGAAAGTCAACAGGTATTACAGGTATTTACCACAAGATAGGGCCGAGATGGCCCAGTGGTTAGAACGCGAGCATAACCGATGATTGCGGGTTCAAACCCAGGTAAGCACCACTGATTATTCATGTGCTTATTTTGTGTTTATAATTCATCTTATACTCGGCGGTGAATGTGAAACATCGTGAGATCATGTGTCTAATTTCCAAACCTTCTCCTCAAGGCTTTAGCCCAGCAGTGGGAAAGTTACAGGCTTTTGTTGTTGTACCACAAGCTATCCACTAGACGTACAGTTCAAGTAAAAAGTATGTCGCATAATTCGAAAACGTTAGTTAAAGGAAATTCCTCAAAGGATTCCACGATGTTCTCTGAAACACCATGCCTTGAGACCTACAATGTCGTTTTGTCGTAACCGTCTTGTGTACACGTTGAAAGGCTTTCTTAGTTCAAAGTCACGTTATGTTGTTAGCTTGCTAGCTCGCTATTTATTGATACTGGTTCTATGTTTAAAATTTTCGAATTGAACATTTATAAAGTGTGAATTGATTAAATTATACATTCAAAATTTATAATGATTTTAATAGCTGTATTTGTAAATGCAACGGTCTACATTCTAATACAATGTGTTACGAAACTTTTAACGTTTAAAATCGTATTGATACTTTAAGAAGTTAAATTAACATTTCATTTTAATTGATGAAATAAGAAATATCATTAATTGAAAGAGAAAAAAGCTAAAGCGCCATAATGGTAAATTTGAGAATTAAGGTTTATTGACTTAACATTAAAACTCATTTTCCAAAAGCACAATGTTGGCGCTTTAGCCTTCTTCCTTTGATGAAGTGTACTGAATAAAGCCATTTGATTGACAAAATATTATTAATTCGAAAGTGAGTTTGTTTTTTGCGTCTTCAAATATCAACCACTCAACGGATCATCGTCAAAATTCCCTCTTCCCCCCTCCAAACAATAATATATAAAGACTTTTTCGATATAAACCTGAGACCTTGGACTAAGCTCAGTAAACAATAGCTAAGCAGACATTTGAGCAATCTTCTATTTTATTTACCTTTTTTAACATAATTCAGTTTTAAGTACCGTGAGTATTCCACATTTAACATGTAATTATGTTTTGATAAATGCCTACAAAGAACGCCTACATTATTGAATTTGATTGCAAGTTATCATTCGAAGGTATCGCTTTAAGTGGGCGAATATAAAAGCTTATGTAAAGAAGTTAATTTAATAATTATTAATCGTAAATAATTCTATAATAAACATTAACATAAAATTTAATAATAGGTATCATATAGCAAAACATTTTCTCAAACGCGCTGTACATTCTCGTATAAGTTATATATACATATGTACATAGTATATTTGTATATAATTTTTGAGAAGATTCAGTAAATACGAAGAATGTGGGTTCAAATACAGGTAAGCTTGATTCAAGCTATCAACGGTTGATGATCGAGATCTAAATGCTGGCGCATCTCAATTATATATATTTGGAAACTGAAAAAAAAAAAAATAATAAAGTCATAGTAATACCTACTAGTCATAGTAATAGCTACCTACACATACTTATAGATACATTTATATACGCTTATATAGTGGAGACAGCTCAGTGGTTAAAATGTGCGTATAATTAGTGTTTATAATTCGTGTTGTACATTGCAAGAAAAATCGTAAGGTTAATTTCAATATATTGGAACAGCGTGGTGGAATATGCTCTAAAGCCTCCTAAAAGGTATAGGAGGCTTTATTCCAGCGGTGGGAAATTTACAGGCTGTCATTGTATACACTTATATATTTCAAAAAACATTACCATCTTTGATAGAAAGAGACAAAAGATATCCAGGTTATAATAAAACGTTTATGTTTAAATAACTATTATTCAAACATCAGTATAATTCGAGACAGCTTCAAACAAAATATTCTATTAATCACGATTGTCTGATAGCGTCAAATTGCTCATCACATTAAGTGATGACTATTGTTTTTAACCGTAAGTATACTTATGATATCGTGATAGTTCCGTACTATATAAACTCGAATAGATCTCACACGATTAAATTTAATATATTCTTGTTTACTTTTAAAATTAATAATTTCAATTGGAACGATTCTGATATTAAAGATTTCATTTTCGTGTAGTGCATATTATATCTTTTATTAATAAATTGAAATTAAATGTCGATAGCATCCTTATAAGTATTAGTCGGAATACCATATCTGATGTTATATATTCATTGTTAAAGGGTAAAAAGAAAAATATTATCATCAATTAGCAGTTTGTTATTTTGTTACAGAAATATTCAAAACAATGTACCTAATATGTAACATTATAATTAACTATGTAAGTCGTGCTTAGCAGAAAAATACAAAAGATACGTTTCATAAATGAATTATGGATTAATTAATGAAATGTCAAACTCGAATAGAATTTTAATTTGATTCGAAAACTCGTGGTAAAAACCGTTGTCTCGATCTTGAGATGAGTCGGCAGGTGCGTGCACTATGATTGAGGCATTGTTCCCACGACCCTTCTAATGCTTGTTATAGTGGGTTAAGATACTGTTTTCGAAGACAGGATTATACAAAAATATTATTAATAGACATTTCTTAAGATTTTTCTAAAATAAATTACATGCTTAACATTTAAAACGAATTTTTTGATCAATGTATCGTTACATACTAACATTAAATATATTTTAGTAATTGTAAAGTTATAATATCAATATTGCTGTTATAAACACTTCTTTATTTTTAATAGATTTATAGTATAGTTATATATTTAATAATTCATATTTTGTTAGTGTATCCGATTTCATAAAAGTGTAATCGATTTTAGAAATTCATTGGTATGTCTGTATAAAATAATACAAGATGTTTTCCCGCGCAAACGGATTATTAAAAAAAAAACAAAAGAGAGTCGCGCATGGAACGACAATTGGAGATTTTTGTTCATTTGATTTTCAACTTTTATACTTCAATATTTTATAAAAAATAATTAAATATTTATTTCATTATTACTAACATTATTACGTTTGCATGTTTGTTGCTGAATCACAGCAAAACGTCAAAAGTTATTTTAATAAAATTTGGCACAGAGATAAATTACATTTCTGTATCTCGCGATCATGGAACTGTGGATAATCGGGGAGAGGGGTCATGTAAGTGTTATTAAAACTAATTAATAAAATTAATGTATTGGCAATTAAGAAGTATAAAATAGAGAAGCGTCATTTCGCATTAGTTATATTATTATAGATATACATTGTTATAATAAAGCAATCAATTTATTACTTAGTTTGAAAATGATATATAAACTTTTTCATCGGTTTCTTTTTTATGAATAGCGATGGTATCTTAGATACTTGTCAACAACAATAATATCATTAGGTTGTGATGGACGTTGTTATTTGTCATGTTCGCGGACATATCTATAGATAGATTGATATCTATAAGGATATTCTTGGCTATAAAAAATCTCCGAATAAAGCTCTTAACAGGAATTTAAGAGACATGAAGTAACAGAATTGCAGAAAAATACTAAAGTTACTTTGGGATGGTCACATCTGCTTAAGAAATGGCTGTAAGAAGGACTATAATGGCTCATTAGATACTATTCTATATCATTAGATACTTGGAAGTAAGTGGTAACCACCAGATTGATAATGGCGAAGGAATGTTATGCCCCTTGAGTATTTATTATACATATATAGAGTACTCTATAGTTCACATGACACAACACAACAATCCTGTACTGTTGTTTGGAGGTATGATATTTGATGAGTGGGTGGTACCTATCCAGACGAACTTACACGAATCCCTACCACAAAAATAGTTATTCCAATTAAATACAAGAGAACGTAGACAGGTAAGACAGATATGGTAATATAACCGATGACAAAATGAAAGCCAGAAAATTGGGGGAAAGAGATAGGGATAACATTAGACAAGGACGATGAAGCTAAAATCAAAGCACATTATAGCGCCTTCTTGCAACACCTGATACAATCCCGCTATATATTAATAAAGCTCTGAGAATTCTAAGATGCATTTTATCGTCAAAACGGCCACTACGCTCGGAGCCCTGGAGGCATTTCACTCAAGGTGTACAGATAAACTTTTTACTATCGTCTATAAGTCACCTGTGTACTAATTTAATGTAATTAAGCCATTGTTCTCACGATCCTTTCATTGCATTCATTATCAACGAGACAATAACACCTGTTGTGCCAAATTTGGATTAATACCTTAATTTTTTGAACGAGTTACGACATGTGCACAAATTAATTACTATCTTGTTTTTAGCCTTACGGATTAATTAGGTTTTTTATAGAAGTCATTGTTAATCTTCTAACTGTATTATTTCAGTTAGAAGTGTACAGATCAGATGACTGACGGCTTTCGTGCTTTGCAAGCTATGGGGATGTATCACTGTCAATTTTCAAAACTTGTAGAGCTTGGGCCATTTGATATAAGACATGCAAGATAGTCACCATTAAGGCAGTCAAATTAATAACAATTGTATAAATAAATAGAAGGAATGGTCCATACATTCTGTTAAATTATAATGAACGATTGAACATAAATATGAAATCCATCTGTGAAATGAATTTAATACAAATTTTATTGATAAATTTTCAAATTAAAAATAAAGCAAGCAATAATAATCCTTAACTTCAATCAGCAATAATGTTGATTATTGTTTGAAAAAAAAAATTAGGATGTATATATGTATAATTATATCATATGTTCAAATCTTTAGTTTCCACGCGTTAAAATAACAGCTTAGTAAGTAGTAAGTCATTTGTTTGAAAGCAATATTTCACGGTCATTTCTCGTCGAACTAAATTATACAGAAATAAGGATCCCATCCATTACACTATTGTAATATTAATTGTTGAGACGCCCTACTGCGTGTAAATATACCGTCACTCAGCGTAGTCAGTGATGGACGAACGTACTGAAATATAAAATATTCATACGATTTTGATATTTATTACAATGGTATAAAGAGCAGATCGCTGTAAACTTGGATATGATTCTTACGTCACGTACATGCCTAGGATATGTTTTATAACTAGGTGTATATTATTAACATATAATTTGAAATAATAAGACGAATCGAGTTAAATATTTTAAGGAATTATAGAATTGATTGTATTTCTTGAAATATTTACTAATATTATAAATATGAAAGTAACTGTCTGTCTGTGTGTCGCTCTGTCACGACCAAAGCGCAGAACCGAATTTGATGAAATTTGGTGTGAAGCAAATTTGAATTTCAAGAAACCACATAGGCTACTATTTTGCCTTCCATATAATAACCAACCTCTAAAGTGTCAACTAGTTTATTACATTTTACAGATTTTACATAAATAAATGAAAAATTATATAATCGATGTTAAATTATAAGCCCATATACGCTTTGAAGCATGAAAGTAAATACTATGATATTTAACGAGAAACATCACAATCGTATCAAATATGTATGACCAATTCAAATAGAATAATCATTTAGAAACTCATATCCATTTATAGAGATTTACGTCACTGAATTATAATAAATAACATTTGAAGATTCTCATAGATGGTAAACAATTGCGCAAAAATATTGATATACGTACTACGGCTGTTGTGTGCATAACTTTATTATTTTCCTTATTGTTCGAAACACAATGGTCCATTACAAACCATTACAGAATTCGATATTCACCCGTGTATATATAGCTTTATTACATGTTATTTGAAGTCACGATTACATTGTATATAAAGAATTAATTAATGTGTTAATAATTTATTTATAAATGTCAACGGGATTGTCAAATCGGTATATACAGTTTCCAGTAAATGTTTGATATTACTCAATTTGTTTCCGAGACAACATTCTATTAGATACAGACCTAATATAGATTTTATAAATTGTTTATTTTGATGTGCAATATTGGCGTGACATCTCGTAATCCGTCACGGCAAACGGCACGTTCTAATGACGTCATACTTCCTCTTTACCACCGCTCTGCTGAATTGTGTTAATTTTATAAACGTTGTTTCTAAACAACAAGCAACAATTGAAATATCACATTGCTGGGCTAAGGCCTCCTCTCCCATTAAGGGGAGGGTTTGGAACACATTCCACCACGCTGTTCCGATACGGGTTGATGGAATACACGTGTGGCAGAATTTCTATGGAATTAGACACATGCAAGTTTCCTCACGATGTTTTCCTTCACCGCCGAGCACGAGATGAATTATAAACACAAATTAAGCACATGAATTTTCAGTGGTGCTGGCCTGGGTTGAACCCGCGATCATCGGTTAAGATGCACGCGTTGGAACCACTGGGCCATCTCGGTTGTAATAAACTATCATAAAAGTATATAAAATAAATTCATATAACATTGCTTTTTGTGTTCAATTAAACCTGTACTTTTCAAATACTTGTTTAGTATATTACATTGCTGCAAAAAACGTAATTCTTTGAACTTAATATAGGTATACATAAATTATGATATTGTAAAAAATATCATACAAATGAATGCAAAACAATGCCTTATCATGGGTTGATATGGAATTGAAGATATGTTATATGTGACAGATGCAAATAGTTGACTTACCTAATCTATATCAATATTTTTATCAATATCATCTTCTATATAAAATACTATGTCATATAAAACATCGAGTTAAGTAAAATATCTTTGTTTTATATTTCCTACGAAGAAATAAAATTTTCATTTATCCCAAGTATTAGTCTTGTAGAAGTTACTTAACTAACTGGATTTGTTTTTTTAAATTTGGAATACGAGTCATAGATAAGGTAGATTCTGACCAATTTCCAAAACTGTTAAATATAAATGTCAATAGGTGAAATAAGGAAAGGATTTTTTATAATAAGTTAAGAGCGGTTAAAATCGGTGTCGTGGGCCGAGATGGCCCAATGGTTAGAACACGTGCATCTTAACCGATGATTTCGGTTTCAAACCCAGGCAAGCATCACTATATATATGTGCTTCATTTGGGTTTATAATTTATTTCGTGCTCGGCGGTGATAGAAATCATCCTAAGGAAGCCTCCATATGTCTGATTTCATAGAAACTCTGCCACATGTGTATTTCACCAACCTACATTAGAACAGCGTTTTGGAATATGTTCCAAACCTTCTCCTCAAGAGGGAGAGGAGGCTTTAGCCCAGCAGGCCAATTTACAGACTGTTGTTGGTGAAATAAAGAAAAGATTATTTAATAATACGTCTTCGAATCAAAATCCCATACTTTATTGCATGTATATTACATAATAATAATATTGTTACATTAAAAATTATTTTCATAATTTTAACTTTTTTTATAATTATATAAAACGTCAAAAAAGTGTCAATTCGCTAAATTCCGTGCCATTGACCCATTTCCCACTTAATTTATGTCGGTGTTGCTAATATAACGCTTCAACTTGGCATTTTCTATAACTTTAATTAATAAAATAAATTACATTTATTTTAAAGGTGCATTAAAACAATTATTAAAATAAGATTTTAATCATCTAATTCGCTTGCTGAATTTGATTAGAGGTCATTTCACATCGTTTCAGATTAATTTAATAGCTGTCTTCCAGTTTAAAGGTTAGTTCTTCGATGTAGGTGTCGGAGTCTAGTTATGATAAATTTACTTTGCCTCATATTTGGCTTTTCTTAATTTTAATAATTATTCCAAAATTATTTCCTTGATTTAATTATGGATATAATTCCTTTTTCATTAAGGGTATGTTGGTAGTGATACTGGTCACACTCGCTAACCTTTCAAAGGTTCGTGAACTTTCGATTTCGTTCTTTTTGAATTTTGGAACTATCGGCTTCACACCGAATCCAAATTCTAATTCGATATACTGAATATATCGGTGAGTTGTCCTAATAATTGAGTTTCTTAATTTGTGGTTGTTTAGTATGCAGTGCTTTAATAGCAGTTATCTTTTCAGAATTTATATTAACAATGAAGTTTTGAAGTTTGACAGAACTTTATATCATGTTTACCGACTCGTAAAAAATTGTAAGTCTTTAATTCTTGTTTTTAATTAAATGCATTGGTTTGCAATTCGATAAGTCGTAGTCATGTGTAAATTGTGGTTTCCAGTGACCCTTTGAAATGGTTCTCCGGAGTTGAGATCGTCAATTTGTGTAAGCAGGACTTTGAACCTCCAGAAGGTAAATTCGTGCTTAGATCTCTCGTTAAAGGTATTTATCATTTGCTTATTTGCTTAACTTATTGAACCTGTATATTTCGTATTACAGGAGGTTTTTTTTTTAATCGGATTTACCCACCACGTGGACTTCTTGAATGGAAATATTAAGAGTGAACAGCGCCAGGTTCCTGGTTGAGTGTGCCCAGATAGCGGCTGGTGCAACTCCAAGGACGGCAGGCCTGTTCCCTAAGCCGTTGTCGGTATCCACGTGTAGCTGGAAACTTTGGTGATGTACCCCTTTTCAATTATATTATAAATTTCGTTTACACCGGTCTGGCGAACGGTGTATTCTTTCAAACCACATCAACTAATTTATTCGTCAGTGGCGCCTAATTTTCTACCTTAAATTTTAGATTAGTAACATTGAATTTTCAAGCTTGCCTTTTATCCCAAGTGACCCACGCTGAGTCTAGCTGGCATAATTTTTATATAATAGTCATTATAAGAAGTAACATAAGTAACTAGTAAATTAAGTAATTGGTTGTTTATAATACTATGTTACTGGGCATTAAAAATTTTATAACCTAATATTGTTTCTTTATACCCACACCACCAGTAAGGTAACAATATAATATATTTATAATTGTATTAAACTTTACGAAGATATTAATCTAATTTTCCGAACGTTTTGTCCGTGGAATGTTTAAATGATAATCTTTACAGCATCGTATATAATCTCGAGGCCTCACATAGCTTTGAGCAACCTTAGCCTATTGTGCATTATTGTACGATCAGGGAGTGTCGTGACTAGTATTATAATTAATAGAAAAATATATAACTTGTTGTACTATTGGCTTGGCTTATAAGGCTGTATGCCAAGGTCCTGGAATCAAATCCAGATATAGAAGTTTTCGTAGCAGACAGAAGTTCGGAAGTGTTAAGAATATATTGTTCTGTTACCTTTTATCAGCTGAGATGGCCCAGTGGTTAGAGCGCGTGCATCTTAACCGATGATTGCGGGTTCAAACCCAGGCAACCACCACTATATATATGTATGTGCTTAATTTGTGTTTATAATTTATCTCGTGCTCGGTTGTGAAGGAAAACATCGCGAGGAAACCTGCATGACGTGTCTAATTTTATCGAAATTCTGCCACATGTACATTCCACCAACCCGCATTGGAACAGCGTGGTGGAATATGTTCCCAACCCTCTCCTTAATGGAAGAGGAGGCCTTATCCCAGCAGTGGGAAATTTACAGGCTGTTACTTTACTTACTTTTTACTTTTTATGATATTAAGTCGATATATATACCGTGAATACATACATATATGAATTTAGTAAAAATGTGTTATTTTAATATTACTATCAGACACTCAAATTTTATTACGTGCATAGATTATTTGATTACTTAATGGGCCTAATCAAAGGTTGTTTTATATACGAAGGAGCGTATGAAATATGAACCATTTGAATAATTAATCTTTGAAATCAATTAACTGTAAATCACAAGTAATTAATACTAAATCACAATTCACCAACAATATCCGTTGTATAATTTACGTTATCCAAACGCACATGTCTCTATATTTCCTATATAAGATATCATCATGAAATTAAATCGCAATTAGTTGTATAATTTTAATTACGTTAACCATAAAGTTTGTAATTAAAATTTGCGATTGAATCGATGGTGTATAAATAAACCATTGGATCTGATCACCATGAGAACATGGCGTGCTTTTGACCCTTACGGTATTTGCATAGACACATATATGCACTCTCTATTTTTTTTTCTTTTTTTATGGTATATGTTGGCGGACGAGCATATAGGCCACCTGATGGTAAGTGGTCACCATCACCCATAGACAATAAAGCTGTAAAAAATATTAACTATTCCTTATATCCTCAATGTGCCACCAACCTTGGGAACTAAGATGCCTGTTTGTGCCTGTAGTTACACTGGATCACTCACCCTTCAAACCGGAACACAACAATACTGAGTACTGTTATTTGGCGGTAGAATAACTGATGAGTGGGTGGTATCTACACAGACGGGCTTGCACAAAGCCCTACCACCAAGAAAGCCATACCATCATGGAAAAACCCAATATAATTTTTTGGCCTTAGTTTGAACCTATTGAATGAAGATCTGATACCGTAGTTGTTAGCCACTAGACCATCGAGGCAGCGAAAAATAAAAGATGATATCGTATTTATGGATATCTAGTTTTTATCTACTTATCCGCCGCAGTGTATTTCCCCTTAAGTGCTACGTCACTGTCGAGTCCATAAACTCAGTGCAAGAAAAACATGCTGATGTGTAGCTCAGTCACTGCAAGAAAAAGGACCTACGCATCAGTTCCTCTCTCATATATAGTGTTTAAAAGGATAGAATAGAAAACATTTAATAATAAGACATCTCTAATTTATTTATGTATTATCAATAAAATAGTATCAATATAAATAAATTTATTTTTTTGATAATTTAGATTATAAATTTTATATTAGAATTAAGCGCAATGGCTTACTGCCGCTTAATGTAAAAAGTCGCAGGTTCGATTTTGATCCCACGGGCAGTAATCGTACGAAGCGCAAGCTTTAGGCATAATTGGAAGAGTAAATAGGTGTCCTAGTAATTCCTTAGACCACTCATATTATTCATTTAAAATAATCAAAAAAGGTTCTTTCTTAATTAATCATTTTTTTTTTTTATATATTTGTAATTGTTATAATTTTTCTTCACGTTGAATGTACCCTTATTATTATATACATATATGTTATCTTTCATCTTTACAATTTCTTCATTGATATTCGAAATCACAAAATTTCAAGAAAAATAAAATTTAGTATAAAAATACTAATTAGTATTTAAGACTCGCCACCGAGAAAATAAATACTGAGAGACTATGTTAACCTAAGGCTGTCTAACCCGCTATATTATAACTCGCATGTAACGTTAGGATGCTTGTAAGACCATCACTCAAGTCATTTCAAAGTAGTGGACAATCGAGGTAGGTTTTGCAAGACACTAGACTCACCTTATAAGGGCTCGGCTAGATCATCTAAAAAGTGGAACGCAGTACCAACGCGTCGATTGTGGCGGAACTGTTTAACAACTGTTACTTTTGTGTATACAGCGTACACAGACTAGCATGAACGATAAAAATCTCAGTTGAAAATTTGTTGTGTGTAAACGGGAGAGATTTTATGCGGAATTTATAAAAAAAAAAAACATATATTTTTTATACTAAAAAAAATATGTTTTTTTTTATTATAAAAAATATGATCTTTTAAAGTTACGTTTGACTAAAACACAAATTGTTTTCATAATATAACTGTAATGTGTTTAAAAATAGAACGAGTATGTAGAATAATCCGTTAAATAAAATGCATCCATTTTTTCTAAAAGTATCTTCTTAAGTAATTTTTCTTATCTCGTTATGAAAACATTTTTATTCATACAACACTTAATTTCAATTCAATTAATCGCCTTATATTTATTTAAAATTAGAACAACAAAAAATCAAATAATAAAAAATACAAACTTTTTTTACTTAACCTTTTTGTAGCAATTAAAAAAAAAGAATACGTTCCACGACGTAGGATTTTATAAGTGGCCTGTAAGATTTTATGTCTCAATCAAACTTGAACACTATCAGCTTTCTATTCTGGCTCTCTGGAATATATTTATAACTCGAGATATGCTTAATCGAGAATTCCTGTTCGTTTATCACATTGTAAGATTCAAGTAAACGATTTTATGGACATGTCTTCACGCGATCTTAGTTTTATGTGTGAATCGCTTATTGTATTTCATTGTACATTTTTAATTATTTTATTAAAACGTATTTATATCATTTATGGTTGGAATTATACCTAATCTATCGTATAGTACCTCTTTAATGATATAAGTTTTATTTTTTATTATTATATTTGTCAAAAAAAACTATCAAGTAAAAGTTACTGAATCTAAAAAATAAGTCACGATGATTCTGCAGCTAGAATGCGTTAAGCCTAACCGATAGTTCAGGGTTCAAATCCGGGCAAGCGCCACTTCATATTCAAGAGGGCAATTCTACTAACATATTATCACTGTATCGCAATTAAATGAAAGCTTAATCATTGCTGTTTAACCATTTTCCAATTAAACACAACAATCTTGTGGTTGCGGTTCGATCGAAGTCGGATTGAATAGATTGGGGGGGGGGGGGTCGGGTGGTATCGAAACCATTACAAATTAACAAAATCAAAATATTACTTTATTCAGGTAGGTTGTTACAAGCACTTTTGAATCGTCATTTAACAACAATATTAAGTGAAGCTACCACCGGTTCGAAAAGTAGTGAGAAGTACTGAGAAGAACCGGCAAGAAACTGAAGCAACTGAATTAATCTTTTTTAACATTTAAAAAAACTGTCATGTTAGTTAATTACAACTAATAACTAGAATAACGTAACGTTGTGGAACGAAAATCAACCTCATGAGTCCATAGAAAAATTGTGGTGGTAACCTCCAAAACTTTATTAAAACGAAAGGATGGATTTACCCACCTGAGGACCATCTATACTAACATTATAAATATATCTATATAACTCAGTGTTTCTGTTTGTCTGTCTATCTGACAGTACGCTTTCAAGGTCAAACCGCTGAACCTAATTTGATAAAATTTTGTATAAAGCATGACTGAACTAAAGACTTTAAGACAGGTCAGGCTTTTTATGCCTCTCTACCAATAAAATGCAAAGCCGCGGGCTACAATTACTATAACATATATGGTATAATTTTATATCGAGACTTCAAATTTTGTAACTTTCACTATCCGATCAAGTGTTTAGTCTCACTTAGTAAAGCCTGTATATATTATTGAAAGTTATGTTTATCGTATAATGTTATGGAATATATATATTATATCTGTTTATTATAATATACGAGATAAGCCTTAAAACCTTATGTTTAATCTTAGTTGTTACTATCAAACTGTTTTGAATATGACAAATACTGATGCCATTTATATTGTATATATAATATCAAAAGTGTGAGAGTTTGTTTGTATGTTTTTGAACTGAACATATGTATGTCACCGTGTGTATATTAGCTTTAAATATTTAACCTTATATATAGATTTTTTAGCATTATTTTGTAGTTAAACATAATTGGAAAAGAAACGTTATATTTCACTGGGTAGTCAGTAGGGCTGTGTGCAAGTACGACTGGGTAGGTGACCGCTCATGCCTCAGATATTCTACCGCGATACAGCAATGATCATTATTTCTATGTCCCGGTCTTAAGGGTGAATGAGCCAGTATAACTACAAGCACAATATCTTAAGGCTCTCAAAGTTTGGTTGTAAAAAAAGTAAAGTAACAGCCTGTAAATTACCCACTGCTGGGATAAGGCCTCTCCTCTCACATTATGGAGAGGGTTTGGAACATATTGTTTGGTAGTGCAATAAAGTAATTGTTCTCATTTTTTACAACGCTATCTATGGAGGGGCAGAGGGGGGTTACCATAAGATGACTCAATTGTCCGTCGGCCTATATATATACAATAAACAATTTAATATACAGACAATACGTAAGATATATTAAAGGCTGATAGTTAATGGATATATGTGGTCGTAAAACGTCTCACGGAATCCCCTAACTAAAGATTACGCAAGCAAACCCGCAGTTAAAAGCTACCTATCGATAAACCAGGCTCATTTACTTGTAAATTATTTTCTCTCTCGGTGTTGCGTTCTGTTGTTAGTAAGATGTAGGGAGTACTTTAGGTTACGTCACATATTCGATAGTAGGCTTATAAAGTACTAAATATATGGGTTTAAGTGTTGTTGTAACTTGATACCGTATATATTACACGCTATGTGGATAAGTTTTCCACGAGATATTCGTGGCATAACATATAGAAACATTTACGTTATTATAAAAATAATTAAATCAATTCAAATCATTAATAAAAAAGCATATTATCATATACAAGATTATATATATTACTAATACTTGTTGATTCGATATATAATTATTTTCAACTAACATAACTTTAAATTTTGTTGGAAGAGTTCTTACTGAGTTTTTTGCCGGCAATCTTCGGATAGGATTGTAGTATGTACATATATGTTGTCACAGTACTATTATATTGACCACTTAGTATGTGTAAATAATTTATATAAAACGAAACAATCAAAGCGGCTACATGACTTAGTTACTTGGTGGTGGGGCTTTGTGTAAGCACGCCTGGGTAGGTCCCACCCACTCATCAGATATTCTACCGCTAAACAACAGTACGAAGTATTGTTGTGTTCCGGTTTGAAGGGTGAGTGAGCCAGTGTAACTACAGGTACAAGGGACATAGCATCTTAGTTCCCAAGGTTGGTGGAACTTTGACGATGTAAGGAATAGTTAATATTTCTTACAACGTCATTGTCTATGGGTGATGGTGACCAAAAAAAATTTCTGCAATGTTGATCAAATACATGTAAACTAATTTGGATTTTATCTAATCTGTCATTGGTCGGTGACATCTGATAGCAAATATTTGACCAATCATATTTCGTGAAAATTCTGTAGCGAATATTGATTTCTGAATTACATTGTTTTCTCTAGAACAGTATAAAGCGTGGTTGAATTATTCATTGCCTTTTCTTTGAGACGTTACGTCTAAAGGCTCTGCCATCGTAATATTATTTGGTGTGAAGTCTATATATGTATATATTTCTCCTGGACTATAGTCCTATATAACAAGCCTCAATCTTCTTTCAGATCTTCGTTTGCGAAACAAATACCGAACTTCTCAGTTTCATAACAACAATTCGAATTCCCAATCACATACTTCATATAACAGGTGTCCCAGTAAAATGGTGTAATCAGATATTGCTTGACACACGCGCATGCGCGGAATAATGCAATATTGTAGGTTAGAAATTACGATGCATATTATTAAAGTCACTTTCGTTACGTCGCCGTGATTAATTCTAAATGTAGTTAGGCTATTATATTGTAATTTTACATTCTGCTTAATGTTAATATTAAAATATAAGCTCTTTAAAGATTATTAGAGTTATTTCTGTGCTGTATTTAATATATATTTATTTTATCGAGGCTTATATTGGTGAAAGTGTGAGCACACTGCCAAAGTAAGTGCCAAGTGAAGTTTGCCATTTCTTATTACGTAAATGCTTTAATTTAATTAAAAATCAATGACAAGATTTCAGGTTCAATTCTAGTTAGGTCATCATCAAAGGAAGACTAAGCCTAAATTAACACTTTAAGTTTGAAGTGTTTGCGGTACGGAAAAGAACTAAAACCGTTGGTTCGCCCTGAATTCTAGACGTTTCAGGGTAAGTGAGTCAGTGTATCTACAGGCTCAAGAAACATAATTAAAACACTTAACTTCTACACAACACTTAGTTCTCAAAATAAGTAGTATTTAAAAATTGTTAATATTTCTTAAAGCATCAATGCCTATGGGCGATAGATAAGATTTAACAACATCTAGCTAACATATCGATAATATTTTAAAACAATTCTGAGTTAAATTGTTGTAAATTATTCACCACCTCATTACAAATAACCAAACTTTTACGAGACATGTTAATTTGGGTATGTATGTAAATTTCTCTGGAATTCTTCCAAAACATACAGGTTTTTTTAAGTGTCGACGATGTGAAGAACACATAAGATGAATCCGAATTATATCTTATATGTTTATAATCTAAGATATGAGCGAATATTAGTTAAATAATATGTCGCTTTAATTTCATATATTATCCTTGACTTTCCGTATAAAACAGCACATTATTAACTCGTAACAAATATATATATAGTCATTAAAACACGTTGAAACAATAAACAAACATAATGTGTGTTGTTATATTTCTCATATATGTGTCAAAACTATAAATATACATTCAAGCTGTTTTATGTGAAACAGTTGAGCTCGGGTTATTTTAAGATCATTTGTAATAACACTTTCTTTACTATAGATTTTAAATATAAATAAAAATATTATAATATTCGTATTAAAAAAATTAATTACAGAATTATGCTCACTGTAATAATGGAAATATAATGGACTCTTAATTAAGCAATCAAACAGATAAGACAATTTTGTATTAAGATAAAAATTACAAGAGGTATGACAGTGAAAGACAATAATTAAAAATAAATACATTTACAATCAAATCTTACATTATACTAAGTGCATTTCTTTGTTCATTAAACAAGAATCATTTTAAAATTCGAATCGTTGAAATAACGTCTCAATAAGACTTCGATGTTTTTATCTCAATGTTTTAAATTAAGAAGAATAAAAAAATTATCTCAAACCTTATTTACATAAACGGAGTTCGGCTAATGAAAGTATAAATTAGGATCGAGGCATCGCGTGCCGCCCCCGCAGCCTTCGCACGGAAGGCTTTTCGTTAGCGTAATCCAGCTGTATTGAAAGACGATAACACTTGAATTACACCAGCCCTTGTGATCTATTTATGAATTGATTTACGTTTTGAATTATAAATAACTAGTCAATAAAATGGTTTGTTAATTGTGTGGGTTTCATTAATCTGGATTGTGCTGGTGATAAAAAAAAAGAAATTGTTTCCTTATTCATTTATTAGAACACTACTATTTTAAAAGACTATTAGGCTAAGACTTCCTCTCTCTTTGAGGTTAGGAGCGAATGGTACCACCCTTTAGCAACATGGTAGATTGGATACACATGTGGCAGAATTTCATTGAAATTAAACACATGCAGCATTGTTGTATATCTTCATCACAGAACAGCTTAAGATGAATGAGAAGTACAAATTAAGCATATGGATATTCAGTGGTGCTTGCTGGAAATATTTTCATTGTTGTTAATATTTTTCAGGACGAAGTATTGTCGTATTCTTGTTGTTTTTTTTTATCGACTTACTATAAACTTCTAGAAATATTGTACTATAACAGACAAATCTAAGTATACGCTTTTTCTTTTTTTCTTTTTATTTCTGAAAGAATATTTAAATTGAAATTGGATAAATGATCAACGTTCTTTGTTGAAATTACAATTAAGTTAAAGGCCTTAGATTAATAGTGCGATAAGTCCAATTTGATTCAGAGAATTAGCAATTGCCATTAGTCTAACGATGTTAGCATTATTACTACGTCACAAATATTATGATTTTTGATGGATATGTTTAATTAGAAACAACAAAACGACAATATCATTAGTCTTTAAAAAAACAGTACTCATTAAAATTAAAAAAAAAATAATGCGTTTACAAAATTTAGAAAGTTTTTAATATATTCTTAAAAGTTATTTCTTTCGACATTAAAATTCGCATGTTCTTGTATTGTTTTAAACAATTATCCTTATTACGTATTGCGGTACGTAAAATAATTGGAGGTCATTATTTGTGTACGTTCAACATAAATTGCTATATTTTTACGCAAACGTGAAAATATTTTTTAAATCATTTCAATAATTACAAACGTATCTTACTTTTTAATTTTTTTATAAAACGGAAACGCTAACCTTATTTTATAATTTAATCAATTATTTTAATTATATTTATATAATATAGTTCATGTTATGTACGAATAAACGTACATATATGACAAGGAGTACTTAACTCATGAGAATCAAATTATATATACATTATTGTCATATATAAAATATTTTCACGCGTCTATTTTTAATAAATACTATGTAAGAATTTTAATTAAAACGTTTATAAAGCTCCTTAGTATAAATATACAACTACAACAATTAAATAATAACTAAATATTATAAGTGAGAATTCGAGATCTGCTCCCGCCTACAAAAGACTTCAACGAATAACGAGTGCACATCGTAAGCCGTCGGTGGGTCGAACATACATAATAGATATAATTGTTACATGAATAATTGACTGATGCGAAAATGACATATTAATGTTATCCGAGATGGCCCAATTGTTAGAACGTGTGCATCTTAACCTATGATCGCGGGTTCAAAAGCACCAATGCATATTCATGTGTTTAATTTGGAAAACATCGTGAAACCTACATGTGTCTAGTTTCATCGAAATTATGCCACATTTGCATTTCACCCGCATTGGAAACAGTGTGGTGGAATATCTTCCAAACCTTCTCCTCAAAGGACTTAGAGGATTAGCCAGCTATGGGAAATTTAAAAGCTGTTAATGTAATGTAAAATGTTATCCTTTAAGATGTTCGATAGTCAAATAAAATAAATATATCAAGATCTTTATATCATGATATATTTATTTTCAAATAAAAAAAAAAATAAGATGAAAATATTATTTGTGTCTTCAAGAAACAACAAATTGATGTATGAAGTATGTAAAATAATTTGTATGAGTATGAGACATGTCACATGTCGTAGCCGTGTCGTTACCACCGAGTTGTATGAGATCCATAACACCTGATATTCTGCGACCGTTGCCATGGTTACGCATACCGTTTCGCCGCATGCGCAGCAACAGGTTGTAACAAAAGCCTTTGTATTACATTATAACGTTAATTCATTTGCAACCATTGCGGGAGTCACTCAAGTATTCGATTTCATGATCGAAATTCATTAAAAACAAGTGTTTAATTACATAGAAAACATTTGTAACATTAATTGAAATGATACAGCGTGTTCTTTTAATTCTAAGCATTTGAGAAAGAAATAAAATATATTCACTACTGTGCATTCTACTGAATACTCAGTATTTAGAATAAAAAAAATGTAATGTATCGATTATGAACTTAGTCTAAGTCACGTAAACAAGTTATCACTCCATAAAAATATTAATCTCTAGGTCTCACCCCCGATAACGCCGGCTGCGTTATCTGTATAATATAATAATACATATTCTTCCGGAATAAAAAGTTGTTTATTAATTTGAGCAATTAAATATCAAACTAAGGAATAATTAAAAAAAATTAAAGTATTAAATAAGAAAGCTTAAAGTATTTGTTACAACGACCTCCGTAGTCGAGTGGTGTGTTCTCGCCGTTTTTTCTCGCTAGAAGCTGTTTTCCGAAACGGTGGTAGTATTTAATTATGGATGATGCAAAAACGCTTCATTGTGAAGTTTACTTGTATAAATTGATTTGATACACCAATTTTGATGGGTACGTGAATCCGAGGTCCCGGGTTCGATTTCCGGGTCGATGTAGATTATCATTAGTTTTCTATGTTGGCTTGGGTATAGATGTTTGTGGTACCGTCGTTACTTCTGATTTACCACAACACAAGTGCTTTAGCTACTTACATTGTTGTCTCATATTTATTTATTTCATTCGTTTCATATTAATTTTCAATTACAAATAAAGATCTATTTAATCATCTTATAAATAAACAAAAGCCTAACGTACTTTCAAATCACCCAAAGCCTTCTAAGTTCTATTGAGGCTGAATGAAAGTCCACCAGTATAGTTAGACGTTACTTATGTTTGTTAGGAAGCGATTGTGCGCGACTAATGTTCATCTATCGATGAGCTCAAAGGGTAATGAAGTAACTTTGATTTCACGAGAAATAGGTTGATTATTTAATCAGTGAAAGTAGCTTGCACTTAATGAATCCATTGTTCAGATATGTTGCATACGATTCGATAAATAATTATAATTTGCGATGTTATTTCCTTATTGTAAAGAAGATCAGATGATAAACGATTGATATTAAATCGATGATTTTAAATGATAAAAATGTTGGAGCTTATTTATTGACTTATATTGTGTATATATAATTGTATTCAACAAATAACTTTGTATTTTGCATGTTGGAAATGTAACTAAGCTGAGATGGCCCGGTGGTTAGAACGCATGCATCTTAACCGATGTTTCCGGGTTCAAACCCAGGCAAGCACCACAATTAATTTGTGTTTATAATTCATCTCGTGCTCGGCGGTGAAGGAAAATATCGTGAGGAAACCTGCATGTGTCTAATGCATGGTGGAATATGTTCCAACCCCTCTTCTTAATGGAAGAAGAGGCCTTATCTCAGCAGTGGGAAATTTACAGGCTGTTATTTTACTTTACTTTACTTTAAATGTAACTTCTGAGCTTTTTTGCCGGTTCTTCTTGGTAGAATATAGTAGCTTCAATTAATATAGTTTGTAAAATGACGACTCCAAAGCCGAGTACTAATAGCCTAAAGTATATTTTGATTATGTTGAATTACAATTATCAATGTTAACATCGATTGTAGAATTGAAATAGAATTAACATGATGCTAGTTTATGCGACTTTATTTCGATATAGTAAATGACAAGAGACTATTGTCAATAACACGCGATAATAAAAACAACATAACGAATTATATCATGATATAAAAACTGTAAAATCATCAAAAGCTAACAAGTTACATTATAAAAATATAAGTTATATAGGTAAGTGAAAAAATATACTATTCATCAAGTACCTACCTACTTTTATACTTGATTAAAAGTAAGATATCAAAAATAATAAAAATGAAAAATTACCCGTAACTTTAACGACATTTTAAAACACACTTAAAGTTTCTAAACATTGTCACACATAAGTTAACCATTCCAATTTCCAAGTAATAAATTCGATATCTAATATTTAGTACTCTCTTGTGAAATATTTACGTTTATGTTTCTCAAAAATTTAAATAAATGCATACAATTATATGCATATGTATTTATGATCAATAGCTTTATAAACACAATTAAATTAACATATAGATTGTTCTTACAACAAGGAAATTCCTTAGTCACATACATAAATAAAGTTTAAGCGTCGCATAATTTCCTTTATATTAATATAACGACTCAGATTTCCCTGGGTTTTGTTTTAGTATATTTTCCAACATACGTGTATATCCGAATACGATTAGACAGAAATAGATATAAATAATTTAAATGTAAACTATTGTATCGATACACATCGGCTTTGCAATAAGATTAAAATATAAACTCGCGGACTTTTCTTTATAACTGAACGAATGAAATAATTAAGCATGCATTAATTTCATACATTAATTACATGCTATAAAAGTGCTTGTAAAACATTTCTTTTCCAATTTCATAAAATATTCACACAAAGTTACAAACCTGTAACAACATATTCATAATTTATATAAATGAATATACCTCAGCCAGCCAAAATTAAATGAAAATCACAGAAGTTTTTGAGATAAGCGCGAAAATATACAGAAAGTATCCCCGTCGCTTCTGCCTGTACATGTTTTGAGTTTAACATATTATAATATGTACTTTATAATAATAATAATTAACGTTACTTAAACTGTATACCATATACCTTATGTACATATGTATACAAATTTTAAAAAACTAAATATCCTCTGTTGTCGTCTTAAAGTTTTAATGCTTATTTTTAGCTTGCTTACTAAATTACTTTCTTGTCGATTCTTCTCGGTAGAATCTATATTCCGAACCGTCGATAGCATTACATTTACAATCTTGTATATTGACAATTTAAATAATATTATGTGAATATAACGTGCACTTGCTTAACAGATATAAATTAAAATGTTTACGAGTAGCAAACCTACTTACAAACGTAAATAATCAATTTCAAATTACGAACATATTCGTGTAATGATATCTTATCTTGCACTAAAAAGCTAAATGCATCGTAATATTTTTATAGCTTTTACTAGCTTTATTGTTTTTCCATTAACTTGATAATAACTTAATTATAATAAGCTCTATTTTCATGTACAAATCAATCAAAATTCATTATTATATATTGAAAGAATAAATATATATTTACCTCAATAAGATGATAGCCTAAACAGTACACCACAGTTTTGAAACGACCACAACATACACATAACGTATGTGTTTAAACACAACACAGAACAAAATGTGTTTGTTTACAACAGTCCACTCGTCACTACACATATAAACAATCAGTTTATACTATACATTTATATTAAAATATCACTTATACTCATATATCATAGTCACGTGTGTTAATATATAAATATATATGTGTCTTTCAGTCTTTGAAATTAATAGTAAACATGCGACGCTAATTTCCGGACATCGCGAAATCGTAAGGGCGCGTATTGGTCATGTGTGCGTAACAACCTGACCACAGGCTTGCGTAGACGCAACTGAAATCACCTTGCAAGGCCCACTATACCTGTTTCGGTCTAAACATGTGTCCGTCTCGCTCTAGCGGGCATTGTGCTGAGTCCAGTGACTGGCTTGACAATAAATTACCTATAGGAATCTAATCAGTTTAATAGATGTGTGATTTTTTTTAATTCCGCTCGTTTTTAATGGCACCATGGATGGATGGTATAGGGACATTAATTATGGAGACGGTTACATTTGTATCATTCGAAATTCAAAAATTACAACGTAATTTGATCATATTTATTTTTTCTCGAGGTCCATCGATTCTGATTGATTTATGGTTATTTTTGTAAAATAAATATTGTTTTATAATTTTTCGCATAAATCGTCGATTCATTATTTTAAATCCGGGTGCTGATAAATAATAGAATAATTAAGAAAAGCTACAACTCCGTGTATTTTGACGAAGATGGGTAGCGTGATTCAATTAGTATAATATATAGTACTGTAAAATTATTACTTAAATCGTCAATGGACCATCTACCCTGGGAGTCGTGGGGCTCGATGTCTCTTGTATATACACTGGCTCACCTTTCAAATTGGTACACCACAGTAAACAGATTTAATATTAAACTGCCTCACTAATAAAGAGCACAAAGCCTTACCCTCCCACAGTAATATACCTATAATTTGGGATAAAATTAATTAATATTAATTAACTCCACACCAGTATGTATGGAATGGAAATTGAAATAGATCTTTTTTGTTGACTGTAGAAACACATGACACTAATTAAGTAAATGCAACTATATTAATAAATTATAATAATTATTATTATTTCCAATCTTTACACTCATATTTCAATTTGAATATACCGTAATCAAATATCACACATCCTTTATATTGGAATTTTGTATAAAGCTTTTAATTGGTGGTACGAGTAAGCCTGTGTGGGTACCGTCAAATGTCAGTATTCAGTATTGTTGTGTTCTAGTTTAGAGGGTGAGTGAGCCAGTGTAACTACAAGGTGCATACTTAGTTCCCAATGTTGGTGACGCATTAGCGATTTCTTATATCATAAAAATTCGACAAATAATCATAACAAAATTTAACTCTTAATAGCATAAATAAAACATAAAACGTATCTCTATGTTTACGATTCCATTATTCTAGTTTATTATCTCAGGCTAAAGCGTTTTTATGACTTTTCATAGAAATCAAACGAAACTTAAAATAAGTATTATCTGAACTTTAACATATATCTATTTTTATATTTTCCTTATTCCATTATATCGAATCAATTATTAGGGATCCGTACTTAAAAGGTAACACGGGATTCTCTTACTAAGACTCCGCCGTTCATCTGTCTGTCTGTCCTAAAACACTTTAGTCAAAAGAACACAAAATTGATTCACAGACAACATATATGGTTTTTATAGATAATGGTACGGAACCTTTCGTGAGCGACTCGACTCGTTCTTGGCCGTCTTCGTGCGAAAGCTCAACGCGTATATACCTACATGTACTTGTTCTAGTATAGACTTAAAATTGTAATGTATTTGTAGTTATGAATTAATACACACTTCGATCGCTCGCATCCCGCAGCGACCTCCAACCATTAACATTTTAACCCAAGATCTCGATCGAGTCTAAGAATAAGAAGTATACTACCTTGTTGATACCCCGCTGCTGGACTAAGGCTTTATTTCATTAAGAAGGCTTAGTGTGCACTCCACCTCGCTGCTAATACACGAAACCGCGTTGGGGGTGCGTGAAATATTTGCATTCCTATTCATAAGGCTATAAAAATAAAATATAAAAACTTCTAACAATACAGATATACATACATTTATAAAGCAGAAACTTATAACTACGATGTCGATTAAACAAAAATTTATCGAACAGTGGGTCGACATGGCCCAGTGGTTAGAACGCGTGCATCTTAACCAATGAGAGCGGGTTCACCCAGCAAGCACCACGGAATATTCGTGTACTTAATTTGTGCTTATAATTCATCACGTGCTCGACAGTGAAGGAAAGCATCGTGAGGAAACCTGCATGTGTCTAATTTCATAGACATTCTGCCACATGTGTATTCTACCAACCTGCATTGTAACAGCGTGGTGGAATATGTTCCAAACCTTCTCAAAGGGCAGGAGGCCTTAGTCCAGCAGTGGGAAATTGGCAGGCTGTTGTTGCTTAATAATAGCCTCTAAATGCTTCTACTTAACGTTTAGTTAAACTAATATAATCCCTTATTAGTCGCGCTGGGCTATCTATAAGTTTCCTAGGTCACAGGTCGTCATATCCTATGAAGGATTTAAGCGCACGCAATGCTAATAAACTATAAAGCAGCTATATATTAGAGATTTCAAAGCGACATACCTACTTCCTTGCGTGGTAGCGTATAATATTATGAAGATATTCGATACAATACATGCACAGTTTAATTTTATAATTGTTTTTGTTCTATACACACTTATAGTTGGATCAAAATCTTTATTCTATGTATTAGTCGAAATTGTTTATCTCGGATTTCAGAAGAACCGGCTTTGTCTGTTTTTTTTTTTGCGTCGTAAATTTATCTATTGGAAATATAATGCAATTGCAAATTTTGTAATAGCCTTTAGCCTACAAACGATCCTAAATTGAATATTTTTGAACGTTTTCTTAAATTCTGTTGTTACAGTGAGTTACAGTTTACAGTTACACCGCTGAGCACGAGATGAATTATAAAGACAAATTAAGCACATGAATCAGCGGTGCTTGCCTGGGTTTGAACTCGCAACCATCGGTTAAGATGCACGTGTTCTAGCCACTGGGCCATCTCGACTCGTGGTTGGAATGCAGGCATCAAAACTGATGACTGCGAATTCTAATCTAATTATCACGACTGAAGGAAAACTTCGCGAGAAAACATTCATGTGTCTAATTGCCATCACATGTGTATGTGATACCAGACTTACTCTCAAAGGGAACTAAGGAATTGATCCCAATAATGAGACATTTATAGACTGTCCGTTCATCAATACTTTTTTGAATTAGTAATAATATGTCTCGTTTTTATGTTTGCATGATATATGTTCACTACCTAATTAACAAATTTTCCCGCAAATAAAGTAATAAGTATTATAACTGTGTGGTCAAAATATAATTCATAATTGTTTAAGAATGGATTTATGAAAAAATAATTTACTCTCAGATCCATATAATCGCTGAATCTTCAAGTTCTTATTTTATTTTTAAAATCACTTACTTTTTGTTTTGTGATAAATTGATAATCGCGCTGTTTTTGTTGACCACAGAATGAATAAATCGTTCAACAATTTTCCGGTACAGAGTATAAAAGAGAATCCATCACTGGCATTTTTTACTTAGTAAAGGTATATAAAACGACTTGCATTAAAACTAACTATGTAAAAACCTAACTCAGACTATGTTAGTATAAGGCAACACGACTCTAGAGTTATTATCAAGCCTTAAGTGGGTAAAGACGCAATCGTAGTTGCGCACACTAGCGACAAAATTATCTTAAGACACTTTGGAATATAAGGGTAACTGACCTTGGAAAAATATATCCAAAATAGATTTCGGTGTCCATTCTTACATTACATTACTTGGACCTTCCTTTCAATTATACACTGGTCTGACTGTGAAGACTGCTTGCCAGATCAAGCATCAGGTGTTAATCAATGAATACATACTAACAAAAAGTACATTTTGACAAATTATGTATGTAGTATTATTTTTACAGTACAGATATGTCACGAGATATATAGATAGAGGAGTAAATGGACCACTGACCACAAATGGTGCCGTTTGGATTTATAATCATTTCATCGACGGTGTGCCACCAACCTTGGGAATTAAGATGTTATATTTCAATTCAAATAAAGTCACCGGTTGTAGAGTCATTACAAACCAATGAAAAATTCGTAATAATAATTTACTAACATACTTTAAATTAGGGCTTAGTGGATTAATGGCTTCTTCTAAAAGCTCTATTCTACTGAATCTAGAAGAGACCCGGTTCAACTATTTTTTATGCACACAAATTGTGCACAAGACTTAGAGGTGTGATATTGATAATTGCTGTGATAGATAAAAATATTCCGGAGAAAACCATTACATACATAGTATGTTTTAAAGAACATATTCATAATGACATTTAAGAATTCTACGCTTCAACAGTCATCGTTAGTTTTGTGTTGCAACCCGATTGAATCACTAAAAATCTTTTTAAAACAGAGCTAAGAACAGTAATATAATTATGTATTCCTCAGCAGAGGGCTTATCGAAACTTACAATCGTAACTCAGTGACCAAAATATTTAACGTATATTACAAAGCCTATATTGTCTAGAACTGTTTTGTACTACCTACATCACAAATAATTGAGACTTATATTAAAAGTAAACCACTAATTCATACGAATTCGTCTCAAGACAGTCTTGTCGCAAACATGCAAACTCATTACGAAAAGACGCAACCGTAAAGAACAGCTTCGATTCCCGGGTCGGGTGAGCAATGGCTTTACGGCCGAGCGGTATGTTTTCCCTCATTACGTATTCCGAACGTATTTTCTTGACTCGCGCAACTTGAAAAGTAGTAATGAGATTACACACGTAAGTTTTACTATGTGCTAATATTTATACCAGCCACTGGGTGTTATTTTATTTAGTTTCCCTTTGGAGAAAAAAGTTTTTATGTTCATTCTTTTTTTTGGTTCCAACTTAACTTTGACTTTAATATATTATCTTTATAAGACAATGTATTTTTTCAATACAATATATGTATGCAGGATGATGTGGAAAATTATGGGATAGTGTGTTTATAAGTGTGTTGTATGTGTTCTTTAATAAAAAAAGAATAACTAAGACTCACACATCACATCACATCATCAGCCCGTTTTTGTCCACTGCTGGACATAGGCCTCTCCAAGTGCACGCCACTATGATCTTTCTCCGGCTACTAAGACTCACAGTAGTTGATAAAGTCGACATAACATTTGCCCTTGTAAATAACTAAAACATTAGCATTATATTTGAATGTATTTTTGAGAAAATATAATGGTATTCTAGAACCTCTCTTCCCGTAACAAACTTCCATCATTTTTCGCAATTTACCCCTATAGATTGCAAAAGTTGTTACTGATCAAAAATTATAATAGCTAATACTGCGGCTTTACCGGATTGATATATGCATACAAACTGTCACGACCCATTTTACACCTTCGATTATTAACTAATAAGAAAAAGGAGACGATGTCCTTCCGCGGAACTGAAACTATCTCCATATAAAATTTCATCTAAAACGGTTCAGCAGTTTAACGTGTAGAGATAAAAGACAGAGTTCCTAATTTAAAAAGTCACAAAATCACAATCACAGATCATAAATTAATCGATATAATTACTAAGAGATTCAAAAGTTCTATAATAATTATAATAAATGTTCAGCACAATTTCGTAATTATACATTTGTACAAAGCAATGTTCATTACAAGAACCAATGCGATTGCTGTAGTTGTATATATAAACTCACTCAGACAACACTTTCCCATATATAATATACATTCGTTTCAGATGGAATATAAACAGTGGAGGAATATTGAAAAGTAATTAAGTAACAATCTTAAAGAAATATAATAAATTATAATACTATATTGAATTACGTAATGTAGTGTTGTCGCTACTTCTGTGTAATATCATTAGCCCGAATATTATCTGGAAGAGATCGCTATTGATTCGATATTATGACAACCTTTATTCTTTATTTCCTTTTTTTTCTTTCTTTACACATGTATTGATAAAGACTCGTTTTTAATTGATCAAACAGGGTTATACGACTAAATTTGAAAGTATTTCTGTTTCATAAGACAGTTACTTGTCCGTATGCACCTAATTATCCGTCCACGTATTACCTTAAAAGGAGAATATTACAATTTGTAATACAATGCGCCCGCGCACGCTCGGGAACACGCGGCAAAAACTAGGCTCGCCCGAAATGGTACATCGTCACCAGTTGACTCTTAAGAATAAATTGTTAAGAGATTCTGTATAAATGAAATGGTCCCGTACCATATAGAAATCGAGTGTCTTAGACGAAATAAAATTATTTATACTTTTGTTAGATACCTGCTTTATTTGTCTTGACGGTAATTTTCTTTTTATTCCAGGTGCTAATTATAGGACTTATGTGTGAAGTTTGAATCGCGAATTGTTTCTCAAATATTAATTTCCACCAAATAAATTAAAAAGTTAAGTTAAACAGTGGGTAAACTTATAAGGACTTTCTGGATTTTGATAATCTTTCATAAAGCACTTAAAATTTAAAGTTAAAAAATCTTTACTGTAGGTACTCTTGTATGTTGATTGTCAAGGTAAAAAAATAACCTTCGGTTCAGACAGTACCCCTCAGACGTGAGAAGAAGCTGCGGAAGAAACTCAGAAGGACATTAAATATCTCCGTGTCGGTTTCGGTGACTCCGCAGAATCCTTACGATTGGTTAAGACTAATGTAATTGACGCGTCTTCGCTCGCGATTAGGGAGTTGGTTGTGACGTATTAGGCAAAAAAGTAGCCTATGTCTTTCGTTGGAGTTCAAGTTTGCTTCATAACAATTAACAAATTTCATCAAATTCGTTTCATTATTTTGGTAGAAAAAGAGCGACAGACTGACAGACAGAGTTACTTTCACATTTAAAATTTTAAGAATAGATAATGTCAAATTAACGTGATATAAATAATGTTTTTTTTTTATATAATTATATGTTTGTAACACCTCTTGTTTTAAAGCTTAATATGTAACATTGTAATATGAAATACTTATAAATTATTAAATAAATTCTACTTAACAGATTATAAATTAGCAAGAATTGAATCTCAAATCGTTCGATATTTAAAAATATATTTATACTCAGATTCGATAAACATTTGTCATGTTAACAAAACGTCAAATAAACCTACGATGAAGGCGAAACGACCAATTAGGCAAATAACAATGCATTCCAAATTTAATTTAACGAATAGTGAAAGGTTTCGAGGACCAATCGAATGGAAGTATTTAGGTTCATCTAGGTCGTTATCCAGTACGAATACATTATGTAATAGCGTACCTCGTCACTCCGATTGTTATGTTTTATTACCGCTTAGAGTATTTGCTGGATGCAAGATCT
This sequence comes from Vanessa cardui, assembly GCF_905220365.1. NCBI lineage: Eukaryota > Metazoa > Arthropoda > Insecta > Lepidoptera > Nymphalidae > Vanessa > Vanessa cardui. The sequence continues at coordinate 3,663,310 of NC_061141.1, forward strand.
GAGACGAGTTTTAACCGATTGCAATGAAACATTTATATCTTTCGTAAGAGGACATTACTTATATGATTATAAGTGGACAGTTTTATCCGTGCAATTAGAGGTTTTATTTATACAATATCTTTTAACAGGTTATGATGGTAAGTTAAATGTGTAATGTAATTATTTATATAAAGAAAGAAAGATGGATGGGTAGGAGGTATCTTCCCAAAAAGTTCCCAAAGTCAGATTCGATTTTTTTTTATATAATTGTGCTATAGATTGGCGGACAACCAAATAAAAGCTACCTGATGGTAAGTGGTTACCACCGCCCATATATAATGGTACAGTAACAATTATTAATCTTTCCTTATATTGCTAGTACACCACCAACCTTGGTAACTAAGATGTTATGTACCTTGTGCCTGAATTTACACTGGCTCACTCACCTTTAAGACTGACTATTGCTGTTTGGCGGTAGAATATCTGACGCAGATACCGCAGTTACCTACCCAGAAGGGCTTGCACAGAGCCCTACCAATAAGTAAAAACGTTATGATTTTTATGCCTTCACAATCGTCAGTATATATGAAAAACGATAAAAGAATAATTGAGCCATGCTGTACACCCCCCAATCCACAGTGGAATAGCGTGGTGGAATACATTACAATTTTTTCAACTCCATAACTACATAAGTATAATAATAATATTATTATACATAATAATTATTATTTAATATTAAAATGCTACAAAATCAAAAGCATGAATGCAATTTTCAGTCTTAATTACTTGATATAAAGTAAGTTTACGATTGAAATAATTTTAATTCCTAATACTAAACGAAATGTTACTCAATGGTATTACAGAATAACTACAAGTACGTAACAGAAAACATACCAGCTAGGATAAGCGTCTCGATTTATCAGACAGAGAGAAAAATACCAATGGCTGATTAGCGGTATAGTTAATTGAATACTATGCCGATATAGGTTCGAGGCTTACTCAATGGGCTGTCTTTAATAGTATATAGTTATATATAGTATATATACAGTTTGCAGCACCTTTACTCGAAGGGGGTGTTGGGTACTTAATACCTTTTTAGTACACAATACTTTTCGTTTCGGAGCTGAGATGGCCCAGTGGTTAGAACGTGTGCAACTTAACCGATGATTACGGGTTCAAACCCAGGCAAGCACCACTATATATGTGCTTAATTTGTGTTTATAATTCATCTCGTGCTCGGCGGTGAAGGAAAACATCGTGAGAAAACCTGCATGTGTCTAATTTCATCGAAATTCTGCCACATGTGCATTTCACCCATCCGCATTGGAAGAACGTGGTGGAATTTGTTCCAAAACCCTCTCCTTAATGGAAGAGGAGGCCTTATCTCAGCAGTGGGAAATGTACAGGCTGTTACTTTACTTTTTACTACTTTTCGAGTATACGAATAAAGTATAAATAATAAAAGCAATCCATACAATACAATATAAAAATGAAGTGTTAATTATAGTGATCAGAATACATTATGGGTTTAAAAATGTTTATTTATTAATGAAAGTTGAAAATAATACTTAATTTATTTAAAAATCCATAAAAAAATGCATTTTTTTAATAGTTTGTCACGTGACACAAAACGTTCCTAATTGGCTGGGCTTAAGTTGAAGTCACTTGCTCGTAACCTTGCTTGCCTACTATATGTACCACAGATTAGCATACAGGCAAGTGACGTCACGTGAGTAAGACAGTATTCAGTTCAGTTTTAAAGGTGAGTGTTCCAATGTTCGGCGTTAGAGGTGTAACGTCTTAGTTACCAAAGCTGGTGGCGTTACTTAGGCTACTTTTAGAATTATAAATAAAATTAACAGTTCAATTCAAACGCGCACCAAAGCGGACCTTGAAATATGATGACATCAAATCTGAGAATAACAAAAGAATGAAAAATTGACAGTTTAAGAAATACCATTATTAATAATCATTCACCAATTAATAAATGGAATCCTCAGATGTATGCGAGTTCGCCTTGATATACGTAAAACCGCAAATTAATCGAGAGCGGATATGTTTGAAATTCTTCAATCTATGACGGAATGGTCGATATCATTAAATTAACATTTTTGATAAAGGCTCTATATCTATTTATGGACCATTGTGAATATTCTTAGAAACGATTCCGAAATACGAATCAAGTATTTTATAAACAGGAAAAAAGCTTATCAAGATATTGATAGGGATTCTAAATAATATTAAAATAATGTTTTTAAACATATATGTATATTACAGAAAAAAATGTACTGAGTGTATTTATCAAGTGTGTGATCAGAAAAATGTGATTTTTTGTCTGTTCCTTTGTTAACGCTAATTTCGGAAAGGCTTTTTAATTTGAATGCTGTTTTCACTGGTGTATTATATTTAGCTTGGAGTAACATATAGCATATAAAAAATATACCTCAGTTTTAAAAATAAATACGTCAAATTATTCATTGCAAAAATCTCGTCAAGTTGATTTGATTCGCTGGCACCGGCTAGTTAGTTTCAATATACATATATAACTATATCATAATGTATATAGTTTTTTTTAATTGCATTCTGTTAAGTTTATAAAGTTTTAATTATATACACAAAATATACAATAATGTAAAGTACTTAAATGGACATACTAGTCCGTTATACAGTTATAGTCTTAGAAATAAAGTATTTTTTTTAATAAAGAGTATATTAATTTAATTTAACAGAAGCTTAAGATTTCGTATAATGTATCATAAATAGATGTAATTTTTTTTAGAGTAATGCAACATATCCCTATAGTAAGTATAAAAAAAATAATACATGAAATCTCAATTTACCTGGGTTTAAACCTTTATAATAAACCTAATATTTAGTTAACATCAACACAGACTCTATATAAACTCATTTACTAAAATATGAAATTTAAAATTACAGTAACTTATTCAATAATAAATTAAATAACTCGAGATCGCAATAAAATCAATCACGCCTAAAGTAATTTTTAAGCCAGCGCTAACACATCAATTTTCTTGTTTCATTTAAGCCTTATCTCGTCATAAAACTATATTTCATATAAATTCAACCTTTAAGAATTACACAGTCCGAAAGTTTGAAACAATAAAATTGCCTGTATTCATGACTCAGGGCATAAATCATTTTAAAATACAATTAAACAAAATTACATACGCGGTGGTTATAAAACGATTGTAATTCATAAATGTGTTGATCGTAACCCAATTGTGGACTGACCACCCAGGCATTGGTTTATTTTCAAAAGTGACCATTTAATGTTCATATTATTTTGGTTTGTTCCTACTGTAAAGTTTACTATACTTATTAGTGTCCTTATACATACGCGTATAATATATTTATGGAATATTTTTAAAGTTTATCATTGACTTGGTAGGGTCTTGTGCTGTGGGTACCACCCCCTTATGTTGCTGCCAAGCCAAAATGATTGAGCCAGTGTAACTACAGGCTCAAAGCATAACATCTTAGTTGCCAAGGTTGGCGCATTGGCGAAGTAGGGGATGGGTTATATATCAGCGCTTATGTATATGGGCGGTGGTGACCACTTGACACCAGTGGCCTATTCGCCTACACATTATATATTATATTAAAAAAAAGAAGATAATCAGTTATTTATATGTAAGTATATTATTACCTAGAGCACAAATATATAGGTATCTAAGATAATAATATTATATATGTATAATATCTTGAGAGTTATATAAGTCATACGAGTTCTACGCGGCTTTACGCGGCGGTCAATTAAAGTATTATTTATGCTGAAACTTCTTTGAACTTAAAGCTTTATAAAAAATAAATCACATTCGTTTCAGTGTTTTGGTTGCGAAAGAGATCAAGTGAGAAAATAAAACAGCTTTACTTTCGTTTTTATAATACTAGTATAGATTGTAAATCTCGAAATGTCCTATATAGAGATCCTATTAAAAAATGTATGCGATCTCTAAAAAATTATAACTCTTTACTCAGTTTCATAATTCTCGAGACTTAATAATTCTGTAACTATTTGTGTGACTCCTGCGTGCTATCATTGCCTTCGCTATTGTCAGTAATTTAAAAGAAAACGTTATAAATAATACAACTTCACACCTGTGACTTCTCGGGCGTGTTTACAAGTACAAAGCACCCTATGTGCTATTCCAGACTATATATAATTAAGTCTATGCCAGATTTCTTTCCAATCCGTTCTGCCATTCCGATGAAACAGAGTAACATACCCATTCTATCTAAACTTTTACTTATAATATTAGTGAGGTAGATTACAAACTATTCATCGTAAGCGTGTATAGGAAAAAAATGCAAGGTGAAGTTTCTCAGATTACTAATACTATGGTCGTCTATAAATAAAGCTATGTATCTGACAACCATCGGTTAACTTCTATAAGTAAATACTATAAAATAAAATATTAAAAAACCCAGACAAGTGCGAGTAGGTTTTCGGTCAGAAATTAAGTAAAGTTTGTTGTATACCATTTAATTTAAATATTTATTTTATTCTTTTTTTTTAACACCTTTTGTTATAGTGTCAAAAAATACAGCATCTGTAAAATCTAACTATCACGGTCATGAGATACGGTGTAAGGAATGATTATTTTTACAGTGCCAATGTGTATGTATAGTGGTTACCACTTCCCATTTGAAAGTTTGCCTACCTATATCAAAAAACATATAAACTGACTGGATGCATTTGATTTTGAATTAAATCGTTCATTGATTAAAACAATTTTTCTCTCGCGTAACAAATAATCATCATCCAAAACCGATTTGTTTTGATAGATAGAGTAATTACTTTAATCGATGAATTGACTATTTCGATTGTAACATTAGAGGGGAATTGAGTAATGACAAGCTGCAGGGCAAAGATGCAGAGGAAAGGACCAGAAGGTCTTAAATAGTCTCATTAATTTGTTTAATATATTTCAGTAATAGTGTGTCAATTGACTTTATTAAGCCCTGATACGAGAAAAACAATGTTTCGACTTAAATTCCAAATCTTTCAAATCACGTGACGTTCCAATAAGATTTATGTATAACAAAAAATGTCGTGAATAAGACATTCGTAGATAATGTTGAAATATCGAGCTACTTTTAAAAATAAAAAACATGGTAAATATCCCGTATTAACTAAAAATAACCGTATTCATTTTAAATCTTATAATAATAAAAAAAATGTGTTCATATTATAAAATAAATATGTATTATATATTTAGTAAATATTAAAACTATATTATTATTAGAACGCTATGAGTCAAATCTGTGAGAGCAGTACAAACTGCACCTGTTTTTCGTACTCTTAAGAGGTCAAAATATTGCATATTTAAAATATACATGATTTGTACAGTCATTCAAATTCATTCCTTTATCGAGTCTTAAACTCCTACCTTTTGAATCTAAACATTTAATCAAATCATTGCGACGCAATATATCATTCTCAATCGGTAAAGCAGATTATCGCTCATACTGAGCACGTGAAAATAGATCTTAGGGTGACGAACATTTTTTCTTACCCCGACTGTACAATGCTATTAATACATCTTGACGACAAGAATGAAACTATCATATAGAATAATATACAATACAATTTTCTTAATATTCAAACTATGATATTAATACTCATAAGTTTAGTTTACGCTTAATATAATCCCATAACAGCTGTGAAATAAATATGAGGTCCACCTTTTGTTACAAAACTCTTTTTAAAAATATACAAGAGTAAATTTCCATTTCATTAATCTAAATTAGACGTTGCCGGACCGCCGATAAATACCGAAATAAGTGATCTAACAGTAAACACAAGGAAATCTTCTGTTAAAAAAGCCGATACGTTCGAGAGTCAATTATCTATACGACCAATTGTCCGATGAAACCTATAAACTTAATCTCAGCACACCCGACGCCATTACGTACGGGACCATATTAATCTCGAAGCGTTGATTAGTAAAACTATAAAAGCGGAAGTATCAGAAGAATGCGGTTAATGAGAGGCTAAAACCCGATTTTATGGTTGATCGTTAAAATGACCGACAATTGTCTAATTGTTGCCTACTATATACAACTACCATCGTGGGAAGACATCGACGGACTGACGGTGAAAGTACAAAACAGACGTTTTTATAGACGTCACCTGAGTTCTAAATTCAAATCGTAATCGTAACAACAAATCGCTCTTTAGTTCTATTTTTGAAATCGAATTACGATTTGTTTTTTATTGCGTGAAAATCGTTCTTTTATTTAAATTGAAGCAGTTTTTATATAAATAGCATTTTAGAGAGATGTAAAAAAATTAACCCGTTTTATAATTCAAGCACTTATTAAATTATACATGTATGTGCATTAGTTATTGAGTAGTTATTTTTCTAATTATTAAAAAGATTGTAGATTAGATTATTCATGCAATTAATGTTCGATAACCCAATACCGTTATTATAAGAGGTTATTAACGCTGTTTAATTAAAAATATTTATTTTGAATAACTAAATTTATATAAAATAAATAATTCTTCTTCTTTTTGTTCTTCTTCCTGATGTTTGGGGTTAATCTTTATCTTAACATCCATCTCTCTGATATCCCTCTTTACATACTCCATTCATGGTGTTAGATCGTCATTCACCCCTCCCCTATACGCTCATCCCTATTTTTTTCTTTTTTTGCATAACACTTTTCTATAATGCATTGATTTGGTTCATTCAATACCTTTTGTTTTTGATCATGAAATTTTATAATATTGAAATAATTTAAAGAAAATTATGTGTAATGTACTTTAATCCTTTCAAAACAAACTGAAAAAAAACACGCAATGCAATTAGTATACAATTTTGAATTTAAAGTCGCTAAATAAAATTAAAAATCAATTATTAAAAGTACATATTTTAAAGAACAGCACAATAGATATGTAAAGATACCTATATTTTTAATAACTTTTAAATATAACAGATATATATTAAACATAAATAAAAATTAACTCAAAGCCTTAAATTATTATTAAATAAATTTAATGTATCGTATCGCGTGAAAAAGTTTTAGTCCGATCAACAAGAATCATCAACTATTACAAGGTTTGATGCCTTTATATAATAAAAAAATATGCACGTGCGTATTTATTATAGCTAATTTTCAACTCTATTTCGCAAGGAATAAATGCTATTTTGATTGGTAAACAAATGTATACTGAGGTGTGAAAACTGCGTTTAGTGTGAAGCGTGCTGTGTTAAACAAGCCGGAAAATTTCATTCTTTTATCAACTAATTTGATGATCGCGTGGTCACGGTAGGTCGGTCACGTGTGACGCCCCTTAATGTTTCAATTAAACAGATTCGAATTGCGTTTTAATGAACGTGTTCATTCATTCATTCGTTCGTTTATGATTGTTTCTTAATGTGTTAATATTGCTACTTACAATTTATGTAATAACTTCGAACGGGTTAATTAAGGACATCACATTAGAAACTTCTAAAATTATCAGTGTGTCTTTACTATATTGTCCATTTTTGTATATGTACAAATCTTTCTCTTAGATAACTCTATCTAATGAAAAAAACCACAAACAGACACAAGGACAGAAAAGCTACTTTGTTTTATACTATGAAGTGATAGTATTTTTTTTAACTTATGAACTATGTAAATTAATGTAACGTCTGACATATCCAAAATTGTTATTACGTTCAATGTGTTGTCAGCTAATTATAGTACAGGGTAATGTTTCTTAAATCAGAAATGCAGTCAATAATTTCATAGTTGACCTCCTGGACTATTCGTTTATTTTGTCCGAATCAAAACTAACCTACAGTACCATTGTTTCCAGTACTTAAATAGCTTATTATTAAGTATTTATATTCTTTCAAACTAAGATAGTCTAATAATAAAATTAACTATACATTTATCAAATATTTATAAATATTATCTATTTTATAGCTTAACGTATCGTCTATATTTTGACACGGTGACAAAATGAATACATTTCTTCGTATAAATGACCAATTAGTTCAAAACCTACGCAACGAAATTATCTTTTACACGCTATTAATTATAAAAACAGTTCTTTGATTCTTTTTAAAAATGCCGAATTTTATTTTATTCGATCTATATTTTTTTCTATATTTTACGCACATAATTAATTTACACGCTTTTTGAGCTGATTTTACCTACTTCCGATCTTATCGGTTTGAATCTCTGATGAATTATAAAGACAAATTAAGCACATGAATCAGCGGTGCTTGCCTGGATTTGAACCCGCAATCATCGGTTAAGATGCACGCGTTCTAACCACTGGGCCATCTCGACTCTCGTTTCAAGTCCTTCACACTAAATGAAATTAGTGTTGTTTTTTCAATAATTACTTTCTAATTCTCGGATTAAATTCAGGAAATCGAGTTTGTATTGATAGCTCTATAAACGCTTGAGGCATACAATGAATTTGCATTGTGAACGTTATTCCCTGAGCGTAATGATATTCTTGGTTCGTAATGCAATAACTTAGATGTCACATCCATTATTATTCAATATATCTATAATATTTTCGAACTGATTCGATTCGAAATATTAATTAGATAAATATATCTGTCTCTTTCCAACAGATTATTTAAAATTCGAAAAAAACGAGACATACATTGTTTTGTTATATATTTTTTAAATAAATACCTATCAAAATCGATTAGTTTTATTCGGTCATTATAGACCAATTATTTAAATTAACATTAATATGAATATTATTTAGATTATATATGATTCGTTAACAAGACATCAATGTGATAAATAACTTAAATGTATACTTCATAACAAGCCGCGAAAGCATTCTTGATACTATCGAAATAGCAAACACCGTCAGATCAAGATTCACCGGTAACTGTATACAGACTCCCAACAACAACAGCCTGCACATTCCCACTGCTGGACTAAAGGCCTCCTCTCCCTTTGATAAGAAGGTTTGGAACATATTCCACCACGCTGTTCCAATGCGGGTTGGTGGAATACACATGTGGCAGAATTTCTATGAAATTTGTCACATGCAGGTTTCCTCACGATGTTTTCCTTCACCGCTGAGCACGAGATGAATTATAAAGACAAATTAAGCAAATAAATCAGCGGTGCTTGCCTGGGTTTGAACTCGCAATCATCGGTTAAGATGCACGCATTCTTACCACTCGGCCATCTCAGCTCTCACTGGACTCCCACTGCCTCCTAATTTTTGTTATCATTCAACATTTAGATTTGCATCTTGATATACTATGTTAATAATGAAAATATCTAGCCTAGATTTAAAGCAGTAAGCCTACTTCGAAATGCCGTGTAATTTATTATATTGGGCAGTAAATCGATTTTATCATCGATTTAAAATCGACTAAGTATAATGCATTTTACAATCGATTATTTATTAAATTGAAATATGTTTGATAATTCAAACAAATATTAATCTAAATAATAATCAAATTAGTAAAAGTTATTGTTATTTATTATAATGTTCGTAGATCGCATATCCTATTTGCATTTAAATTATTTGCATACATAATCTAAGTAGTTACTTTCGTAACAAAAACTGACATCGAAAGGGTTACATTTTGAGAATGAGATATAGTTATCACAATTATTCTTTTGCCACCTGATGGTAAGTAAGAAATATTGACTATTTCTTACATCGTCAATGCGCCACCAACCTTGGGAACTAAGATGCTATGTCCCTTGTGCCTGTAGTTACACTAGCTCACTCACCCTTCAAACCGGAACACAACAATACTGAGTACTATTATTTGGCGGTAGAATAACTGATGAGTGGGTGGTACCTACGCAGACGGGTTGCACAAAGCCCTACCACCAAGTAGAAGTTATTTTTTATTATCTTTGAGTGTATTGTATCTTTATATTAATGGTCTTGCTGATATTCTGGTAATACTACTGCAGATCATAAATTCAAACGCTGGATAAAGCCTTCTATTGGGGTATTCTATTAAAAAATTCTTAGTAGCAGCCGTAAGCTATTTTCATTACTGTTTAGTAAACTATGCCTTAATTTCTTCATTCTTATGAGATTTTCATACCATTCCAAATTATAAAACCAGGAATTCAATTGTTATTATTATTTATTGGAATCCAAATATACTTGTTACTTTACTACATATTATAAAACAAAGTCGCTTTCTCTGTCCCTATATCCCTATGTATGTTTAAATCTTTAAAACTACGCAAAAGGAGGAGGTTATCAATTCGTCTGTATTTTTTTTTTTTTTTTTTTTTTATGTTTGTTAACTCATAACTTTTTACTGGGTGGACCGATTTTGATATTTTTTTTTTGTTTGAAAGGTAGTGCTTCCCGTGGGGTCCCATTTTTTTTTTTTTTTTTTTCCGATGATGGTATCCATATGAAAACGACATAAGTCTTAATTTTGCATTATGTATATGCGCAAGAAATAGGTGAATAACTGAAAATCGCGTTAACCAATTTTGATAATTCTTTTTTTATTATAAAATATATACTTCAAGGGTAATTTGGTGAAAGTTTGGTAAGGTTCTGAGCACAGGATCCATGACAAAGTAACGGAACGGAAGGGAACGGAACAATTCTGAGGAGCACGTTAGCGATACTCAGTCGAATCTTTTATTTATAGGTTATATTGATATTTGAGTCACCTTCCGCAATGTGGTTATGTTTATGTAATTATCATAGTCGAATATTATAATCAACTAGCTAACTAACTAACTAGCAACCCCGGCTTCGCACAGGTGCAATACTGATACTAAATATACTACAGAATTTGTTTATTTACGACATCACATCGCAAACTTCTAAAATTATCAGTGTTTCTTTACTATATTGTTCATGTATTATATACACAAACCTTCCCCTTGAATCACACTATCTTTTAAAAAAAACCGCATCAGAATCCGTTGCGTAGATTTAAAGATATAGGGACAGAGAAAGCGACTTTGTTTTATACTATGTAGTGATGGAACTCCTATACGGCTCGCAGTTAGGGTGCGATATGGGGCAGAATTTCTTACTATCTTTAATCAAATTTTGTGTGTGTGATGTGATGTCATATGATGTACGAAATATAGTTGGTCTCTTTCAAAGTTTTTTTGCTGAGTTCGATTACAGCTCTTTCGAGGGATCCTTGTAGTTTACGCCGCGTGACGTATTAAATCCGCATTTTCGAAAGTCTATTTTTGCTTTATTCGCAAGTTTCCTTTGAAATTGTCCTCGAAGTAGTTTCTGACTCATATAAACGGAACGCTTAATCTATCCATATTAAAAAAAATTAGTAAGTCAACATCAGCTTCACTTAAAATCAAAAAATAAATAAAAATTTTAACAAAAAGAAAAACCGACTTCAAACAAAACACTATTTTAAAACAAATGAATATGCACGAAAAAGTAATAAAAATAATTGCGTATTCAACATATTTTTTAGAGTCTTCCTAAGTTAAATGAAATGAAAAATTTTAGACTACTTAAAAGTCGATTAACGATTATATCATGTAGTTATAATTATTGTTATATTTGGAGTCGGTGTCAGCCAATAAAACCCGTAAACAGTATATCTATCAAAAAACAATACGAGAATACTTTAACAAATATGTTTTTTACAAATTACCTTTTACACAATAATATACTGGATCAATCAAGGGGCTCGTATCGTTTCTTTCTTTTGATTGTTGGGACAAGGGCACCGTGGTTGACACCGGCTCCAAATATACCAATAACTATAACTACATGATATTATCGTTAATCGACTTTTAAGTAGTCTAAAATTTTTCATTTCATTTAACTTAGGAAGACTCTAAAAAATATGTTGAATACGCAATTATTTTTATTACTTTTTCGTGCATATTCATTTGTTTTAAAATAGTGTTTTGTTTGAAGTCGGTTTTTCTTTTTGTTAAAATTTTTATAGTAGATAGAGTGATTCGAGAAGCAAGTTTTAATATATATTACATGGACAATTTAGTAAAGAAACACTGATAGTTTTAGAAGTTTCTACTGTGATGTCATATCATTGCACCCGTGCGAAGCCGGGGCGGGTTGCTAGTATACTATAATGTTTCATGTGCTTGCAGTATCCGCATTTCAAAACCATATAATGAAAAATTTCAAGAAATTTTAAAATAAACATTTATATATTTTAACTAGTCGAGATGGCTCAGTGGTAAAGCACCGTTGATTCATGTGCTTAATTTGTCTTTATAATTCATCTCGTGCTCAGCGGTGAAGGAAAACATCGTGAGGAAACCTGCATGTGACAAATTTCATAGAAATTTTGCCACATGTGTATTCCACCAACCCGCATTGGAACAGCGTGGTGGAATATTTTACAAACCTTCTCCTCAAAGGGAGAGGAGGCCTTTAGCCCAGCAGTGGGAATTTACAGGCTGTTGTTGTTGTTGTTGTTGTTGTATATTTTAACGCGACATAAATTGTTGATTATTACAACAATATTATGAATATACGTTTGTTACAAAATTATTCACTATCAGTGGCGTGTAATTGTGTTTGATTATAAGTTATAAAAATAATTGGAGGCACGTGTCGGAACCAAACGTGGAATTAACCAGCGTTATAAGTTTCTGTTGCCAATTAAAAAAATCTTGATCTTAACTACAGTGTAACCATTTTTTTTTTATCTGTCATGCCTACAATTTGATAGGTAATGAATATTAATTTCAAAGTTATGTGTTATTAAATTTATAATAATCATTCAGATTACACAGAGCTTTGACGGGTGGGGCGGTTTATTTTCATCCAAAGAATCGGAATTGTCATTAACAGTTGCTATTATTTTGACAGTCGCTGTCATTATTAGTATATTAATTATTTTTTTATTTAAATAATTTATATACAAGTCATTGGTGTAAATAAGACTTTGTAAGTTGAGAACTAAATATATTGAACAAAAATGTATTAAAATAGTAATAATATTGAACATAACAAATATAAACTGTATATGTCCATTGTACGTTTTATAATAAAAATAATAATATGTAAGTTAAGAAGCGATGACAATCTTTTAATTACCTTTGTATAAAGGGAATCATAATACCTATTACAATTAAGTGTAACTCTTTTAAATGAAGGATCGTATCTTTATTTTTTTCAAATAAAAGAAAATAATAGAAACAAATTTTGGTAACCAAGACAAAATACTCTAGGATTATTGGAGCTGCACTCTCAAGTCCCAGAATCACCATGCGTTGTTTTATTTACCTTCAAACTAAACATATACCTTTGTATATCACACGTAAATATATTGAAATAGGTCGTCTTATTCCAAACATACTTGATCATATTAAGATGAGGTTTTGAGGAAATTTCTTTTAGTCACTTTAAATTAAAAACTACCATTGATTCAAAATGGAAAACGTTTTGAAACTCGTCCGAGAAGAGTGAGCAAGAAATATAGACTATTAAATACAGTAAATTAATGATTACCTATCCCGAATGGAAATCAGCGGAATAGGTATTAAATTTAAAACATTTCGACATCTCGTATTTGATAGAACTTTAAAATTAATATCAAATTTGAAATCCTCGCCGGCAATACAAATAGCGTGTCAATACAAGTCAAGCGCTGATCAAAGACTAAGCGAAATTAGCGATTTTATAAAACATAGCATTCCCCTGTCAACAAGCCATTTGTATAGTTCACAGCTCTCGTAGTTAGCCGAGGTCCATTGATCCGTCCGTCCGCTCAGTCGACAATGTAACATTTAGCCTGAACATACCTTTGAAACCTTGGGACCAATGACTGCGCGAAATAATTGGGAAATATCTCGTAGAAATATCACGTAATTGTCCGTTTATTAATTATGTCTGTGTAACAACGGATGTTTGTTCTGTTTTCGAATTGTTTTATGTGTGTCACTTGAACAAATTATGTGTGAAATGACAGTTTGATTTATTAACGTTCGAAATTCGAATTATTATTCGAATTGCTTGTAATATTATTGCTATGATATTTATTAAGTATTTTGCTATAGGGAAATATTTTAATTATACCTATAGTACGACCCAACTTAGATGTAGCATCGGTAAATTCAATAAAACTGATTATTGCCGATTTACACAACCAATAGAATTAGCTCCCTATCGCGCCATTCGAGGCTATTCGTCGCTATGAATTCTCGCGTCAGTTCAACCCGAGAAAGCGAGTGCACGTAAATGGACGTGTCAAATTGACGAATATATAAGGTCATATGATATTACTAGTTATTACGTTTGTGTAAAGATCATATTCACATAAGAAATAAATATTGATAATTTGGGATAGCGTAGACATTTCGGATGTGATCGGTATTACGAATTTGGCCCATGCTACATCTAAGTTGTGTCGTACTGTATAATCATATTAGCATTACCGTTTTTATGTTATTTAAGTGATGTTGTATACTTACTGTTGTTGTGTTTGTGACTGCTTAGTTCTTGTTGGAAATAAGGCTACAGATTCCGTGTGCATTGAATTCGAGCCCACGGATCGGGTCAATAAAAAAATATTGAAATTCTTCTGAAGAACAAAATTCTCAATAACAGTTCGAAGTCAGGAAGTATGCTGCCGTACTTTAGACCGAATAGCAGTTTGTTTTGTGTTTGGCTAAGTTGAAAGAACCGAGATAGCTCAGTGGTTAGAACGTGTATAACTTAACCGATGATAACGAGCTCACAACCCAGGCAAGCACTGAATATGCATGTGCATAATAATTCATCTCGTGCTCGCCTGGAATATACTCCAAACCTTCTCAAAGGGAGAGGAGGCCTTGGCCTAGCAGTGGGAAATCTACAGGCCTTTGTTATTGTTTGTTGTTGTTGAAATTGGCATATTATCATAATTGATGTTTTGCGGATATATTTTGTTAGATTTGTGTGAAAATACAGGGTTGTAATTAATAATGCTAATGATTGAATCTTATTTTGTGGGTTTTGATACTATATTCCTAATTACCTTTAGTTGGACTAATAAGGTCGTAATATCGCATTTACAATATGATGTAAAATCTGAACAGAAATACAGATAACGTTTTCATGCGCATGTGTGTGTAAGCACAGGTGTAGTATTTATTGCTTTGTTCGTATATCCTAATAAGATGGCAACCCTAAAAGACTCGAATGAGATAGGACACAGGATAAACGGCTATGAATATCCAAAGCTTGGGCAAAACTGCCAACAACCAACAACCCAAAACGGCCGTCAATACTCATACAGAAATATACAAATACTCATCGACAGAAAAATTCAATTACAAAATTCACACTCAGGACCGTAGGGTTTCCTGCCTTATAAGCTAAACGCTTCATCAACACGGAATTTTTGTAAATAAATAGCCAAGAATAATGCTAGATGACATTATAAATAACGGCAAATCACTTCTGGGCTAAGGCCTCTTCTGCTTAGGAACACGCTGTTCCAATGGGCATTGGTGGATTCACATGTGACGTTTTATCATCTGACATATGTAGGCTTCTGCATCACCAATTAGGTGATGAATTAAACAAAACTTCATCACAAGTTAATTCATTGATACTTGCCCCGATTCGAACTCCCAATCACAGCCTACTTACCACTGAATATGAATCATAGTTCTAAATATAAAATTATTATGTACAAATGTTTCATACAAATAATTGTAACAATAAAAATACCTTAACAAGAGTACTATCGTATCAATGCTTTTAAATTCGATCCGTATAATATACTTATGTTCTATAAGTTCCTCACTAAATAAGTACGAACATTAAATGTATGTCTTTTTGTTAATCAATTTGTATTTGTCTTCATATTATCGGCTACACACCGGTCGGCGTACTTCACAAGATCACGACGAGATCTATACGGAGATGTTACAACGATTTATATATTAAAAATAAATTATTTTATGTTTAATTCATTTGAAACTACTAATGGAAGGGTAAGCCGCTCTGTTACGTAACGCGTTACAGCGTCAGTGTGTCTGGCTTCCCTTTCCCTCACGCATACAGCAGCGGTAGGTAGACTTATGCTCTCTCACTCTTATCCACAGGGCTAGCCGTATTTTAGGTGGCCGTTTTTTTAATGTTCTTACTTATGCCGGACGCCCCAAAATCCACACATATTTTTTATTCTTTAAATTTATCTGAATTTTGATTTTTATTGAGCTGATTACGGTATGTCCTTCTAGAATACAACATCGGTATGGCTATTCAAAGCAGTACAAAACTTACAAGGGAATAGTCATAACTATATTAGATTTTTTTACTCGCAATTATTCATTAAAACAATAATATTTATTTTAAGAATCATTATAATCACATAATTTAATACTGACTTAACCAAAGTACTCGTTTTATTCTTGCAGTAAATGTATGTATATTATTAATCATTGTATTATAGCAGCAAAGAAGTCTAATTTATTAACTGTATCAAAACTTGTCAAAACCCGATAAAATATTAAAATAACACCAAAGTTTCGATTCAAAGAAGTTTAAGAGAGCTGTTTTAAAATTTAAATGTCTCGTGGGAGGTTGTAGCAGCTCCAATCGTCTCAGTATAAACCATCAACATTTCTCATATGGGTTACTACCGTCGAGGTTCATCGCACCTTTTATTGAGCGACGTTTGTTAGCAGATAAGTTTTGTATTAGCTTTTATAATCCAATACGAGACTCTGAGTAAATGCAGAGACGCGTATCAAGTTTTTACCTTACCTATACGGAGATGTAAGTATTTATATAAAGGTTTGTTGAATATTATATGTTGTTTACGACGTATATTTCGTAATGTATACTATTTTACTTTGAATTGATTTTATATAATGAAATGTATAAATGGATTGTGTTTGTTTGTGTGTGTGTGTTTATGATTTCTCTGTAATATATTAAATTCGTTCGTGAGATATTTTGCAAATGTAACAAGGATGTACCGTCGTTTACATTTTTATGTTATTATTGTATATTTTACTATTTTTACATAACGTTTGGGTCAATGAGTGATTAACTAGGAGCCGAGTTACACTGGCTAACCCAATGTTTACCAGTAGAATATATATCATGTAGTACAAGAGACAGGCTTATACGAATCTTCAAAAATTATATTAAAAAAATTGTTTTTTTTTTTTGTTTAAATCAAAATACCGAATCGAAGGTAAGTCGTCAATTACTTGGATATCAACCGCGCGTATATCTATATACACTTAAATCTCAATGAACATTGACATCACAAAAAGAGGTCCCCTTAATGAGTTACGTGAAGATAAAAACGCCGCAGCGGCAAGTACAAAGGCGAACAAATAAAAGATCACATCCGATGTGAAAAGCTTTGCGTATTGTTTTATATCAAAGTGAAACAACAATAGGTAGCCTTTCAATGGACGAAGCCGCCACAATGAGAGTTGTAAGCGGCGGCTTACATGGCGACAAGGTGATGTCGATTTTATTTAATTTATTTCTCATATGTGTAATATAAAACATATTTTATATTATAGATACATAGACGGGTCACCTGATAGCGGTACCATAACCCAAACATCTGTAAGAAATTTAACGACTTCATACATCGCAAATGCATCACCATTTCAAGTGTACTTTGACTATGATTTTACTCCCGCTCTCTTTACGGTTGGGTCAGATTTCCCAACATATTATAAGACTGACGTAACAGAAAACGCACCTACACACACTTGTACAATATAATATGTCTACAGACCTTGAAAGAATTGATGGGAAGGTGAATCGTATTATTAAGAGCCGAGATGGGCCAGTGATGAAGCACTACGGAATTTTCATGTGCCTAATTTTTGTTTATAATTGATCTTATGCTCGGCGGAGACGAAAAACATCGTGAGGAAAACTGCATGTGTCTAATTTCATAGATATTCTGCCACATGTGTATTCCACCAACCCGCATTGGAACAGCGTGGTGGAATATGTTCCAACCTTCTCCTCAAAGGGAGAGGAGGCCTTTAGCCCAGCAGTGGGAATTTACAGGCTGTTGTTGTTGTGTTGTTTGTTGCAAACATCCATGTAATACTTCTATTACCAGATCCCGAACATAAGTGGACAATAGCGGACAACGCTCACCTTGTGAACATAATGTTAATGTGAAATACTACATCACATTGTTCCGTCACCTTTTCACCGGTCCACCAGCTCACCGGCTCACCGGAGCGCTCCGCGTTTGCATTAATGTCCCCTTAAAGAAATGATTTATAGTTCGGGTGTCAGTTATGTGAAGTGTTATAACGAAGCCTGAACAATACAATGCTTTTATTATTCCTAAATTATAGTTATAAATGTCATTACAATATTGGCGAAGGCATTGTTTGTTTTAATTAGTTGTTAAGCCGGTAATAATAATGTATTGAATGAAGAGACAAATTGTTTTATTGCCCGTAATTCGTTTTAATGTTACTTTGTTGCCATATCTAAAAACTCAAAAGAAACCTTTTTTGAGCTTACCAATTTACGCTACCAATGACATTGAAATAGTTGTTTTATAAAATATGTTATAGAATATTCCAATCGGCGAAAGATTACTGTACACAAACGTTAGATTTACAAATGCACGTAACTATTTCTATGCAACTTAATAATAGGGCAACTATATTATACACTAATAAAAGTTCTTGATTAACAAATCTTTATTATAATGTAATACTTTTAAACTGAACTACTTATTACCTTTATTCGAAGTTCCGATGACAACTAATTTTTTTGTAAATTCATAATTAATATTACTCACTAATAGTCGCCCGCAGCTTCTCTTTTTAGGGTGTTGGTTGTCACGTGTTAGGTAAAAGAAGTAGCCTATGTCTTTTCTTGGAGTTGAACTATGTTTCATACCGAATTTCATCAAAATCGGTTCAACTGTTTGGATCTATCTCGATGAATCCGTTGCTAAATGTTGTTTATTTGGCGTTTTGCCTCTTGTGGTTGAAATAGATACAACCGAACCACAGGTTAGAAATGGAGATCATACTGAGAGAAACTAAATAAAAGTTTAAATTTACTTGGTGGTAGGGTTTGTGCAAGCCCGTCTGGGTAGGTACCACCGACTCATCAGTTATTCTACCGCCAAAGAACAGTACTCAGTATTGTTGTGTTTCGGTTTGAAGGGTGAGTAAGCCAGTGTAACTACAGGCACAAGGGACATACCATCATAGTTCCCAAGGTTGGTGGGACATTGACGACCTAAGGAATAGTTAATATTTCTTACAGCGTCATTGTCTATGGTTGATGGTGATCACTTATCATCAGGTGGCCCATATGCTCGTCCACTTACCTATAACATAAAAAAAGGAATAACCGATATGACTGACCAATTCTTTATTTTCATCATAATAAAAACAATCAATATTTAAAATAAAATATTATAAAGAAGCGCCTAGACTTGCTACAATAAATAAAAACGAATTCTTGTAATAAATTATGCCTTATTTTATTTTTAATACAAATAGTTCTATGTCGCTTATTTTTACAGTGCTAAGATGTAATCTATTTGCATCGTCTGTAGTACACATCACTTGTCTCGGCTAAGCCGATTGCGATGTGACTGATTTGTCGACTGCTAATTACTGTTAATGGAACATTGACAAATGGAAGTCTAGATACATCTAGCCTATTTAAACGATAAACATATTAAACGATTAGTGACTAATTATACTATTTTTTTTTAAATAATTTATTATTAAAAAATAAATTAAATGATTTGGACTTCTTATAACATACTATTATTATAAAGTTACTAATTATTTTATTAAATGGTTTTTGAAGCGCCTTCACCGCTGACGAGCCCCATCTACCCAAAACATGTGTTGTAAACCTGCAGAGATGCTTTTATCAGAGAAACAAAAGAGTTGCTATTTGGCCACACCATAGGCTTTTCGAGAATTCCCAAACCCTAGCACGGAATATATCAATTACAAATATTAATAATAAATGGATTTGAGACCGCGATGATCGTTTAAAATCCACTCGTACTCGCCACTGAGCCATTTAATATATATTAATATTATAAATGTGAAAGTAACTTTCTGTATGTCTGTCATTCTTTCAAGAACAAAACAATGATTCGATTTTGACGCAATTTGATGTGAAGCAAGCTTGACCTCCAATAAAGGTCATAGGGTACTTGTTTACCTAACTCATGACTACCAACCGCCTTAAATGCAAGCGAAACCGCGGCCCACAACAAAATTAAAATAAAACACAGCCACTTGTTTCACAGGGTGATTACAGTTTACTGACCTATACAATAATTAATATACAAATACAGCCTACGCGTTAATAAGCTGCTTGAAACAAAAGAATATAAAACAATCATAAAACTTAAGAGCGATCGAAGTGATAACTACAAAAATGCAATTTTAATAAACTGTCATGTTTGGATTTTATAAACTTTAGTGGAAACTTCGTGTTTTGGGGTTATGGCCCTTTTTTTGTTGGTCAGTTGTTTAGTGAGACCGGATTATACTCATTTAGACTGGATTAACAATAAAAACGAAATTTGATCATTGTGGTCGAGCCGTGGTATCCCTTTAAGGGTGGGATATTGAATCAAATTAAATTATAAGTTTTCTATATTAAGTGAAGGATTCTGATTGTTTTGAAACTGTTAACCCTTTATCATATTGTAGGGTTTTATTTCAAACAATACACGAACGAAATTTTATATTTATTGAATTGTACTTATTAAAATATGATGACGTTTTCGAAACATGCAATTAATATTTGAAAGTTATATATAACATAAGGTTCGCATATATAATATAACTCAACAGAATTTGACATATTTTTGCGTATATAAATGACATATATATGGTCTAAATCTTAAAGGGAGTGACACTGCAAAGCCTACTTATATAATACCTTTGTAATAAAAAAGAATAAAACCTTCTTTGAAATGTAGTTTTAAGTCTAATTGAAAGATGAATTAAGAGATACATATAATATATTTAATATACTATCATTTCTGTTTCAAAAACCTTAATCTTCTAATCAAATATTATAATTAAAGTTAAATACTATAAAATTTAACGCAACTAGTTTTTTTTTTTAATCAGTGATTATTATCTAAATCAACGTCGAAGCCTCTCGAAGATTCGTCGCGACAATTAATTTAATGTTGCATTTAAACTAATATGCATCTTATTTTTAATCTGTGATCTCGAAATAAAAAATCAGCCGCTATCGTTTTTGAGATATATAATCTGTGGGATCAACTATCAACGCGAACTTAATTAATTAAGAAACTAATGTAACTTAGTTTAACTTTCCCACGAAATGATCACAATATGAGAAGTTAAAAAGATGTCCCGATGGATAACACGTGACCAAAGATTGCTGGTTCAAACGCGGTAAAACTTTTCTAATTTTAATAGTGTTTGTTTTCATTATGCGTCTAGTATTAAGTCTAGTAATCATTGGAAGGAATTAATGCATTAGATAAAAAAATTAAAAGTAAAAGTAAACTTAGTTTTCAAATTTATTTGTTATAATCAAGTTTTTAAAAATTAAAAAAAAAATACACTAATAATTTTAATGTTAACTTGTAACTATATATTTGGATTTTATTTAAGATAATTGGTACGCCATCTTGTGTACACCGCCATGTTGGATTTATGATGACGTCACACAATTAAACATACATTGTCACCAAACTTTGTATACAAAATGTCACCTGAAAAGTTAAAGATATTTGCATCTAAATTGAGTTGAAAATTACACATACATTGTCGGTTAAAAAGAAAAAAAAAACTTTTAACATTTGCTCAAAAGCAGCTCCTTAGTGCAGTTGGAATTTAAACTGTTACTGTTAATGTAATCTATAACCTTTCAATGAAACAGCCTCCCCTTAAGAGTATTAACGTTATCAGAACATCTCAACCCGTCTCAAGTAAATAAATCGAGTATTTTACTGCCCATCCATTGTTGTGCTCATTTACTCTTTTGTCTCATTAGCCCGACTTCATATTACGTTATTTTTCCTTACCGATGACAGCCGAGATTAGATTCCATTTTTAAATTTTAACTTTTTTTTTTAGAATAGGATTTCGGACTTTATATCAAGTTCTTTATGGGATTTATCTTTTTTTTCAGCTGGCAATGTTTGATACAGCCGTTGTTTTATTTTTTATTTCTTTGTTTTGTTTATTTTGATGCGATTTTTTTATTTGTTTACGATTATTTTTGGCTTAGGTTTTAAACCTTAACAGGAAACGAGACCATTCTAAGAGCTTAAGCCATAAAACATTTTTGAAAAATAACTAATTTATTTTGTAAAATATCTCGTTAGTAGTGTGATGTTTGTATTTTTCAATACATTGGCAATTCGTGGTAAAATATTCAATTAAATCACACCGATAGTTTCTGAAGTTAGAACGTTGAAACTAACAGACTTATCAACTTTATATATAGTATAGACTATATAAGCGTATACTTGTATTTTTAATTACTCTGACTAATTTAAACAGCCGTGACGGCTTAGAGATATAAGAGAAGAATATGTGAATGTTCCGCTAAGTAATTCCTATTGGAGGGACTATCAGACACGGCTGGGAGGTGTTTAGATGCACCAAAAGTGCTTGCTATAGTCATAAAAGTGGGAAGAATTATAACTTCTAGAATTCTGACTGCTATTGAAAATTTCTCGTCAAAAATCTACAAACAATAACGACAACCTGTTTCCCACAGCTGGACTAAGGCCTCCACTTCCTTTAAGGAGGTTTGGAACATATTCCTCTACGCTGTTCCAATGCAGTTTGGTGGAATACACATGTTTCAGAATTTATGTGAAGTACGAGAAGAATAACAAATACAAATTAAGCAAATAAATAATGAGTGGTGCTTGCGTGGGTTTTAACCCACTATCATCGGTTAAGATACATGCGTTCTAACCACTGGGCTATCTTGGCTCGATAAAAACCTACTATAACCTAACTTGTTCATTTAAACCTAAAACGTCAGGGTATGGGAGCTTGTGGGTAGCCACTAGAAAGACTATTTGATGATTACCAAATCAAAATTCATACACAAGACTTAGTATTCGTGTAACAGTATAATCTAGAGGAATGGAATTAGCAATAGCCAATACCAGGCGTTAATCTGACACTCAATTAGATTGTAACGAATAACAAGTAGCCTTAAATATAATTACGACCAATCACAGCGATAGCTCTTAATGAAGCGTATAAGATTTATGTAACCGTTTAATGTTCGAATTTCAAAAGGGAGGTCTCGTTAATTGACAAAAATACATTAAAGCAATTAGCATGATATCTTAACGTTGACGATAAAATAAATGCAGAAAAATGTTACAAGTAATTTGTTACTTAAATTTTCGTTATGAATAATTTAATCGAAGTAGCTCCATTCATTTCTATGTTCTATTCGACTTTGTCGCTTTCGTATATAGTGTAAAGGTTTTCAAGAGTCGTTTGTTAAATTGCTAATTTCTATGAATTTTAGTAGCAGCTCTGCCAACCGTTGGAATGTTTTATCAGAGTGAGAAAAGGTTATGGTATTGTGTGATTATTATGAATGGCTATGAAAGGAATTCGGTTATTATTTAATATAATTTAATCGTTATTTAAATAATAATTTATCAGTTTTAAGAAGTGTTATGAAATAAACATTGTATTTGGTATTAGTCGAAATGTTATTCTATGATAATGGTCGATTAAAATTATAAATGAATGTTACAACTGAAATAATAAGTTTTCTATGACGTAGTTTTTTCATTGATAAAATGCTTAATATTTTAAATGTATTCTACAACAGTATGGCAAGTATTTTTATAATAATTGTACATTCTCTGATTGTAGAATAGACTAGCATGGTGGTAAATTCTGAGTTCACGCAGTATTTATACCAACTAACACAAATATTGTAAAAAAAGATTTAGGAAATATTATTATCAAATTATCATTTTAAGTCATTTAATGCCAATGAAAGTTAAAGAATAATATATAATGTAATATAGAAGATATTCATATATTTAATTCGGAGACTAGTTCTTTATACGTGGGAACTACTATATTATGATCAATGTACATTCTCTTTGATATAAACTTAGACATATATGTACTAGTAACTGAATTACTACCACTTATCATCATTCCACCACTAAGCAGTAATATATAGTATTGTTAAGTTCAAGTTTGAAGGGCAAGCCAGTATAACTACAGGCATAAGGGACCTAACATTCTACTTCCAATATTGGTGGCGCTGTTATATGTTTAACAACGCCACTATCCTTATCGGTGGTGACCACTTACCAGGTAGCCTATCTATTAAACATAAAAACTCACTTTTAAATTACCTATATAAGTGTAGAATACATAAAATTTATTGGACAACATCACATACATTATTCTGATACCAATTTAAGTAGCTAAAGCACTTGTCCACAAACACCCAGACCCAAGACAACATAGAAAACTAATGAACGTTTACATATTTGTTATCAATACTTGCTGATGCGGATGGATATTCATTCGTAATTTTTCATAATAACTGGATATTTTATAGTAACTAAATTAATTTATAAGCAATATCGACTCCACGCTTTCCTTGTCCAGCTATAAGATTGACAATGTTCGCGGCGAGCGCAAAGAGCGTTTAACAGGTGTAATCGCACTGTCTTGTCTTTTATCCGGCCTCTCTTGTGAACATGGCGTTATAATGCCGGCCCTTTCTCATTTCGAAAACGTCTCATGTTACTGTGTGTGCGCTTTTGAAATAGCTCGTAATTAGCCCTGTGCACTGACTGACAGCGATTATATCTCGGGGTATTATGTGATATCATTAATTCTATATAATTGTCTCTTGTTAAATTTCATTGTTTATATTTATGTATATTTTTGTTATATTCGTGTGTTGTAACTTTGTAAATTATTCTGTAATAGTTCTAGCACTCGGTTTCGCTCGTGTGTAAGGTCATTGTATTCAGATTTTATACAAAATCGTATCTTATCCTTGGTTAAACGCTTGTTTTATTATACTGATCAAATTCGGTTTATTAATTTAATCGTGAAAGAACACACATACAGACATATATTAATATAGATAATCGAATGTTCAGAAAACATTTTAGTGTTATATTTAAAGTTTATTTCAAAAATAAAACAATATATGAATCGAAGTTATTTATGTAAATAGCGATAAATGTGTGTTGCCATCAACGAAAACATCAGTAGGCACAATTTCCTAGAATTAAGAGTGAATAGTCTATTTTAATTATATTTAAAGGTCTAAGATATTTTATTCCTATTAAGACACTATTGTCACTTACATGAGAATTAAACATAACAAAACATTTATGAATAAATAGTACGACATCACACTTGTAACAAAAAGTAAAATAAAATAAAATGAAATGACAATGAATAGTTGTTTCAAATAATTATAACGCTTAACTAAGAGACATTTTTCTATATTAAGTACTAATTTAACGTATTGTCTTAATTTTTAATTATTTATTATTTAAAATATACTTAGCAAGTTCTTTTTTAAAAAACGAATTTTTAATAAAATGAGTTTACATGTGTAGGTAGTTCATACAATACAATTTTGCATCTTCAAAAGTAATCATTGTTTTAACGTAATTTTATTAAAATTCCAACTACCATAAAAAAATATAATAAATGTAAAAAAGGACTTATTTCTATCAGACAATCATATCTGATAAGCTATTTTAAACCCTATCGCCTTATTGACTGAAATACCATAATCATCATTGTCATAATCAACAGCCTTTCGTCCACTGCTGGACATAGGCCTCTCCAATAGCACGCCACTGTGATCGATCTTCGGTAACTTTGCTACCATAACCATTGTTTTTTTTTTAAATTATACTTTTAAAATAGTTCCATCATATATCTTTAAATATGGAATCTTTAAAAAATGATCAATACAAATTAAATAATTTTCTATTGATGATTCGATAGTCCACCATTAATGTATGTAAAAAAATAATCGATTAAAAAATGTAATTTTATAAAGTTATATTGAAATATTAATGTTCATTCATAAGGTTTTTTGAATATCGATTTCTTAAAAATCGATGTTGGAATTTATTATTTATTCCTTCGACTGCCATGGTTAGAAAAAAACTATCAAAAGAATTTTAATGTTAAATTAAATTATAATAAAATTATCTATATCAGTATTTTTTTAATTTGACTTAAATAATAATTAAAACACTAAATTTATCTCTTAGCTTGCTTCACTTATCTTATCTGTTATCAAATCTATATCTATAGAGCTTGGTATTTTTTTAACTAAAGATTAAAAATCACTAAAGTCTTAAATGGTTGATGCATCTCAAATTAGTTAATTTCTTAATTAAAAATCTTTATATTCCTAGAACGGTATAATAAAATTAATGCATGCTCAGTGATAATGTCAATCAAAGGCTTAATTATTTAAACTTTCAACCTTATCTGTGTAGCGGACGAAAAGTTAGCGATCCTTGGTGAGTTGTAAAAACCCTCACTCTTCCGTGGACTGTATTTCTATCGTTATGTTCACGGAACACAACATAGACCCTTAAATCCCATAAAATTTAGTCTATATATTTATACCTAATCTTAATATAATTCTTTTGTATATCAACTATAGTGATCCATTCTCGTATCAAAGTTCTACATTGACGGGTTATCAGTGAGATATTACTTTAGAGATTGAGCTGAGATGGCCCAGCGGTTAGAACGCTTGAATTTTAACCGTTGATTGCGGGTTCAAACCCAGGCACCACTATATATATGTGCTTAATTTCTGTTTATAATTCATCTCGTGCTCGGCAGTGAAGGAAAACATTGTGAGAAAACCTGCATGTGTCTTTCATCGAAATTCTGCCAGATGTGCATTCCACAAACCCGCATTGGAACAGCGTGGAGGAATATGTTCCAAACCCTCTCCTTAATGGAAGAGTAGGCCTTATCACAGCAGTGGCAAATTTATTTCAGGCAGGTTACTTTACTTTTACATTTATTACTTTAGATGAGGCGGTTACACAACATTGTTTAAAAACATAATATACATAATATTATGTTTTTATATACGCCATACGTAGTCGTAATAATATATATTAAAATTTATATATAAAGGTACAGTAGGCAAAGATTACAAATTTAATTTTTTATATAGTTATCAAGCTATTTCCCACTAAGTTAAAATAATTTAATAATATACGGAACTCTTCTTTAATCTCTCAACCATGCTTAACCGTTTTCTCAGGCATAGGGTAAATATTTTAATGATACTAATAAAACGGTAGAAGATCGGGATCTCCGAATCAGTTTCGATCACGAGTACAAGACTAAGATAAAGTTTTGTATTTCGCGTTTTATTCGATATAAAAACAAATAGCTTAACGCTCGTAAAAGTTAACAATTATTCGATTCATGGGAAAATAAAATATTTAAAAAATTGGATAGTTCATTTTAATAATTATTAAATAGTGTAATGGTATACGGGTGCCTTGGTGTACTTGGTCGTTTGTTTATACATTACATTACATACTTATATTATTGTATTTAACTAATATGATTTATATTTATTTTTTAAATGTTGAAAAAGAGTAACTACTGTGTTTCTTGTCGGTTCTTCTTGGTAGAGTCTACTTTCTGAACCGGTGGTAGATTCACTTAATCGTAAAATGACGATTCAGAAGTGCTTGTAAAAGCCTACCTGAATAAAGTTTATTTTGATTTTGTTGTTCCCACTCCTAGCACGAGCTTTAGGCTTTATTGATGGTCTATATTTTTAAACAAGTTGAAATGGCCTATTGGTCACAATGCATACTAAAAACTCCGATTCAAAAAGCTATACTATTTGTATGTATGTAGCATTAAGAAATAGTATTATATAAATTGAAGATTTGTACTTATGTACGAGTACTTAAACAAAAAAAGTATAATAGTATATTTATTAAATTTAATAATTATTGTGATGATTAGATATAAATGTCCTTTTCATCGTTACTATAATATTCACAAATTAAAACAATCACGGTATAAATTTGTAATAAAACTAGCGGCCTGCCCTAGATTCCCACGGGTGGAAATAAGTTTTTTTTTAATATTACTTTTTTTTCTTTATTTTGACATGTTTAACAATTATCGTTCTATTTTAACTTACTTACACAACGACCTTAATAAATTATATAGTTAAACCTTCCTTATGAATATCTCTCTCTATCAGTGAAAACCTCATAGAAATCCGTAAAGTAGTTTTGGAGTTTATGGCAAACATATAGATGCGGCTGGGGGAAGCATTGTAAAATAGGATAAGGCGTGAAGTTGTCTATTTCGAGCAACTTGACACTTAATTGGCTGTTAAGCGAGTAACTTCATCGAGCAGTTTTAATGACACCCTGTGCACCTCTTAAGCATTCAACCTCTTAATTTATTCATAACACAAAAGATAAATTTTACAAGTCGAGTGGTATAAGGTCCGAAAAAAAACGAGACAAAAAATATACTAAATAACATCACTCTTCTTTCATCACAGTCGGTTAAATATCATAAACATAAGATATCCGTTTTATTGTCAGTTGAAACAGTCAATTTCTAATAATACTCACAGATAAGGCTTATAACCCTACCTCGATATGATTCTCTATCCGGGTATGTTAACGATATGATATCCGATTACTGTCACAAAGAACATTTTTATATTCATAAAAGTTTTCGGTCATTCAAATTTTGATTGTCGTTGATAATTATTATTTATTAATTAACTATCCGCACTAAACCCGTGAAACTTAATGCTGTATTAAAATTACTATATATATGTACATACTTGTATAACATATAAAACATTTTTAATGTAGGTATCTTACTAGTAACCCACCTTGGCTTCGCGCTGGGTGCAATAATGATACTAAATATACTACAGAAACGTTGATTTACGACATCATATTAAAAACTTATAAAATTATCAGTGCTTCTTTACTATATTGTCTCTGTATTATATACAAAACATTCCTCTCGAAACACTCTATCTATTAAAACCGCATCAAAATCCGTTGTGTAACTTTAAAGATCGTAAAATTTTAGATCTGTTTCATTTGCACGAGAGTTCAAAATTCATACTCGATCGTATGTATAACAGTTATACTCTTATTCCACTAGAGTACAGTTATGTAACAGCATGTAAATTTCCCACTGGTGGGCTTAGTACTCCTCTCCGCCGAAGCGAAGGTTTGGAGCATCATCCAATACGCTTCTCCAATTAGACGCATGTGTCTAATATATCTGTAATAAGACACATGCATATGCGCATCATCACGATGTTTTCCTTCACCCCAGAGCATGGGATGAATTATATGCCCAAACTAAGCAAATGAAAATCTATTCATTATCTGGGATTGAACTCACAATCATCGGTTAAGCACGCGTTCCAACCACTAGTTACTCGCAGTAGCTGTTATCGTTTAGGCAATAAATTAATCAATAATAAAGAATGCATCTTAAATATAGCTAAACTGTCTACCAAGTCCGGGTGCACGTACAACAATGGATAGTATCCACCTGTGAAGTGCGGCCGCCGTTGATTGCCGCATTGTGCTTCACAATAACTCGATTAGAACCGCCGACAGTGGCTAGCTCGGACATAGGCGTAATAATAACGTAGACATGCCCCATTTAAATAAAAGCCTATTTACTTCTATTAAAAATACGAAAATATTTTTATTTTGTGATTTCTAAGATATTTTCTGCCTCGCTCAACCATTTTGTGTAACCAGCTTTTACCGGCGGTTTTAACGAACCGATACGACCCCTCTTTGTTTCCTCCCCTTTTGTATAATAGTAGTAGAAAAAAAATAAGTTGTGTTAGGTTAATAGAAAAAACTGTCCTTTTCATGTCGTGATAGCTTTTGATTGAAACAACACTTACCTAAAAATGTAATTACCTTTATTTTAAAACCTATAAATGGTGTATATTTTTGTAAGTTGTCCTTATAAATAAATAAATAGACATGGGAACCTTCAAGAATAGAGCGTACTTCTTCCTTAAAGGCAGGCAACGCACCTGCTAGCCCCCTGGTGCTGTAGATGTCCATGGGGGCTGGTTGTCACTTTTCATCAGGTAAGCTTTCTACTCGTTTGCCACCTATCACAAATAAAATAAAGAAAAAAATATTATTATCTTATCTTTATTTTATTTTGTAATCCTGATTATGTAATTCAGATACAAATATATTTTATTTATTTGCTAAGACCAGGCTTAGAAGATTTGATCTATTTATAGTACCGATTTGTCATTTAACAGTTTCTAATAATCAAACGAATTCAATAGCTTTTAAAATCTATATAAATTAAGTTATGATATTCCTTACCCTACATAGATACTCATCCTTAAGTAGTGGTAGTATTTAATTATCGACGATACAAAAATGATTCATTGTGAAGTTTACTTTAAATAAAAAATTTTAGAAAAACAAAAACCGACTTCTAACAAAACACTATTTTAAATCAAATAAATATGTACTAAAAAGTAATAAAAACAATTGCGTGTTCAACATATTTTTAGAATCCTCCTAAATAAAATTAAATGAAAAATATTAGACTACTTAAAAGTCGATTTACGATTATATAACGTAATTATTGTTACTGTTGTATTTGGAGCCGGTGTCAGCCTTTGAAGTCGGTTGAAAATTGATTTGATTTCATCTAAATAGGATAACTATTTTTGCAGTTAATATATTACCAACTAATAAATCTAAAATTATTATATTTATGTATATTATTACAATCGGTTAATAATACCTTACATACCTTCTAATGTGTTAATAATAGAGGTATATCCACACTATTCTCAAGCCCAACAACCCCCAATTAGGCAAGTACGGAGCTACGAAGGCACAAAGGCAAAGATAATGGTCAGTTAACTAAGTTCGGAAGATAGTTCACTTAGTCTAACTTTATCAAGTTGCAATTAAGTCCGACGAGTAATTGAATATTCTCACGGTCCATATTACAATTACCCTCGTGAACTGGACACTTGCTATCGATTCTTAATTATGAAATTTTAGGGACGCTTCGAATGTCATGGAAAAGTGACCTTAATGGGAAGAATTTTTAGTTTACATAACTAATTTTTTTTTCATTTAATTTATCAACATCCTCTGACTCATACCTGTGTCTTTTTAATATTCAAATTTAATACGTTTTATATTTTATATTGTTAATGAAAATCAGCAGATCTTCTCTGGACTTCTTGCTAGTTATCTCCTTGAAAGGCGAAGCCCACAAGGATTTTTTTTAATTATGTGATTTAATAAATAGATAAGTGATAAGAATATACATACTTTTGGTGTCATAAATTGAGCGCTTGGGATAAAATAGCAGGATTTTTGTTCCTATAATGTAATCCAGCGGGATCGTTCTCTTATACTAAACTGAATTAATGATAATTATTAGCAAAAGAATTAGTGATAAATTTCTATATGTAATTGCTGTTTCTTTGGGTATAAAATAAAGAAGAGAAAGGTATAAAAGGTAGGTATAAAATAAATTAAATAAATTAACAACCATCTATGGACGAATCCGATTGGTCATACCAGCGGCTTTATTTGAATAACGCACAAGGAAAAAATGTACTAATATTATAAATGCGAAAGTATTCTAACGCTTTCTCGGCAAAACCACTGAATCGATTTTGATATAATTTCCAATAAAGTTCGAAATCCAAAATAACATGAAGTACATTTTTCATTCTTTAATGAGGCAATTTTAGTTAAATTTCACGTGACTGAAGTTATGGTTTCATCTAGTAGATGAAATATTTGTCATCCCAGCTGTTTGTTTTTTTTTTTATAATTATCGGAGGCGTTCGCTTTACACTATTATTCAAAGGTAATTTAATAAATACATAAAGGCACAAGTTCTTTTACCTTTGTAATTGCACTGAACACAAATAATATCTATAGTTGTAACTTATCGTTCGAATTATCAAAATTCTTTTTAAAACGATACTTATTAGCAAATTGTATTGATATACTTTGTAAGGAATTCTAGACATACCTGTCTTCAAGACCATATATAAATATTTTTATTACACTATAAACAACATTTAGTGTTGAGTATGACTATAAAACATATTAATAGCCCATTTGTAATTACGTGCCCTTAAAGGGAGAAACCGAAAATTATACTATAGATAGATAATGCAAGTCATAGACTATGCTTAATCAAATTATAGGGATAAGGGCTAGAGTGATAATATAATAAATAAATATAATAAATATTGGACAACATCACATACATTACTCTGATCCAAATGTAAGTTGCTAAAGCACTTCTGTTATGGAAAATCAGAACTTACGAAGGTACCACAAACACCCAGACCCAAGACGATATAGAAAACTAATAAATTTAGTTTAGGTTTCATTAATTTTGAACCAGTAAAAACGTTGACAATGATACAGTACATAAAAATTTAATTTAATTAATGAACGAAATAGGTATTGAAGGGAGCCGAGATGGCCCAATGGTTAGAACGCTTGAATCTTAACCGATGATTCCGGGTTCAAACCCAGGCAAGCACCGCGGCAAAGAAAACATCGTCAGGAAACCTGAATGTGACTAATATCAATGAAATTCGCAACACATGTTTCCACTAACCTGCATTGTAGTGTGGTGGAATATTCTCCAAATCTTCTCCCCAAAGGGAGAGAAGGCCTTCGCCCAAAAGAAATTTACAAGCTGTCAAATCAAATCAAATCAAAATAAACTTCATTCAAGTGGGCTTTTACAAGCACTTTTGAATCGTCATTTAACAATTAAGTGAAGCTACCAATGCTATAGCTGTCAATGTATGTTTGTGTAGGTATTGAAAATGTTATACACAATACACGTCTGTAAAAGGCTTTACCGTATTCTATAAATTAATTAGAACTCATGTATGTCAGATGCATATTTAAGACTTATGGAGAATTGTCCGTTACGTTTACAACTCAGAAGCGAAAAGTTACGATAAAGATCACAAATTCCACGTCCGATGTCATTTTGTGCGCATATATTCATTAATGAACGACATAATTTTATCGTTTAATTAATACGGCATGACAAAGTTAATCATCATATTGGAACAATTTTTTTATTGTCAACTCGTTTTGAAAGAAATAACCAAACATTGTCTTTGTCCGACGTATAGCTTTATACAGCGCACTTACAGCCCACCGCACGCAGTAAACAAACATTAAAATAAAATTGAAAAAAAAAACTGGTTGCAAAACAATAGTTGCGGCGGGATTCTTGACGTTTTTATCATTTCGAACAGAGAACAAAAGCAGAAGGCTTCCTGTTGAGGCTGCATCACAATTCTCGCGAAGTGAACGAGACACACGTCTCTCAAGATTGACGACTTTTTGACCGTACTTAAACCGTACTGTTAGAAAAATAGTACATTCAAAGAAAATTGTAATAGTAGTTTTATTTCAAACTAGTTGTAGACTACGGCTTCGTTCGCGTTTTAGGGGGTTGGTTGTCATGCAAAAAGTAGTCTGAGTCTTTCCTTGGACTTCAAGCTTACTTCACACCCAATTTCATCAAATTCGGTTCAGCGGTTTGCTCGTGAAAGAGCAACAGGCAGGCAGACAGAGTTACTACTTCCATAATTACAATATTAGTATTTATTAGACTGGCAATTGAATTGCCTGGTAAGTGTTCATTTCTGATATGTATTAATCACTCGCAAAAGCAGGCCCGCCGCTAGCTGTATTGTCGCCCGCGTGCAATACCTATTATGCCGCCCTTTTTTTCGCTGCAAAAACGCATACAACTATTTCTCCACATGAGGTGGAGGGTGGGGTGTATACCTGCTAAAAAACCAACGTTAGCGACCCACTCTGTCTTTTTGGAGGATGTTACGAAACTTTTGTACATACTACCGTGACGTCCTAACGGTAGGCTCACCTCTGCGGAGTTCCACTTCCTAGGGAGTTCTCAGGGTACAGAAACCCTTAACCCCGGGACACTTATGGCGGGAGGAGAAGACATCCATAGCAAAGACCCCTTCTACTGGTCTTATTCGGCGAAGCGGGTCAGCAGCACTGTTGCCACGGTCCCGTAAGATAAGAGCCTTGTTACGAGCATTAAGGGAGTCCAACCAAATAGGTGTATTTTCCGTCCAAGTACAGAATCAGCAAACACATCCCATACCATTGCATCAAGGTGTGAGACGAGGGGACGTTATTTCCCCCAAATTGTTTACTATTGCAATGGAGGATATGTTCAAGACGCTGGAAAGGACATGGCATCAATGGCGAATACATCTCTCACTTAAGATTTGCAGACGCTTGCTGATTCTTCTATGCGTATCGGCATACGGATGAACTTGGATAAAACCAAGGTCATGTTCAATGAACATGTTCTACCGGAACCGATTGCGATACACGGTACTGTCCTCGAAGTTGTTCAAAAATATGTCTACCATGGGCAGACTTTGCGATTAGGTAGAAACAACCTTGATGTCGAGGTGAATAGAAGAATTCAGCTGGGTTGGGCAGCGTTTGGAAAATTACGTCGAATCTTTACATCGTCGATCCCACAATGCCTTAAGACGAAAGTCTTCAACCGTTGCGTCCTACCCGTCATGACATACGGAGCCAAAACGTGGAAACTCACGGCAAGGCCGGTCCACCAGTTTAAAGTCGCTCAGCGTGCTATGGCAAGGGCTATGCTCGGCGTTTCTCTGCGGGATCGCATCAGAAGAAATGAGGCGACCCGCCAGAGAACCAAAGTCATCGACATAGCCCACCGGATTAATAAGCTGAAGTGGCAGTGGGCTGGCCAAATATTTGTCGCAGAACCGATAACCGTTGGGGAAAACGTGTTCTAGAGTGGAGACCGCGTCTCGGCAAATGTAGTGTAGGACGTCCTCGGGCACGGTGGAGTGACGACTTACGCAAGACGGCTGGTAGGAGCTGGATGCGAGTAGCCCAAGAACGATCTCAGTGGCGTGCAATTGGAGAGGACTGGACATATCCAGCAGTGACCAGAAATGGGCTGGATTGGATTAGATTTATTTATTTACAATAAATAAAAAATACAATGCCATAGAGCGCACGCAGGCAAGGTGTTTGGTTTAGGAGGTCCTCCTACGTTGGCATTGATGAGCTTTAAGCTGAGTTGGACAAAATGTTGCACGAAGCTTCATCCAGGATGAGGCCCTGATCCTTCATATGTGTCTGCGCCTTAATTGCCGTCTCTTGGAGGGCGGTAGACGCTCCTCGAGGAGACCTCAGCAAGGACCGAGGAGGAAGGGATTAGGAGGCCCTCCGTTTTTCATTCGATCCACCGTGAGCGACACTCCGACTTTAGGGACGCCATCTGAAAGGTTCGCCCCGTCACCGTGACACAACACACCCATCCCGGGCGAGGTCGGTGCCCGCAGGAGCCAGTCAAACCAACTTCAAACGCCGGACAAGTCGTCCATCGCCCCCTCCCAAAGGATAACCTGATACCTCCGGAAGTAGCTCCCCGATCAGTCGCAGGCGATCTGGCGGTAGTTATTCCGTAACAGGAGCCCCGTGTGTCCCGAGCTTCCCTCGCAAACCACGATAAGGGCGCCCCTTTGCTCTCTGTTTACTTAACGCCTTTTCTAAATCTTTTTTCAACTGAAGATGTGCAGCCTACAGGTGTACCTCTAAGTTTGCGTTGAGCACGTTGCGCCTGCGACAGCGAACGTGTGCCCTCCGCGCCCGGTTTAACGGTGCCCGTAGCTCTGCTATTTCGAGCGACCACCAATATAACTTACGGCGTGATACCCTTCAAGCCGCCCCACGACAACGCCCTACTACACGTAACGGATACCTAATCTACCAATTGATAAGGAAGCTAAAGGGGATTCTCCTAACTTCGACAGTATTGTTTTTCATAGGATAACAGACGACGGACTTTTAACTTTACTAAGTGCGATATTTTTCGATGCTTTGAATAATTTATTTTACTTAAGGATTTGTGGGAATTATAATAACGACTTGAATTAGGTACGTGATGTATTGCTCAATTTGCCGCCCCCTGGACGTGCCGCCCGCGTGCGGTGCACGCGTCGCACCCCCGCTTACGGCGGCCCTGCGCAAAAGCGCCACAAGCTTGGTCATCTATTTTATTCATTGTATCAGTAATAACACTGGCTCACTCACAATTATTATATCCAATTATTCGATCCAGTTATGATTATTCTAGTATTTAGATATCATTAAAGGGAATGTACAAAATAACATTTTAACTTTATTCGGAATAATAATTAAAAAAAATCCTTTAATTATGAAATTAAATATTATAATAGGTTGGGGAAAAAGTTTCTTCGTATTTTTTATGAAAATTCAAAAAGTTTTTTTTATAGTTTATTTACATTTGACTAAAGTATGTAGGTGCCATTTTGTTCCATAACTTTTTGCCATCTTGTTGGTAGTGACATGATCCCATTACTGTAAAAATTTTGGGGCTTCTGATCGAAAAACTGCGACTAGTGGTTTTGGCAGTCCTCTCGTGATGTTAACCTGACACTGCCTAAGGAATTCTGCAGAGACCGAAACAGATGAAAATCTGAAGGTGCAAGGTCAGGACTATACGGCGGATGCATTAATACCTCCCAGCCAAACTCTCGTAATTTTTGTTGAGTGGCTAAAGATGTGTGAGGTCTAGCGTTGTCATGGTGAAAAACCACACCCCTTCTGTTGATCAATTCTGGCCGCTTTCTCTCAATTTCTTGCTTCAATCTCATCAATTGTCCGCAATACAGTTCTGAGTCGATGATCCTGCCGGGCGGTAACAGCTCATAATGAATGATGCCCTTCCAATCCCACCATACACACAGCATTACCTTGTTGCGAGTTAATCCGGGTTTTGCCACAGTCTGTGAAGCTTGACCGGCCTTTGACCACGATCTTTTTCGCACGTTCTTGTCGTATGTGATCCACTTTTCATCACCAGTTATCAGCTTCTTCAAAAATGGTTCGGTTTCATTACGTCGTAATAAAGAATCACAAATGAGTACACGGTTCATTAGGTTTCTTTCAGTGAGTTCATGAGGCACCCATATATCGAGCTTTTTTGTGTAAAAAGTAAAGTAAAGTAACTACATCGTAACTACTAATATGCCGATCTTGCTCCACTTTTTCAAAAATGGCATCAATTTTGTCCGTAACAGGGCGACCAGAGCGAGATGCATTTTTGATATCAAAATTTCCGGCTTGAAAACGCTTAAACCAAACTTGCGCTACTCTCACAGATACTGCATTAGGTCCATAAACATCACAAATTTTTTTCGCGGCTTGAGTTGCATTTTTACTTTTTTTATAGTTAAATTTTAAAATGTATCGAATTTCTTCTTTAGATTCACTCATTTTAACAACAACAAAAACAAATGAAAATCACACAAATTCCTAATATGAATTTGGAAGTGCCTTCTTTAAAATTAAAACTTTTTAATGATACCAAAACCAGCCAGATACAAATGGTATAGCCAAAGAGATTTTATTACAAGTTCATACATACTATATTATGCGAAAAGACTTTTTCCCCAACCTAATATAAAACAATATTTTTTTTTGTCGATATAAAACAACAATACAAGTTTCCAATAGTTTCTGTAACATCTCTAGTATTTACATATGTGGACACAAATCTCTACCAAAGGCTAATGGAACAATTGTTTTATCTCAATTAGTTGATTATTTCGCTAGCTGTACAGTGTTGGAAGCTGTATGTGCTCCATCCCGCTCAGCATTAACTTACAATAGAGGTGGACGTTCTATTCATCGCCACAATGCGACTTGATCTTTCGATCGGCTGATGATTGCACGTGATGCCAATGTGAACCATATGCTAACGACTCATACCACTTCTTATGCTTTTTGCCCTTCCTGGTATAAATTTTTATTAGTTACAATTTAGAATTGTAATTACGTTATGTGTTTTAAGTATATCCTGTTCGCGATTCGTTTGATAATGTTTTAGGATGGATTGTTTCTTAAATACTAATATTATAAAGCAAGTTAGTCTGTTACGTGTACTGAACAAATTTATACGAAAGTAGTAGTAGTAGGTTATCATGTGTTAGGCAAAAGCCTATTAATCCATATCTTTATTTTATATTATATCCTTTTTGGAGTTCAAGTTTGCTTCATACCAAATTTCATCAAATTCGGTTCAGCGGTTTGATCGTGAAAGACAGACAGACAGAGAATATTATTAATATAGATAGTCAAATTACTTTAATTCACCCCTTAAAGGTGTAAGATTTTATACATTGGGCTAGTAAAGGCACTAGCATTCAGCTGGTAGATTGATATGTATATTAGTAGCAGAGATTTGCCCATCTTTTTTCTTTCATATGAATACGTGTTTTATATATTATATTATAGATAGATAAAAGAGCGGCTGGACCACGTGATGGTAAGTGGTCACCACCACCCAAAGACCCAAAGACATTTTCACCGTTCAAAATATTAACAATTCTAGCTAAGATGTTATGTCATTGCGTATGCAGTCAGACTGAATCCAACGATGACCCTTCAATCCGCAACTTAATAGTAATAAATATTGGTGTTAGGTAGTAGTATATTTGATGAGTGGGTGGTACCACAACGCCCTACCGCGAAGTAAAGATGCGAATATAAAGGATAGATGTCTATATTTATTTATGACGAATATTTTTTTAGATTCATTTCAAAGTTTTATGTTTCAAAGGAACTGTTATTTTACCTGTATTGACTCGCTACGGTTTTTAGTTTTGCTTTTTGCGCTTTTTGTAACGAACGATGGACGGTAAGGAAGCCATTTTTACTTTAAGTTTACTTTTTGGTTTTTCGAACGCGCGTTTAATTTTCACTTGTATTTTAGACGCCATTTTGTAGTTGTTCTAATTCGTAATATTTATATTTTACACGTATAATAAAATTGGAGTGTCTGTTTGTAATATTAAAACAGCCCTTTTTAACGAAATGTATATGTGAGTATATATGGTACCTACGTAATAACATTTTTACAATTTTTGTCTGTCTGTCTGTCTGTTGGTTCCGGGTAATCTCTGCAACGGCTAGACCGATTTTGATGTACCTTTCACTGGTAGATAACTGATACAATAAGGAGTACGTAGACTACAATGATATTACTTTTGTCAAATTCAAAAGCGTACAAGGTCGCGGCACAACTAGTTTTAATAAATATGATTTATTCTTCTATGTTTTAATAAGCCATTATTTTGATGACAAAGATAGTGAAGCTGCTGGAAACATTTTTGACCAAATTACTTTGTTCCTCAATATACATTGAATTTCAATTATTCCGCCCGTACAAAGCCACAACGGATACATAATTATTAAAACGCAAAAGAACGTGTTAATCTTTACATTTCTGTAAATCAAGCTATAAATCAATAACATTCAAGCGCTTTAAGATTTAAATTTACAATTTAATTCGTCACTCAATCAATTTACTTCAAAGATTGTGCAACACCGTTATTTTAGATAATTTAGTTTCTAATTATATTATATTTTTTGTCGATGTGGATTACATGTTTACCAAATTCTCATAAAATATTTTTTAATAATTAACATATTTCAAACATGCTACTTTCTCAAATTATATGTTTTACTTGAAATTACATTAAAATTGTAACTGTTTTAATAAAAACTTTTTGTACGCATACCTCACGTTTTCTATACAGTAATTTAGATAAAGAAATCTATAATTGGTATTAAATACATTCAAATAATTCGAAATTCAATTTATTCTTTTTATAAAATATTTGAATTAAGAATAAAGAAAGATTTGACAATATAATTAGCCAGTAATATAAGCTAACAATGACATATGAAAATCTTTCAATTGTTATTTGTAAACGAATAACTTTCAA
Source organism: Vanessa cardui (assembly GCF_905220365.1). Classification (NCBI taxonomy): domain Eukaryota; kingdom Metazoa; phylum Arthropoda; class Insecta; order Lepidoptera; family Nymphalidae; genus Vanessa; species Vanessa cardui. Next base: position 3,703,145 of record NC_061141.1, read on the forward strand.
TTAAAAATTACTATGTTTTTTTGAATGAGCTTTGAAACCTTAAGCTTAATAATATGTTACAGATATGACATAATATATTAACGTTCGACGAACAGTTCGTTACGTGTATAATAATACTCGAAACCAAGTATCAATTTACACTCTATCTAAGATCTCAATAAAAAAACAATAAGTTTGAGATAGTATGGCTTAAAACAAAACGATATAAAACAATGAGAAATTATCGGCGTGTACCCAGCCGCGGTATTAACGAGGGATGCGCGTGCGCATTTGTCAAAAGAATACACAATAAGTGTTATGGATAACCGATAGTTTGTTGCTTAGTTAGGAGTGGGATCGTTTGAACATGACCGTGTTAAGCCAGTGTCACACTTAGAACAATACAATCTAGAAAATGTATCACTATATAGTATGAAACAAAGTCACTTTCTCTGTCCCTATATCCTTATGTATGCTTAAGTCTTTAAAACTTCCCAACTGATTTTTATGTGTTTTTTTTTTTTTTTTAATAAATAGAGTGATTCGAGAACAAGGTTTATATATATTATATAATATGGACAATTTAGTAAAGAAACTATAATGGCACCCGTGCGAAGCCGGAGTGGGTACTACGATATGAAGCTTCGAAAAGTTATAATTCCGTTAGTCTTTGTTACTTATTTTATTTATTTCAAAATGAAAAAAAAATATGTCATTCTATATTCGAATTTCAAATATCAATACTCGAATGAAATTAACGTATTCAATTAAAATCCAATACTTATTAAATGCGTAACATTAACAGAACGTAACAATAAAATTAAATAAATTATTCCGTACGATACAAATTTCGTTCTTTTTTTAAAAGTTCAAGATCTTTTTAATCACTGCTTAAATATTTCTCGACACGGCGCACTATAACAGCGGGAGGTCCAACCGAGACACGCATTGTTGTTTATTATTAGCAAGAACTCCACTCTTTCGCTAATTGCGTCCATATCAGGTTGAAATTCTTTTCGACCATTCAATATCTGTCTGAGGTTTCTTTGCGTAAACAAAGATTTAAAATTAAAAAAAAAAAAACTAGCCCATGCCTGAAAATTTCTAACTAAAAAATTTTTTAAGTAGCAATAATAGTAATACCTCTTTTTAGGAATTATTAATATTCCTATTTACCTCTCCGATAAAGTAAGGCGTATGTTTGGAGTGGAAAGATATTTGACAACAGAGCCAGGATGGAATCTACACCTTTTTATATTGCTAGATGACCCAAAACAATAGCGCGATGGACGCTTTATTTTTTTAAAACTATTACTATTTTTTGACTGGTTTATTAAGGACTAGCCTGCCTGGTTATAGTTAACAGTTTCAAGGGATGCTGTGATATTACTATAAACAATAATAAAAAGGGAATTGGAGACAACCAATAAATATGCGCAGGCGCAGGTCTGACGTCCTTCCCGCACTTGAATGTATCACTGCTTCCTAATAATTCCGATATGAGTTTTGGTTTGACCAAGTTTTCAACCTCAATTTACTTCTATGATTTTTAAACATTCTTTAGTATTGACTAAACTTACTACGCTACCGTCGATTTGAGGTCAGTGTGCTCAATAAATTATTTAGTGAAATGTGCGTTGTTCTCTCAACTACATACAGTGAAGGAAGACATATCGACGAGTCAGATTTCTAAGGCTCCCTCGCTAGAAAAGAGCGAGTAATCAAAAAAGTAAATAGTACAGACCCATTTCCATAAAGTGTTTGTTGAATTAAAGATAAAAATCCTTATTCATTTAATTAAGTGTAATTCGGTGTAATTAGCTTTAGTTAGTTAGTGGGCTAACTAAAGCTGACTACACCGAATCATAATACATTTTCCTTTTGCTTATAGAGTCCAATATTTATTTTAAAACTTATATTAATTTATAAACGAGCGAATGAAAACATAACAGACAGATTACATGAATATAATTACGTAACCTGACAATATTTTTACGTAAAATGAAAGATAATTGCTCGTTTAATATTCTCTTCCAAGAATTTTCTCAAAAGATTTTTTTGAAAATTTCGATCCAGAACTGATTTAAGTTTTTGATATATATTGTATATATGTATATATATATAACTAGCAACCCACGGCGTCTTCGCACGGATGCAATGCTGATATTAAGTATACTACAGATTACCTTTTTTCTTTACTATATTGTCCATGTGTTATGCATATACAAAAACCTTTCAAATCCCGATTATTTAAAAATAACTGCATCAAAATCCGTTGCGTTATTTGAAAGATCTAAGTATCCATGGACAGACAACAGTAAGCGACTTTGTTTTATACTATGTGATGATTTTCAAAAGCAATAATTGTACAGTTTTATGTCTCAGTGTACCACCATCGCATAGCCGGCGCATGCGCATGTACAAATGCGTGCAGCGGGGGGTGCGCGACTGTAACGCGTATTGTGCTCGTTACTTGCGACAAATCGTCTGCGTCTAGACCGATGCACCGTTAATTGCGACCTAAACTTGAACCCGTATAAATTTCAACGTTAGGTATTTCAGATAACTGCTAACTGCATCATGGAAGACGGCTATCATGGTATGGGCGTGTAATGCGGAGGAATGAGGAACATATTTTGAGGAAGGTCTTGAGCATGGATGTGCATGGATATAGAGGTAGAGAACGACCCGACGAGGATAGAAAGAATGTTACTTGTGAGATGACATCTGACAGAGAAGTATGGAAGGAGAAGACTTTCTGCGCCGACTGAGTCTTGTGACTAAATTAAAGCCCACAGTTCTCGAGGTCCAGGGGTCAACCTCAAATTGAATAAAAACAAGATTTTAATATCGAAAGGTCCTCATTGACAGTTTGGAGTCTGCAAGTGTGTATATTCCTGTGTCTGAAGCAAGTACAGTCTTTGACCTTCACTTTAATTTCATGTTCTGTGCAGTACTTTCCCTTAAAGATCACCATCAGTCTAGCAGTCATAGTGATATATATCTGTAAATTCTGAGCCAAAAATAACTGGAGTTAGTTTTTTTTGTTGTAAATCTTACATAATAAAATCTATAATTTTTAGTGACTGAGTATGATAGAAAAAATTGGAGCAACTTTGTACTGGTTCTATAAAAAGGTTTAGATGCAACAACGCTGTTCCACTGTAATTTACTACCAACACATTTTTCCTCAGTATATTTTACTTCACTATCGAACACTAGATGAATAACAATCACAAATTAAGCACACTGTAAATCACCAAAGCTTGCCCGGATATAAACCCAAAATCTTTTCTCAAGAAAAACATTCCTAATTTCTAAACACATTAATACATAGCTCTAATTGTTACTACACATAGATGTTAATATATTATGTTTATTATTATCATCTATTGTATTCATGGAAATGCAAAAGTAATTATATGTTACGTCACACTTAAAATACAGAGCCGATTTTGATTAAATTTGGTCTGGAGATAATTCGAGTACCAGAGAAGGATATAGACTATTTAATTTACCCCTCGTGAGAGTAAAATGGGGGTAACGGCTTTAATATTATTTTTAGAAGTTGTTGGCAGGTAAAGCTGCCGTTTCAGCTAGTATCTAATAAAATGCAATGTAAAATACAATAATCGTTTATAATTTAATAATCAAAAACAATTTATATCGTACTACGATAAGTCGAAACAGAAACCGAAACATTTCCTCAATCGATAGAATATTATCAACATTAATCAATTACCCTTTAAACAACTGTTACTATAAATTATATTAACACTTGTATCATTAACTTGACACCGTATACAAGAACCGTTTGATTCAATAAAACGGTTATTAATAACGAATTTATGTCGCAACTAATACTAATATAACAATAGGCTGAAATAGACACCGTTTGCAAAAGTCGGTGGCGCTGTGGAAACAAATGACTGCGACATTCGAATATAACTGGATCTACTAGCAACTGAACCTGCTTTTAAACTTGCATTCCAGAAAACAATGTCCAAGTTGACGCGTTGCCTCGAGGCGAGTGCATTAACGAAGGAGGTGCCTTTAATATTGAAGGTTTTTTTTTGTACCATCGCGCTGGTAGCGCTCTGAGTCGCCCGAAGCAAATCGCGGTTTATTACCCACTGCCCGGTAATTTATTATTGCATTTTTTTGTATTATCAATAGCGTATAGTTTTTTACTTATTTCGATATTAAAATGGCTATTGTTTATAAAAATTGCAGTCGAGATTCTTATCTTTGTTCGACTGAATTTACTCGACGGAAAATAAAAGGCTTCTGTATTTAAATTTGTATAAAGATTTAAAAAATGTAATAATATCGTACTCCTTAATTTGTTGTTAAATATATATTTTTTTTAAATGGTATTATCGAACGATAAATCCAAATTTGAAAACTTAAAAATATAGCGTATTATATGTGCCAGCAATTTCACGCCACGGAATAACGAAAAAGGATTTAATGAACATCTTAACAGTTTTAACAATTTGTCGTTAACAATATGTACTTATATATGTAATTGGATTTTTTTCCCACCATATTGGAAAACTACAAAGAGGTCGAACAAAAGAGTCTTCAACTCGACTACTGGTCTTCACAGTGACAAACCACTTGCATGTCTGAAATGGCCTAATTTGGGTGCTGGTTTAAAAAAAATAATCGTGGAAAGCAATTGTCATTGTCCGTTCCAAATTCAAAACGAGGAAGACGCGGGAATAATCGCACGGGTTTTTGAAACAGGAACGTCGAGTTTTAAAAAAGGAATCGGTTAAACGGAGTCCGTTCGCAGGTAATCACAGGAGACGTGCACTGGGACTAAGGACGGTACACATTACGACAAATTATCAAATTCTATACTTTATTTTGTTTCTAAATTTAAAAAAGGTACGCGTTTTAATAATAACTCATAGTCTATATTATTATTGACTTCGAAATTTCTATTTGAATTAAATTTCACTTATTTCTTTTTCTTCAGTTAGATAAAATATAACAAGCTTTGCCTTTTAAGATTAAAATCATTTATATTTATAAAAAAACATGAGTCATAGATTGGCGATAATGTTCAATTAGAAATGAACGCTGAATGCAAAACGCTCCAAGGGTATACAATAAAGTAATCTGATATGAACTAAAATTATTTCGAAATGTTATTATATAAGCGTCATTGTGAACTGGGTCTAAGATTGCGTGCACGGAGATACAGGTGCACACAGCCTGGAGCGACGCCCGCTCTTCATTCATTGTTACATTAGCGGCGCAAACGCACCTCAATACCATTTCGCATGCGAAAATTTCTTTCAAAGATAATAAACATAGATAAAATTTATCATTATTAAAAATACATACTTATAAAAATGAGCCTTTGCCTATATTATGTTGAAAAATAATAATAACTAAAGAGTTTTTCAGATCTGAGTTATTAAAATTTTATATATACATATAAGTATACCAATGGTTAAGGCCACACAAACACTTACATATAAGTAACCCTATTATCCTTTTGGCGCCGTCATCCGATCGTGCCAATAGTAGCAAAATATTATAACAAATTAATATTGACATTTGACAGTCACTATGATTAAAATTGACATTGACGTTTTGACAACAATTGACGTTATTTTTTCTTTCTCTAACTTGCAAAAGACGTTATACCATACAGCCATTACGTCAAATATGTAGTTGTAAATCAAGATACATTTTTTTTAAAATATTAGTCTCGAACTTGTGTATAAAAAAATAAAACCAATTTAGTATAATTATATAGAATTACTGTACACAGAATTCCTACTATATAATAGAATTGATTTATACTAATGAAGCGATATGCCAGGTGTCGAATGCGTTTATCGACACAGATTATAAAATATATTCCTAATTAATATATTTTATATCTTTTTTTTTTCTACACACACTTATCTTGTTTTGCCTAATTTATAAATTTCTTAGGTAACGGAGCTTTGATGACTCCTGATTATTATTTTTGAAGGCCATAACAATTTATATTCGACAATGAATCTATAATTACGGCTGATTAAATGTTCGTAGTTCAATATTGTTTTATTATAATTTTTAATAGCATAAACCGGTAATTTTAAGTTGACGAACGTTTTCGAATAGATCATCTCGAGACGTTCCATTTTTAATTTAATCGGGTAAATTTTTCATTGTACGCAACGTGTAATTGACACATAGCTCGTCTTATAAATTTGCAACAGCGCATCGTTTTTTATAATTTAATGTTAAAGGAAACTATTTATAATATAAATAAAATAATTACACCGTCCGGCCGTCGCACGGGATGCTGTGAAATGTACCGATCAGTCATGCTGAGAGGTAGAACGATTAAAGATCAGCGCATACATCAGACATATAAAATGTTGAGCTATATTATTGATTAAAATAATCTTACATAATGTTACAATATGTTTTTATTGTTATTGTTATTGTCTTGGCAAGCGAATCTGTAAATATTTTCCGGTTAAGTTTTTATGCAAATCAATCAAGTTTCTTATGTAAACTTCACAATGAAGCCTTTTTGAATTGTCGATATTTAAATACTACCACCATTTCGGAAAGCAGACTCCAAGGAGACGAAACGGTGAGAAACTCACATACCTTAATAAAAACAATAGAATAATGAAACATCAACATTAATATTGAAATATTTGTTTGAATATATACAGAATAAAATAATCAATTGTTGTAAGCAAATAACAAAATATATTTTTAAATCAGAACGATGTATCATTAAGATATTGTGCAACAAAATTGTCTCAAGACATTTTTGTCGCGTGTCTACACTGCCTCTACGTCTCGTTTAAACATTGAACTAGACTATCTGGATTTAGACTTTCAATTGCCTGACTGTGTACGTTAGGATTTAATGGTTGATAGTAAATATTTTGTTGCTTACTTTATTGTTAGCAAAAGCAGTTATAATTGAATTTAATAACTGTAGTACTTTATAAGGTGTGTAACTTTATTTTATATTTTTATATGAAATTTATTATATCGTATATGAATGAATTCGCTGATACAAAAATTTCTAGCTACCATTACAATTACGACAAGCGAATTGTTAACCTATGTAACAATCTAAAAGATAATATGGGGAATCTTTTGCCATGGTTTTTCAAGGCAAGCACCGCTATATATATGTGCTTAATTTGTGTTTATAATTCATCTCGTGCTCGGTAGTGAAGGAAAACATCATGAGAAAACCTGCACGAGTGTAATTTCATTGAAATTCTGCCACATGTGCATTCCAACAATCCGCATTGGAACAGCGTGGTGGAATATGTTCCAAGCCTTCTCCTTAACGGAAGAGGAGACCATTAGCCTAGCAGGGAAATTTACAGGCTGTTACTTTACTATCCACTGATTTATTATTTTGCTAAGTAATTAAGTTTTTAAGAAAATTTATTATTAAATAATAATCTTTTCTTCATCTATTTTGTCATTCATTATTAAGGATAGATAGCCATTGGGCAAGTTTTTTTCTAAGGCGGACTGACAAATTCGCCATATGATGGTAAGTACTAAGTGGTTACCATCACCCATGGACATTAGTACTGTAAGAAATATTAACCTTTCCTTACATATGTATTCAATGAGTTATGGAAGAACTAAAATGATCCTTGTGCCTGTTATTACGTTGGCTCATACACCCTTCTATTTATAAATTTAGTATTATTCCAGATATGATATGTGTTACCGAAACTAAATAAGATTTGCACAAAGCCCTACCACCAAAAAGTATATATTGTAATTTTTGTAAATACTTTGTTTACGCAAACAAATGTATCTCACTATTCTGTTCGGATAGTAATCTAATGAAGATAACTTCATTCCATCCTAACCAAAGCAAAACCAACGATTTTATGTGTTAAGTGTTAACAAGAGCAAATGCCGAGATGGTTCAATGGTTAGAACGCGTGCATCTTAACTGATAATTGCGGGTTCAAAGCCAGCCAAGCATCACTGAATTTTCGTGATTTTAATTTGTTGTTATAATTCATCTCTTGCTCGGCGTGAAGTAAACGTTTGACGACCTCCGTGGTCGAGTGGTGTATACACCGGTTTTCAAAGGTACGCCACTCCGAGGTCCCGGGTTCGATTCCCGGCCGAGTCGATATAGATTATCATTAGTTTTCTATGTTGTCTTGGGTCTGGGTGTTTGTGATACCTTCGTTACTTCTAATTTTCCATAACACAAGCGCTTTAGCTACTTACATTGGGATCAAAGTAATGTATGTGATGTTGTCTCATATTTATATTTATACTATATATTTATAAAACAAATCTATGAACTTCAAGGAAGAATATCGGCAATCCCCTAAAACACAACCAAAGCCGCGGGTGACCACTTGTACTTAGATAATTTGAATGCTTGGCCACAGAGCCTGCATTAAAAACTTAAGTAACGAAGTCAAACATATTAATATCGATTATACCAGTGAAAATCGTAGTACGTATTCCATCATGTGCATTACGTGAGTTTCTCACTAACCTTTCCCTCACGTGCTCCGCGTCAAGCTTTCGCACAGACAGCTTGATATACAACCTACTTCAAAGCTAAAGCTCGACGTAGACTAAGACATAATTGCGGCAGAAATTTCAGATATAAGTTTCATATTCATCACTATTGTCGACACAATAAATATCGACATATGAAAATATAGTATACTAGCGACCAGATATACTACACCTTAGAAACGTCAAAAATTGACAGCGTTTCTTTACTATATTGTTCATGTATTATATACAAAAACCTTCTACTTGAATCATAAAAAACCGCATCAAAATCCGTTGCGTAATTTTAAAGATCATTAGATATGTAATACGTTACGTTTATTATTTCAATAATAATGGCACCAAGAGCCGAAATTCTTACTATATAATCTCTATAAATAAAATTTTAACAAAAAGAAAAACCGACTTCAAACAAAACACTATTTTAAAACAAATGAATATGCACGAAAAAGTAATAAAAATAATTGCGTATTCAACATATTTTTTAGAGTCTTCCTAAGTTAAATGAAATGAAAAATATTAGACTACTTAAAAGTCGATTAACGATTATATCATGTAGTTATAGTTATTGGTATATTTGGAGCCGGTGTCAGCCACGGTGCCCTTGCCCCAACAATCAAAAGAAAGAAGCGATACGAGCCCCTTGATTGATCCAGTATATTATTGTGTAAAAGTTAATTTGTAAAAAACATATTTGTCAAAGTATTCTCGTATTGTTTTTTGATAGATATACTCTAGGGTTTTATTGGCTGACACCGACTCCAAATATAACAATAATTATAACTACATGATATAATCGTTAATCGACTTTTAAGTAGTCTAATATTTTTCATTTCATTTAACTTAGGAAGACTCTAAAAAATATGTTGAATACGCAATTATTTTTATTACTTTTTCGTGCATATTCATTTGTTTTAAAATAGTGTTTTGTTTGAAGTCGGTTTTTCTTTTTGTTAAAATTTTATTTATTTTTTGATTTTAAGTGAAGCTGATGTTGACTAACTAATTTTTTTTAATATGGATAGATTAAACGTTCCGTTTATATGAGTCAGAAACTACTTCGAGGACAATTTCAAAGGAAACTTGCGAATAAAGCAAAAATAGACTTTCAAAAATGCGGATTTAATACGTCACGCGGCGTAAACTACAAGGATCCCTCGAAAGAGCTGTAATCGAACTCAGCAAAAAAACATTGAAAAAGACCAACTATATTTCGTACATCATATGACATCACATCACATACACAAAATTTGATTAAATATAGTAAGAAATTCTGCCCCATATCGCACCCTAACTGCGAGGCGCGAGCCGTATAGGAGTTCCATCACTACATAGTATAAAACAAAGTCGCTTTCTCTGTCCCTATATCTTTAAATCTACGCAACGGATTTTGATGCAGTTTTTTTTAAAAGATAGTGTGATTCAAGGGGAAGGTTTGTGCATATAAAACATGAACAATATAGTAAAGAAACACTGATAATTTTAGAAGTTTGCGATGTGATGTCGTATATAAACAAATTCTGTAGTATATTTAGTATCAGTATTGCACCCGTGCGAAGCCGGGGTGGGTAGCTAGTTGATTATAATATTCGACTATGATAATTTCATAAACATAACCACATTACGGAAGGTGACTCAAATATCCAAATAACCTATAAATAAAAGATTCGACCGAGTATCGCTAACGTGCTCCTCAGAATTGTTCCGTTCCCTTCCGTTCCGTTACTTTGTCATGGATCCTGTGCTCAGAACCTTACCAAACATTCACCAAATTACCCTTGAAGTATATATTTTATAGTAAAAAAAGAATTATCAAAATTGGTTAACGTCATTTTCAGTTATTCACCTATTTGTCGCGCATATACATAATGCAAATTTAAGACTTATGTCGTTTTCACATGGATACCATCATCGGAAAAAAAAATAAAAAAAATGGGACCCCACGGGAAGCACTACCTTTCAAACAAAAAAAAAATTATCAAAATCGGTCCACCCAGTGAAAAGTTATGAGGTAACAAACATAAAAAAAAAAAAAAAAAAAAAAAAAAAAAAAAAAAAAAAAAAAATACAGACGAATTGATAACCTCCGCCTTTTGGAAGTCGGTTGAAAACAACTTTATATCAACGAAACACATTGTACTATTTTCACCACTGAAATTTTATGTGCTTAATTTTGGTTCAATAATGCTTTTCGTGTTAGGCGTTAAAAAAGACGTCCTAATTATATGTTTCGGTAAATCTAATACTTTTTGTCCAGCAAGTCTTATCAAATAAGTTGCAAAACCTTAAAAATACTGAAAGACTTTCACTATCTACTGGAATACTTACTGAACGTCGCTAATTTCCTTTATTAGCTGAGAATGTTAATAATTGGTTATAATTGTTATTAGGTCATTATGAAAAACTGTGTACCTAATAAAAATATTGTATCTTAAGTAAAAATCGGCAAGAAACTCAGTAGTTACTCTTTTTCAACATTTAAAAAATACAAAGTCATGTTGTCATGTACAAAGTGTAATATATATATATATATATGTATGTTGACTTCCAAGCATTTTTCCAATTTAAATAATTGTTTTAACTAACATGACTTTGTATTTTTTAAATGTTGAAAAAGATAGATATTTGATATATATATATATATATCAATATTATATCTCAGTCATTTTTAGAATTTTATTAAAAAGATTGCAAGTACAAATAGGTTTTATTAAATACACTTTAATAAAACTTATTGAGATACTTGTACAAGATGACATTTCGTGTTGCCTTGATCTTCCTATCTTCCTCCTATCTTCAAATAAAAAGAACGCACCCGTCACCCATGATTCGGTCCTAAAGAAAAAAGACGATAAGCGACATTATGGCTCTTAATCAAAATTATATTTATGTCAAATTAGGATAAGCCATTACACATTTGAGTTACAGTTAATTTTTTTTTCATTGATTTTTAATAGAAGTAAATTTAAAGATTCCTCGATATTTGAAACATTCTAGTGATAGTAATAACAGTATATTATTCATTTATTATTTTAGGCATTATTTCAAAAGAAAACTTGTTCAATACAAAATTTAACACCAAAAAGCGCTACTTTTTTCTATTGACTACAAATTCTAATTTTAAGTGTAACAAATAAAAATTATTTTATAAAATTTATGTAATGTTAATTTAAAATGGAATTATTATTATTAAAATCATCAGCCATCACAATCAATCACTGGCAATAAGCTAAACGCATCGAACCTTTTGATTTTTCTCAATTTGCATTCAGATAGTTCTCATCCACCTGGATCGGTCCACGATTATACTTATAATCCACACTAATATAATAAATGCGAAAGTTACTCTGTATGTCTGTTTGTCTCGCTGTTACGCCAAAACTACTGGATCGATTTAAATAAAATTTGGTTCACAATCGTCTAGAGCCTAAGAAAGAACATGGGCTACTTTTGGATTGGAAAAAAGTGTTGCGAAAAGACGGTCTAACATAAGTGTAATATTTTATGTTTATTAGTATATATGTATATTCACATTTTTTACGGGAGCAAATACGCGGCTAGCAGCTAGCGATATATCGAACATTGTTTCTCAAAACTCTTACTTTAGTTAGTAGTGTACTTTAGATTATTTAAATAAACATATTATATATAAACTAATATGATAGTATTAAATAAAAAAATGTTTAAAATAGTGAAACGAGGTACATGTAAACTACAGTTTAATGGTATTTAAAGTGTTTCGAATTTAAACGAAACTAAGAAATTACCGTCAACAAGATAATTCCGAACTAACATTCTAATTCGACGAATAAACATCGAGTCAGTGTTCAACTCGGTTTGACTCGATCAGATAAAATCGGAAATTGAATTGTCAATAATTATAGGCGTCAGGTATCCTAGGTCTTAAAGCTTGACCCTAAGTGTTTCCTAGCTAGATAAACTAAAGCTCGGGGATACACTTGATTTATGTAATAGCTACTTAATGGGTTATTTGATATGGCTATAAAACTTATTTCCTTTAAGTTTAATTGGTTTAAAATTTTATAATAAATTATAATCATTATTTGTGTAAATTATGATGGTACTTTAAATCGAGTAATAGTTTTATAAATAAGTCAATTTTCCTTTGTATTATTGTTTATATGCTCCGTTAAGTTTGAAAGTAGATTATGTTTTAAACATTGATAAATATGAATATGTATTTAATGCAAAGCCGAGATGGCCCAGCGGTTACAACGCGTGCATCATAATGTATTGCAGATTCAAATGCAGACAATCATCACTAAATTTTCAATCTTAATTGGTGTTTATAATTCATCTCGTGATCAATTAAAGAACAACATCGTAAGGTAATCTGCATGTATCTAATTTCAAGCAATTTCTGCCTCACGTGTATGCCTACACGTTCAAATTGCCATTTTTTCGCAAAACATAATGGATTTGAATATCATAGATTAATCAAGCTCTCAACCAATGATATCGTATATATAATTTGGTTTCAAATTTTGTTTATTTTAATGTTATGATTGGAATATAGTATAAGGAGATATATTATATGTATATGCGGGCTCTGTGCAATCCCGCCTGGGTAGGTACCACCCACTAATCAGATATCCTACTGCTAAACAACAATACGCAGTATTATTTTGTTCCAGTTTTAAGGGTGAGTGAGCCAGTGTAACTACAGGCCCAAGGGACATAGCATCTTAGTTCCCAAGGTTGGTGGCGCATTGACGATGTAAGGAATAGTTAATATTTCTTACAGCGTCTTTGTCTATGGGTGATGATGACCACTTGCCATCAGGTGGCTCATACGCTCGTCCGCTAACATATTCCATAAAAAAAAATATTTCGTGTGCGACGTATCTATACTATATTTCTCGTATCTTAATGTCTAGAGTATATTTGCTTTTTCTTTTACATTTTTAAAACTAACTTTATAAATATAGTTTAGAGCCTACTATTTATAGTAAATACTTTGATTTTGATTTTAAAAATTCCAACACGACTGTAACTCTAATGACTGTAAATCCCAAGGTTATATAGATCCAAGAGTCAACAAAACCTATAATAAATTTGTCTATCAAATTTTTTAAATGATTACAACAGCTCGTATCAACATCCTCGGTACTACACACCCAATCATTAGGAACTCATTAATCATTGGATAATTAGAATACGAGAATTGCGAATACACCTACGTTACAATATATAACATATATAAAATATATTAATGTTCCAATTTTCTTTCATATCTCATAAGTATTTTACACACAATATTCAATCGTTATAATCAAATGCATTTAATACCCTTTTCATTCTCAGTTCCCACGTGTAGTATTAAATAAAAGATGGCCGATGCGTACGCGCAACTAATGTACGTCTAGGAGATATGATATATTGACAGCAACGGACATACACCCTGCATGTGTGCGTTGAGTTACCGTACTAACTAGTGTGTTATTATTTAGTAATTTGTGGTGGTAAGTTTGAAGTTTCGCGGTGATAAATTGAATGTGTACTTCTTTTTAATGTGTGCATTTGTAACGAAATACGTTCGTATGAAAAATGGCGTCGTTTTAATAGATGTTAAATATGTATCCGTTGTTTGATATGTTGGGCGAGACGAATGATAGAACTTAATATAGTTTAGATATATTTTTGAGTTTGCAGTAGTTACTTTAAACGTCAAGAATCAATTGGTACAATACGTGTGAAAGGTTGATGACCTTTTTGTTAACGATAATAAATAGAATATATTAATAATAAATAGAATATATTAATTATAGAATAATGTCAAAAATGGATTTTAATCATTTACGATATACTATATTGAATTTCAAGGAAGTTAGTGCTGCTTATCACTGTGAAAGGTCAATGACCTATTTTTATGATATTAAGACCGATCGAAAATGTAAATAGATGATCATGCCAGCACATTTTAAATGGACATAATAACCGTATTTGAAATATTTAGAATCGATTAGTTGTGTATTTTCTTGTGACGCATCAATAACCTACTTATAACATAAATATGTAGTATATACTTAAGCACATTTTAAATGTAATTGAAATCAATTATTCCAAAAAATCATAATACATTAAATGAAAATGTTCCATATCCATACAAAAAATTAAATTAATTTAAATTCAGAATAATAATAAAAATATTAAAAAAAAAATCTTAAAACTAATGAAAATCGTTGTTCAATAAACAGGTCCTATAGAAACGTAGTATATCGATATAGAAGCTAATTTATGCAACAATACGTCTTGTCACACCAATCTTAGCAGCCATCACTATTTCGCATTAATTTAACCTCAGCCAATAGCGTTACAGATGGCGCCTCCCGCGGAATTCTCGACCAATCGCGTTCGACTATTTGAAAAACAATAGAACATAAAAAATCCGTCACGCGCTATGCGCAAGAGTCGACTGCCTAATTTGTGTTCACAGATTAAATAGGAATCATTCTTAAATTGACACTACACAGCTGTTTGTATTTAAATATAAATTATACATGGTGTAGTTAAGATGCTAATGGCTCAAATATTTCACGGTGTATACCTATTAACTTTTGTTAATCGTAAATAAGGTTCACGCATGGTCTATTACCGGTTTCGCGCCATTATATACGGTCATTATACAGGTTGACCCAAAAAGGCACATTTTATACTGTACTTTTTTTTTAATTCTGCGTGAGTGAAATTTATTCGGCTGTGCTTTTAATAAACTCACTGTACACCTGTATGGTGTCCAAAATAAATTAAGAGAAATAATGAACATGCTATATACAAATATAAATTATTAATGTTATATTAAAATATGTTTAAACCATCATCTGGATCAATTATAAAAAATATATTGTTTTTTTTTTGTTTTTAGTATACCTACTATGTATTAAGATATAAGTATGTAATTTTTAGTTAAATTTCAAGAGTTTTGATTTTTGGAACATTTTCTAAGTATACCTAAGTAGGTACCTTAACGGTGGTGTTATGACAGTTTTAGAATACACAAAATTTAAACTTATTAGATTGATTAGATCGCTAAATAGGTAAAAACAAAATTATTTTATTTTATTATGCAACATTATATAATAATTTTGACAATGCCATGGTCAAAATTGTCTTAAGTACCACTACCAACACGCTAAGTAACACGGTAATACCAATAAGCCTTCCAATTTTAAGACCTGACCTGTCCCGAATCCAGGACCTTAAAGTATGCAATCATCAAAGTAAGCTACTAAGCTAACGGAGCATTTAGTGATACCACACTTCTAACTATAATAAGCAAACGTATACCGTTATTATACCAAAGAAAAAAGAAATCTTAGAAAATAATTGTATCATAAAACGAAGTTCTAACAAAACACCAAATAGTTGGTCAATTAAATTCTAGTATTAATTAAGAATCTACAATAAACAGGTTGGTTTGTTCATTCCCGTGAGACAAAGGGCTCCAAGGTGAACTTTACATCTACACGGTAAAGGGACAGGCATACCAACACCTTAGTAGTCCTAATTAGGGACTGGACAACACCTGCGGGACTCCTAATACCTAAACGATATTTAGGGTTGAAGAAAATTAAAAAAAATCTAGTAAGTATATAGTAGTAATAATTTTCTATCGAATTTAAATAAAAAAATAAATATATTTTTGAACAAATATCATGGCAACTTTTTTCAAAAATATAACGTAACATTTTTTTTGAAATAAAAAAGAAAACAAATTATAAATTTTTTTTATTTGAAATTTTAATCATCGTTTAAATTATTTTGATTGTATTAAAGTGTTTGAACTCGAGATAAATATAGGTAGCTAATATCTATGGCTGCCAGCCCTGTCCAATCCAAGGCGTTGCGTGTAATTAGAGATTGTATACATTAGCAAATACAAATAAAACACAATGCGAGTGGGTCCCGGCGCGAACATTAGTCTCGTAAGGTCGAAGATATAGCTAGGATGTTGAGGGCCGGTCTTACCGAATGGTAGTCTTAAATCCACAGTTAAATTCAGACTAAGAAGATAACTATAAATGAGGGGTCTATATTTCTACGAATACTATAAATTATATTCTTTATAATATTGAATTATTATTTTTAAAGTTTAATAGTTGTGTTTTGAAAATTTAGTTTAAACAATAACTGCTTTGCGTGTCAAGCTTACGTTTATTCCACAAATAATATATATAAAAGTCAGAGACTTGACACGGATTTTTATATATTATCTTTGATATGTATAACAGTCAATTAAAGTGGTTTTTTTATTTTTTTTATTATTGGAATCACTGTTAATTCTACAGTTTATTACTAATTTATAGGATGGGGATAAGTATTGATCGAGTTCTCTAACTCTTATCTCTTAATCTCCTGTTAAATACGTTGGTGCCACCAGCCCCCCACAGTGGCATGGTCCACTCCAATTAACATAAACACCAGCTGTATTTATAACTATGTCTATATATTACTTCGAAAACAACAGTGTGCAAAGTAATTATTCACGGAGAAAATTGCTGCAAGATCTAGATTTTATCTATATCTAAAAGCAGTTCTTTTACTTTGTTTTATCGTAGGTAGCCGATATGGTCCAGTGGTAAGAACTTGAGGTTTATGGGAATATTGTTGATTCAATCCCGGGTACTACTGACTTTTTAATGTGCTCTATTTGTGTTTATAAATGCATGCAATGCATGTGTCGAATGAAAATTACGTACACTTGTACCAAGCCTTATTGAAGTAGGAATAAGTTCATAGAAATAAAAATTAGGTATATAATAGTAGGACGCCCGTGAAACATTATTTTTATTCAACAGATTATTAGTAATTCAGTCATCACACATGTTTAGTTTTGATTTTATATTGTAAACTGACGATCAACTGACTCTATCCAATCAGTAACTTATTACCGTTCTGTAAAATTAATTTTTTAACTGTTCCTCGTCAATGTGCCATCAACCTTGGGAACTAAGTTAGTTACGTCCCTTGTGCCTGCAGTTACACTGGCTCACTAACCCTTCAAACCGGAACACAACAATACTGAGTACTGTTATTTGGCGGTAGAATAACTGATGAGTGGGTGGTACCTACCCAGACGGGCTTGCACAAAGCCCTGCCACCAAATAAAATATTAATAATATTTAAATCGTAACTGTTTATTAAATAGCACTATTGCTCTCTAATTTTATGGATATTTTTGGCACTTAAAATAAGACTGTAACCAATCTTTAACTTGCAGCTCCCATATTCACTGGGACAAAAATCGACTTACACTATTGATATAAATGTAAATATATAAGATTATATATATAAACTGTTTTATTTATAATTATAATCATCCCTTGCTATACATGCAGGCATATTAAACCACTAGAATCAATCCTGATAGATAGGTTTTATGTATTTTTATATCATTTTATTATCTTAAGTATGTATTAGTGTATAATAGAGATATATATTATTTATAAATACTATTTATATATGTAGTAAGTATAAGTAATAGTGTGTAAATATTTGTATGTAAGTTTATGACAGCACCGCCTACGTTGATGGCTTAAAATCTCCCTCGATTGGCTTGTCTGGAAGAGATGGGTAATAAGCCATAAGTACGTCCGTTGTACAACACTTTTAATCTACTTTTTTATATTCTATTTTTGTATTTAATTAATTTTGTGTACTTAATACTTTCATTTTTTTTTGTTTTTCTTTTTTTTTGTTTATGGTGTGCAATAAAGTATAATTAATTAATTCATTCATTCATTCATAATCGGTAGATACCTAGCCAACGCATTCAAAAGATATATTGATGTTCATTAAAAGTAAGATCTTTAGGTTCCTAGCAGTGCTAATTTATCTTTATTTTTAATTAAATTATTCGTATTTTACGAAAGAAAATTTCTCACTCAATTTTTATAATAGTTACATTACAAATCAGAAGAATATAGAGGCAAATTTATTACATCTAGCGAATTAAATTGATTAAACTGGAATCGAATCGCCACCCACTGCACGCAATTTCCTTAGTGTTTGCGCCACATGTTCAAGGAATCCCATATTTTCATGAATAGTTGTATTTTATCACAATAAATCTAACTAACTGCGACTCTGGATGTATCTTAATAATTTACATGGGTGCTTAGCTTTGACCCCGGGCAACGGGAGCCATTTTGAAACACGCGACACAGGTTTAATATATAATATTGGGGGTATATATTTCATAATATTATATACAATTTTTATTATCATTTCAACAATGATATCATAGATTAAAATTACAAAGTAACGTAGACTGTAATATTTTCATTTTTTTTCTTTTTAGGTATAATCAACAACAACAACAAAAACAGCCTATAAATTCCCAGTAGTGGGAAGGCCTTTAGGCCTCCTCTCCCTTTGAGGAGAAGGTTTAGAACATATTCCACCATGCTGTTTCAATGCGGGTTGGTGGAATACAAATGTGGCAGAATTTCTATGAAATTTGTCACATGCAGGTTTCCTCACGAGGTTTTCCTTCATCACTGAGCACGAGATGAATTATAAAAACAAATTAAGCACATGAATCAGCGGTGCTTGCCTGGGTTTGAACCCGCAATCATCGGTTAAGATGCACGCGTTCTAACCACTGGGCCATCTCGACTCATTAGGTATAATACTTATCAGAAATTAAACTTTTAACTTAAGAGACTGTAAATGTCCCACTGTTGGGTATAAAAAATGGAGACGATACCTAAGTATCGTCTCCATTTTTAAAAAAGATTTGGAGCTTATTCTTGAAATCAATGAAATTAGACACATGCAGGATTCTTATAATGTTCATGATGAATCGTAAACACAAATTAAACACATGAAAATTCAATGGTTTCAACCCGCAATCCGCTATCAGTTACATAATAAAATGATAGGTACCTAGTTCATTATTTAATTATTACCTCTTTATTTTAGATCTTTGATATTAATCGTTTAACAGATGTAATTTAAATAAATGACGGATTTGGTAGGCAAATGTCTGTTCTGCTTCTTTGGTCTAGTATGTAGCTGCAGATCCCGAGCCTGGAATTCAATTCCTGTGTTGTACAAATAAAAATGTATCGGGTTTATCTCGATCGCCATTGCATTGAGATATTTTTTTTGTAACTAACAGTAGCAATGTGTAAGAGCGAAGGTTAATTAAACAAGTTTAAGTTATCAACTTCCAATATAAAAAAAAAATCTATCATAATAATAAAATGCCTACTATTACTCATACATGTGATTATTCACTTTTAATTTTCTGCCACATTTTAGAATACATCAATCTTCATAAATATTTTCAACTGTATGTAATATAGGTTATACTTGGTGGTAGGGCTTTGTGCAAGCCCGTCTGGGTAGGTACCACCCACTCATCAGTTATTCTACCGCCAAATAACAGTACTCAGTATTGTTGTGTTCCGGTTTGAAGGATGAGGAGCCAGTGTAACTAAAGTGTTATGTCCTGGGAACCTTCTGTTGTGACCTTGGGAACTAAGGTGTTATGTCCCTTGTGCAAAGGCAAGGTTGGTGACACATTGACGATGTAAGGAATAGTTAATATTTCTTACAGTGTCATCAACAGCGTCTATGGGTGATGGTGACCACTTACCATCAGGTGGCCCATATGCTCGTCCGCCAACCTATACCATAACAAAGGTTCTATATAAAAGGATCTAAGCTTATCTTTCCAATTAATGTCGTTTATTTTATTATTTAAATATTTTATTGTTAACAGTTATATTCAACAATAATATCAAGTGTCTTCCTAATTATTTTTCCATTGCCATAGTTAAATAATTAAAGTAATTATGTGGCTATGATCAGTAGTAACTTATGAATTTAAGACTTATTAGTGTAGATATTACATAGTATTAAATACATAATATAATATTTTGGCTAATTAACCTTACATATAACAAATACGATATGTACAACGTCTCGTGACTGACAAGGCAAATCTTATCAAATAAAATCAATTAAATTTAATTAGCAATCATGAGATAGATAAAATAACCGATGAAATGTAATTTCAATTCTATTTTGTTTTCTATTAAATACCAAAATCGTCACCGGGGAGTATAAATTTCATTTACAAGGACTACTACTAATCCCATGCAAGGCCAGCCCCATGTAGACAAGGCTTGTAATACGAGACGTTTTATGCTTTACGGGGGCGACACACGGTCATATATAACATCACGCCGAGCATTGAATTTTGTAAACTCGGCTTAATTTCTTATCATTATTAATAAGTTGATTTATTTATAAACAAATAAATAATTTTTCGTTTCAATTTAGTTCATATATGTAACTGTTGAATTCCAGGCCGGATATATTACATACATTTATGTTTAATAAAAATTAACCCACTTTGTGTTTTTAAATGTTGAAAAAGAGTAAATACTGCTTTTCTTGCTGATTCTTCTAGGTTGAAAAGTATTGTAAATTACATTCCGAACCGGTGATAGCTTCACTTAATGTAGTTTGTGAAAAGACGATTGACGTTGCTTGTAATGTACCGAATAACGATGCCTATAAAGGCCTACTTTAATAAAATATATTTTGTTTTGGATGAAAAATAAAAGCTTTTCTTTTTTGTTAACTACACTAACATGCGCAAACATTCAAAAATAGTTGGCGACATATTGGTCAACAAAAGATTTTAGATCGGGTAAGTAATGACGAGATTAAACTCAATAAAATCGGGTTAAGTTCAATGAAAAAAAAAAACTACCAGTGCTTTTAATAGTAACGTAACGTAAATTTAAGTGTTAGAAAGAGAAGGAGATAGTATTTTACATATTTCAAAAGTTGAGTTCATTTTTAATATATTTGCGTGAATGAACTTAATTTTACGACGCGTTTAATAGTATAAGAAAAAGTTCAGTAAGTGTGAATACCTGACCGTGTGTTTAACATTTTAACAACGCGTAACTTTGATTCAATCGCCAATAAATCGAAACGTACTCCATATTAATTAGCTTGCGTGTGCGCAACGCTACTGTACACTATCAAAGATTTATTGTTCGTTTAGCAAATAAAGTTTATTTATGAAAAATGCCATCGCTTGTTCCAAGTCAGTTATCCATTCGCGTGCGAACGCACTTTGTAATTTCAAACTATTTTGTTTTATTTAAATTGGCAACACAGAACGAACTTGGGGTGATATTTCATACAACTATCCCGTTAAGCACTCGAGAATCTATGGCTGTATTATAAATGTAAAAGTAACAATGTATTTTGTTGTTTTTATTTCATTGCGAATTAAACACTGAAGGATGTCAATGATTCTTGCCAATGTAGCCTGGTTCCTGGGTTGGTGTATGAATTCCTGTATTAGTTTAAATAAAGAAATATATGTGAGTAACATACTAAGGTAATAATAATACTAAATTATAGACTTATTATGATACTGCGTATTCTCTGTAATCTTTTTTGTGTGGCATTTACTTCTTCTTTTGCTGTTGTTGTTGTTTACGAGTTTGTAATTTAATTTCATTGTAATATATTTTTAAGGCAAATTATACAAAGCCATTATTACTACAAAAAGTACTTACACATGGCTGTATATGCGAGCCTGTCTGGGTAGGTAGCACCTATGTTGTAGTCCAGTCCAACATCTTAGTTCCCAAGTTTGGCGTATTGCCAATGTAAAGGATGTTTAATATTTACAGCGCCCAAGATCAGTGCTGACCGCTTGCCACCAGGTTACCTATGTTCCCTCCGCTTACCTTAATATACAATGAATATTTACTAAAGCGTATGTTCGGTCGCATGTATTAGTGTAGGACGTCCTCAGGCACGGTGGAGTGACGACTTACTCAAGACGGCTGGCAGGAGCTGGATGCGAGTAGCCCAAGAACGATATCAGTGTCGTGCTATTGGAGAGGCCTGTGTCCAGCAGTGGACGAAATGGGCTGATGGATTGGATTTAATTGGATGTTCTGTCGACTTCGGATTAAATTACACACGGCACGCTTTATATTGAAATGCGTAATCATTTTTTTGTTACTTACGGGGTTGAACAATAAGATTCAACGATGTTACTTTGTTATATAACAATTTATAATCATTATGTATATTTCTAATAAATAAAAAAAGTGCAAAATAAGTGTAACTCAAGAAATTGTATTGCATAATAATTCTCATTTAAAAATAATATCAGGCGAATGTCATAGTATCATATTCAATGGCACGGAGGGGCCATTTCTGTCAATTTATTACCCTCTGGATATTTAACGCGATCGGGAAACCGAGATCGCTTGCTAATGAGGGATTTCTATCCAATTTATTTTTATAAAATGCTATAAAAATAATAAGCTTATGTTCAGTTTCGTATGATAATATTGTAAGGGGCATAAATTTATCGAATCGTTTTAAATTAAAAATATTAAAAGTTTATTTAATCTATTTATATATTTATTTATAGTTTATAGCACCAATAGTTAATAATATTTTTTTAACAAGAATTGTATAAATGCAACGATGAGATTCTAGTAGGTATTTTATAGAGTTCCAAACTCTCAGGACTTGCTAACTAATCGCAGATCAGACAAATGATCATGCCCTTTCTTAAGTATTAACATACATACACAAATTACATACATTACATATAGAGCTGTAATATACTAGTGAGTATATTACATATGTATATAATACATCCTGCCTGGAAGTCAATACCTGTTGACCTCCAGGCAGGATGTATATATAATTGTATTTTAACTAACATGTCTTTGTATTTTTAAATATTGAAAAAGAGTAACTACTGCTTTTCTTGCTAGTTCTTCTTGGTAGAATCTGCATTTTAACACCGGTTACTTTCGTAGCTTCACTTAATATAATATAGTTGCTAAATGACAATTCAAATCTGCTTGTTAAGTCAATATGAATAATGTACATATACTTATTTTTTATTATATCTATAATTTAATGATAATACATTATTGAGTTTCAGTATGAAGAATGTGAAGTCAATAAAGGCCAGTAGTAAGTACAATTGAATCATAACGGATGATTGCAGGTTCAAACCCAGACAAGAACAGCTAAGTTATATACTTATAGTTTTGTTATTTATTCGTCTCGTTTGTATTATGTTGCACAAAACATCACGAGGAAATTTCCTTCCAGCAGAGATTAATAGACCATATTTTTATATAATGATAGTAAGCCAGTGTAATGTAATATACAGGAGACAGCTTTATGATTAATTTGTTTTTGTGTAAGGACTATTGTAAGCTTCTTATATTGCCAATTAATATCTATCGTGACATATGATCGGATAGATCAATGCATAACCTACCCAATAAATAACGTCTCAATTTTGTATAAAGGTCAAAATATTCCTTCTGTTTCAGAGTAAAGAATAAAAAAGACATATATTAAATTTTATTAAAACTTTAAGACGAGCGCTCTAAAGAACCTTTCGCGGTATTATATCTATTGGAACACCTTGACTTACTATAAATATAAATACATATACATTTCTGGGGATGTTGATTAAATTTCAACGTAGCTCCTTAAGATCATCTCAGTAATTGGCTGACAGGCCTTCGAGCTATCAAAGAACCGAAACGGGCTATATCCCTTAATATTAATAAAAATATTAATAGATGAAGTTACACAGAGACTCTGTCAGCTGCATTTTCTTGAAGCAGCCAAGAAAATGATGTCCGATCAGATGATAATATCGTATGGATACGTCTTATAATATATATTGCTTTTTTATTATTATTTTCAATTAATGATCAATTTTAGGCAAGCACCACTGAATATTTGGGGGCTTAATTTGTGTATATAATTCATCTCCTTCTCGGCGGTTAAAAACATCGTGAGGGAACCTGCATGTGTCAAATATCATAGAAATTCTGCTACATGTGTATTCCAAATATCCACATTGGAATTTGGATTGGATTGGGGGAAAATGTTCTCTAAGGGAGACGAGACAGCTCAGCAGTGGGAAATTTACAGGCTGTTGTAGATCAATTTTGTAATGCTTACTATCGATGACATTATTATTGACAAAACGTAATATATTATCCATGCTTATCAACAATTTCATAGGGATTTAATTGATATTGTATCCGAAATTTAGGATTTGCAGACAGATTGAGATAATCACTGGATCATGACGGAAGGAACTGAAGGCAAGAGGGGATAATTGGAACATCAAAACTGCCCTCAGTATGCAGCATCCAAATAAACATATTTTAAACAGCAACATGAATCATATTCAAGTAATGACATACCTCTGCATAAATACATAGATAAACAACAACAACTACAATTTTTTTATGGAATAGTTTCGCGGGCGAGCATATGGGCCATCTGATGGTAAGTGGTCACTATCGCCCATAAACAACGACACTGTAAGAAAAATTAACTATTCCTTACATCGTCAATGCGCTACCAACCTTGGGAACTAAGATGCTATGTCACTTGTGCCTGTAGTTACACTGTACTGTACGGTACTGTTGTTTAGCGGTAGAATATCTGATGAGTGGGTGGTACCTACCCAGGTGGGCTTGCACAAAACCCTACCACCAAGTAAATGAATAAATTTGGAATAATCTGTAATTATTTTTTTAAATGCAATCGTGTGGCAAAGGACTAGCATTTTAATTACGATTAACAATAGCTTAAAATGTACTATTAGGATAAATAGTAGGTAATAATAGCTTAAACTCAAAACTAAAATTCTTTGGTTCAATATAGAATGATAACACTTACTCATTGAGGGTCAAAAATCACATACAATAAAGAATTTAAAGTATCTCATCCATATTAAGTCGAATATAGCAAGTTCATAACGGCAGTGCGGATAAAATTGCACGTAGCATAAAGGAAAGCGGGCGGATATAGAAAATCTCTCAATACCAGCCGGCTTTCAGCTCAAAGAGTCGTGTCCGTGTTGTAATAACCTGGGATCTTTCCATGTCTTATTCATTATTGAACCCAGGTCTTACGAAATTGTGAAGATAAAATATTTCTTAAATATTGAAATCGTTAATATGAAAAATTTGTAAACAAACAGTATTTAATAATGATTATAACATTACTTGGGTAATTGTATTTGGTTTCTCTAATCTAATAGTAATGGTTAATGTTAGTATGAATTTAAAAAATTGAATTTAAAAGAATACAGTACAATAAAAGAATATCGGGTAAATATAAGCTAAAAATAAATTTCGGGGTAGAAAAAAAAAACTACTACTAAAGTCCTTAGTCATGCGTCTTGATTGGTTTATAAGTATTTTTATTTACAACAACAACAACAGCCTGCAAATTTCTCTTCCCTTTAGAAGCAGGTTTGGAATATATTCCACCACGCTGTTCCAATGCGGGTTGGTGGAATGCACACGTAGCAGAATTTCTATGAAATGAGACACATGCCAGTTTCCTCGAGATGTTTTCCTTCACCGCCGACCGCGAAATGAATTATAAACACAAATATAAGCACGTGAATATTCAATGGTGCTTGCCTGGGTTTGAACCCGCAATCATCGGTTAAGATTCTGGGCGACGCACTCTGAGCTATCTCAGTTTCAGTTATTTTGTGCTGATTTTGATTTAATATTTAACATTAATAACGGATTAATATTTTAGTAATATTTTTTCTAGCTAGCAATAAAGTATTGCCTCTTCAAAATATAACTTATATCAGTGCGAAAATATCGAACAATCAATTACAAGCGAACTGTCAAAGTGAAAAGTCCTCCGGGGGAAACAGGTAAAACAAAATATAAAACTGAAGCGAAACGAACAAAACATTGATTAATGACGAAATGCACTCGAAAACAAACTGTCGAACTTCTTCAAATACGCGATACAAATGCCTCGAATATAACCCCTCGGAAATAATGGTTTCCTCTATACATACATTTACCCTAACTACCCTAGCAATGCCGGGTGATTATCGATCTTAAAATTTTGTTAACAGAGTTGAATTTGCATTGAAGCGAATTTTGTAGGGTAAAGCCAAAAGTTCGTACACGATTTTCTTCACAGTTTTGTTGGTTTTTTTTTGTTGTCCCGCGGAAGCGGTAGTGGCATGTAGGGACTTGTATTTCCTCCTTTTTTGTTGAGAAATTGTTTCGATACCATTAAGCCGTTGACAGATCACCTTCTTTGAGTAATGCCTTTAATTGTTTGTATTATAGAGGGGGAATGTACTGTGAGATTTATAAATGAGTGGATTCTGAAAACGATTAGCGATTTATAGATATCGATAAAAAATATATTGATAAATGATATCATTCGATCGAGGTCAAAGGTCATAACGATGAGTGGAATAAATCTCTCAGTTAAAAGCGTTTGATAATAAAAAAAAACAGGTGTGTGGATAACCATTAATTATTTATAAGTCAATAAAAACTAAGCGTGAGATTACAGATTTATAATCAATAACGTTTATTTATAAAAACATATACAAGAAAGCTCAGATGCAATACCGAAATTGATTACCGTCACTACAATAAAAGGTACGCTTGAATAAATCAATCATTCCATCGAATACCTTTTTAACTCATTAATATTTAATGCTTAGATTACGCAAAAATAATGATTATGTAATCCCTTAAATCACTGAACTATGGGACACTTAGTTTTTTTTGATAAAAAACATTTTTTCTCACGCATCTTTACTGTACAATCCTCTACAATGCTATGAATGTAACATTGACATAGGAAAAACGACCTTACATCCAAAAAGTTTAAGGTTATTTTCGTATGTACAGTTATGTATAGATGGACATTGGGATGCATGTACTTTAATGAAATGATACTTGTAATATATCAGAAAACCCGTGTCCACAACCGACTTCGATTCTGTTGTGCGTCCAAGTTTATGGTACGGACGAGGTGTTCCGTATGTTAAGGGAATGTATGCATTTCAACTTGTATGATGTAATATTGTAAGTTTAATTTATTTGAAATTAACTCCATATATTTGGATTTAGAAAAAGGTAATGATGTATTTTACACCGGACTAGATTTGATTGATTGTCATTGAATTTGTACAAATTCAAGGCAAATTTTATAATTGGAAGGTGGTCAGGTAAGAGGCTTAACAGTTGGTAGTTTATCATAACTGCGATTTAATATGTGCAAAAAAAAATGTAACATAAATACCAAAAATATAGATTTTTATAGCAAATTTCTAATATTCTGCTTTATCGAAAAAATAAATACACTTTCTTTTATAATTAATGCCGAATAAAGATAAAAAGGCAGAGGGATGATTCCGTTTAGAAATTTTCAAAAGCTTTGTATCAGTAAGATTGTATTGTTTACTCAGCTTCGGAAACCACTATAAAAACTTCTTCATCAGAGACTACAATTTGTTTTTGTAGGCACACTTTTGCACTAAAACATATCATACTTCCATAAAATCAGTCAGGAGAACCTCAACAACAACAGCAACAGCATGTAAATTTCCCACTTCTTGGTTAAGACCAATCCCTTTGAGGAAAAGTTTTGGAACAGTCCACCACGCTGTTCAAATGCGAGAGAAACTCACCTCACCATTAATGACTGAAAAGGTCGAATTAAGGAGTCAAAATATCCAAACACTATCATAAGTTTATTAGTAAAACCAGCTACAAAGATATTAAACAGCAAAACTTTATCAATACATTATAGCGTGAATCGATGTAAACTTCACGCTCTCCGCTTCTCCCATGAAAGCGTCCGCTGTTTAAAGGTCAAATGTCATCTCTTGTACTCTGGTCGAATTTTATCTCCAATTGTAATCTTGTTTGGCGACTGCTTTAAGACCAACAAGATATACTGCGCTATTGATATCAATTCCAATGCGTATAAAGTGATTAATTATGCAGGTATGAGTGCGTAAATGTTAGGAATAGGTGATAATGATCGGGGGTCAGCACGTTGGGTCGTTCTAGAATAGTTCATATCATATTACAATAAATATTATATTGTATTGCCTTGTTTTCGCGTCCGAGTGTTGCCATCATTTGCTACTGTGCTATATTATATTAAATGTCATTTTAGTATTTTGTAATAACAGCTATTAATAGTTGTTAGTAATTGTTAGTAGTTATTGAAGTAAAATTTATGTATTTAAATTATAGCCGATAAAAACGGTGTTCAGCTTTATAATATTCTATTTCTTGATATATGCTATTTCTTTTCATTTTCAATGGTGTATATTATGTATATAAGAAAAAAGACCCGCTGAGTTTCTATCGCCGGTTCTTCTCAGGTTAGGGTGTTTTCTTTTCCGAAAGGGTGTTACGGTTTCATTTGACCCTCAATAAGCAAGTGTAATGCTTCTACATTGAATAAAGTTATTTGAATTTGAGTATTTTTTTTAACATCTTTAAATTTTTGTTTAACACATTTTTGTGACGCAAGATGATGAAGAGTCATATGGACTAGTTCCAAATGTCTTAGAGCTTGGAAGCTCTGCTGTGTGAGAATTTTACAAATTCAAATCTGCAACGGTCAACACGGATTGTTCAGACGTTCGATTTTTCATTCGAATTTCTAATTCAATGAAAACTAAATTTGTTTTTTTTTTTTTTATGGTAAGACAATTATATGCGCATGGGCAAACTGATAGTAGTAGCACTAAGTTCGTAAGGATATAATATAGTATAATATTTTATATTTACTCTAGATAGCTGGCCTTTTAAACTAGAATACAATTTTTTAACCACAAAGACAAATTATTGTTACTTGTTAATGAAATACCCATCAAGCGAAGCAACCTACCTAGACACCATCAATTCTCGTTTTTTTTTTATTATTAGTTTTTTTATAGTCATGTTTTTTTTTTCTTTTCTCTTTATTGTTGTAGGTATATATTTATTTAATAATTGCATGTTACATTTGTTTTTCTTGTCTTTCCTGTTACTATTTTTTTTTTATTATTATCTTTTGTATTTCGTTAATTTTTAAAGGTGTGTGTTCCCGAATAAACCATTATTATTATTACACCTAATTCAGCACTAGTATAAAATGAAAATATATGTGTACCAATGCACATTGGAGCAGCGAGGTGTAATCAGCTCAAATCAACTCATTCCCCTTAAAAGACAGGAGTTCATAGCCCAGCAGTGGGAAATTTACAGGCTATTGTTGTTGTTGTGATAAATTACTATTAAAAAAAATCGATGACGTCAGACGTCGCTTATAACCTATAAATAATGTCTCAGTTCAAAATCATACGGTGATAATTATGATACTCGTTACAGAAATACGATAACACTGATTAAACTAACCAGTGTAAATAATCAAAAGCTCCACTCATATGATAGAAATTTGACTTTAACATTACTACTACTATGACATAGTTATATGTACGTACATGGATAGAAGCGACCGTCAATCAGAATAAATAATTTGTCATTCGTAATTTATTGAAGTAGGTCTTTATTTGAAACAAGCTGTGCCCGCGACGTATACGCGTTTGAATTTAACAAAAAAATATTATTCTAGCCTAAGGAGGAGGAGTTGGATGCGAGTAGCCGGAGAAAGACCACAGTGGCGTGCACTTGGAGAGGCCTATGTCCAGCAGTGGACGGGTACGGGCTGATGATGATGATGATGATAATGCAGTTACTCCCTTATATCAGTTATCTGCCAGTGAAAGTCAGGTCAAAATCGGTCCAACCTGTCCAGAAATTATTGGTAAATGTACCGCGTATACATACATATTATGCATTGAGTAAAAGGGGCTATTTTAATATTACAAACAGACACTCCAATTATATGTATATATACGTAATTTTCCAAAAATAAAACTCAAGTACAGACTGCCACCCTTTTGAAGTGACCTAGTCATTTTAGACCATATCAAAAGTAGATTGTCAATTTTTTGTTAATTAATGATACACCTTCATCGCCGATTTGTGATCAATAATAATTGTTATTTCGTTTTGAATTTAGACGAAAGCAAAGTTTTAAACTTTACATAATATATCGATTGCATTCTGTTCCCTGGAACAGTTATCTTTCGACCTCGTAATATCGCTCGTAGCGTATTTGTTTTGGCTTACAGAATATATCAGCAAATAGGTATGCCAACGGTCAGACAACAAGCGTGATCTCTTGTAATTGGCGTCTACTGATGGATGAGGCTGACCGCTCCTCATTACAGACACACACACACTTCATTATCAACCTTAATATCTTAAATATAAAATCGAAATTCGCAAAACTGTTAAACTACTTTGCCAAAATGTGCTAGCAGATATTCATTTCTATGCTTCATGAGAAATACGAATGTAATAATATAGGTAGGAAGCGTGGAACAAAATCAGTAAGCACGTTTTATAACATACTGTATAAGTCCATTTGGTTAGGTTAGGTTAGGTTAGCCAGTACACATGAGACATAACATCTCACTATGAGAATAGATTAACATTACTTACAGTAACAATGTATTTGGAAATTTATATCTTTTCAAATCAAATAATCAAAATATATCTTATTCCTGGTCGGCTGTTACAAGCAGTTTTAAATCATCATTAACCACCATTTTTATATTAAGTGAAGCTACCACCGATTCGGAAAGTAGATTCTACCGAGAAGAATCGGCAAGAAACTCGCTATTCACTCGCACACAAAACAAAAATTATAGACGACTTAATTTTCCCATTCCATCCAAACTGGTAGCACTATAACGAAAGCCGCGGGCTAGAGCTAGTCAATCTATAATATAATACCATTAAGATTATCTAAGATCCATACAAGGGGGAAAAAGATAATGTTTTGTAATAGCCATCGACAGAAAGCTGACCGACCGGTCGATGAATAATAAAAACTTTCTATAATAGAATCATCGACACTTAAGGAATAGTTATTTTGTTTGGCAATCCACTTGATATAGGAGCGATCGTAGGAAACAGCCCAGATATACGTAATTAGCATCTAAAGTAGGCGATACAGAGCCTATTAAGTAGTTCTACACATGTGAGCGCGTTTCCATTGATACAAACGACTGAAATTTAAATATCGGTAGTGTAATTTAATATTTGTATAGTTTGTTGTTATGGAGAGGAGAGGCCTATGTCCAGCATAGGACAAAAACGGGCTGATGATGTGATGTGATCTTATATATCAACTTCTAAGTTTAATTACTATTGAATTAATTGAGTGCTTCGATGATAATGCGAGTATATCGATAGCTCGAACCCATTCAGGGTTAGTGTAGAGGACATAATATTATTAATTGCAGTAGAAAGAGTTGAATGGCTGCTATTCAATTGAAAAAAAAACGGTAAAATATCCGGATCCATCTTCAACCGGCTAAAAACGAATTTAATTTCTTCCCGATCGCAGCGCCATCTACCAAACCAATCTAAACCACTCCCAGAAATCGGCCCAATTAAAGAGGCTTTCAGTTCATATATTAATAAAGCTTTATACAGATATGTTTGTTTATATAAGTATGTTGGCCCTAATCTCAGATTAGCTTGTATGTAAATTATGATGATCAAATGTCGCGTTGTTATATATAAAGTTCTAAAGAATCTCGAGTTTAATTATTTCTTTAAAACTGATATAAATAGAGCCTTGTTACGAAATATGTATCCCGATATTTGACAAGCCGTGACAAGCCAAGTTAGGTTAATCGACAAATAATGACACTTCATACGATACGACAATTTGTCGTGTCCTGACAATGGGAACGTAACCGAGGTGTGGCTAAAGTGGTTTTCACTTTCTTAAAATCTGCAGGAAATTAATTAGTCACTGTCTTTGCAATGGACAAGAGTGTTGCGTAAAATAGGCTTGGTTCTTTTAGATGAGTTGACTTGTAAAATAGTTAAGTAAATCGTTATACCACGAACCGGTTACCGTGTTTACGTTTGATCTTGTTTAGTTAATTCAATGAGTCCGTAGTGTGAAAACGTTTTGCTTTATGGTAATCAGGAAATCGTTCAAAACTTTTCAATTGGAATATCACAAGTATGACAGTAGGTTTTGTTATTGACGAATCTCTGATGCATTTGGAAAATCAATTTTTATTTTTAAACGTTATTGCCCGTTCCTCCCTGTAGAATCTGCATTCTGAATCGTTATCACTTAATCGTATCACTTAATATAGTTTGTTTAATGAAGACTGAAGAATGAGGTGCTTGTAAAAATAGCCTGATTGTATAAAGTATATTTTGATTTTGATTTTATACCAAACGTAATGTAATGCCACCAGGGCGCCAATCTTACTAACGAATTGTCACTTTAGCGCAATCGAATCGAAACGTTTATTTTTGTTTCGAATAGTCAAATTTGGATCGAAATAGATTTGGGAGTGTATGATACTGGTCTTCTGTATTAGTAGAATTGCCCTCACATCAATTTTGATTTATAATCGAATTATTGTTGTCGCTACGCTCATTTTACTTCACGATTACTATTTATAGGTTGTTGTTATTTCATTTTGTTTTTAATTTAGTAATCAACAATTGTAAAGTTTTCCTGAAAATATTTCTACAAATTAATTAATATTATAATAAAACTCATGATAACTTATGTGGCTCATTTTTGTTTGTAATCCATCTCGTGCTTGGCAGTGAAGAAATTATTCGTGTGTATCCATAAACCCTTATTAAAGCAGCGTTGTGAAGTAGACTTCTTTTTTGAGAGGTACGAGATACGAGAGAGCTGTAAGAAGGTGGTCCTTGGTGGTAGGACTTTGTCCACCCACTCATCGGTTATTCTACCGCCAAACAACAGTTCTCAGTATTGTTGTGTTCCGGTTTGAAGGGTGAGTGAGCCAGTGTAACTACAGGCACAAGGGACATAACATCTTAGTTTCCAAAGTTAGTGGCGCATTGACGATTTAAGGAATAGTTAATATTTCTTATACAGTCATTGTCTATGGGTAATGGTGACCATCAGGTGGTCCATATGCTCGTCCGTCAACCTGTACCGCAAGAAATGTACGTATTTTTACAACAAACAACATTATACATTATAATACACGATGAATATTTATTTCAAGATCATACAGGTTTACGGGTTGACAAAGAATAAATTTGCTTGAGAATTTTTGAAAAAAAAAGTCACTTTACAATTTATTCTCACCAGAATAAGCCATTCATCACCACGTCGCCGTCAAGTCTGGTTAGAGTCTGGTTTCCTCTAGGAATTGTATTTGTTATTTCCTTTATACAGAAAGATTCCGTTGAACGCACTGAATATAACGATACGCCCATATTAGCAGTGTCATTGTAGACCTACAATGTTTTAGACGCGGCATTTCATTGTTTTTGATTTAATTTTTGTTTGTTTAAAGTAAAGTAAAATACATGAATATGAAACGATGGTGTTTATGTCTATGTGATTTATCTTATGCTATGAGACATTTCCACCACACCGCATTATAGTAACGCGTAATATAATATGTGCCAGACCTTTGATATAAAGGAAGAGTGCCTTTGTCCAGAAGTAAAAAACTTTCAACGAAATGAAATATAATTTCAACTCTGTTGCAATTATAAATGCTAATTAAACATCGCAATATAATATATCGTAGATTAAACAACACCTTCAAAATCTTATCAACAGAGAGATATTTATAATAATTTCAGATCATTCATCGTTTATAAAAATCACATTTTATATCAAGAAAATTATTTTTTTAAATTAAACTATTTAGTTTTTAATGGTAAGAAATAAATTTTAAAATTTTATATTGGTATATCATATTTGCTAATCATAGCTCTATGGATCGTTGCTTTTCAATCAGGAAGCTCTCACATGTCAATCACCAATTACACCGCACTTTGTCCACCGTCAATCGAAGCTAGCCAATCGGATAGCAGAATTTTAAATCGTTCGAATTCCAAAATAACTTTTAACGTTTCTTTCAAGATATGGAAAAAGTTAGAAAGATCCTTTTTAGTAATTTACAAGTATTGGTCTCGGTGTCTTTCGGTCATTCTCTAAGTTAAAACGTGAATCTAGATTTATATTCATATATTTACTGCTTTTAAAGAATAATTTATTTCCTCAAATTTTTTTTATTAAAAAATAATTAATTCCATTTATTATTATCATCGACTCAGTTAACCTGTGACAATTATACTCATTAGTAATTTATGATAAAATGTTTACTAAAACCTGCAAACCAAAAAATCGAAACCTCTGTCAGTGAGCCAGTGTAACTACAGGCACAAGGGACATAACATCTTAGTTCCCAAGGTTGGTGGCACAGTGACGATGTAGGGAATAGTTAATATTTCTTACAGCTTCATTGTCTATGGGTGATGGTGACCACTTACCATCAGGTGGCCCATACGCTCGTCCGCCAACTTATTCCATAAAATAAAAAAAATAAAAAATCTGTCATTGTACAGTATTATCGAACTTCTTTATAAATAAGATATCATTACAGCATACGGACTTAATCTAAATATATAACATACAACTTACTCATTATTCACAAAAACTATATACCTTTCTAACTTGAAATTTTTTCTTGTGTGTGTAAACATTACGGAATTTACGAAACTCCGACTGTAAGGAGTTGAAAGGGGGTAAATTTGTATTGTATGAACTTCGTATGGACAAAGCCAAAATTTCTAGTTAATTCCCTATTCATATAATATAATAATAGACGACCTCCGTGGTCGAGTGTGTATACACCGGTTTTCATGGGTATGCCACTACGAGGTCCTGGGTTCGATTCCCGGCCAAGTCGATGTAGATTATCATTAGTTTTCTAAGTTGTCTTGGGTCTGGGTGTTTGTAGTGCCGTCGTTACTTCTGATTGTCCACTACACAAGTGCTTTAGCTACTTACATTGGGATCAGAGTAATGTATATGATGTTGTCTCATATTTATTTAAAAAATATATATATATCCTCGTTCATCTATATGAAAGTGCAGAGAAGTTGATTTATTTTATAAAAATAACACTTCATACTCCTAGCAAGGCTTAACTTGACTTAGCTGGCGAGAAAAGCAGCGGACAGTCGCTAACAGATAAACAACTTACCACCTCAGAGCCTCACAGTTGTACTGACAAAATCTAAGATTCAAATCAGCTCGTAGATTTTAATCTACAATGAAAGCACATGTCAAAAGACGAATCATCTATCATAGGATATAACTCCTGCATTCAATTGAATGAATACCTTAATACCCTGATAATAAAGTCGAATATAATTCGAATTCAACCCACCCTATAATAAAATGCATTATTAAATAGCGATTCTGTGACCCCATTTGAAACGCATTAGCAAGCATTATGTCTAATTTGCTTGTTTTAATTCAGTTTTGATTTTAATAAAGTTTCCTGTTTAATTATTCAATAAAGCGTAGTGTTTCTGTCCTGAGGGACGCTAGAAAATATGGTGTTCTGAAACGTCAAGAGAAATTATAAGTATATTTTACTAACTAGTACGATAAAACAATTACAATTCTTAATGTTTGAATTTAGAATAGTTTGTTTATATAAAATATATGTTTTTTTTATTGGAAATTGAAGGGAATATTAAGCTTATTGCTTATTGTTGAGTACCAATAGACAATCAATCTTGGGAACTAAGATGTTACGACACTTCTGCCTTCAGTTACACAAACATTTAATACTGGAACCAGAAAATTAGTAAAACTGCTAATCGGTAGAAAATATCGTACTTATCCAGAGGGTGTTTTAACATTCCTTCTATTCTATTTATGACATAAACATATATTATTGACATGATATATTTGACCTCAGGTTCTTAGTTCTTGACCGTACGACAATTCGAAACGTAGTTTAACTCAATATGAATGCTCAGAATGCTCTATCGCAAAGAATTAAATTTGTATCATTATTTTCTAAGCTTTATCGTGGAAAAGTAATTTCTACTGGATTAAAAAAATATATATATTGCATCGTTTAAAATTAGGATATATTTAAATAACAATATTATAAATTGAACATGGCTTTGTAACATTCCATCATAATATACTTTATGCACCCGCCTCATCTAATATTCTGTGTAACGTAAGGGTCGTTACGCAATAACTCATAAATTGAGCCGATTAATTGATATCGGTGAAGGGTTGAGCTCCCCCGAGCGTTTGTTTTGACAAATGTGCCGACGTTTGAGGGTTATTTGTAAAAAGCCGCTTGTTATGTCATGTTGAGTATAAAATAATAACATGCCGATGTACCTAGACGCGTTTTATTGATATAGTGCTATTAATCAATTAAAAATATTTATCGGTGTTCTAAATTTAAATTATGTAACTATAATCTGATTTCGTTTTGATATGTAATGTGAGATTTTGTAATTGTTACCATAAAAGAAAAAGTTCAATAATGTAATTAATTTTTTTTATGATATCGTTACACGGACGTGCAAATAGGCCACCTGATGGTAAGTGGCCACCACCTATAACCCTTTAACGTTTAGAAAAATAGTTTATCATAATATAAATGTAAAAAGTATGTTATTAAAGGCTTAAAAAAAAATTTATAAAAAAAAAAAACCATTTTACTTAAAAAAAAAAACACAGAATTATAAATTACATTACATTATAACTAATTACTTTTTTTTTTTAATATCCGGGTTCATCGATTCGATGCCAATTAAAAAAAATTGTTGTTTTATTTGCAAAAAAGAGGTCCATAAGTAAATAAAGAAGCTAAAATCATTTGCATATATAAGTTGATGGGAATAAATCATGGCGGACACTAATCTGCGGCCATTTTGATGTACAACAGCGCCATCTGTGTCAACTGAATGAGTTATTATCCTCGTATTTAATTGTAGGGCTGTCAAAAATATTTATTCGGTTACATAAATATTAGTTTCTCCTTAATAAAAAATTAAATATCTATAAATTATTGTACCTAATTAAACTAGAGAATCAGTGTCTTAACTTTTTATAAATGATTTAACGGTTATACGCACAGATTAAACAAAATTACAAGATGCGTTTTAAAAAAGTACGCTGTTAAGATTAACAGTCAAGGACGTTCTATTTTCAAAAATTTTTAGGGATTTCAGATTGGAATTATGTAAAATTGATGATATCAACCGCCAACCCTGACAACTTCAAATGTAACATGATTTATAGGCCAACCCTCGCCAAGATTAACCCTTTATCTTGGGTCACATGAGGGGTCACACTAGACCCCGACACTTATACTGTGGCGTAATTTATTGTTTTTCGTAACGGTTATATAAACTCTTTATTGAAATTATTATAAGTTTATTTAAAAAAAAAGAACACTTTTTAAAAACATTTTTTTTCTTAAGTGTTTGACTACGGACCGTCTGAAATTGTCACCATAGCTTATAGACAGTGGCAGTTGTAAAGCCATTAATCATGCCTAAGGCGCTACTAATTTTGGAAAAAAAATTATGTCCTTTGTGGGTTCTGTGATTTTTATTAGGTAATAGTCACAAATTGACCAAGAAAAGCGGCTGAATTTCGTCTCAAGTATTTCTTTTCGGAACCTATGATAGTGTTAAGTTGAGCAATAAGTAAGTGATATTGCTTCTATATTGAATAAAAACACAGTAATACAAAATCATATATCGTCGTTGCTAAAAGTCGCTTTGTGTTTTTTTCCATATTTTTCGATTGCTGTGCCGTTTTAATCGTTATTTATATATATGAAAATTTCGATGCATGAATATCGCATAGTTAAATTTGTAAACTTTTAAACTACAAAAGTCTTAAATGACAAAAGTGTTTTTTACAGTTTGTGCGTATTGAAATAAAGCTTAAAACGGTGTGACAATCGAAAAACATTAAAAAAATATATTGTGACTTTTGCAGGAGCAAAGACGATATGCTATGCAGGATTATTTAAGTTTTTTTATGTGTTTTATGAAAGGTAATTATCGAATAAGCATCCCGATTGTACGAGTTATTATTGGTTCATTGACATGGTAAGATTAACTTGTGTTATCCTGTATTCCGACTACCGTTCGATGAAATATGTTTTATACTGTATTAATTACTTGCTCACTCACCGTTTAAATAGGAACACATCAACACAAAGCCTTGCTTTTTGATATAACTATGAATTGGAGATACAAAACCATAATTGTTTATAAAAGTACTAGGGACCAGCCCGGTTTCGCACGGGTGCAATACTGATACTAAATATACTACAGAATTTGTTTATTTACAAATTAAAATCACGTAAAATTATCAGTGTTTCTTTACTATATTGTCTATGTATTATATACAAAAACCTTCCTCTCGAATGGCGTGAGGTTTCGAGAGTAGGGCTTATTATAAAAAACAGCATCAAAATCCGTTGCTTTATTTTGAAGATCAAAGCATACAAAGGGACAGACAGCGGTAAGCGACTTTTTTTATATAATGTAATGATAATGATAATTGTTACTTTATTATTAGACATAGTTTTCCAAAAATACCATTTAAATCATTTCATTGTTTTGTAGGGAAGATATTTTTAAAACAGTTTATAAGAGTTTGGAATAAACTGAGTTTAGATTCGTATCGATTGTATATAACCTTACTTGAGAATGTTTTTTCTTGCTAAAATTTTAAAAGGTATATTTTAATAGCTACGGTTTCGTAGAGATAATGAGTTAACTGTCAACCGTGGCGGCATTCACGCCAATTGAACGTTTGTCCTGATTCAACAGGCTATATATGTATGTATGATAAATTTATATTGCCTATTTAAATATATATGTCCAAGATAATATGCGGTCCGATAAATTAGGCTTGCAATTTAATTTCAAATATAAAGTATATTTTATAATTAACATGTAACAGCGATCGAGTCATTTAATGTGTGGCAACTTTGTTACTGTTTTGTTTTGATAAAAGCAACGAAGATTATATTTTCTTGTCATAATTATTCTCTTAAGAGCTGAAATGGCCCAGTGGTTAGAACGCGTGCATTTTAACCGATGATTGCGGGTTCAAACCCAGGCAAGCACCACTATATATATGTGCTTAATTTGTGTTTATAATTCATCTCGTGTTCGGCAGTGAAGGAAAACATCGTGAGGAAACCTGAATGTGTCTAATTTCATCGAAATTCTGCCACATATGCA
Organism: Vanessa cardui; assembly: GCF_905220365.1. Classification (NCBI taxonomy): domain Eukaryota; kingdom Metazoa; phylum Arthropoda; class Insecta; order Lepidoptera; family Nymphalidae; genus Vanessa; species Vanessa cardui. The sequence continues at coordinate 3,742,687 of NC_061141.1, forward strand.
TTCCAACAACCCGCATTGAAACACCGTGGTGGAATATGTTCCAAACCCTCTCCTTAATGGAAGAGGAGGCCTTATCTCAGCAGTAGGAAATTTACAGGCTGTTACTTTACTTTACTTACTTTTAATTATTCTCTTTCTAACAGTACTTACTACTAAAGTTACAACTAATCATATTGTATTGTTATATTGTATATTAAGGATAAGTAAAAACAAAAGTAAAGTAACTGCTCGTAAATACCCACTGCTGGGCTAAGGCCTCGGCTCACATTAAGGAGAGGTTTTGGAACATGTTCCACCACGCTGTTCCAATGCGGGTTGGTGGAATGCGAATGTGGCAGAAGGATTAGTGAGCCAGTGTTACAAAAGACATTCTCTCTAGAAATAATTCTACTACGCAGAGAGATCAATACAAGTTATAACAATGCTTCTGAAAATGTATTTACAGAAAATCCCAAAAACCGTTAAGGACCGTTATGTGACGTTATCCAGGATTCAAACCCAGGATATCATGATCAGTTAGTTATTACTTTAGTTAGTAATGGCTGTAAATTGTAAGGTGTGCGAAAACTTGCCGTTAACAAAAGGATGAGGCCATTTAAATAATATACCAAGCTAATGTCCGTGATGCACTAACACGCATCAATCTGCCAATGCCGGTGTATAAACCATGAGGCGTTTTCTTTTAATAACTATTTCCACTCACTGTGCTACACAAATAGCTAAAAAGATTAGACTGTGTGTACAGACAGCATAAACAGTAAGTTTTATATATTTTTTTTACGAATATGCTGTATATAATACGTATTTTCATAGAAAATGTATGTCTCACTTTTCTAAATGTATGAGATCGAATGATTAGTCCCTAATTAAAAAAGGATTACACATTTCATATATAGATGTCAATCAAAAACTATTGAAACAATAATTCTGACAATATTACACTAGAAAGTATGTACGAAATGAGATCGTTTCGAATGAAAGTCATTTTTAGAGATTTTTGCAATTGTGACGATGTCGTTCTGGATGAGCGATTTATAAAAAATAGTATAGATAGAGAATATTAGGGAGGATTAGTATATAATAGTTCATTCTTATCGCCGTGTCTGTGTATAAAAACGTGTATGGAAATCGATTTTCTGGGCAAAAAGTTATTCAGCTCAGTCAATTCGTAGCAGACACATTGCCATGAATATTATATTTTCGATTAAATATTTTTTCAAAAATAATCAGTATTCAATTAAAATAATTAATAAGAAATCAATCAAAGCAAAGAAAGAATTGCCACATATTTTAATATCACCTGTAGGATGTTTTACTAAGCTACTTAATAAATAAAAAAAAATCAAAATAAACTTTATTCAAGTGGGCTTTTACAAGCACTTTTGAATGGTCAATTAACAATTAAATGAAGCTACCACCGGTTCGGAAAGTAGATTCTACCGAGAAAAACCGGCAAGAAACTGAGTAGTTATTCTTTCTCAACATTTAAAAAATACAAAGTCATGTTAATTAATACAATTGTTTAAATTAATATATCCTGCGTGGAAGTCAACAGGTATAATACAACTAAACACTGGTACATTATTTACAAATACATACAAATAGCAACGTATATAAATAAATAATACATAACTTCAAAAATGTTAATTAATGTTAAGTAACTTCGAAACAGGACCTTCCATCAGACACTTGAAGATAATTTTCAAAAGTTTTAATGCGATTATAATAATAAACGATACCCTTAACCAGTCGAAGTTTCACAGAGAGAATATTTTACGCTGAGTAATTTTAGCAATAAAGGAAGTTAACCGGTTATAAGAGGAGTGAAAAACAATTAGTCAACTGTTTAGATATTCACTAAGGAGTATTTCGTGTGTTACAAAACGCTTTCGAACTTAAACGATCTATTTAAAATTTAAAAACAAAAATTTAAATTTGGAATTCTTTATTAATCTCTAAATTGTATAAAACAGAGTCGCTTACCGCTTTCCCTATGTATGCTTAGATCTTTAAAATTACACGACGGATTTTGATATGATTTTTTTCAAAACATAGATTGATTAAAGAGGAAGGTTTATAGGTATAATGCTGCTCGGACAGCGTAAAGGGCACGTCGTTCAGAGCATATTGTATGAATTTGCTACACGTGCAGCCTATGGGCCAAGTACACGCAAAAGTCGTACAATGCTATTCGTGTTCAATATTATTATATTTTCAGGGGCATTATGATGGGGCTGCCGATTTTGTAGCGCATCATGGATAATAAAACTAGTTATAACGGATTTGAATCGCGTATATTAATTATTTTTAACATCCCGACGTTTCGAGCACTTTACAGCGTTCGTGGTCACGGGTAGACTAAGGTGGCATTTGTCTATTTGAAGAACAGTAGTTTTATTTCAATGTGTAATCGCGAAAATTTAAGACAACATTACGCGTCAGATATGTTCGCGGAGGCACACGTGGACTGTTTTTATACAACTATGCGTAAAAGATGTGGGGCCCTGGTGCGCAGAGTGTGGGTCAGTACCAACAGCGTCTTGAGTCTAATCGCGAGCTGACTGGACTGCACATATGTGGGTCACTGCTGCGCTATATTACTTTCTAATGAAATGGCGCAGAGGTGACTCACATATCTAAAGATTCATATTTTTATATAGCCTTAGGTTAAGTACTAAACTCATCCATCCATTAATATTATAGAGCCAGGTGAATTTCAAATAAGTATTTTTTCACTAGAAAAGGCAGAATTCGTAAGAAAACCTACATGTGCACAAGATTTGATCACTGCACAAAATATAGACAACATGACCTAATCAATATTTATACTACAAATTATATATAAACACCACAATCCCACCACCCCCCATAATTTTACCCCTTAGAATTTATGATATCCTCATACAGGTATTCTTCATTATAATTCATACCTTGTACTTCACCGTATGTCATACGGACAACATATTATTTTTGTTATGGGCGGTAACATACGAAACCTCACCTTATTTTACCTTTAGAGATAATACCACTAGATTCCTATAAAAAATATCAATACAATATAACAATTATAAATAACTATTCTTAAAACAAATATATTAACTGTTTTAATTAAAAATAGTAAAAATATTTTATTAAATTACAGACAATATACCTTATCTATTTCTAGGTTTCAGGACTTTTTATTTAATTTAAACGGACTTACTTGTGTGCGCATGCGTGTGTGTGTGTTTGTGTAAGAATATATTTAAGTCTTCAGTGTATTGTTAAAATTAAACATGTGTGCTCAAAATACAGAATTTTAGTTACAGTACATATTTTGTATTTCAAATCGACTATATTTATATCGAAGTCTCGTTGAACTTATAGTCATATTAGCTTTATATAGCCGCTATTACATAAAATATCAATGATTATATCATCTAAAAGTGCACTTTGCTCATTTTACTGCTGTCGGTACATAGTAATGCAAACCGTTGCGCGGGCGCCTCTCGGCCAGTCTGATTTACTGCTGTCTTAATGAAACCTGTTATGTAACTGGTATTATTTATTATTTCGTACCAACGAGCCCAATGGAAATTGCAGCTACTGTGTTAGATAATAATTAACTTTGTATTGCTATCACGACACTCGATGTTTAATAAATAAATTCTTTATAATTATATTCGTCATGATGAATATTACTTAATCATAAATTTTATATATTTTGTCGAATAAGCCTACCTACCTACCTACCTTTTCATGTCCCACGGTTGGGCTATAGGATCCGTCAAGTTTTTTAGGTGTACGTTTGCAATTATTCCCAACACGGTTGACTATGACTGAATATTCCATAAAGTATTTCCCATTGAAAACTAGAGTCTTCATGGGTTTATGTTTGTATTTAATTTTCTGTTTGTTTTAATCTCTTGCTCAGCGATGTCGTATCATATTTTGACTACACTTATAATAGTTGAGACGTTTGAAATATTTTTCTTTTAATAAAAAATGTTTCAAAACAAAAAAATATATCTTACTGTGATGGAAGTGACCCTATAATCGGACGGCAATTCTGATTCGACAGGGATTACCTAATTCATGTGCGGAATAAATCGTTGTACAGGCACTATGTGTGTGCAAATACAATCTTCCAAATCCTAGGGTGCTATTGAGAATCCGTTGAATGAAAAACTCAATATTTTTTTACTAGCCCAGCCTAGGATTTAAACCCAGTACCTAAGAATCTGTAGCGGTATAAAACTAACGAATAAAGCTTAAAACGGAATGTTAATGTTTAAAAATTTACAACAATACGATCTTAGATCAAATAGATTATGAGATGACAACGAAATATTTAATTATGTTATTATAGGAGAAAAGGTGTCTGTCTGTAAATATTTCGTCGACTTTGTTCTTTATGGGGGACATTAAGGCGCATATCTTAAATCTACCGCTCGTGTTAGGAACCGTAATTAATTTTGTTGAAATATCCACATAAAAATGCAAAGCATTTGCGACTTCTGATGGTTAGAGAGGTGACTGCTATTTGTATGGAGCTGTTAATATTACTAACACTATTTATTAATTAATATATTCTTGATAGTACATATATGAATGTTAAAAAAAATTAAATGTAAACTATAAAAATGATATACAATACTTACGAAATCACTACATATTATAAAACAAAGTCCTTGTTCTCTGTCTGTATGTTCGCAATAAACTCCAAAATTACTGAACGGATTTTCATGCGTTTTTCACTAATATAGATAAATTCATTTATTAAGATTTATGTGTAAATTACTTGAAATAGAACGACTATTGTTAAACATATAACGTTGATTGAAAAAAGCAACAAAAACTATAAATAAATATATAAAAAAGACGCATGTCCACCATTATTCTTTGTAACTATGCTGTTTGTTTATATAATACATCAAACTAAATTTGGTTTATTTTTTACGAACATAATTAAAATTCGGACTTTTTAATTTCATAATAACGTTGATTGAAAAATTGGTTGTAACAGCTCTATATGATTTTAAACGTCACAAAATACATTAATGCTCTATGAGTAACTATTTTTTTCTAACCGATGAAATCTCAGTATAAATGAAGTGTACTGTGAAATATATCTCTCTGTAACGCTTACATTTAAATAGTTATTTATTAAGAAAACAATTATTTAGATGTTATCATAGTTATCGGTACTAAAATATATTAAGCTAATTTGTTATATAAATCTGAATGTCACAAAAGTAAACTTAGACATATAACTACTGAAAGCTGTTTAAGTTAAATACTCATTGATAGTATATCCGCTGGTCTGACGATATTCGCAGGATCGTCAGTAGAAGCTGGATGAGGGACGCAGAGGGCGAGGCAAAGTGGTGCGCTCTGGGGAGACATATGTTCAGGAGTAGACAGAAGTGGGCTGATGATGATGGCGATTGTATATTCCTGTAAATGCCCATTGTTAGGTTAGGCCTATACATTTGCGGAAAATGCTAGGAGCTAGTCAATGCGGATTTTTGTATTCATATGTGAAAACATTACACATGTAGGTTTCCTCGCAATGTTTTCTTTTGCCGTCGTGTACGTCTTGCATATTACCATTTAAACCATTTTATTTTTGCTACACACATTCATTACATAGATTATACACAAGAAAATAATTAAATTTAAAGAACACAGTGTAGGTAGCAAGGGGTTCATCTCAGTATAAGCTATGCTAATGCACAGCACTGATTTTCAGATGGCCCCTGACTATTGGGTAAACATAAACACATGCGCGCACACGAAAATAAATAAATGAAATTATAAGAACAAAAAACAAAAAAACTAAATGAAATTATAAGAGCAAAAACTAAAACTAAAATTACCTAAGTCCCCCTCGAACCACCTAGGTAATAATCTAGAACAGCGCCTTTTCTAAGGCACTTTGTGTCGCTCTGTGGAACCAACTCTCATGGGCAGTATTTCCGAACCGATACGACCTTTTAGAACCTTCAAAAAAGATCCCACATGTTTCTTAAATATGCCTCTGCTGGGCTGAAGGCCTTCTTTCCCTTTGAAGAGAAGCTTTTTACGCCATCTTCTCTAATAGGTCTTGCTGGATACTATGTGTTAGAGATATGTGATAGAGTTTCATTGAAATTAGACACATGCAGGTTTCTTCTTAATTCACTGCCATACTGCGAATTATAAACACAAATTAAGTTTTATTCTTCAAATAAATAAATACATGTCAAAAATATAATTAAATAATTAACATTTCTAAGCTTTATTTTAAACGATCATAAATAGTTTAATATAAATATAAGACAATCACTATACCTATAATCAACAAGTATTAAACTAATCAATATTTATATGCATCATTATAATCATCATTTGAATAATGTACGCCTATTACAAAATGCATTGCTATATTGCACTAACTGAGGCTGTGACTTTACCTAAGCAAAAATTGTTCAATCTACCTATAGCATACAAACTATCACCCAAATATACCCCTTGATCGAAATAAAAACGTAGCCTATATCCTCAGGACTCAAACTATCTCCATATCAAATTTCATCTAAATCGGTTCAGCATTTTAAGCTAGAAAAGTTAACATCTTAAACCATACCAATTATCCGAGTAGTTAATACATTCAACAATCCCAATAGATCAATTGTATTCAAACCAATTTAATTAACGATAAATCCGGGACCGTTTCATTGAAGGCTGAATTGATTTACCATTAGCATGTATAAGAGACATATAACGAACAAGGAAGAAGATAACAAAGGCTATATCTGAGATTGGCCTGACCGCAAAAACTGCCGGCCACCGTGTACCGAACTAGTTGAGAAGATACAAGCGGCGACATTCCCACATTCAGCTTAGTTTAACGACGTTTTCCATAGTTGCCGACACGATGTATTTCAGTTATAAAAATGGGGGTTAAGACGCTGATTTTTGTACAACTGCCCAAAAAAGGAGTATAATGTTTTAGTTTTGAGTATGTTGGTTTCTTGATTTCATAATTTTAAATGTCAGTACAGATTTGTAAGTATGGAATATCGACAAAATCCTTACAATCATTATCTCGAGGGAAGCCGAGAATAAATAAATTAAATAACTCAGTTCAGAAAATTGGTGTTTTGTTTTAGTTTTGATGTAGAATATATGTATATATTTTTTTAATATTTATTGAATCAGTAGGAATTACAAGATGTGTATTATTGAACATATGAAGAAAGTATAATAACATTTAAGAAAAAAAAAATGGAGATGTTAATTTTAATATTTTCATTTTCAGGTAGTGCTGTAAAAATCGAATTTTGTTACAATTTTATAATGGGTTTTAAAATAAAATGCTTTTGAATTGAAGTTGCGCTTCATATTCAAAAAGTGTCGAACCAATTGGACAAGCACAGAATCGTGTCCCTTCTGCCGTATCGGACAACGTCGCAGATCGATGTATGTAGATCTGCACACTATTTACATACGCCATGTCTATTATTTCGAAAATTCAGTGCACAGTGGTCATACCATTTAGCGGTAGCATTTAGTTGGTATGCGGCCTAATTAATATAAAATTTATTTTAATAAAAACTATATCAAAAAATTGTATAAACTTTGTATATAGCTTTGTTAAAAAGATCATTAAATGGTCCAATTATAAAATAATACAAACAATAGGTTAGCGTTCTTAACCTTTAAGTACTGACGTGGGTGTCTCACAGACGGTGACAAAACATATATGAGCTTTATTTCGGCGCCTTTAAAGTTACCCCCACGCCCTTCTCTGTAGCTTCGGGATCCAACGCAATGATTGTTCGGTCGAGCCAGATTACAGCATATATGTATTATCTATGAGTCGAGCGAAGTCACAATATTGTTGAAAACCCTCGACGTCAACCCAAAACATTCAACGACTCAGAATCTTTATGACTTGAACTATATGACACGACGTTGATTAACACAATTATTAAATCAAAAACTTTTATAGATTTGCACAAAGTATAAAAATCCAAATAAAGTTGAACTAAAACCCACCTATCATGAAGAAATGAAAGCTTTCTTAAATAGTAGCATTTTGATTAGTACCTAATAAATGTTAATCTCATACGAAAATGTTGTTGTTTTTTAATTTTCCTTAGTAAATCAATAATAAACGGATCATATTGCAATTAAATCATGTGAATTTTAGTGAATATTAAGAACCCATTTCGGTTTTTTAAGTAACCGTCTAATAGACGTCACGTCATCATTTATGATCTGACTAAACCACGTCAGTACTTAAAGGTTAAGACATGTGGATATCTTAAAGCATTTTTATGAAATATAATTTATTAGCGACTCACCTGGCTTTGAAATTTTATGTTATATTAATACCCTTTAATACTTAATAATAAAGTGCTTTTCTACCAGTAAAAGAAATTTTAGATGAACAAATAAACTATAATACTTCTTGATATCAGTATAAATATAGATTCCTTGCTAATTTTTCCCTGGTTTCTTTATAACTAACCATTAAAGCACACTTTCGGGAAAAAATATTTCCTCTTCTACATATGTAGATAGTGATTATCCTTCATATAAAACATGTTGTAAGACATCTCTCTTTCTCTCTGTCTTTCTTAAATTTCCCATCAGATTTTTAATTAATGCAGATACTATTACAGTCATTATTAATTAAAAGCGGGATATTTATCATGTTTTTTATTTAATTTTTACTTGTAAACGAGAACAAGACATTCATAGATAATGTCGAAATATCGAGCTATATCAAATAAAAATAAAAACACGATAAATATTCCGTTTTCAATAACTGTAAAAATAACCAAATTAATTGAAAATAATTCAGATACTCTCAGATCAAGTGCTAGACATGGGTAAGCCAGGTAGATTCCAACAATTCATCATATACTGAGTCAAAACAGCAATATTTAATATTGCTATGATCTGGATTGAACGATCTAGTGTAACTACACAACCGGCACCAGACCCGTAACATCCTTGTTTTAAAGGGGGGGAGGTATTAGCAGTGGAAGGGATGCTTAATATTTGTGACAGCGCAAATGTATAGGGTGAACCATTAGATGGTCCATTTGATAGCCCAATTTCCTCCATAAAAATATACTCTTTTCCGCACTAATTTGTGAACTTGTAGTACTCAAGTAGTTTGTTAGGCTCGCTTTAGAATGACTACTGTTAAAGCCACAGACAAAAAATAATTAAATAATATAAATCATTGCTATTTAAAATTAAATACATATACAGAGTTGAGGTAACGTATTGCATATTATAAAATAATTAGACTAAGCACCGAGGCGTTTTACATAAACCCTTATTTCTAAAGGAAATGTTGTATGTCTAGCTATCACAATATCGTTTGCGCCGACAAGCTTTCCTGTACAATCGATCACACCAGTGCTACGGTACTATAGCCCTTAAAGCGTAGGTATTAAGAGTGATGATGAATGCACGTAGTTGGTTACATAGCATATGTGGTTAGTTTATGTAGTATAAATATGAAACAAGTTTCTATAATTGTTCAGGAAGGGCTTAATAATTTGATAGACATTACCTTCGTTTATATTATATAGAAAGTTGTGCCCTGTTTGTGACATCATATTGCTAGTATTTATTTTTGACATCTTAATCTATCATTATGTAATCGAACATTATCAGGCTGAAGTTGATTGGGTCGTTGGTCTAGTGGGTAAATATATAAGGATGTTGACCCCGAGGTTCTGAATTCGAACGCCAATTAGGATCAACTTGTGTAATTCTTTGTATTAACACTATTTTTTATCTGTAATTTAGAAGTGCATGATCTACCATGCCTGACAACGTAAAGCACTGTTTCCTGTACCTGAATTATTTCCTTTCGTCGTGGATTTAGATAAAATAGGGTGTGATATATTATTAGATATATTTTTCTACAAAAGTGTATACTGCGTAGTTCAAAATCGATCAAAACGACATAATTTTTAGTACTGATATTTTTATATATTCCAGGTAGGATATATTACGTACATATATATGTGATTGTATGTTGAAAAAGAGTAACTACTAAGTTTCTTGCCAATTCTTTTCGGTTGAATCTACATTTCCAATCCGCGGTAACTTCACTTAATATAGTTGTTAAATGAAGCCTATTTGAATAAAGTATATTTTGAATTTGATTTGTTACATTTTTTGCAGTTGACAGACAATTCAGGTATCATAATAATATTTTTATAGGTCGAGTTATTGTTAAATAATTCCTATTTAGTACAAAAATAAATTTATTTGTCTTTCAATTTTTTCAAATTTTACATGTATTTTTTAAAAAAAACATATTTTTTATTATTGAATTGTGTTAGTATTCTCTATTTATTTGTATCCAGTTTTATCAAAACGTTGAGCTAAGGTAATGAATGTAAGAATAATCATAGGTATTCTTACATTCATTACCGTACAAGATTTTTTTTACAATAAAGTTAAAATGAACCGTCCAACCAAGAATAACATCACAATATTTTACATCTGCGTTGCGTTCCGTTAACCCGTACAAAAGCAACACGATATCTGTAAACAATAATTGCCATATAATTTACCCGGAGCCGACAACCCTATCGTATGCCATCATAATGACCGCGCACGACATATAAACACTATTTAAAACAAACATTCAAATAACAACCTGATAAATCCAACGGATTGACAATCGGTTGGGAACAAGGCTTAACGACGAACGAGCTTGTATAGCACAATTGCAAACACTAATTTAAGTCGGTGCCTTATAAAGTGAGCGGAGTGTTAAGATTCCGTACTTGATCGGCATTTGTATGAGTGCAACTTAAGTGAATCTCTTTGACGAACGCGTTAACCAAATAGGGTTGGCGGCGTGCTGAAAAATTTGCTCTTCAACCCCCCTTAATTGGGTGTAGTGTTGTTTTACATGTTACATACGGGTGCTAGGATCGTCTGTCTCTCTCGCACAGTTAAGTGTCATAATATTATTATAAAGAGGTCTGTTCGATTTTCAAAAACAGCTAACCTGTTTTGTATGAAACTTTTACATTGTAATATTATGTCACTGTCGATATGTTTGGAAGTAAAATTTCCGGAATATTAAGCCGCTAAGATTATAACAGATACACTGACGTTTCTAATTTAAATTTGTAATACATAATGATATTATATCTGGCAAAAATTTATTTGTATAAATGTAGGGACTAATACGGAATACGGAAATAATGATACCATTCCAAAAATTATCCCTGATTTGTGTTCTACCATTAAGAAATATCATATAATGTAATATAATTAGTATCCACAAATGATAGTTATATCAGATAGCTTGCGTTTAAATAGTTAACCCGACATTAAGTGTTCTAAGTGGTTGAGTAAAAAAGTAGTCAGTCAGTAGAATTTGCTTTCCGAACAGCTTTACTATCAGTCCATTTAAAAGTAATTTTATGAATTTGGCTTCAGAACATAAACTTATACGTGTCTAAATTGAAAAGGTACGTTATATTGACAATTTTAAAATATGTCACGGTTATATAATATTAAAGAAAAGAAATAACTCACAAAAAGAAGGTTGGTGCTTTTTAAGTAAATACAATATACATGTTTTTACATAAGCATCTCTTATTAATTAGACTTTTTATTTTTTTTAGGTATGTATAGTGTTACTATTATTAATTATTTAAGAGATATATCCGAGCTATTGTTTGAAGGCACGAAATTGTAAAAGAAGTTGTGATCATTCATACCACAAAATTGCCAAGAGCAGTCACTGTTTTTGTGACAATGTTAATCTTTAAAACTTTTAAATATACTTGTAAAATATATATACTTATATAATTTGAATTGAAGTAATGATATTTAGTACGGTTTCGATTTTTAAATACGTTTTCTTAATTAAAATAACATTTATTTGTATGATTATTGATTCGGTTATCGACACCTCTTTGTGGGACTCCCGTCACTTCCTCTCGTGGCGTGGTGCGGCGACTGGTACTACCTGGCACGAGAAAAACAAAAGGCGGTGGATTTCGAACGGGCAGGGCAGAAGAAAGCTAGATTCTTGGTTGGTCGGTCAAAGGATATAATTATATACAATAAGCGGATAAATAATATATGTATCGATTGGTAAATTAATATGGTGACATTAATTAATGTTGTTAGTTAGTTAAATAGTTTTGTTACATTTATTATAATAACTAGTTGTCTCAATTTCCTAACCATGTGTCCGGCTCTCATAGGGCTGCCACTGATTTGTTCTTGCATTTCTTTTAACGGTGTTCTGGTTCTGATTTGTTATATTGTTGTGATCATTTATTTCCTACTCATGTTATATATAGCGAAACATTTTTATTTCTAGCACACACTTCATAACAGGTTCAAGTTACTTTTATTACTTGCGTATTTAAAGTGTCACGGTCTGCATTGAATTATGATAGATAGCGGGTTCGAACCCGGAGAAGCACTAATATATTTTAAGTTACTAATACTCGTTAATAATCAAATTAGTACTTAATTCAACTCTTTCATGTATGTGATAAAATTTTCCGTCACGGCACTGACATTTTTTCTCTTTTAAATTTATAATTTTGTTTTTTACAATGTTGACAATAAATATGCAATACTAATTGTCACCCGTGGTTACGATTACGTTTTGTTATTTGTTTGGGAGGTGTTAGGCATAAAAAGTAGCCTTTGTCTTTGGGGTTTAATCTTGCTTAATTTTAGAATTCATAATATTTATAAAGATAGTGTAAATACTTTTGACAATTTCATTAATTTATAGAATATCGTAATATCATTACTGTATATATGATATAATATCATAAAGTTTTAACGTAAATAATAATTGTTATTAAACAGTGAAGAATACTAAAATAGAAATAGAAAACTGTATAATAAAGTACATGATGGGAATATCAAGCGTCTCACAGAACTGGATCTAGAGTCAGCCGTAATCCAGGATTATAATGACGGGAGATAACCGCTCAATATCCTGTGTGTTTAATTGAAGTACTTAGCTCGGAAAGGATAGAAAGATATTAGCCGTATACGTAGAAACACGTACGGCTATCATTTATTTTGCATTACTGAATAATCTCTCGTAAAAAATATGACGAAACGTTGGCATGTATATAACATATATTCATACGTATTAAGGTAATAGATATTGATATATAATTTGTGTATTCTAATTTTTTTTAATATAGTAACAAATTCACATCTCATATTCTATGAGCTAACCTAACCTACACTGTTGGATGTCTGGAAGAGATCGCTATGCAGCGATAAGGTCGTCAAAATTTTACGCCTCTTTTATTTAGGTTGGTTCCATGTTGTATTTATTTTCCCAGTGTGGTGTACAATAAGTTATAAAGTAAAGTACTTTATCAATAATAGAGATTCATTTTTTTTTTGTTTTAACGATAATTTGTACATTTATTTACATAGGATAGTATGTAGTTCCTGGTAGTTAACTTTATACTTTATTCTACCAAATAAAGTATGAAGTAAAGTAACGTACTAAATCGATACTGGAGATTCATTTTTATTTCTTTGTTTTTTAAATATTAATTAATATGTATAATAATTACTGAATAACTAAATATTTTACAATGATTACTGTACTAATAATGACCAATAGAAAGGGCAACAAGGACGCTAACAGCATTCGCCCGTTCCGATTGAACCATTATGGTCCTGAATGAAGCAGCCTGAAGGCTGTCATAAATGGAGGCCACATATAAAATACATTTATAATCATATCATGATTTATAAATATGTACCTTTTACATACAATGCTATAAACATATAAGTATTATTATTTAAACATACTTTAACTTTGTATAATCCAAACATAGTAGTAGTTTTTATCCAGCAAACTTTGCTTCAGCAAAGTTTATTGTTATTAATTATCCCACGGATCATACCGCCTATTCGTACGTTGTAAAAGCAATATTGTAAATATTTATCCCTAGTTGTCGCCCGCAGTTTCCCTCAAGTTTTAGGTGGTTGGTTAGAGGGAGAGTTAATTTGACATTTGTAATATTAGTATACATTATATATACTTGGACAGCAATCAGACAAAAAATACCCTTAAGATTAAATTTAATGAGGAGGTTTAGAAAAATACAAATAATAAAGAGCTTATGGTCTGACTGTTGTCTATTGTTGATTAAACATATAAGAACAAACAGTATCTATGGACAGCTGATGGTAAGTGGTCACCACCGTTATACATTGGCGGTGTAATTTTAACCACACTTTAAACCACTAATACATTACTAATCACGGACACTCAATAGTTGTACCTTGTTCCTATAATTACACTGGCTCACCCACACTTCTATAATACTCGATAATAGTAACAAGTGAAGTTTAGCGATAACGATCCCATCACAATGTATTCTTGATGAGTGGGTGGTACCTTTTCAGACCGGCTTGGGCAAAGCCAAACCATCAAGTTATATAATGAATTCTAATTTTAACGAGATAATAATATGATATCATCCTCCTGTCTTTATCCCAATTCTACTGGGGTCAGCACAGCATGTCTTCTCCTTCCATACTTCTCTATCAGACGTCATCTCACAAGTTACATTCTTTCTAACCATATCGCCTTTCACACAATCCATCCATTGTTTCTTTGGTCCTCTACCTCTATATAGATCCACATCCATGCTCAAGACTTTACAACATGGCCCTCATTTGTCCTCAGAATATGTCCATATCATGGCAGCAGATTTCCACGTAGCTTCATGGGAAGATAAGTAATATACCACAAACAACAACAACATGTAAATTTCCCACTGCTGGGCTAAGGCCTCCTCTCCATTTGAGGAGAAAGTTCGGAACATATTCCAACACGCTGCTACAATGCGGCTTGGTGGAATACACATGACATTAGACACATGCAGATTTCCTCACGAAGGAAAACTTTCCTTTATAGCCGAGCACGAGATGAATTATAAAAGCAAATTAAGCACATAAAAATTCAGCGGTGCTTGCCTGGGTTTGAACCCGCAATCATCGCTTAAGATGCACGCGTTCTAACCACTGGGCCATCTCGGCTTAGATAATATGATGTATTAATTTAATACCATGAGTAAATACGTGTACAGAGAGATATTCGCACTAATCTTCTATCTCATAGAACAATCACGGTTCTAAATAGAGGCGCGTTGATGCGAACAAATTGGCGAGAAGGATCACACCTACCGTGCACTAAGATTTAATAGTCTTGATATTTGCAATAAAAAAAAAATATACTTTTTAATTTTGATACAAAATTTTTAGTTAAGTTACTTATATAATCGTAAATAATTTTGATATACCACTGCAATTTCCGATAGATGAAGTCTTTATTGAAGATGAATTATTCGCAAGCGCATTAATAAATCAATGAAGTTTACTTGTATTCGAACCCGCGACCTTTGCTAAAGATTGAAGTCTGTATTCGTTTTTAAAACGAACAAAATCATTTAATATTACAATACAGCAATCACAAGTCGCTATTAAAGTTAAAACATTGTTAAAATCAAAACCAATTATAATATACGTTTATAAATTATGAATATAAACTTGTAACTAAAACAAAATGAACTTATCATCGCTCGCTGTCTTCAACAAAATGCATCGATGCACAATTTGCAACACAACGTGTACCAATATATTTAGACATGATTTATATGTCTAAAAGCAACGGGCACGCCATGCATCTTACGAACCATCGGACTAATATTCTCGTAAGAGACGGCCAAGGAAGCGCCTCTGTGATGGATCGACTGACCACGTTTTCAATAATATTGAATAAATTTCCGCATAGAAAGCCATGTCATTTTGTTCATTTGACAAGCCCGTATATTGATAGTTATTTTCACATTAAATTCATTGCGTTTAAAATTAGTAGCGGTGAGTGCTATTTGCTATAATGGCCTGTAATTGGTTCGTTAAGATTTGTATTCTTTATGCGTAACGCGATCGATTCGTTGAATATTAATATCTATTTATAGGCTGTATGGATAATGACAAGGTTGTGATAAAATATTTTTATAAAGTGAATACTTTTTTAAATTAATAATAAGCCTTTGCTATACATTGTAATGAATATATTTTTTTCATTAAACGTTTAAAAACATTATTCGATGTTATACATTTTTTTCGTCAAATATGTATAATCCTGCGCAATACTTTTTCTATGCATATATGAAGTTAAAACAATTTGTTATACATTTTCGTATATATGACCAAGTATTTGTATTTGTGTGTGTGTGTGTGTTCTCACACTATCTTTTCTGTTCAAATGATTTACTTAACAATCATTTATTGTTTAGTTTTACGTATAAAAATGCCCTTCTCGAAAATGCTATTAACAAAAAAACCGTCCTGCCATTTATAGAATGTTATGCTAAAAATATTTAACAAATAAGTACATATAATGGGATCAAACTAAATCTTGATATTTTATTAATACTGTGAAAATACAATTAAAAAAT